>NC_044556.1:51834457-52436957 GCF_007565055.1 Rhinopithecus roxellana | reverse complement strand
TCAGTATTTGCTGTGTTATTTCATAATATGTTGTTTTCTAAACGTTTTTCTTCTTCATTTTAATCAGGTCATGAAGGGCTCTCCAGTTATCCTCACCATCTTGATTAACACTTAGACATGCTGTGCTGTTTATCTCTATTTTTTTTTGTCGCTGAGGTCATTTTACATGATCTCCTTGTCCTAAATGAGGATCATCACTTTCTAAGTAGTGTCTCTTTAAAAGTCGCCTTTGCTGTTTCCTTCCTCTGAGTCTTCCATGGATATGCTATGTAGGTTAATGGAGCAGGTTGACTTGGAGGGATCCCCCTCACACCTCTCCTCCAGAAACTTTCTGCACCTCCTCTTCCCTGCTGTCATTCCAATGGTAAGGATTCCAAATGGGAAGGGCCTCTATGTTGGTGATACCAACTGCTGAACTGCAAATGATAACTCATTCTGGTGTGGTGTTGACAGAGGAGAAAGGCAGAGGGAGGCATGTTCCCCAGCAGCAGGTGGTGGCACTGGTCCAAGGAGAAGTATGTGGACAGTCTTTAACAACAGCACATGCCTGGCTTAGGATGTTGTTTTTTTTTTCCTCCATTTATTATGACCAGCTCCAAGAATAGGGAAGAACTTGGCAGAAAAGCCCCAGAGTGCAGGCTGTGCTAGTCAGCAACAGTAGTGGTCAATTACTGGGATATTTTATTTTTTAAATTTATTTACTTATTTTTGAGCTACATTGGAGGCTGTGAATGGTGGGTGTGTGTCAAGTTCCTATCTTTTAACCCAGTAATTTCAATTCTAAGTTGCAAGTAAAAAATTAGTTATACTGTTGTTGGTCACAGTATGTTTATAGTAGGTTGGAAAATAAACTAAGCTTTTAACAATAGAAACTTGTTTAATTAATAATGGCACATCAAAATGATGAATGATTAGGCACTCATTAACATGATGCTTCAGAAGAATATTAAATTACATGGAAACTTTTCAAGATATATTAACTACAAATCAGCAAGTTACTAACATAGATTGCACAGTCTGATCTCAAGTTTATATGAGTGTGGGAGGCAGTATATTTTATGGGCTACAAGCACATCCTCAGGAGCTAGGCTGCCTCTGTTCAAGTACCAGCTCTACCATGTAATATGTGTGTAGCCTTGGGCAAACCACCTCTCTGTGCCTCAGTTTCTCCATATGTTAAGTGGAGATAATAACTTTGCCAATCTAATGAGATTGTTCTGAGGGCTAAAATAATCCACATAACATGCTTAGAACAGTGCTGGCTCACAGCATTCCTAGAGTAGATATCAGCTATTCTTATAATGCAGTCATACACACATAACATTCGGTCAACAGTGGGCTGCATGTACGGTGGCATTTCCATGAGATTGTAATGGAGCAGAAAAATTTCTATCACCTAGTGATGTGGCCATCTCAACATCATAGGGCAATTCATACCTTTTCTGTGTTTAGATACACAAATACTTACCATTGTATTACAATTGCCTACAGCATTCAGTATAGTAACTTGCTACACAGGTTTGTAACCTAGGAGCAATAGCTATGCCATAACAGTATAGGTATGTAGTCGGCTATACCAAGTAGGTTTGTGTAACTACACTCTGTGATGTGTGCACAACAACAAAATTGCTCAGTGATGCATTTCTCAAATGCAACCCTGTCACTAAGTGATGCACGACTGTAATTATATATGCATAAAAGGGATAATACTAAAATAAGAGTGATTATCTCTAAATAGTATGATTATGGTTTATTAGAATTTTCTTCATTGTGTATATTTATACCTGTGTATCTTCTACAATAAATACATAATATTTTATAATATGAAAAACATAGCGAAAGTGGCTCAAAAGTGCAGTTTGTTATTAAGAGATTAAAATACAGAATTTTTTTTGCAAGGAAGATACTCCACAAATTAATCTGAAGTGCAAAAAGTTATATTAGGTTGCTTTCTAAATTTAAAATTCTGTTCAACCCTAAATATTTATTTGGAGAGGACATTGTTAAGATATTGTCCTTTAGTAATATCAGAATCTAATTTATTTTGGTTTTTATTAGATGAATTCTCTTGGATAGAAGGATTCAAACAGAAAAATGAAAAGAGAAGTCAGATGGAAAACTCTGGAAAATCCAAGAAGGGAGCTAGTTGGTGATGAGCAAAGCTACATGTGCTGTCTTGATAGCCACAGAGAAGAATGGAGACCTCGGTACCTGAGTGGAAAGAGAAGAACATGGGCAACATAATGAGATTTTGTCTCTACAACACAACAACAAACAAACAAACAAAATTAGCTGGGTGTGGTGGTGTGCACTTGCAACTTCACTACTCAGCAGGCTGGGGTAGGAGGATGACTTGAACCCAGGAGTTCAACGCTCTAGTGAGCTGTGATTGCACCACTGCACTCCAGCCTGACAGAGCAAGACCTTGTCTCAAAAGGAAAAAAAAAAAAAGAAAGGAAAACAAATAATTTAAAAAGAGAAGGGAGAATGAGAAGAGTCACAACTTTGATAAAGTGGGGAGCATTGGGTTGGGTATGGAATGGCAACAGTCTTGTCTACTTCGGAATCAGACTGACCTGAGTTTAGTCCTTAACATCTACCCTTTTGCCCTTCTTATTTTATTTCCCTTCCCTTCCCATTTTCTTATTCATTTAATAAAGATTCTGAGTTCTACTTTCTTTTCTGTATTATGGTAGGCTTTGGGAATGCAAAGTTAAATGAAATGTGTTCTATACCTTCAAGGAGGATTGGGCCTTGTGGTGGTGATAGCTGACTCAGCAGACAATCACACAATGGTGTTTTCAGTGCTTTGGTACAGATACTCATAGGGTGCTGCAAGAGCAAGAGGACTGGTAATGAAGTCTGCCTTTGTGATGAGATGGTTGGTGGTAAGACACATGGTGGGTGGCTTCTGACAAAATGGGCCATAGGATGAGTATTGTAGAAGTTAGCGGTAGACAAAGATGGAAAGAGGAAACTGCAGGTATAATGTACATAGGGTGATACAGTAGTTTGAGGAACCACAAGGAGCTTCATCTGGTGGGAAAGATTGGTATAAATGGGGGAACAGAAAGAAAGATGGACAGAAACCAGATCATGATGGGCCTGGTTTGCTAAGGTGAGGATTCACTTGTATGAAAGCATTGAATGTGATGGGAGTCTGTTGATGCCTGAAAATCCTGGAGAGTGACTGATTTGGGGGAAGAAAGCTTTATGATCATTTCTGTGTTTGGCTGTGTGATCTTGGGCAAGCAACCTTTATGAGCTCCTTCTCTGTGAAATCTATAAGCTGACTGTACTACAACCCACCTTGCTGTGCTATTGCAAAAATGAGAGCATTTCTCCGAGGCACCTGTTATAGTACCTGGGTTTATAGTTATGA
This sequence comes from Rhinopithecus roxellana, assembly GCF_007565055.1. NCBI lineage: Eukaryota > Metazoa > Chordata > Mammalia > Primates > Cercopithecidae > Rhinopithecus > Rhinopithecus roxellana. The sequence goes on along the minus strand of NC_044556.1, from coordinate 52,433,575 downwards.
CATGCTGGATAGCTCCAAAAATAAAGAATTGCTGCTTGGGAAGTAAAAAAGAAGGTTTGGCTTGAAATAAGAAGGTCTGTTGTTAAATCTTGGTTCTGCCACTTCTTGGCTCTGTGACCTTGAACATATAATTTGACTTCTCTGAGTTTTGTTTTTTCACTTATGAGATGCAAACCATGTTGTCCTCACAAGGTTAAGTCAGGATAGTGCTTGTGGTGGATAAACTCCCCCAGTACAAATTATTTCTTTCCAGCCAGGTGCAGTGGCTCACACTTGTAATCCCAGCACTTTGGGAGGCCCAGGCAGGTGGATCATTTGAGGTCAGGAGTTCGAGACCAGCATGGCCAACATGGTGACACTCCGTCTCTACTAAAAATAAAAAAAATTAGCTGGGCATTGTGATGGGCACCTATAGTCCCAGCTACTTGGGAGGCTGAGGCAGGAGAGCTGCTTGAACCCGGGAGGCAGAGGTTACAGCGAGTTGAGATCACACCACTGCACTCCAGCCTGGGAGACAGAGTGAGACTCCATCTCAAAAAAAAAAAAAAAAAAAAAAAAAAAAAAAAAAAAAAAAAAAAAAAATCTTTCCATTATTTTTTATCTTTCTCTCAGTCCTTCTCTTTTTGTTTCCCTTTTGCAACTGCAGGCTTTTCTAAGTCAACCCTCTGCTTCATGAAGAACACACTAGGGTGGGATATCACACTGTGAAGAATACATCACTGGAGCTTGAATAGTAAAGCAGCAGATCGGGAGCAACATCTGGAGGGCCCATGCAAGCCTGGGGAGAGAAAGAGAGCCACTGGCAAGCTCACAAGGGAGTGAGAGCAAGTGAGTGTATGCACAGAGCACTTCTGGAGCACGACCCTCCTGCGATGCCTGCTGAGCCATTACTTGAAGGTCTACACAGGTGTAGACCAAATTCAAGGCCTAAATCAAGGGAAAGTATTACCATATGTTCCCACACAGAGACTAAAGGAGAGGGCTGCTCCCAGCAAGGGGGGAGGAGGGTAGAGGTGGAAGTGAGGAGCCAGGGGAGGAAGGGAGGAAAACAGAAGAGCTGCCAATATAAAGAATTCATTAGAGAAAAGTCATGTTGTGACCTCCAAGATGAAGATGAGTGAAAATTCTTGTATGATTTAATATTCAGTGGAAATATTCCAAACCGCATGCGCTCTGTGCAGGCTGAGGTCTTTTACCTTAATTTCAGGGAAGTCCTACTACCCATTACGCTTCATGTTACTTACACAGTCAGTCTGAGCTTCTTTGTAACATGCTGGCAGGGTGTAGATGAAGAGGCTTGACTGGAAGCCTGCAATTATAGAAGTCTGGACAGTGTGGAAGAACTGGGAGCCAGGCTGACCATTTATGTGAGAGAGGGACGTGTCTTAGCTGAGTGCCACGTAAGTCATAGAGCCTTATCTCCTGGGACACCTGTGCTACAAGTTCACATTATTTTCTATAGCTCTCTTGGGCAGTTGAATTAGTCCAGTGGTTTTTAAACTTAAAAAATATTAGAAACATTTTCTTAAGGACAACTTTTATGAAGCTATGATACATTTTTAAAAACAAAACAAAAATGTACTCTAAATTCTAATATGGTAAAAAAGTTATCTGCTGGGTTGGAAGTCGGGATGGGGTCCTGAAGCCCTGCCCACTTGCTTCTCTCCCCTTATGCAAATTCGTTCCTGAAAGTGTGAAAACTATCACTGTAGTACAACCTTCAATGTGTAGACGAGGAAATGGAGATGCTAGAGGCTTGTCCACATGCCCGTAATTAATAAGGGCTGAAGTTAGATTGAAATCACCTTTTTTTCATACCTGCCTTGGTGTATTTTCCTAGCTCTAGACTCACAGCTATTTGCTTTCAGAATAGAGGTAATTAAAATATTGCTGTGTCTGATCAACCCAGAGACACAGGAAAAACTGAAAGAGTTTGAAGAACCTGATGCTCTCCCATCTGTAAATGGCCTAGAGGAAGCCTCCACATCCCTTTCGCAACTGCAGGCTTTTGTAACTCAACCGTCTGCTTCATGAAGAGGAACACCCTGGGGTGGCATATCACACTGTGAAGAATACATCGCTGGAACTTGAACAGTAAACCAGCAGATCGGGAGCAACATGTGTAGGGTCCATGCAAGCCTGGGTGGAGGTGAGGTGCTGGCATGCTCACAAGGGAGCGAGAGCAAGTGAGTGTATGCACAGAGCACTCCTGGAGCACTAGCCTCCCCCCACCCACACTGTGCAAGGGGGAGGCAAAATACACATCTGTTGAATGGAAATGAAATGCTGTGGTTTTAGGAAAGAGTCCCTGGGACCCCACAGTCTCTCCAGTCTTAGACTTTCCTTGTCTCAAAGAGACTGGGACTCTGAGGAGTTTTTCTCCCAGGAATGTTCTATCCTCCTGCAAAGGAGCTCTGGGCTTTAGACTCAGAAAAACCTCAAATTGCTAGTTTATTATTTAGACAAGCTAATTCATGACGACTTGCATCATCTTGTAAGTATGGCAAAGTGGACCAGGGCAAAGCTTTCCTAGGATTTTTGTTGAGCTGTAAGTTTCCTTTCCAGTCAAAGAAGAATGATTGGTTTAGCACATTAATATCTATTAAGAGTAAAAAAAAAGAGTGTTTGAAGATTCTTGCTGAGCTCCTGATTTTCCTGAGGCATTCACAGTCAGGTCCTTTATTTCCTTTAAGCCTACTGGTTCCCCTGAATGTGTTATGTCCTGAATTATCAAGAGGTTCTGATGCCTGCTGAAATCATCATGGGTGTAATAGAGACAGTGGTACTCACCAAACATTCCATCTGCTCTTTCGCATTTGCCAAATCCCTTGCACTTAGGTGGGGCCATGAGCCTAGTTCTGACCAATGAAACATAAGCTAAAGTGGTGAAAAGCCTATGTGCAAATCTCCAGGCTCTCCTTCACTAACACCAGCACTTTCCAGATGGCAAAGTCCCCACCAGTCTGGAACCCTGAGTAACTTTGATAAGCAGAGTATCCTTCTCCCATGGACCTGTGCTGGATATTCGTCATAAATGAGACACAAACCTTTGTTATTTTAAATCACTAAGATTTCAAGGCTAATTCGTTATGCAGCATAACCTAGTTCTGACTAACTAGTCATGACTAATACAGGGATAACTGGGCTCGAAGCCAAGAAGACTGAAGACTTGCTCTGGCAAGAGCTATGCTTAAGGGTTCTCTTTAGGATCTGACAGCCCCAGGGTTTGAGGCAGTTGTGTGGTGAATGGAGCTGCCTTGTACTGGCTTGTTACTCTGGATTGTACACATTTTTTCCCAACTCTGCATTTAATGACATCACCTTGATAACTTGTTATTGGCCATGGTAGAAGTATTTACACCATAGAAATTGTCTAATGTTATAAATCATGGCATTATTGTTTTTCCTGGCAAGGTGGTTGTTAAATACTCATATCAAAACATCATATCATACTCCTTAAATATATGCAATTATTGTCAATTAAAAATAAAATATAAAATTATTTATAAAAACCAAACAAACACTCAGGGCTCTGCAAAATTACGACATAGGAAGAAAAAGTTTAACAGCACATCACTGATTTGAAGTCTCTACAGAGAGAGTCAAGGTGGCAGTTGGAAATGAAACAGTAGGACCCTTAGTAAATAAGAACTCCCTAATCCATCTTGAATTAATTTTCATATAAGGTGTAAGGAAGGGATCCAGTTTCAGCTTTCTACATATGGCTAGCCAGTTTTCCTAGCACCATTTATTAAATAGGGAATCCTTTCCCCATTTCTTGTTTTTGTCCGGTTTGTCAAAGATCAAATGGTTGTAGATGTGTGGTATTGTTTCTGAGGGCTCTGTTCTGTTTCATTGGGCTAATCTCTGTTTTGGCATCAGTTCCATGCTGTTTTGGTTACTGTAGCCTTGTAGTATAGTTTGAAGTCAGGTAGCGTGATGCCTCCAGCTTTGTTCTTTTGGCTTAGGATTGTCTTGGCAATGCAGGCTCTTTCTTGGTTCCATATGAACTTTAAAGTAGTTTTTTTCTAATTGTCTGAAGAAAATCATTGGTAGTTTAACAGGGATGGCATTGAATCTATAAATTACCTTGGGCAGTATGGCCATTTTCATGATACTGATTCTTCCTATCCATGAGCATGGAATGTTCTTCCATTTGTTTGTGTCCTCTTTTACTTCATTGAGCAGTGGTTTGTAGTTCTCCTTGAAGAGGTCCTTTACATCCCTTGTAAGTTGGATTCCTGGGTATTTTATTCTATTTGAAGACACATGAAAAAATGCTCATCATCACTTGCCATCAGAGAAATGCAAATCAAAACCACAGTGAGATACTATCTCACACCAGTTAGGATGGCGATCATTGAAAAGTCAGGAAAGAACAGGTGCTGGAGAGGATGTGGAGAAATAGGAACACTTTTACACTGTTCATGGGACTGTAAACTAGTTCAACCATTGTGAAAGACAGTGAGGTGATTCCTCAAGGATCTAGAACTAGAAATACCATTTGACCCAGTCATCCCATTACTGGGTATATACCCAAAGGATTATAAATCATGCTGCTATAAATACACATGCATATGTATGTTTATTGCGACACTATTAACAATAGCAAAGACTTGGAACCAACCCAAATGTCCATCAACGACAGACTGGATTGAGAAAATGTGGCACATATACACCATGGAATACTATGCAGTCATAAAAAAGGATGAGTTCATGTCCTTTGTAGGGACATGGATGCAGCTGGAAACCATGATTCTTAGCAAACTATTGCAAGACCAGAAAACCAAACACCGCATGTTCTCACTCATAGGTGGGAATTGAACAATGAGAACACTTGGACACAGGAAGGGGAACATCATACACTGGGGCCTGTCGTGGGGTGGGGGAAGGGGGGAGGGATAGCATTAGGAGATATACCTAACATAAATGACGAGTCCAAACCCGCACGTTGTGCACATGTACCCTAAAACTTAAAGTATAATAATAATAATAGTAAAAAAAGAACTCCGTAAGGTTCTTAATTATTTCACAATTTTTGCAGAGAAAAAATTTGGTAGACAGATAGCCTACTAGGTATGTTTTTCTCCAAATCATGAAATAGGCAGTCAAAACAAAAGTCTTTGCCAGAACACCCTAAATATCAGAATTCTGAGTTCGTTTTTAAAATTTATGTTTTAAAAATTATTATTGATACATAATAGTTGTATGTATTTATGGAGTATATGTAATGTTTTGATATTGGCATATAATGTATAATGATCAAAGCAAGGTAATTGGGGTATCCATCATCACAAGTATTTATTTCTTTGTGTTAGGAGCATTCCAATTCCACTCTTTTAGTTATTTTAAAAAACACAACATATTATTGTTAACTATAGTCACCCTATTTGTGCTACAGAACACTAGATCTTATTCATTCTATTTAACTATATTTTTGTATTTCTATTTAATGGCCATTTTAGCCGGAGTGAGATGATAGCAATTACCATTCCCACAGTATCCCCTACTCCCCACTACCCTTCCCATCCTCTGGTAACCATTGTTCTAATCTCTAAGGGTTTATTTATTTATTTTTGTTAGCTCCCACATATGAGTCAGAATGTGCAATATCTATCTTTCTGTGCCTTGTTTACTTAACATAATGTCCTCTAGTTCCATCCATGTTGTTGCAAATGACAGGATTTCATTCTTTTTTATGGCTGAATAATATTCTATTACGTATATGTACCCCATTTTCTTTATCCACTCATCCATTGATGGACCTTTAGGTTGATTCCATATATTATCTATTGAAATAGTGCTCAATAAACATGGGAGTGCAGATGTCTGTTTGATGTACTGATTCTCTTTCTTTTAGAATTATACCTAGCAGTGGGATTGCTGGATCATATAGTAGTTCTATTTTTAGATTTTTGAGGAACCTCCATACTGTTCTGCATAGTGTCTGTACTAATTTACAATCCCACCAACATTGTACGAGGGTTCTCCTTTCTCTAATTCCTTGCCAGTATTTATTATTGCCTGTCTTTTGGATAATAGCCATTTTATTCCCAGATACTCAGGATGCTGAGGCAAGAGGATTACTCGAGGCTAAGAGTTGAAGACAGCCTGGGAAATACAGTGAGACACTACTCCTATTTTTTTTTTTTTTTTTAATTAGCTAGGCATAGTAGCATGCTCCTGTAGTCCTAGTTATTCAGGAGGCTGAAGTGGGAGGAGGCTGTAGTGAGCTGTTATCACACCACTGCACTCCAGCCTGGGCAACATAGTAAGACTTTAGTTCAAGAAAAGCCATTTTAGCTGGAGTAAGATGATATCTCATCGTAGTTTTGATTTGCATTTGTCTGATGACTAGTGATGAGCATTTTTCCATATACCTGTTGGCCATTTCATGTCTTCTTTTGAGAAATATCTATTCCGATCTTTTACCCATTTTAAATCAGATTATTTATCTTTTTAAATTAAGTTGTTTGAGCTCCTTATTGTTAGTCCTTTGCCAATGGAATTGTTAGCAAATATTTTCTCTTATTCTGTGGGTTATGTCTTCACTTCGTCATCTTCTTTGTTGTGCAGAAGTTTTTAGCTTGGTATGATCCCATTTATCCATTTTTGCTTTGGTTGCCTGTGCTTTTGAGGTCTTACTTAAAAAATCATTGCCCAAGCTAATGTCCTGGAGTAATTCCCCAATGTTTTCTAATAGTAGTTTCATAGTTTCAGGTCTTAGATTTAAGTCTGTAATCCATTTTGAGTTTATTTTTGTATATGTTTGAGTTTCATGTATGTTTTATATATGTTTGAGTTTATGTTTATTTTACATATGTTTTATATATGTTTGAGTTTATTTTTATATATTTTTATTTTACATATTTTATATATGGTAAGAGATAGGAATCTAGTTTCTTTCTTCTGCATGTGGTTGTCCAGTTTTCCCAGCACCATTTATTAAAGAGACTGTCCTTTCCCCAAAGTATGTTTTTGGAGCCTTTGTTGAAGATAAATTCACTGTAAATGTGGGATTTATTTTGGGGTTTTTAAAATTCTGTTCCATTGGTCTGTGTCTGTTTTTATGCCAGTATCATGCTGTTTTGGTGACTATAGCTTTGTAGTATAATTTGGATGTAGGTAATATGATGCCTCCAGTTTTGTTCTTTTTGCTCAGGATGACTTTGGGTATTCTAGGTCTGTTGCGGTTCCATACACATTTTAGAATTATTTTTTTCTATTTTTGTGAAAAAATGTCATAGGTTTTTTGATAGAGATTGCATTGAATCTTTAGAGTGCTTTAGATAATATAGGCATTTTAACAATATTGATTCTCCCAATCCATGAACATGGAAAATTGTTCCACTGTTTTGTGTCCTGTTAAATTTCCTTCATCAATGTTTTAAAGTTTTCACTGTAGAGGTCTTTGACTTCTTGGGTTAGGTTTATTCCTAGGTAGTTTATTTCGTTTGTAGCTATTGTAAATGGCATTACTTTCTTGGTTTCTTTTATAGGTTGTTCAGTATTGGCATACAGAAATGCTACTGATTTTTGTATGTACATTTTGCATCTTGTAATTTTACTGAATTTATCAGTTTTAACAGTTTTCAGGTGGAGTTGTTAGGTTATTCTAGGATATGATAGGATATGATAGATCATATCATCTGCAAACAAAGATAATTTTACTTTTACTTTTCCAAATTGGATGCTTTTTTATTTCTTTCTCTTATCTAACTGCTCTGGCTAGTACTTCTAGTACTGTGTTAAACAAAAGTGGTGAAAGTGAGCATTTTTATTTTATTTCAGACCTTAGGAGAAGACTTTCAGTTTTTTTCCCCATTCAATATGGTACCAACTTTGGGTTTATTGTATATGGCTTTGATCATGTTTCTGAGTTTATTTTTTTCTAGCTGTTATCTTTGCACAGGATAGAAATGCCAAAAGCATCTTTTTCCTTAGTCAACGACATCTAGCAGACTTCTGTGCCTTTTAGATTTTCAAGTGAATTAGCTGATAAGGAAGTTTTTCAGTTGTGACTTGCTGGTATGTAAATATAGAAAGCACTTAATTCAGCATTCTTCTCTTTTCCAGCATTCTTGTATATTAAAAAATTCCACGTATCTTTCCACATTGTCACCACTATCCTTCCTCATGAGTTCCAAACTAATAGATTCAAATTTGATTTGTTGGGAGATTGATATAAAATTAAAAGCCTAATAAATCATTACTCATTAAATGATATTTAATGCCTTTGCTTGAGGGTTCCAAACATGAAAGATTTAATTCCCTAATATAATACTTATATTAATATTTTCACATACAAAAATAAGTACTATGTGTAAGAAACTCCATGCTTTGATTGCATCCTCAGCCCTCATCCTCTTTTTCTGTAGCTACACTCTTACGTAGTCATGGCTCTAGGAAATTTAAAGAGGAGTAGTGACTCAGAGATTGGCCAATGTTACCTGTACCCTCATCTCCCGAAGTAGGGGGAAAGGTCTCTCTTACTTACATAGTATCAAAAAGTAGTAAACATTCTTCTTTCTAGCTGCACCTTTACTCATTCTTTCTGCCATTTTCCCTGTTGTTTCAACTGTGAAATATGGTGAGTATGTAGTGAGGGAGGCTTACATATGGACTTAAAAATGTCTTATGAAAACCTGATTTATTTCATTTCATATGGAGTTATGAAATAATTTTGACTGACATACTACATTGTTTGGCTTGAATATTAAATATCATTGGTGAATAGCTTATGTTTCATTACACTGGCAACTGCTATCTGCTAAAAATAAGATCCTAGGATATTATCTTTCCAGCATATGTAATTCTGAGAAACAGCCTTTACCTGACTTTCTTGACCTCAGTTTCTTCCTTTGTAAAATGAGGATTTTGACCTGATGATTTATGGGGTTTCTCTCAAGTCAAACTGTTTTTGATTGTACAAGGATGGCATTATACAAACATACAGGGCTAAAAGTACATTCATTTACTAATTTATGCACTACACATTGTCTACTATATATCAAGTATTGTGATAAGTATGGTTAATATGAGGTTCCTGACTTCAAAGAACTTACTGTCTTATGAGGAAGACAAGTAAAAATTACAACACAGCAGAATAAATGTTGCGTACAGTAGGAGTGAAGAGTGGGTACAAATGGAGGACAGAGGAGGGGCACCTAATTCATTTATGGGAAAGAAAATAACAGAAATCAAGGAAGAAGAGGGTGATAAGTACATGTAGGGCTAGGACTAGGGTGTGGCAAGAGAGACACTTATGGTACAAAATTTAAGCAAGCGCTCACCTTATTCTCAGGCCCTGAGTGTGTAATCTGAGAGTGTGCTCAAGTTTAGCCACAAGGAAGAAGATAGAAACTGTTCTGTAACTGTATGTGCAAAGGCTTAGGGGACAAGAGACAGAACTTCAGGAAACTGCACGTAATTACATAATGTCTGGATTTGGAAGTAGAGTTAAGGTTGTAGGTGTGAATGATGGAAGTAAACAGGACCTCAGGTCAGAAGTGTCTTATAAAACATGTTAAGGTGTTTGAACTTTCTCCTTAGGTTAATGAGTATCCATCAGCAAATTTTCTTTAAAAAGGAGATAGTATGATTAGATCTGCTCTTTAAAAGAAGATTCCTCTGGTAGCAGTATGGAGACAGGGATAAGGAATTAGATAGGAAAAGAGGCTGGAAACAGAAAGACCAGTTGAATAGTGGTGAGGATAGAGAAGCAAACCAAATGGCCTCTAGAAGTGTTTAAGAGTTGGAGCTGCCTGGAATAAAGACCAATTGAACATGCTGGATGTTGATAGAGAGGAACAGGATGCTCAGGGTTCCTGGATTGAGAAAATGAGGGGATAGTGGTGCTGATCACTGAAACATGGAACACAGCAGAATAAAAAGGGTTGGGAAGGATGGTGATGAGCTCAGGCTTTGACTTGAAGAGTTTGAATATCTGAGGGGAGATTGCTGCTACGGAGGCTGGTGTATGGGTTGGTGCTCAGCAGAGAGAGATGGATATAGACATGAACATGGATTTGTCAATCATCTGCCTGTAAGCGATAAGGAAAGCAATGGCTATGGATGAAACTTCCCAGGGAAGGAAGGTATAGAGTGAGAAAGAATGCTTAGTGGCTATTGAAAGCTCTTTGCCACTCTTCAGTAAAACTATGAAATACAAAAGCACAGCTTTGTAGCCACCATTGGGATATGCTAGAGGACAGGATAAGGAGGGAAGTAGTACTAGACATATCTAGGCTTTCTTCTGTGTAAGCAGTTATATCATTGTGACTTTGCTGCAATAGCTTTACAAGAGTCACTAAAGAATTTGTGTTAGTAATTACAGTTACAGAGACTGTTTGCTGCAGCTGGTGACTCTGTACTCTCACTGCAAGGAAGGAACACAGCAGCCCTGTCTGCCTTGTGGCTTTGGAGAGCATATCACTGCTAATTCCTGAGGAGAGGGGGAAATTGGGCACATTTAAATTTCTCTTTTTAAGTTACAAAGGCAAAAATTAGTGACTCTTTTGGATGCCCCTGTCTAAATGTTCACACTTGAGAGAAAATTGCCTTCTCCAGGAATTGAGTAATAAATCTCTCTCACCAATGGAAGTCACTCACATCCTGAAACAACTCTCAGCTGAAAAGGAGAAAAAATTAAAACATTTCTTTCCCTTATGAAACTCTTTTTCTCCAAACATGTGTTCCTATTAGACTATGGAGAGCACCATTATGCAGACATCGCAAACTTCTTGAGGACTTGTCCAGAAACATAATTGACTGTGGCCAAAAGACCACGGCAAACATGCCCAGGGTGTGAAAATGTTAGGTCAGGATCATTGCTGGAGGGGCTCAGCTTGTAAGGCAGGCTGAACGAGCAAATCAGGCCAAGCCTACACTGACATGGCCCATGCTTAATGTGAGAAAGCAAGAGCCAGCATAGGTGGTGGGGGCAAGGTGGATACAAGGAGAGATTTGGATATGCATCCTTTAAATCTTTTACATCTTCATTTTGCAGACTGTGTGTGTGTGAGAGAGAGAGAGAGAGAGAAAGAGAGAGAGAGAGAGAGACAGAGAGAGAGAGAGAGAGAGAGAGAGAGAGAGAGAGAGAGAGAGAGAGAGAGCTGTGTCTCTTTTTGTCCTTTACCTGTGTTTTGCCCTTTTGTCGGACTTTCTAAGTTTTCCTCTGCCTCTGGTCTTGTTTCTTTCATGTCAGTCTTTACCAGAATGAAATCCCCAAAAGAACCTGCTTAAGACTTTTTAAGGTCTCCCCTGCTCCTATAGCTGTCAGTCAATATACCCTGAATGTAGGAGAGAGCAAATACCTGCCTCCTAGGAAAGCTGGGCAATTCTCCTCAAAAGAGGAAGCTTCTGGAAATCTCAGTTTTAATGTAAAAATTCAAGAAATTCTTTGACTCATTCCATAATATATCTGTGTTTGTTTTAATAAAAAGTGTTATTTTAAACTACCTATCGTTGAGGAAAAAGTATGTTCCAAGAGGATACACTTTGTCCTGTAAGTGTGTGTGTCCCAGCTTGAGAAACAGGAGTCCATGGGAACTCCATCAACTGGCCTCCTTCTACCTCAAATCTCACCAATTAAACCAAAGCGACTTCATGCATGGAGGTGTTACAAGGAATTTATTTTCTCATTAGTTGTACCTAATAATTTGTGTTTGGTTTATAGATGAAATTATTCTACTTGATATTGAAGTGGTGTTCAACAGAAACACAGAGATTAGGAGACAGTCAGGTGGTCCTAGGCCTGATGCCTGCTTTGCCATTTACTAGATACGTAACCTCATGGAGCCTCAGTTTCCTCATCTGTAAAACGGGAGTTATAATGGCACTTCACCAAGAGGGTGTTAAGAGGTAATGAAATGTGTTTATGTGTACATCATGTGCCTGACATATAGAAAGTGCTCAGTATGTACCAACACTAGGAATTATTTGCTATGGAAATAATTTTAGAGGTGATTCAGATACAGTTATAGGCACTAAATGGTCACAGGTAGATGTAATTGGGCTGATTATATTAGACAATTTGCAGCAGCTGAAACAATTTTAAAAGGCTGTTTGCATTGGGCCAATGGATACTTCAATATTATTGTCACCTAATGTAAGAATTTAAAAAGGATTTAGGAACTCATTATAAATACACATTTAAGAATATTCTAGAATCATATCACTTTTGGTTGATTGAGATAGTTATGATTATTCTGGTAATTATACCAGCTATTTTGACATCCTGTGTAATACAGTTTATTGTACTAATACGTCTTTCCCCAGAGCAGAATTATCCCCAAAATTTAAGCAATGAATATAAATAAATAGGAACATCTGGTGGAGGAGTTGAAGCAGATGTGCATATTGAGGTACATCAAAGAAAAGCCCATTATTATCCTGGTAACTGGCTAGTGCTGAACGATATATACAACTTAAAGAAATAGAATTGGTTGTTTGGAGATGTCAGTTCATCTAAGAAGAGATCCTAAAAGCAATAAATATTATCATAACGATAAATGATTACAAAGTATATAGTTAATGTTTATATTGGTAAAGTCCTTCAATAGAAGATGGATTTAAGACACAAAATCAAGTGTTTTTGGTTCTGTTTGCTAGAGAATGGTTTCCTAAAATATGATAAGAGCATCTCTCTGAGATTTTTCTCACATAGCATTGCACATACTTGATAGGTTATTGTTTCTGAACTCATAGGTTACATGTAGTGACTGACACATTTTGTACTATTACATGGGACTGCAGTGTTAGAAGCATCATGTGACATGCCACTTTTTAATGCAGAGAGCAGAGGATTGGCCTTATTCCAAGAATGATTCTGTTTGATGTTATATAAGAGGTTGGTCTTCAAGATTGAATCTAGAGAATGAGGCAATAATAACAAGATTTATTGATAATAAATCTAAATATATGAATTTTCTTTGACATATTGCAAGGTAGGAAAGGATAGTGTGCCAGCTGCTTTAAGTAGTTTCTCTATTATATTTTTGTTAACTTTTATAGATTCTTTCTTTCTGAAATACTTACAGGCAAGTTAAGCAACAAATATGTAGGTGTGATCAGTCTTGCTCTAGATTATTTTATAGGTGTCAAAGGCCAAAACCCTGAACTCTGGGTAAGTTGAGAATTACCTTGGAATGCACTGAACCTTCACCATAGAGAAAAAAAAAAGTGTGAATCCTGCAAGCTGAGTGTCATGGGGCCAGCAAAAAGAGTCTAAAACACCTTCTTCAAATGTCACAAACTAACTGGGAAGGCTGAGCACAGTTCTCAAAAGTGTTAAGTAATATAGTTACAACCCAAGTAAATGTGGAGTGCTTAGAGCCACAGTGCAGTAGCTAAAAACCCCACAAATATGACGGTAAAAAGTATTGAAATGTAATAAAAAGCCTTCCCTGAAGGTCTCTTGAACAGGTAGCAAAGGAGAAATTTCCTAATGTTCAGAAAACTTCCAAAAATCTTTACTTATTTCTACCAGACTCTAGACAAACTGGATTTCCTATTTAATTCATCATCACTCCCTCTTTTGCAACTCCTTTCCCCCACTTTTTGGATTTTTTCCTTTTCTTGTCAGAATATACTAAAGCTTTTTCTAATGTAGCTTGGTTTATAGCATTCTGTCTCCTTTTTGAGTTCTGCATCTCGTCTTGTTACTCTGCTCAGCACATTAGGACTCAACAGGCAAGCAGTATAACAAAGAATCCTCCTTAGAAGCGAAGGGAAGGAAAATATTGCAAATACTTAGGGATTTTTGTGCTTATCAACATGATTTAGATGCTATATATTAAAGCAACAGAAGAAGTGCCACAAAGTCTCATGCAATAACTGCTAAATGTGTGGCTTAGGCAGGAAGTAAGAGAAGTAGTTCTTCACTTTCAGCCATGGTGACCAAGAGAGAATTGATAGGGAAGGTAAAGAGAAAGTGGGTAGAACTTAAATTGGAGAAAAGGCTAAAGGATTTTGTAGACAATTAATATTTTAAGAATGTATCCTAAGCTTTACAAATACAAGCTCCTTGAAGGCAGAAGAGTTTGAAAAATTCTTGGCCTATGTAGTAGTAGAAAATAAATGTTTGTGGGATGGATATAATCTGGACTATATTTGTGGAATAATATAATTTGTAGAATGTATAATCTGTGGAAGGTATAATCAGTTTTGTAAATTATTATAAAATGTTTTACTATTACAAACTCTCGAACAACTATCCTTTGCCATTTTAAAATATTTGACATATCTGAAGACTTTTTTGTCTCTCCAAGTTTCCAGATGTGTTTTCTTTGTTACCATAAATCATCAGGTGAGAGCTGATATGTTACAAAGTTAAACTTTTTCCTTGTCTGTATTTGGATCTATGTCAACGATTTAAAAATGTTAAATCCTGGGATAGTAGTGCCTTTACAGTAAAAAGCTCTCTTAAGACCATTCTGAGCTCACTTGAGCCAGCGCTCAATTTGCATTTCTTTCTTTTCTTTTTTTAAACATAGTCTGAATATAATCTTAAGGAATATCTTAATCCCTCGAAGACTCTTTAGAACGGTGTTTTCTAGGCTTTGTGGACTATCGCCCAGTGTAAGAATTGCATTTTTCCTTTGTATATAACCTATGTGCATATGCACACACACATGCACGCACATGAGGTGACAGTTTTTGAAAGTAAGGCTTACCTTTATACTCTGTGATGCTCTGCTCATTTCTTTTTTTTTTTTTTGTGGGTGTGGGGGGCTATAAGAATGCTTTATTTATTTTTTATTTTTTAATTTTTTTATTATACTTTAAGTTTTAGGGTACATGTACTCTTTTCTAGTTTGTGGAAAACAGTGCTAATCCCCGAACCACTGAGCATATTTCACAGCCTCAAATGAATGGGGGCTGGCAGTTTAAGAAATAAACTGCTCTGGAGCAGACATCAAAACAAAACAAAATAAAAACAAACAAAAATGCACACAGAAACCAGTTATTATAAATATATGAATTTGCCTGGATTCGACAATAGTTAGCCTGTGGATAAATTGATAAAGTGTATAGTCTTTGTAAGGCTGTTGAAAAAGTCTTAAAAAAAACAACAAAAATTACAACAGCAAAACAAAATAAAATTTATTGTGTAGCTTTCAAAAAGTTAGTTTGGGCCCAGTTTGACCCGTGGTCAGTAGGTTTGTCACTTCTACTCTAAAAGGTAGAATGCAATTGAAGTTGTTTTAAATGAATTGCAATGATCTTAAATGTGAGAGTTTAATTTTACTCTAACTCACTGAGTTACCTTATCTATTTCCAAATTATTCTCTTTTTAGGCATATTAGCAGAAAGTTTTCTCAATTACAGGAGAAATTTGACCTTTCAATAAAATAGAAATGATGATATTAAATTTCAGATGAATTGCCTGGATCAATTTATCCAATTAAAAGTCATCCTCTGACAATTTTTCTGTTGAATGGTGTGTGTGTAATTGTTATTGTTGTAATTATCATTATTATTATTTTGTGTGCAGCCCATATTTGAAATTATTTGAAATTTCGATATTTGACTCTTTTAAAAAGTAAAACATATTTTCTTTCTTTTAATGTTCAATTAGTGCTACACTTAACCTTAAATTCTGCTTTCTTATTCCCCATATACATAGAGACTGATTTTTGTTTTGCACAGAAATAAATTTTAACTTAAAATAATTTCCACACCTACTTTGTTTAGTTAAAGAAGAGCTATGAAACATTAAATTTAATTTATGAAGGCTTCTATTTGTGTTCCAGTCCTCTGCACATACACACTGTGTTAATACTATGTCTCTATATGCCAATGACATTAGAGTTTCTGGCAAAACTCAATGTGTAATCAATTATCACCTGTCATGAATGACTTTTAAGATCCAGCCAGATATTTTGGAAACAGCGCTTAGTTCCACTGAGAAGGAAAGGCTCCCTCTGAAAGTGGCACAGCCCTCATCTTTAAACCTCTTATTCAAAGGCATTTGGACAACTTTCAGTTTAAGTCAATGTGCAGTAAAGTCCAGCAACTTACATCTTAAAAAAATAGAATTGTAGCTATTTCAAAATGAGTTCAAGAGTATGTTGTTGCTTAGAAATGATAACAAATCTTAAATCATTTTTCTCTCTATATGGGAGCACAATAATCTTATATGCACCAGTTACAGGCCAATGCCTTTTTTTTTCTCTCTCTTTAATGCTTGTGTTGGTTTCAAACTCACCAGTTGAGAAGAACTGGAATCTGTCTCCTAGGATTCCAATAGTGTGCTTTCTTTTGCTTTTCTTTTTCTTTATTGATTCTCTCAGAGAAAGCAGAAATCAATTATTATCCTGCCAGCTAGAGAAAATCACTGATATCCAAACATAATGGCTTTTCTAGGCATAGCATATATACACATTTGAAGGTCATGGTCTTATCTGTAGTAGTTGTTCAACAAATGCTATCAAGAAAGGATCTTCCTGAAAAATCTGCATCTTAAGTAGGTAATGTAAAGTCACTTTCTCTACTTTTAAAAAGCTGCAGTAAATTAGTTTCCTGGTGATCACATTGCTGGCTGGGCTCTTTGAAAAGTATTGCATCTGTGCATTTTGATTACCTATGTTTGAACTTGGATATCCTCATTTCTGAAGGGTTGGATCAGGTGGTCAGATGATCTCTGCCAGTTTCAACATCTGAAATGCCTCTAGTTAGTCCTTCTCGCCTGCCCTGAAGGGAACAGGCTTTCTTACACCTCCAGGGGGCAGCCCCATACCAGTTGCTAGGAGAAATAGGATCAACTTGTTGGGAGGAAGAGGATAGAACTTCTGCCCCTTGCTCAGGCGAACTATGCGTGACCACACAGAGCTGATGCCATGGAAATTTGCATGAAATACACAGCACATTTGATGGACTCAGCTTGGGGTAGAGTGAGTGTGGGTCATAGAGGAGCTGCCTTTATTGGTGGCTAAACTGTCAAGGTTGATAGCTATAAATCTCAGTTCCACCACTTGTAGGTATTTTCAGTGAGACCTAGAGAAGAACAGGTGCTTGTGGCCACCAAGTGACCACAGGTGAGAGATTAGAGTAGTAGATTCACAGTAATCTGTTTCCCTGGTTTTGAGGGAATAAAAACTACATACATTCATTGCATTTGTATATGTATGAGTATATGCTATTAAAAATGCATACTTGGGACAATTAACAACATCATTCAAATACCTGCATTTGGAATATTTGAATACCTGCAGTTTTAACTGTTTATGGGTCAGCTATACACTTAAGTTGATAGTTCAATAGCTGATTCTAGAAGTTCTGAGAGCCAAGGTCTTGTGAGGACACTTGGTTTGATCCATATTTTGCTCTATAGATTTGCATTCCTTTCTTCAAGGAGATAAGAATGAGGATGGATTCTTTATTGATAGATCAGCACTTTAATGCACATTAAATTCCAAATGTATTTGTTAAGCATATTCTGAGGGTGGTGGAGGAATGGGGGATGCTTACAAAACACTAATATGTGCCTTTTGTTCTCAGTTGGTTTATATTTTTAGCAAGATATGCAAGAACATAAAATAAGCATCTAAGTAACTGCATTTCTGGGCACAGTGGCTCATGCCAATAATCTCAGTACTATGGAAGGTTGAGGTGAGCAGATCCCTTGAGCCTGAGAATTTGAGACCAGCCTTGGCAACATGGCAAAAGCCAGTCTCCACTAAAAAATACAAAAATTAGCCGGATGTGGTGGTGTGCGCCTGTAGTCCCAGTTACTTGGGAGGCTGAGGCGGGATGATCACCTGAGCCCAGGAGGGAAGTGGAGGTTGCAATGACTGGAGATTGCTCCATTGCACTCCATCCTGGGTGACAGAGCAGGACCCTGTCTCAAATAAATATGCATAATAAATAAATAAATAGATAAATAAATAACTGTATTGTTTTCCCTTTTTTTTGGAGGGAGGAAGTTGGATGCTAGGGAAGTTTGCTGAATCTAGCTATATTCAGAGAGGACTGTTTTTGAGGACAATGTTGGAGGAGAATAGAAGCTTTTCCTCTCCTCCTGGTGTTTGGAGTCTCTGATTCCCAGCTGTAGAAGGAAAATATCAAGCGGGATATAAGGAATACAAATAATAAATACTCCAAAATTAGCACTATAAGGAAGTAACACTGTGCTTTGCTAAAAATTTAAGGTGAGACAAAGGTTAAAATATCAGTATTTCTCTTGCACCTATTTCCCTGAGAGATGCTTCCTAGAGGAAAGCTCTCGTTTGTGAGTTCCAAGCACTGTAAGGGCTGTTTGAGCATTAGTTGAATGTTTCATATGAACAGACACATGCACACACACACATGTACATACAAGTTGCTGAAGTGGTTCTACTCAAGTAATTCAGCTGAAAGGAAGCAACATTTGAATGTTATCTTTAAAAATTAAAAAAAAAAAAAAAAAAAAAAAAAAAAAAAAAAAAAAAAAAAAACAACTACAACACCTATGCCTCACAGCTGGAAAGGGATGAAAACTTACCTTTAGCTCAGTATTATGAATTATAATTTTTTTCCTCTGCACTATTCTAAGTGCCCATAAGCCTATATTGGGTATAATTTCCTGGCAGGCAATCATAATATTTATGTGAACATCAAAGAATGGCAATAAATAAAATTGATAAGCCACATTAAAAATAATCCTCACCAGATTAAGATGGAGGATAGGAGGCAGTATAACCTTGCAGCTCATGCTCAGAAGGACAGAGCAACCAATGTGTGGAGACTCACATCATGAACTTTTGCTCCAAGACCTACCACAGGAACATACCAGGAAAGCCCAGAAAATCCACAGACCCTTTGAAGAAACTAGATAACCACTGCAGGCTCCCTGAGACACCAAGAAACTGTGAACTGTGAGTCAGCTTGCTTTCTCAACAGGGAGACTCAAGTTCTGGGGCAAGTTCTCAGCCCTGGTCACCTGCTGCCTGGAAATAGACTCAGTGCTGTTGAGAGAAGCCAACTGGGCTTCCTACGTCTAGTGGGGACTTGGAGAACTTTTCTGTTTTACAAGAGGGTTGTAAAAACACACCAATCAGTGCTCTGTAAAAATGCACCAATCAATGCTCTGTATCTACCATGAGGATTGTAAAATTCACCAATCAGCACTCTGTAAAACACATCAATCAGCGTTCTGTAAAATGCACCAATCGGCAGGATCCCAAAAGTAGCCAATCGCAGAGAGGATTGAAAAAAGGGCATTCTGATAGGACAGAAACGGAACGTGGGAGGGGACAAATAGGGCATAAAAGCTGGTCACCCCAGCCAGCAGTGGAAACCTGCTCAGGTCCCCTTCCAAGCTATGGAAGCTTTGTTCTTTCACTCTTCACAATAAATCTTGCTGCTGTTCACTCTTTGGGTCTGTGTCACCTTTAAGAGCTATAACACTCACCGTGAAGGTCCACAGCTTCATTCTTGAAGTCAGCGAGACCATGAACTCACCAGAAGGAACCAACTCTGGACACATCTTAGGGGCTCGTCCAGGATATCACCACCTGGTGAGTACCATTGGACGCCTTTCGCTTGCTATTCTGTCCTACTTTTCCTTGGAATTCAGGGGCTAAACACCGGCCACCTGTCAGCCAGTTAAAAGTGACTAGCATGGCTGCCGGACTAAAGACACGGGTGCCAGGCTTTCTGGAAAAGGGCTCTTCCGAAGAGTTGGGAGCATTGGTTTGCCTGGAACCAGCTTCTGCTTTTTCTGTACTTCCAGGCTTAGTGGAGGGTTGACTGAGAGAAAAGCCATTCAGCTCTGGGATCCTGATAAAAAGTTGGTTGGCCCTGCAGCCATGAGCAGAACTCTCAAAGCTACATCTCCCGAACAAGATTCATCCATCTAGCCTATCTTTTCTGACCCTTGTCTCCTGGGTCCTAATGCCTGTCAGAAAAACTTCCTCCTGCCTCTCTTTTCTGAGGCTAGTCCTGCTTCTAAAAACCACTCCCTGTCTCTGGTGCTTTTCTAGTTTCTCCTATAAGAATGATTTCTAGTATAAATTTCATGACCCTGTTCTCTTCCTTAGGCACACAGGCTTACCAATCAGAAAGACATAATTTTTGCCCAAAGCCCTATTGGTGGGGGTACTATCTGGAATTTTAGGATCTCTCCTCAGACTAGCAGGCCTAACAAAGGCTATTCCTGAAGCTAGGATATGGGGAGCCTCAGAAATTGTAGACTCCAAAATTGGGGGAGGCATCCTTTCTATTCATATGATGAGAAGTGAGGACAAAAGGCATCACTCACCCCTGGAGATCCTTTCCCTCCCTCAGGTATGGTCCTCCACTCCATTTTAAGGCATATCATCTTTATAGGACAAGGGTAAGGTTCCAGTACTAACAAGAGAAAACGTTTAGGACTCTAACAGATTTTCGAGAATGTGTCAGTAAGGGCCACTTAATCTGATTTTTCTCAGTCCTCTTTGTGGTCTAAGAGGAAAGGCAAGAGTGCAGGTTTTTGAAAAAGCGTTGGTAAGGGCCACTAAATCCGACCTTCCTTGGTCCCTTTGTGGTCTAGGAGGAAAACTAGTGTTTCTGCTGCGGCTTTGATGAGTGCAACTATTCCAAACAGCAGGTTCCAGGGACCATTGCAGGTTCTTGGGCAGGGAAAACAACAACAACAACAACAACAACAACAACAATGACAAAACCATGGGTGTTTTCTTCTTTCAGATGGGAAACACTCAGGCATCAACAGGCTAACCCTTGAAATGCATTGTAAGCCATTAGGACCGATAACCCACAAACCCTGAAAAAGAAATAGCTTATTTTTTTCTGCACTATGGCTGGCCCCAATATTCTCTCTCTGGTGGGGAAAAATGGTCACCTGAGGGAAGTATAAATTATAACACTATCCAGCAGCTTGACGTTTTCTGTAAGAGGGAAGGCAAATGGAGTGAAATACCTTATGTCCAAGCTTTCTTTTCATTGAAGGATAATCCAAAACTATGCAAAGCTTGCAATTTACATTCCACAGGAGGACCTCTCAGCTTACCTCCATATCCTAGCCTCCCTACAGCTCCCCTTCCTATTAATTATAAGCCTCCTCTAATCTCCCCCACCAAGAAGAAAACAAGCAAAGAAATTTCCAAGGGACCATAAACCCTCCTGGGCTATCAGTTATGTCTCCTTCTAGCTGTAGGGGCCGGGGGGCAGGGGGTGTGGAATTTGACCCAACCTGGGTAAATATCCCCTTCTCCCTTTATGATTTAAAGCAGATCAAGTAGACCTGGGGAAGTTTTCCAATGATCCTGATAAGTATATAGATGTCCTACAGGGTCTAGGGCAAACCTTTAACTTCACTTGGAAAGATGTCATGCTATTGTTAGATCAAAAGAGTTTGGAGACACCTGGTATCTTAGTCAAGTAAATGATAGAATGACAGCTGAAGAAAGGGACAAATTCTCTACTGGTCAGCAAGCCATCCCCAGTATGGATCTCCACTGAGACCTTGACTCAGATCATGGGGACCGGAGTCGTAAACCTCTGCTACCTCTGTTCTAGAAGGACTAAGGAGAATTAGGAAAAAGCCCATGAATTGTTCAATGATGTCCACCATAACTCAGGGAAAAGAAGAAAAGTCCTTCTGCTTTCCTTGAGCAGCTATGGGAGGCCTTAAGAAAATATACTCCCCTGTCACCTGACTCTCTCGAGGGTCAATTGTTCCTAAGAGATAAGTTTATTACCCAATCAGCTGCAGATACTAGGAGAAAGCTCCAAAAGCAAACCCTGGGCTCTGAACAAAATCTGGAGGCATTATTAAACCTGGCAACCTCAGTGTTCTATAATAGGGACCAAGAGGATCAGGCCGAAAAGGAAAAGGGAGGTAAGAGAAAGACCGCAGCCTTAGTCATGGCCCTCAGGCAAACAAACCTTGGTGGTTCAGAGAGTACAGAAAATGGGGCAGACCAATCACCCAGTAGGGCTTGTTATCAGTTTGGTTTGCAAGGACACCTTAAAAAAGATTGTCCAATGAAAAACAAGCTGCCCCCTCGCCCATGTCCACTATGCCAAGGCAATCACTGGAAAGCACACTGCCCCAGAGGACAAAAGTTCTCTAGGCTGGAAGCCCCCAACCAGATGATCCAACAATAGGACTGAGGGTGCCTGGGGCAAGTGCCAGCTCATGTCGTCACCCTCACTGAGCTGGGATACATTTAAACATTGAGGGCTAGGAAACTGACTTCCTCCTGGACACTGGTGCAGCCTTCTCAGTGTTAATCTCCTGCCCCAGATGACTGTCCTCGAGGTCCATTACCATCTGAGGAATCCTGGGACAGCCTACAACCAGGTATTTCTTCCATCTCCTCAGTTGTAATTGGGAGACTTTGCTCTTTTCACATGCCTTTCTTGTTATGCCTGATAGTCCCACATCCTTATTAGGGAGGGACATATTAGCCAAAGCTGGAGCTATTATCTATATGAATATGGGGAACAAGCTACCCATTTGTTGTTCCCTACTTGAGGAGGGAATCAACCCTGAAGTCTGGGCATTGGAAGGACAATTTGGAAAGGCAAAAAATGCACCCCCCCACCCCTCGTCCAAATCAGGCTAAAAGACCGCACTGCTTTTCCTTATTAAAGGCAATATATCCTTTAAGGCCTGAAGCTCATAAAGGATTGCAGGATATTGTTAGAATTTTAAAAGCTCAAAGCTTAGTAAGAAAATGCAGCAGTCCCTGCAACACCCCAATTCTAGGAGTACAAAAAACAAACGGTCAGTGGAGACTAGAGCAAGATCTTAGACTCATCAATGAGGCAGCAATTCCTCTATATCCAGTTGTACCCAACCCCTATACCCTGCTGTCTCAAATACCAGAAGAAGCAGAATGGTTCACTGTTCTGGACCTCAAGGATGCCTTCTTCTGTATTCCCCTGCACTCTGACTCCCAGTTTCTCTTTGTCTTTCAGGATCCCACAGAACACATGTTCCAACTTATATGGACGGTCTTGCCTCAAGGATTTAAGAATAGCCCTCATCTGTCTGGTCAAGCACTGGTCCAAGATCTAGGCCACTTCTCAAGTCCAGACACTCTGGTCCTTCAGTATGTGGATGATTTAGTTTTGGCCACAGTTCGGAAACCTCATGCCAGCAGGCTACTCTAGATGTCTTGAACTTTCTAGCTAATCTAGGGTACAAGGCATCTAAGTTGAAGGCCCAGCTCTGCCTGCAAGAAGTCAAATATCTAGGCCTAATATTAGCCAGAGGAACCAGGGCCCTCAGCAAGGAACAAATATAGCCTATATTGGCTTATCCTCACCCTAAGACATTAAAACAGTTACGGGGGTTCCTTAGAATCACCAACTTTTGCCAACTGTGGATCCTTGGATACAGTGAGATGGCCAGATCACTCTATACTCTAATCAAGGAGACCCAGAGGGCAAATACTCATCTAGTAAAATGGGAACCAGAGGCAGAAACAGTCTTCAAAACCTTAAAGCAGACCCTAGTACAAGCTCTAGCCTTAAGCCTTCCCACAGGACAAAACTTCTCTTTATACATCACACAGAGAGAAGGAATAGCTCTTGGAGTCCTTACTCAGACTCGTGGGACAACCCCATAACAGTAGCATACCTAAGTAATGAAACTGATGTAGTAGCAAAAGGCTAGCCTTACTGTTTATGGGTAGTTGCAGCAGTGGCCATCTCAGTATCAGAGGCTATCAAAATAATACAAGGAAAGGATCTCACCATCTGGACTACTCATGATGCAAATGGCATATGAGTTGCCAAAGGAAGTTTATGGCTATCAGACAACTGCCTGCTTAGATACCAGGTGCTACTCCTTGAGGAACCAGTGCTTCAAATATGCACCTGTGCAGCCCTCAACCCTGCCACTTTTCTCCCAGAAGATGGGGAACCAATCAAGCATGACTTCCAACAAATTGTAGCCCAGACTTATGCCTCCCAAGAGGATCTCTTAGAAGTTCCCTTAGCTAATCTTGACCTTAACCTAAATACCAATGGAAGTTCATTTGTGGAGAATGAGATATGAAGGGAAGATTATGCAATAGTTAGTGATGTAACAGTAGTTGAAAGTAAGTCTCTTCCCCCAGGGACCACAGCCCAGTTAGCAGAACTAGTAGTGCTTACCCAAGCCTTAGAATTGGGAAAGGACAAAAGAAGAAATGTGTATACAGATAGCAAGTATGCTTATCTAATCCTACAGGCCCATGTTGCAATATGGAAAGAAAGAGAGTTCCTAACCTCTGGGGGAACTTCCATTAAATACCACAAAGAAATCATGGAGTTATTGCACACAGTGCAAAAACCCAAGGAAGTGGCAGTCTTACATTGCTGAAGCCATTAAAACAGTGAAGGAGAAAAGTCAGAAGGAAACTGTCAGGCAGATGCTAAGGCCAAAATTGCTGCCAGGCGGAACCTCCTATTAGAAATACCTATGGAAGGATCCTTGGTATGGAACAACCCTCTCCAAGAGATTAAGCCCCAGTACTCCCTGACCGAAATAGAATGGGAATTTTCACTGGGGCATATTTTTCTCCCCTCAGGGTGGTTAATGACGGAAGAGGGAAAGGTACTCATACCCGAAGCCAGCAGTGGAAAATACTTAAAACCCTCCACCAAACTTTTCGTATGTGTATTGAGAACACTCATAAAATGGCCAAATTCCTATTTACAGGGCCAAATCTCCTCTGGACCATCCGACAAGCAGTCAAAGCCTGTGAGGTTGCCAAAGGAATAATCCCTTGGTCCACCATAAGGCCCCTCTGGGGGAACAAAGAATAGGACACCATCCAGGAGTGGACTGGCAGTTAGCCAACATCACCTATTACACGAGCAACGAAAAAACCATACACTGCCCTGTAATCATGAATACCATCTTAAATTTCCAAGCCCCTTTATGCATCCAATGCAACGTGTTATCAGACCTGCCCCTAGGACACCTACTATCCCATCAGTGTAATTACACTCTACAACTTCAAGCCCCCACTGATCATAATAACTTCCAAGTTACCCAAACAGCTCCGTTCAGATGGCTTGTCTGCTTCTCAGGGCCCCCAAAAATCATCACTTCCACCTTGCTTAACAAACAGCCTGTGTTTTGTAACAGCAAACATACTCCCTGTATCACCATTCACCCCTGAACCCCCTGCAGCAGCACCCCCACCACTAGTGAATGCCTTCTCATCTCCTCTTTCAATTACTCTCTTGAATGGTTCTTAGTAGATACAAAACAGTTTTTTCTCCAATGGGAAAATAGAACACAGGGAGCCACTTGTTTGCTCCCAATACCTCTTTCCAGCTGCTCACTGGAGCTACCTTGGCAAGTACTCTAGGAGTATGGGAAAATGAAAACAACAAACTCACACACCTTTTAAACATACACAACAAGTTCTGTCTTCCAGCCAGGGCATATTCTTCTTATGTGGAACTTCAAGCTATATCTGCCTCCCCACCAACTGGACAGGTGCCCGGACCTTAGTCTTCCTAAGTCCCAACATTGACGTTGCCCCAGGAAATCAGACCCTGTCAGTGCCCCTCAAAGCTGAAGTCCATCAGCGCAGGGCCATACAACTAATGCCCCTACTTATAGGGTTAGGAATGGCCACTGCTACAGGAACCAGAATAGCAGGTTTGTCCACTTCACTATCCTACTACCACACGCTCTCAAAGGATTTCTCAGACAATTTGTGAGAAATAACAAAATCTATCCTTACTCTAGAATCCCAAATAGACTCTTTGGCAGCGGTGACTTTCCAAAACCACCGAGGCCTAGACCTCTTCACTGCTGAGAAAGGAGGACTTTGCACCTTATTAGGGGAAGAGTGTTGCTTTTACACTAACCAGTTAGGGATAGTACAAGATGCCAACTGGCATTTACAGGAAAAGACTTCTGAAATCAGACAATGCCTCTCAAACTCTTATACCAACCTCTGGAGTTGGGTGACACAGCTTCTCCCCTTTCTAGGTCCTGTGACAGCCATTTTGCTATTACTTGTCTTTGGGCCCTGTATTTTTAACCTCCTTGTCAAATTTGTTTCCTCCAGGATCAAGACTATCAAGATACAGATGGTCTTACAAATGGAACCCCAAATGAGCTCTACTCACAACTTCTACCAAGGACCCCCGGATCGACCCACTGGCCCTTTGACTGCCCTAGATAGTTCCGCTCTGGAGATTAGTACAGCTGCAGGACCCCATCTTTACCCCTATCCAGCAGGAAGTAACTAGAGTAGTCATCACCCAATTCGCAACAGCAGTTGTGTTCTGTTTAGAGGGGGGATTGAGAGGTGAAGCCAGCTGGGCTTCCTGGATCGAACAGAGACTTGGAGAACTTTTCTGTTTTACAAGAGGACTGTAAAAACGCACAAATCAGCACTTGTAGCTAGCAAAGGGAGTTGTAAAATGCACCAATCAGTGCTCTGTAAAAGGCACCAATCAGCACTCTATACAATACACCAATCAGCACTCTGTAAAACACACCAATTAGCAGGATCCTAAAAGTAGCAAAGCACAGGGAGGATTGAAAAAAGGGCATTCTGATAGGACAGAAACAGAACATGGGAGGGGACAAATAGGGAATAAAAGTTGGCCACCCCAGCCAGCAGCGACAACCTGCTTGGGTCCCCTTCTGTGCTGTGGAAGTTTTGTTCTTTTGCTCTTCACAATAAATCTTGCTGCTGCTCACTCTTTGGGTCTGTACCACCTTTAAGAGCTGTAACACTCACTGTGAAGGTCTGTGACTTCATTCTTGAAGTCAGTGAGACCACGAACCCACCGGAAGGAACCAACTCCGGACACACTGCTGCAGGGGCATCATGGGAGTGAGACTGGGCTTTAGGGTTGTAGGCTGTGTGGGAGTGGGGTGAGGCCTGTGACTACTGACTTCCCCCAACTCCCCTGGTGACCTGTGTGACTCAGCAGAGGTAGCTATAATCTCCCTGCGAATGAATATAACTCTATTGGACTGGGAAACACACTGTCATCTCCCACAACAGCCACAGCAAGCCCTGCTCAAGAGGAGGCCAAGCTCAGACACACTTATCCCTGCCCCAACCTGAGGTCTTTCTCCACCCACCCTGGTAGCCAAAACAAAGGTCAATCTCTTGGGAGCTCTATGGCCCTGCCTACCACCTGAGAAATTTGAATACTTAGCCAGGTGTCTCTAAGGCAAGTTTGCATCCTCCCTGTAGGCTGGCAGTTGATGTACTCTTGAAAGTGCCACCTACTGGCTGGAGGCCACCCAACACAAAACCAGCACACTAAACAAAACACAACTAAGGATCCTCACAGAATCCACTTCACTCCCCTGCTGCCTCCACTAGAGCAGGTGCTGATATGCATGGTTGAAAGACCCAAAGATGGATCACATCACAGGACTCTTTCCAGATGCCTCACACCCCTGTGCCCAGCCCAGAGCCTGCTAACTCCACCAGGTAGCTAGATCTAGAAGAGCAATAATAATCACTACAGTTCAGCTCTCAAGAAGCCCCATTCCTAGGGAAAGGGAGAGAACACATATCAAGGGAGCACCCCATTGGACAAAATAATCTGAACAGCAGCCCTTGAATCCCAGATGTTTCCTCTGACAGTCTACCCAAATGAGAAGGAACAAGAAAAATAATTCTGGAAATATGATAAAATAAGGTTCTTTAATATCCCCCAAAAGATCATACCAGCTCATAAGCAATGGATCAAAATCAAGACAAAATTTCTGAAGTGCCAGAAGAATTCAGAAGGTCAAGTATTAAACTAATCAAGGAGGCACCAGACAAAGGTAAAGTCCAAGAGTGGAGTCATACCATGATACAGAAGAATGTTCATGAAAGGAAATTTTTTTTTTTAGTGAAATAAATAACATAAATAAAAAACAATCATAACTTCTGGAAATCAAGGACACAGATAAATGTAAAATACACTGGAAGGTCTCAGCAATAGAATCAAACAAGCAGAAGAAAGAACCTCAGAGCTCAAAGACAAGGCTTTCAAATTAAACCAATCCATCAAGGACAAAGAAAAAAAGAATTTAAAAAATAGACAAAGCCTCCAAGAAGTATGGAAACTATGTTTAACATCCAAACCTAAAAATAATGTGTGCTTCCAAGGAAGAAGAGAAATCTAAGTTTGGAAACACATTTGCGGGAATAATTGAGGAAAGCTTCCCCAGCCTTGCTAGGGATCTAGATATCCAAATAGAAGAAGCTCAAAAAACACCTGGGAAATTTAGCACAAAAAAATCATTCCCTAGGCACATAGTCAACAGGTTATGTAATGTCAAGACAAAGAACCTTAAGAGCTGTGAGACAAAAGCATCAGGTAACCTATAAAGGAAAACCTATCAGATTAACAGCAGATTTCTCAGCAGAAACCCTATAAGCTAGAAGGGATTGGGGGCCCTATCTTCATCCTCCTTAAAACAATTGCCAGTCAAGAATTTTGTACCCAGTGAAACTAAGCTTCATAATGAAGGAAATATATAGTCTTTTCCAGACAAATGCTCAGAGAATTCTCCACTACCAAGCCAGCACTACAAGAACTGCTAAAAGAAGCTCTAAATCTTGAAACAAATCCTTGAAAAACACCAAAATAAAAGCCTTCTTAAAGCATAAATCTCACAGTGCCTATATAGCAAAATCACAATATTAAAAAAGCAAGGTATTCAGGCCACAAATACCTTGATGAATAGAATAATATCTCACATCAATACTAACATTGAATGTAAATGGCCTCAATGCTTCACTTAAAAAATACAGAATGGCAGAATGGATAAGAATTTACAAAGCAAGTTACTCCTGTCTTCAAGAGACTCACCTAACACGTACGACTCACATAAAGCTAAGGTAAAGGGGTGGACAAATATATTCCATGCAAATGGACACCAAAAGCAAGCAGGAGTAGCTATTCTTATATTAGACAAAACAAACTTTAAAGCAACAACAGTTAAAAAAGACAAAGTGGGAAATAATATCATGATTAAAGGACTAGTCCAACAGGAAAATATCACAATTATAAATATATATATGCACCTAACACCAGAGCTCCCAAATTTATAAAACAATTACTACTAGACCTAAGAAATAAGATAGATGGCTACACAACAATAGTGTGGGATTTTAATACTCCACTGAGGCACTAGACAGGTCATCAAGACAGAAAGTCAACAACAACAACAACAAAATGGACTCAAACGATGCTGTATAACAAATGCACTTAACAGATATTTACAGAACATTCTATCCAACAACTGCAGAACATGTATTCTATTCATCAGCACATGGAACATTCTCCAAGATAGACCATATGATAGGCCACAAAACAAGTCTCAGTAAATTTAAGAAAATCGAAATTATATCAAGTACTCACTCAGACCAAAGTGGAATAAAATTGAAAATCAACTCCAAAAGGAATGCTCAAAACCAGGCAAATGCATGGAAAGTAAATAACCTGCTTCTGAATGATCATTGGGTCAACAATGAAATCAAGATGGAAATTAAAATTTCTTCGAACTGAATGATAATAGTGACACAACCTATCAAAACCTCTAGGATACAGCAAAAGCAATGCTGAGAGGAAAGTTCATAGCATTAAATGCTTACATCGAAAAGCCTGAAAGAGCAAAAACAGACAATCTAAGATCACACGTCATGGATCTGGAGAAAAAGAAACAATCCAAATCCAAATCCACACCCTGCAGAAGAAAAGAAACAACAAAGATCAGAGCAGAACTCAATGAAATTGAAACAAAAAAATACAAAAGATAAATGAAACAAAAAGCTGGTTCTTTGAAAAGATAATATTGATGGACCATTAGTGAGTTTAGCCAAGAATAGAGAAGATCCAAATAAGCTCAATTAGAAATGAAATAACTGATATAACTGATACCAGAGAAATACAAAAGATTATTCAAGTCTAATACGAACACCTTTATGTGCATAAACTAGAAAACCTAGAGGAAACGGATGAATTCCTGGAAACACACAACCCTTCTAGATTAAACCAGGAAGATATAGAATCTCTAAACAGATCAATAATAAGCAACAAGATTGAAATGGTATAAAAAGTTGCCAACAAAAAAAAATATAGGACCAGACAGATTCACAGCTGGATTCTTTCAGACATTCAAAGAAGAATTGTTATCAATTATATTGACACTATTTCAAAAGATAAAGAGGGAATCCTCCCTAAATCATGCTATGAAGCTAGTATCACCCTAATACCAAAACCAGGGAAGAATATAATAAAAAAAAGATAATGACAGACCAATATCCTTGATGAACATAGATGCAAAAATTCTCAGCAAAGTTCTAGCTAACCATGTCCAACAGCATATCAAAAAGGTAATCCACCATGATCAAGTAGGTTTCATACCACGGATGCAGGGATGGTTTAATGTATGTAAGTCAATAAATGTGATACACCACATAAAGAAAATTAAAAACAAAAGTCCTATTATCATCTCAATACATGCAGAAAAAGCATTTGACAGAATGCAGCATCCCTTTATGATTCAAACCCTTAGCAAAATCAGAATAGAAGAGAAATATCTTAAGGGTAATGAAAGCCATCTATGACAAATCCACAGCCAACATTATACTGAATGGGGAAAAGTTGAAAGCATTCCTGCTGAGAACTGGAACATGACAAGGACGCCCACTTTCACCACTTGTATTCAACATAGTACTGGAAATCCTAGCCAGAGCAATCAAACAAAAGAAAGAATAAAGTGCATCCAAATCAGTAAAGAGGAAATCAAACTGTCACTGTTTGCTGATGATATGATTGTATACCTAGAAAATCCTAAAGACTCATTCAAAAAGCTCCTAGAACTGGTAAATGAATTCAGGAAAGTTTCAGGATACAAAATTAACATACACAAATCAGTAGCTCTGCTGTACACTAACAGCAACCAAGCTGAGAACCAAATCAAGAACTCAACCCCTTTCACAATAGCTGAAAGAAGAAAAAAAAAATTTAGGAATATACCTAATCAAGGATGTGAAAGACCTCTACAAGGAAAATTACAAAACACTGCTAAAAGAAATCGCAGATGACACAAACAATGGAAACACATCCCAAGCTCATGGATGGGTGAATCAATACTGTAAAAATGATCATACTGTCAAAATAAATCTACAAATTCAACGCAATTCCCATCAAAATACCATCATCATTCTTCACAGAACTAGAAAAACAATCCAAAAATTCATATGAAACCAAAAAAGAGCCTTCATAAACAAAGCATCACCTGACTACAAACTATACTATAAGGCCATAGTCACCAAAACAGTATGGTACTGGTATAAAAACAGGCTCATAGACCAATGAAACAGAATGGAGAACCCGGAAACAAAGCCAAATACTTACAGTCACTGGATTTTAGACAAAGCAAACAAAAACATAACATGGGGTGATATGTTTTGGCTCTGTTTCCTTATCTAAAGCTCACGCTGAATTTTAATAATCCCCACTTGTCAAGGGCTTGACCAGAAGGAGATAATTGAATCATGGGGCAGTTTCCTCCACACTGTTCTCCTAATAATGAGTGAGTTCTCATGAAGCTGATGGGTTTTTAAGGGGTTTTGCTCTTGGCCCTCATTCTCTTTCCTGCTGCCCTGTGAGGAGGTGCCTTCCACCATGTTTGTATGTTTCTAGAGGCCTCCAGACCATGCAGAGCTGTGATTTAATTAAACCTCTTTTCTTTATAAATGACTGAGTCTTGGTTATTTCTTCATAGCAGCATGAGAATGAACTGATACAGTAAATTGATACCATAGAGAGCTGGTATCTGCTATAAAGATACCTGAAAATATGGAACTGGGTAATAGGCAGAGGTTTGAATAGTTTGTAGGACTTAGAAGAAGAGAGAAAGATGTGGGAAAGTTTGGAACTTCCTAGAGACTTGTTGAATGGCTTCGACCAAAATGTTGATACTGATAAGGACAATGACATCCAGGCTGAGGTGGTCTCAGATGGAGATAAGGAACTTGTTGGGAACTGAAATAAAGCTGATTATTGCTATGCTTTAGCAAAGAGACTGGTGACATTTTGTCCCTGCCTAGAGATCTGTGGAACTTTGAACTTTAGAGAGATGATCTGAGGTATCTAGCAGAAGAAATTTCTAAGCTGCAAAGCATTCAAGAGGTGACTTGGATGCTCTTAAAATCATTCAGTTCCGTGTACTCATAAAGATACGTTTTGGAATTGAAACTTACATTTAAAACAGAAGTAGGGCATGAAAGTTCAAAGAATTTGCAGCCTAACAATGCAGTAGAAAAGAAAAACCCATTTTCTGAGAAGAAATTCAAGCTGGCTGTGGAAATTTGCATAAGTAATGAGAAGCCAAATGTTAGTCACCAAGACAATGGGGAAAATGTCTCCAGGACATGTCAGAGATCTTCATGGCAGCTCCTCCCATCACAGGCCCAGAGGCCTAGGTCGTAAAATGGTTTCATGGGTTGGGTCCAGGGCCTTGTTGCTTTGTGCAGTCTCAAAACTTGGTGCCCTACACCCCAGTTGTGGCTAAAAGGGGTCAAAACATAGAGTTCAGGCCACTACTTCAAAGAGTGCAAGCTCCAAGTCTTGGTGGCTTACACGTGGTGTGGGGCCTGTGGGTACCCAGAAGTCAAGAACTGAGGTTTGGGAACCTCTGCCTAGGTTTCAGAGGATGTATGGAAACACTTGCACGTCCAGGCAGAAGTTTCCTGCAGGAGTGGAGACTTCATGGACAACTTCAGTTAGGACAATGTGGAAGGGAAATGTACAGTCAGAGCCCTCACGCAGAGTCCCCAATAGGGCACTGTGGAGCTGTGATAAGAGGGTCATGATCCTCCAGACCCAAGAATGGCAG
Source organism: Rhinopithecus roxellana (assembly GCF_007565055.1). NCBI lineage: Eukaryota > Metazoa > Chordata > Mammalia > Primates > Cercopithecidae > Rhinopithecus > Rhinopithecus roxellana. Next base: position 52,400,772 of record NC_044556.1, on the reverse strand, counting down.
ATCCAATGACAACTTGCACCGTGCTCCTGGAAAGCTGCAGACACTCAACCCTAGCCCACGAAAGCAGTTGGGAGTGAGGCTGTACCCTGTAAAGTCACAGGGATGGAACTGCCCAAGGCCATGGGAGCCCACCTCTTGCATCAATGTGACCTGGATGTAAGCCATGCAGTCAAAGGGGATCATTTCAGAGATTTAAGACTTGAATGCATTGCTAGATTTTGGACTTGCATGTGACCAATTTCTGCCATTTGGAACAGGTGTATTTATCCAATGCCTGTGCCCTCATTGTGTCTAGGAATTAGCTAACTTGCTTTTGATTTTACAGGTTTATAGTCAGAAGGGACTTGCCTTGTCTCAGATTACACTTTGGACTTGGACTTTTGGGTTAATGCTGGAACGAGTTAAGACTTTGAGGGACTGTTGGAAGGGCATGATTATGTTTTGAAATGTGAGGACATGAGAGTTGGGAAGGGTCAGGGTAGAATGATATGGTTTGGCTCTGTGTCCCCACCTAAATCTCACCTTGAATTGTAATAATTCCCACATGTCAGGGCAAGACCAGGTGGAAATAATTGAATCATGTGGGTGGGTTTTTTTGTCATGTTGTTCTCATGATAGTGAGTGAGCTCTCATGAGCGCTGATGGTTTTATAAGGGGCTTCCCTCTTTGTTTAGGACTCATTCTCTCTCCTGCTGTCCTGTGAAGAAGTGCCTTCTGCCATGATTGTAAGATTCCTGAGGCCTCCCCAGCCATGTAGAACTGTGAGTCAATTAAGCCTCTTTCCTTTATAAATTACCAAGTCTTGAGCATTTCTTTATAGCAGCATGAGAATAGATTCACACATGAAAAAAGAACATGCTATTCAACAAATGGTGCTGGGACAATTGGCAAGCCACAGGTAAAAGAATGACACTGGATCCTCATCTCTCACCTTTTACAGAAATCCACTCAAGACAGATCAAAGACTTGAATCTAAGACCTGAAAGCATAAAGATCCTAGAAGATAACATTGGAAAAAGCCTTGTAGACATTGGCTTAGACAAAGACTTTGTGACAAAGAACCCAGAAGCAAATGCAACAAAAAGAAAGATAAATTGATGAGACTGAATTAAACTAAAAAGCTTCTGCACAGCAAAATAAATAATCAGCAGAGTTAACAGATAACCCCCAGAGAGGGAGAAAATCTTTACAGTCTATACATCCAACAAAGGACTAATACCCAGGATCTACAAATAACTCAAAGTAAGAAAAAAAGAATCCCATAAAAAAGTTGGCTAAGGACACAAATAGACAATTCTCAAAAGAAGATATACAAATGTCCAACAAATATATGGGAAAATGTTGAACAGTGTACACTGCTCAGGTGTTGGGTGCAACAAATATCAGAAATCACCACTAAATAACTAATTATCAGGGAAATGCAAATCAAAACCACAACATGATACCACTTCACTCCTGCAAGAATGGCCAAAAATTAAAAAAAAAAATTAGGTGTTGGCATGAATGTGGTGAAAGGGGACACTTCTACACTGCTGGTAGGAATGTAAACTAGTACCAACCACTATGGAAAACAGTATGGAAATTCCATAAGAACTAAAAGTATATCTACCATTTGAAACAGAAATCTTATTACTAGGTATCTACCCAGAGGAAAAGAAGTCATTATACACAAATAAATAAATAAATACCTTGCACACACATGTTTATAGCAGCACAATCTGCAATTTCAAAATATGGAACCAGCCCAAATGCCCATCAAACAATGAGTGGATTATATCTAGATCTATAGATATGCCATATTTTCTATATAGTCCAATGTCTATATATAATACATATATATGTGTGTATATATATACACACACACACAAACATATATCATGGAATACTACTCAGCCATAAAGAGGAATGAAATAACGGCATTTGCAGCAACCTGGATGGAATTGGAGACTATTGTTCTAAGTGAAGTAACTAAGGAATGGAAGACAAAACATCGTATGTTATTACTTTTATGTGAGAGCTAAGCTATCAGGACACGAAGGCATAAGAATGATACACCAGACTTTGGGGACTTGGGGGAAAAACTTGGGGGGTGGTGAGGGATAACATACTACACATTGGGTGCAGTGTACACTGCTCAGGTGTTGGGTGCACCAAATATCAGAAATCACCGCTAAATAACTTATTCACGTAACCTAATACTACCTGTTCCCCAAAAAACCTATTGAAATAAAACATTAAAAATTAAAAAAAAATCCTCACCACTCTATAGTCACACCTGCACACAGATGGAGACAACACTGTTTTGACCTGTTATCTATGCACTGAAGGATGGCAGCTCACTGTTATTGTGTTGAATGTACAGTAATTCCACAGGGATCAGGACTAAACAATTCCCTGACTCCTCTCTCTTTTTCTCCCATAGGTTCTCTGGGCTCTTAAGTGCAGCAACATCTTTGCGTTCCAGCACTTGGCACTTGACACCTAACTCACCTAGTTGGCACTGGTGTCAGGGGAGCAGCCAGGTAGCAACCTCCACACTACCCTCTGCCCACCTTCCACTCCAAACACAACCCCTGCCATCTCAGAATTAGGGACTGCCAGTATTTATGTCTTCTCTCCCCCATATCCCTCTACCTCAACCAGACTGGAGGTCCAAGGCTCTCAGATCATTCCTTGTCACTAGATCCTCTTCACCTAAACTGACGCATTTACAAAGTTCTCCTCCAGACACATTCACTGCACTCTCTGAAACTCACTGGCTTCAGCAATAAACCATAAACCTCCTGTTCTCAACGCCTTCAGTTTCTTATCTTTACCAAAACCTGCCTTTCCCTGAGGACATTTTCCCTGTATTGTTCTCAAGCAGTGTCTCTTTTCTATATCCTTCACCCATGCAGACTGAAGTGTCCTCCTTACTCTTTGTTAACTGGTCTTCACTGGCACCTCCAGACCATTCTCCCTTCCTTCCTTCTACCAGCCCTCCCTGCCCAGCCCACTGCAAGCTCATGCTGTCATGCTCTGCTGAACACTACCCTTTCTTGTTTGAGTCAGCTACAGATTTATAGCTCACTCTCCTTTATACCTTGAATATTTTTGCCCCTTTCTTTAAAAGTATGCACCTAAGAATTCATGACATTTTCAAATTCTTGGGGGCAATGCATGCTCTCAATGATCTGTTTTCTGATTTCCCCTACTCTCACTAAGCCACTCATTCTTCTATAGTGCAGAGTTGTCATGATCAATAACTGCAGCTATTCCAGACCTCATTTCAATAGCTCCTCTTCACATCTAGCATGTCCTGTTGTTTTAACCCATTCTCTCTAATCTCCCTAGTTTTCTGTCTCCCACAGTTTCTCTGCTCCACAGGAAGCTGTGCTCTGTTGCTCCTACTCTGTTTTCACTGCTGATTATCCTTCTTCACCTCTTTTCCTCCTGATTTTTATGCCATGATTTATCAGTATAAATGAGAGGGGAATAATGTCAGGACATATCAGAGATCTTCATGGCAGCCCCTCCCATCACAGGCCCAGAGGCCTAGGTGGAAAAATGGTTTCATGGGCTGGGTCCAGGGCTTTGCTGCTTTGTGCAGTCTCAAAACTTGGTGCCCCGCACCCCAGCTGTGGCTAAAAGGGGTCAAAACATAGAGCTCAGGCTGCTCTATGACCACTCTGTGACCTTGTATGTGTACTCAACTCACTTGTCCCTCCCTCCTTCCAGCACATTCATCTAGCAAATTCCAACTCCGCTTCAACCAAAACAACTCTACTTCAACCCAAATCTTTTCCTGCTTCATATCATTCCTAAGCAGCTGAACATAACTGGAGGAAGAACACACACAAACACGTGCACACACACCCTTATGGGTTGGTCTCACCTTCGAGCTGTGACCACTAACTTCAGGTGGACCCTAGTGCTGCCCAGTAATTCCACTTCATTTCTTTTTATTGTTCACTTCACCACATCCCAGGTGACTATTTTACCTTTTTTTTCTTTTTCCTGAAACCTCTAATGTCTCCTTCTATTTTCCTCTCAGCTACTGATCAGACTGTCTTCAGATATATGTTCCCACAAGCAAACCTGTGAAACTATGTATAGCTACTCTCACATTCTTTTATCCTCTGTCTATGGATGTGTTAAAATCTTCTACACACGCACTAAAGCCCATCCATTCTCTCCTATTTGAGGGCATCTGTAATGGGCTCAATTGCATTCTCCTTAAAATTTAGGAGGACCTCAGAATATGACCATATTCAGAGAAAGGGTTGTTAAAAAGGTAATTAAAGTTAAATGAGGTCATTGAGGTAGTCCTTAATCCAATATGACTGGTGTCTTTATAAGAAAAGATTAGGACACAGACATGCAGAGAAAAAAGACTATGTGAAGACAGAAGTGAAGGAAATAATGCATACAGTAGTCTATTTCCAAGACAAAGTGCCTTAAATCAACTTAGCTCAGCAAACTACAGAAAAAAACAGGATATACTAAGCTCCTTCTTGGATAGCTGATGACTGCTTGTCAGGCCCCCCCACCTCAACCCCCTGAGTTGCCCTCATCCAAACCAAAAAAGTTTAGTCTAAGATGAAAGTTTACTAGCCTGCAAAATAACTCACTTTGTCTGTTCTTATCAACCTGCCCAACTACTTAGGTCACAAGTCAAACACTTAAAGAGCCCCTGAGCTAACTAGGATTACAATGCATTGTGGGCTGCAAAAAATGCAGCAAGACAACCCTAGAAAAACAAAAACAAACAAACAAAAAACACCTAAAGCCCCAACCCAACAACTGACAGGTGTCATCTGGGAAGATTGTAACCCCATAGTACTCAGCCTATGAGGAACTGGGGGAGGGACCTGTGCACTAGGGGATAAATTGCTTGTTGTAACTGTGCTGGGTGTGCCTGCCCATCAGACACCTGATCTTGCAAGATGGTAATTAAAAAGTCTCACTTTCGCTGCTCTCGGGGTCTCTGAGTCCATTCTTTGGGTTTGGACAGGTGAATTTGTTTCTCACAGAAGGAGACTGACATCTGCAAGTCAAGCAGAGAGATCTCAGAAGACAGGAACCCTGTTGCCCCTTTGATCTCGAACTTCCAAACTCCAAAATTGTGATTAAATAAATTTCTGTTGTTAAGACATCCAGTCTATGGCACTTTGTTATGGCAGGTCCAGCAAAATAATACAGCATCTCTCCTCATATCCTTCACCTTTTCCCCACATCATCATTTTTTCTTCACTACTGAACTATTCACATTAGCATACACATGAGCTATACTGTATTCCATTATTAGAAAAATGTGCTGCCTTGACCTCATGTTGACCTCCCAGCTCTGCTCTCCTTCACAGGAAACTGTGAGTAGTCTCTCCTCCTTGCTCCTTTCATTCACCTCTCAGACTCCTTGGAACCAACTCCAGGATGGCTTTCAGGCCAATCCCCACATCAAAACAGCCTTTTCCAAGTTCAGCAGTGACCTCACATTGCCAAATTAAGTGGGCTCCTCTTAGTCCTCATCTTCCTCACTTGTCAGTATATTTGACCTGGGTCTTTTGAAATACTTTTCTTGGCTTTTGCAACTCCTTTTTAGGCTCTGGTCACTCTATTCTCTGTCTGGTTACTCTTTCTTTTTTGCTTGTTTCTTCTAATTTTCAGCATCTCCTTTTATGTTGGGGTTCCTGAGACTCAGTCTTTAGGTTTCTTCCCTGACTATAGTCACTCTCAGGTGGTCTCATTCTAGTGTCATGGCTTTAAAAGTCATCTCTTCACTGAAGACTCACAGATGTATCCCCTCAACTATATATGGATTTCTCTGTTTAAATATCAGTAAACATTTTCAATTCGTCTTGCCCAAAATAGAACTCTTTATCTTTGAATTGGCCTCCACCTTTGTTTTTTCTTTTTTTCTTTTTTCTTTTTTTTTTGTATTTTTCCTCATGTCATAAATGTTTCTCCAGTTTCTCAGGGCAAAACTTTGGAGTCATACTTGTCTTTTCTCTTTCAAGCACTTCTCACATCCAACCCAGAGCAATTCTCCTGGTTCTTCCTTCATAGGCATCTAGACTCCAGCTGCACCTCAGCATTTCCATGGCATTTTTTCTGGTCAAAGCCGTGGTCCTCTATCCTTTGAACTTGTACTATCTTTCCAGATGCTCGTCCTGTTTCCTAATGATCAATTCTGTAGCCAATGTGATATTTTAAAAATTTGTCAGTGCATGTCCGTGCATGTCTTCTTTCTTCCTCAAATCCTTACCTAGCATTCCATCTCACTCAAAATCTAAAACATTTATCCTGACTTAATGGTGCAGTGTGATCTGCCCCTTGAGGCTTCTCTGACCTTCTAGTCTTCTATGTTCCCCTCGCCTGCTCAGCTGTTGTTACATGGGCCTCCCTCTGTTCCTACAACATGTTACAAACATTCTTGCCACAGGGCCTTTGCAGGTGCCATTTCCCCTCCCTCAAATGCTCTTTGTCTAATTATCTTTGTGGCTTTTTCTCCCACTTCTTTAAGTTTTTCCTTTTCAGCTGTCTTCTTACAAGAGTGATCTTCCCTGTACTTCATGTCTAAAATTGTTCCTTCCGCCTCTCTCCTTTCTTCCCTCTACTCAGTCTTCATGAGACCCATTATGATTGCAGTTTTAAAATGTGTTTGTTGAAGGAATTAATGACAAGAAAAATTTAATTGCTTGTGAAAAGAATTTTGATGTATTTATTTCAGATGATCGCTTTTTTGCTGCAATCTCATTTTAGTTAAGAACATTAAAATTACTGTTAAGAACTTTACTGCCATGGAAGTATGGACCCCAATGACTGCCCAACTTTGATAAAAACATCATTCTGAAATGTAAAAAGAACACAGGACTTTCTCTATGAGCAAACCCTTACACACTAAGTCTAATGACACTGAAGAAACAACCAAAGGTGCTTACATCTTTTTTTAGTCAATAGTGAAAAGGAAAAATATCAAATAACGTCTCATAGGCCTCTTCTTGGTGCTCAAAGTTTTCTACTCTACTTTTTAGTTCTTTGCGGGCCTGTTTTACTGTAAGCCTATGATAAGGGGGAATACTTTGAAGATAGTTGCCTGTATTTAATAGATATGCAATAAAGCAAACTGGAAAAAGAAACAGACATTGGTAGGAGGAGGAGGAAGTAGCACAGGTAAAAGTGAGCAAGGCCAGAACAAAATTATTGGAGTGGACATCATTTTGTGGTCCTAGTGAAAATTCGGCCAAGTGACACACAGAGATATTTTAGTTAGAAGTTTATGAAAAGGAAAAAATTACTAAGTAATGAAGCAGAGCGCTTACTGAGAAAATTAGACATCATTTGCTTGCTTCTCAAAAATATTATTAACAGCAATAAAATTAACATAGACTTGACAACTTTCTTTATCATTAGAGGAGAAACGTGCACGCTGTATGCATTTCACAAATATTAGCTATTAAAAAGCCCAGGGAGCTAACTGTATGACCAACAACCATTAATTCTTATTCTTGTCTTTCTATTAAAGAAACAAATTAAAATCTCCTCCAGTGAACATTTATTTTCTAAAGTCAAAATCTTTTAGGGTTGCATCTGCTTTTCTGTTAACACTTTACTAACTATAGCCAAGGGGTTACTTTATCCCTAGGAATATGTTTAGTTCCCCACCCCCATTCTACATAATGTTTTCCCTTTGTGAACCTTGAATAGTTTGAAACTTGCACTGCTTCAGACTCATTTACACTCAACTCAGGTCACTCAATAAGTAATGCTTGATGTCCAGTAAGGCATTTAATATGTCACACTAAGAGTGATTCAATTTTTTTTTTTTTTTTTGCTAAAGATACGCAAACTGAAATACCAGAAGATTTGAAATTCAAAACACATGATATCTGAGTGAGTCCCAAGCTTGACATAATTTCTCTTTTGCTTCTCTTCCTCTTTTTCCTTTCTCTACACTTGCATATATAATTTAAGAGTCATCTGGCTGTTTGTTTGGCAAGTTATTTATTACTATTTAGAGAAATTCTAGGAGGATATATTTTTAAAGACACTAAAATATGGGTATAATATTTTAACCTTAAAACTGCCACTCAGAGCCTAGAGTGAAGCCTCTTCTATAGGTAGGTATTACCAGGTGTTCTGAAAAATGCATCTGCTTGTTGTTCAGGGTCAGAGCCTTTCACAGTGAGGAGAAAGGTGTTGGTTCTACAAAACAGGCCAGGGAAGTGAAGTTGAAATTGATTGAAGTAAATTATTCCTAAAGCCTTGATTCTCCCCTCCTTTGAAGGCAGGAGCAAATTTGGTTTCCTGCATCCAGGTGGTCCTCAGATGTCCTAAATTAAAACACAGTAAGAATGGGTTTTTCACAACAACTCTACCCCGACCAACCCACCAGGGTCTACATCCCTCCACTGTGATTCTGTGCAATAGACCCAGTGGAAATTGCAGGGCAAGCAGGCAATGAGGAAGCACAGTTCTTTCCTCTGTGTTGGAAATAGGCCAAGATTGTGAATGTTAATCACCCATTTCTTGCAAAAGGTACTACACAATCTTTAATAACCACAAATGGCTGGAGTCTTCATTTTTCATTTCATCTGTGAGGCTCTGTCAGAAGGAGGTGGCAGCTGTAAACGAATATTGAAGCAATATCCCAAACTAGAAGTAGAAAGTCAGAGCCCTGACATTGTTGATCTCAGAGACTTGAGACACGATGAAAGACAGGCTTTGCATATCAGTTTTCCATTGCTTTTGAGGCCGAGTCTAACTATCAAACATTTTAGGGAGCAAATGTCTGTCCTTTTGTGTCTTCACTGCCCTGCTGCATCCACTTTGCTCTCTAAACACTGCTGCCACCAATAGGCCAGATGATGCCACACAATACCACCATCTGAGCTACCGTCTTGGGAATACAGCCTTTTTCTTCCTCCCACTCCCTGCTCACCTTGAACACACTGATGACAACATGTGCTTATTTCATCATGTATCCTCTTAAGTTTCTTTATCACAGTTGGGAAAAGAATAGGGAAACAATCCCCAGAATGACAAAATAAATGTGAATTACAAATGTTGTTGTTGTTGTTATTGTTGTTGGAGACAAGGTCTTGCTCTGTCACCCAGGCTGGAGTGCAGTGGAACAATCATAGCTCACTGCAGCCCCGCCTTCCTGGGCTCAAGTGATCCTCTTGCCTCAGCCTCCGAAGTAGCTGAGACCATAGGTATATGCCACCACACCTAGCTAATTTTTAAAATTTTTGTAGATACAGGGTATCCCTATGTTGTCCAGGCTGGTGTTGAACACCTGGTCTCAAGTGATCCTCCTGCCTCTGCCTCCCAAAGTATTGGGATTAGAGGTATGAGCCAATGTGCCTGGCCAAAATAAAGGTGAATTTTAATTTTGTTCAGCTTAGTTGTGTATCTCTAGCAAGTAGCTTAAGCTTGCAGAATATAAATTTTGTCATCCATAAAATCTATCTATACCATATGATTTACAGTTAGTTCCATTGATGTGGATCAATTGACAAAACATTAATGATGTAAATGATAAAGTGCTGTATTAATGTAAGTTATTTATTATTATTTTTATTATGTAGCAGACTTATAGGAGAACATATTTCTGAGGAATATATTTCTTTTATTTACGTTTCCACTGTATCATGTCCAGGAAAGCATTGGGAACCACTGGTGTTCCCGCAGCACTCAGAGGACTGAGGTGAAACCAATCATTTTCTTTACTCCAGAGGAGAGAGAGAAAATATTTTTGTATTGTTGGTGAAGTGAATGCAAAAACATTATTTAAGCAATATAATAAAAAGTGTATTTTTTTTTTATCCACAAGGAAAAGATGACTTCAATTTCCAAATGTATAAAGTGGTAGAAATCCTTTCACAACAAAGAAGAACAAAAGTCATCAAACATTTTCATTATGAACCAGCGCTTTTTCCTACTGTACTGAGTTTTAAAAGGAGTTCAGCAGATTGCTTAATGTTAAGAGCAGAAAGTCTTAAAACATGTTTGGATCTAAGGCTACAGAGAGAAGGCAGAAACAAATGTTTGGAAACCTAAGTGAAATAAAGGGGGAAGAACAGGTTTGAGGATTAGGCCATTGCCACCCATGCTTCTTTGGCCTGTTTATTTTAGGATGAGGCCTGTCTATTCTTGATTCTATGAGGGGATTCTATTTCATTTCATTTTCCAATCATAGGCTTCTTAACACCACTTAAGCCAATAACTCTCTAGATCTTACCCCATGGGTCCAACTTCTGGCAAAGTCCATACATGCCACTCTTCTGTTAGACCTTAGGTCGTTTTAGCTATTTCAAAGGCCAGAAGAGTTTACAAATGTGGGACAAGTCATTTGTTATTCAAGGATTGCTTGTCATTTACAAGAGGAAAAGAAAGAAGTCTCAAAAACAATTGATTTGGTCATGGAATATGGGTGGAAAATTTTGATGCAGACACAGTCATAGACTGGACAAAATTCCAATTTTTTTTTTTTTTTTTTTTTGAGACAGAGTCTCGCTCTATCGCCCAGGCTGGAGTGCAGTGGCCAGATCTCAGCTCACTGCAAGCTCCGCCTCCCAGGTTCACGCCATTCTCCTGCCTCAGCCTCCCGAGTAGCTGGGACTACAGGCGCCCACCACCTCGCCCGGCTAGTTTTTTGTATTTTTTAGTAGAGACGGGGTTTCACCGTGTTAGCCAGGATGGTCTCGATCTCCTGACCTCGTGATCCACCCGTCTCGGCCTCACAAAGTGCTGGGATTACAGGCTTGAGCCACCACGCCCGGCCAAAATTCCAATGTTTTTTATGCCATTTCTCCTTTCTTCATGTTCCTGTATTCTAGTGAAAGGACTAAGAGGAATCTTGGTTCAAAAAGTAAAGGGGTACCTCTCTTGGGTGACAGGGAACTGTCATTTGCTATTAAAACTCTTCTTCTGGTGGCTTAAATAATCAAACAGGTATTTCTTGAGTGAGTATTCCATTTCGGGCACTACATTAAGTGCTTGGCATAGAAGGAAAAGCAAAGGCAAGACACGAGACACTGAAGAAATACCATTTGAGATAGGCATGGGCATCAGGCAGCTCAGAAACAATCTCTAACAAGGTCAGCAGAAAGTTGAAAGTAAGAAAACAGGATTTTGCCTGCGCTTTCCTGCAGCAACAGCTGTGGCCTCTTGCAAAGCAATTAAGCCTGTGGCTAGGATTCCAGTTCCATCTCATCTCAGCAGCCTCGCAGCCTTGGAACGTTCTTGACGGAGACTCTTAATCGATGGCATCTCTTTGTTTTTGCCCTGGCATCTCAGATGGTGGCATTCCCGAGGCTGATTAGCTCCAAGTTCCTACCCTGTGAAGCCAAAGCCACCATGTAATTTCCATTAGACCTGAAAATGATCCTGATTTAAAGCTTAGAGGGAGCCCATAAGCCATCATCTAATCATACTTAAAAAGTTACTGGCCTGAGCTGTATGTTCTTCACTTCTTTAGCAGTAAAATCATTCTTAAAAATATATCACTCTTTGTGAACCATCAAATCAGCCTGATGACAGCCTAGTTTAGAATTGAGTGCTGCAGTAAATGTCAGAACTCCGATGCTGACTTTCTGTGTGACTTTGGGTAAGCTACTTAACTTTCCTTCTTTTATTTCTTTCTCCTGTTCTTTCAGTACTTTAGATGTGCCAGACTTTAAAACTAGACTTGGAGGTAGGGAGGTTAAAGGTAGGGTAAGGAGGAGAAGAGCCTACAGAGATAAAGGAAACCTGACCCCTGCTCTAGAGAGAAGTACAGTTTGAGGAAATAGCCTTGAAAAGCAAATAATTAGCACCCCACTGGACAGCACTGTCACTGAGAGTATGCCAAGTGTTGTGGGAGCACACAGGACAGAGACTCATTCCTTTCAGAAGACTGCGTAGGGGGATTTGACAATGCATCCCAGAGGTACTTAACAATGAGCTGAATTGTAAGGAATGAAGAGGAATTTCCTGAGTGGAGAAGGGGGAAAGACACTCCTAGTCGTTCTATCCTCGAAAAAAGATAATAATCTTGAATCCCTGCTTAGCTCTCAAAAATATTTGAGAGCTAAAACACAGCAAACTTGGTAGCCCAGCTCCATGATTGCCAAAGCTCTCCAGCTCAATGGAAAAATGGTGCCACATTAGACTTATCACTTTTTTACTGTTGTTGACTTTTTTTTTTTTTTAAGTCAGGGCCTCACTCTGTTGCCTGGGCTGGAGTGCAGTAGCACAATCATGACTCACACGGCAGCCTTGATCTTGGGCTCAAGGGATCCTTCTCACCTCAGCCTCCTGAGTAGTTGGGATTACAGGCATGTGCCACCACTCCTGGCTAATTTATTTTTATTTTTATTTTTTATAGAGATGGGGTCTTGCTGAGGCTGGTCTCGAACTCCTGGGCATAAGTGATCTTCCTGCCTCAGCCTTCAAAAGTGCTGGGATTACAGGAGTGAGCCACTGCACGTGGCCTTCTGATGCCTCCTTTGCCCTACACTGGGGAATGCCTGTCAGTTTTCTTCCCTTGGCAAATGAGAGGAGAGGACCTGCTTATGGCTTGCTTCTTTGTCCTCTCCTGGTTTGTGCTGATGCTGGGCTGACACAGCTGTGACAATGATGCCTCCCAGAGCTGCTGTGAAAGAAGCCAGTGCAGCGTCTGAGGAGTGAGCGTCACCTTCCCAGGAGCAAGGCTTCAAATTTCCTTCTCCAACCCATTAGAGAGGGAGGTCTTTCTTACACAACTTCTTAGGAGGAGCAAGCGCAAACTCAGCCACTCAGCTGTCCACACCCGTCCTAGTAAGGGTCCCCTCTAACTCCCTTGTGTTCATAACCACCATGATTCTGGTTGCTTCTATTATGGGTATAGCTCCCCTAAGGATGAAGGAATATGTGTAGTGACAAAAGAACATGCAGACATTTCTAAAGATGTCTAAAGCCTCAGGGTCATAGGGATTTAGTGTCTAATCAGTCAATAGTGAAGAGGACAAATAGCAGATATGCCACCAAGTCCTGCCTCAGTGTTTCAAGTTATTATGCCAAACACTGGGGTTCCTATGGAAAGTCCTGGAAGCAAAAAACAGGAATACTGGCCATGTCGTTTCCCATGCCATGTGAAGTTTCTGGACCTCTGTTGCCTTGTCCAGGACAGTGTGGAGGGGAGGACTTAACTTGTGTGATTCTTCAGAGCCCTGCCAGATCCTAGAGTCCATGATCCTTGAGCCTCCCATTTATGGAAGACTCAAACCAGTAGAAGGCTATGTTTATTACAAGGGGGTGGGGATTTGAAAGACTGATTTAATAGAATCGGAGCATAAGAAAGCATTATATGTGTATGTAAGAATGGTGCTACATTTTAATATTCTGTGTTTGTGAGCACTAGCTTGTGTTTGTGAGTGCTCTAGTCATCTCCTTAGATAGTATTATCAATATTACCAACCTTATTGTATAAAAGTAGGAAAAAAGGGTCACAGGAAGATTAAGTTTAACGTGTGTTACTGAGCATGGTATGACGCTAATATCCTCCCTCCTTCTTGCCAGTTACAAAAATAAGCCTAAACAGCACATAGCTGTTTCAAGAACAAGCATCAAAGAAAATGCAGGAAGCAGTAAGGTTGGAAGATACACTTGATTTATGAGGCAAAAAGGCCAGGTTTTAGACTTTTCCCCACTTTCTGTCTTTGTGCAAACTATCATTACATTTAGTGCCTTAATTTCTGTTGTTCTAAAATTCGGGGTGGCTTAAAAGAACTGAAAGAGTATAACTGGATTGTTTGTAACACAAAGGATAAGGGCTGAGGGGATGGACACTCTGTTCTCCGTGATGCGATTACTGTGCATTGCATGCCCATATTAGAACATCTCATGTACCTCATAATTATATATACCTACTATGTACCCAGAAAAATTAAAATTAACAATATTTTTTAAAAACTAAATAAAATTAAAGGGGTCAATGTTTGCCTCATATTGATGACTTAGGGGCAACTTCAGAATAATGACAGGTGTGCACTAAAGTCTTTCCTGAGACAAAGGTGCAAGGGGCTGGTCCATGCACACTGCCTGGCTGCTGGTGGGGTCTTTGTGTTTGGCTGTGGTAATGTGTTTCCCTGTAGGAGTCTGTGGTGTGTGTGGGTGGGTGCATGTGGGAACATTAAGGGCTCATTACTCATATGAAATCCTCAGTCTTTTATGTTGGTGTTTTTAACGCCTAATGGGCAGCAACCTCGTTTTCTTTTGGCTGTTGCCCTGATTTCTACTCCCTGAAAATCCCCAGGGCGTAGGAACTGGGTTCAGCTCAGCTTTATTATTAATTGGGGAAGCCATTCTGAACTTCCTCCCTTTCTCCCTCTTTCTCTTCAATTCACCTATTCACTGATTTATTTATGAAGCTCCTCTTTTGTGCCAGATACTGTTCTGAGAAGGTGGTTCCTACTCCTTGGGAGCATACACTAACGTGGAGAAGGCAGAAAACAGATCAATGAATGATATCATTTCAGATCCTGGTTTAGGTGTGAAGAAGCAAATACATGGGATGATGTAAGAGAAAGTGACTGGCAGTGGGGACTACTCCACTTACAGATATTCAGACTCTGGAGGCCTGGGCTGGGGTTCAGGAATCTGCACTGTCAAACAGAAGGGCATGGGATTCTGCTGCAGCTGGTCCCTGGATGACCCTTTCAGCATCCCTGCCCTAGGAAATGCTTTGAGTGTTTGGCCTTCAGCGTTGTGCTCTCCTTTGTGAGTGGTGGGAGTGGAGTCTGGTGTGTTTCAGGGTGACGGTTAATTGCTCTGTGCAGATTCCCACCTGAAGCTCCCTTTTTCTGGCATCTTTCCTCAGTCCCAGCAGCTGTCTCCTGTGCAGGAATAGGCCTTGCCACCTGTTGGACATAACCTCAAACTCAGAGGATTAATGTGTTCTTATCTGAAAGGACACAAAGGGGAGGGAGGGAAGCAAAATTGTTAACATGGTTCTCCTTATCTTTCCTCTCCAAGATCCATTTTTGATCCCCCCTTCCTGGATTCTCCCTCCACCCTCTCAAATCCGCTGTAAGCAGCTGCTAGCTTCCTCGCCTGATGGGCCTCCTGGCCAGCTGTCTGACGTCACACATCAATCTTCCATCTTCACTGCAAATCTCTACTGATCAAATTTCACATTTCCAGGACTCTGTTCATAAAGCCCCTTTCTCTGGTATAATTAGTAATTAGAGGAAAAATGTTAGCCAACAGACACTCAATCCCCATCTGTCAAGTGAGGAAGTTCCCATTCAAGTGGAGAACTGACCATTCTACATAGGTGATGGACTACTCACAATCTGCTTTTCTGAACTAAGTGGTTCTAGTGGAACAAGAGAGGGAGCTATGTTTCTGAGTGTCCATTGGGCTGTACTCATGTTTCTTTGTATCTGTATAATTTAATTAAAAATGTTACAAATTATTAATTTCCTTCTTTCATCCTGTCTCCCAAACTGCTTCTAATATTAAGTCAGTGGCAGCCTCATTAAAAGCAGTTCCTCTTATATAACCATTTCCCATAACTGGTATCCTCATGATTCCCTTCAGAAAGAGCTGGTTACATCTGCCAGCTGGTTACTGATCGTCTTAACTGTGCAAATGGGAGACAGGAATTGTCCCGAGTGAGGCCCATGTGATACTTGCAGATTTGCCTAAGTGGGCACATTTAGCTGAGGGCAGTCTTTGCTCATTAATTGTTTCTGTCACTTACAAAAGTTAAAATGTTTGTGAAATATTTTCAAATTCATGCTTTGCTGACCTTGGGTTTTAGTTACTATTTAGCTAAACATAAGCCAATATTATAATATGGATACCCTGAACAGACAAACGTAGAAGTAAGACTCCCCACACCTAATGTGTTTCTAGAGAGAAGCAATTATTTACCGTTCTTAGTGTTAGTTAAAGCACATCAGGCTGGCTGGATTACTTCTGAGACCTAAAATTACTGAGGACATAGAATCTATTCTGTGTGTCAGAGGCCAATCATCGAGAAGGAGAAAGAATTTCAGACTTTGTTATTTGAGGAATGATTGTAGATTGTAGTTGAAGATTCAGAGAAGAGAGGCCACAGAAATATTTCAAATATTTAAATGGGTTTCAGGCCATAAGGGCTGGGAATCATTCCACAGCACCCAGGGGTCAACTTGGGAGGACAATTATAGGGAATGGGGTTTTATCTTAAAGTACTGGGCACTAGAGTCCAAAGTTTTGGGATCGAATTCTGCTTCTGCCGCTTGTTAGCTATGTGATTGTGTGCAAATTTCTTTACCTCTCTATACCTCAGTTTTTTCATCTGTAAAGTGAGAGTAATAGCTCTTCCTATAAGGTTATGAGAATTAAATGAGTTAATACACATAAAGTATTGCATCAGGGTCTGACACACAGTAAGCCTTGGCTATTTATACTACTACAAGAACATGTGACATGGTCACCTGCCTAGAAAGCTCAACATATTTCAAAATGTTTTCCACAAAACACGACTCCCTGAAGCTAATATATTAAAAGATGAGAAAAGAGTTCTGAGATCAAATTAGGTGACCCCTAGCTTTGAGATCCATAATATGCAGGACAGTAAAGAAAAGCAAGTTACTGCTGTTTAACCAAATGTTTCTGACTTATTTCACTATGGAATCTGCCTTTAGTGGAGAAATATATTGTGAAATATAAAACACATTTGAGAAAAAGCAAAATGATAGAACTGCCTAATCAGTTGTGCTGGTGGGAGGGTGGATACATTTTGATGGGTTGATTAGGTTTGATTTGTGCAAAAGACTTCTGCTCCGATGGTGTTAAGTGTCTGAAAGTAGTGAATAATGTCACATTTTAACACCACCGCTACACATAGCCTCCCAAAATCTCTATCTTGAAACATAGGTTTGCAAGAGAGTGATAGGAAGAAAACAGAATATTTCATTCATTTAACATCCATGAGAAGACATTTTCTTATGCCAGGCCTTGAACTAAATGCTGGAGATGTGAAGATGACTGGGACACTGCCACTCCCCTCAGATGTCAGGTGTGGAAGCATGAACAGATTTGTAACCCAGTGTGATCATTGCTTCAGTGGAAATGGAAAAGCCCTAAGAATATAGTCAGGAGGGAAAACTAATTCTGATTGAAGGAGAGATGTGTCTAAAACGGGCTTCCTCACCAGCAGCCAGGCTGTGTGCATGAACCTTCCCTGTGCAGTGAAAAAGGAGTTCATGTTATAGGTGATGGTGTCGGCCTTGGGAGGGTAATCTTTAGAAAACAGAGGACCAGGCAGAGGACCCTGGGGGATAGGAACCAGCACAAGGGCAGAATGAACTCATGTTCAAAGGCAAGAACACATCAAAGTGATGCCACATTCAGAGATTACTGGGTTAGGGGTGCAATAACCAAGAGGCCCTGAGGTTTCCTATTCAGTTCTATTGTTTAAGAAATCACTTTAATAAATGACATCCTTTTCTGAACGCTTTGAATCTTGGCTTCATTTGTAACATGGAGTCAGGGGTGGTGGTGGAGTAGGTTTCTAAGACCACCCCCTTCTCTAATATTCCCCAATTTCACACCGGTTTTTAAACTTGATCTACAATGTTCTATGTTCTTGTCACAGCCTGATACCCGCCAGTGCATCCTGTGAAATTTAAAAACTCATCTTATATCAACCATCTTTAATTCTCTAATTATTAGTTTGGCATTCTCCTGACATCTTTTTTATTTTTCTTCCTCATTTCTTACTTTTGAAGGGGAAGATTTGAACTCAGAATTCCAAGTGTGTACTCCCCTAGGGGTGCAGAAATCATCCATCTTCCATTCACTGGCAGGATGATTCTGTCTCCAGCTAATTCTGTTGCCATAAAACACTGCAAACTCATGTGTTTCTGGTTATTTGCTCCCAAATACATTACTTCGCATTTTTCCAAGTTGAATTCCATTTCATTCTTTCCCACCCATATTTCTATAATCTCTTAATATCATTCATGTGTTTACTGCCTGCCCACACTGGGGTCTGCTTCTTTTAGCTTGGTATAATCTACATGTCCCATTAATATTTTTTAAAGAACACTGGGTCTAGTATGTTCCCTCATGTCTCCTTACCTACTACTTTATAGCCCAATGCTGGGCCTCAATGATGTTACTTAGGTTCTGGGTTGCCCTTGCCACTTGGTCAGAAATATCACTTTGCAAATACATTTAAATATTCCAGATGTTGCTTCTTTAACAATTTATTAGTTCATATGGATACTAGCCTATTGTTTCTGGATGCTATGATTAAAGTAATATTATTTAACATCCTCATTTTAAAGATGAAGAAACAGGCCTCGAGAAGTTATGTGCAATTGGCAGGGCAGAGTGTGGGAGTAACCAGCACCCAACGTCCTCACCTTCCAGATCTTGAATGGAGAGGTTACACAAAGAGCTGTGTTAACCTGCAGACGGTATGGAAAAGACAAGGAATGGGGGATGAATGAAAAGGGAATAATATTATAAATTTCCTGGCTTTGATAAAGCTGCACAACTTCAATACCTATTGAATTTTCTAACCTTGAGAGTCTCATCCTGATGGAAATGCATTCACAGTGCACGTGCCTATTCCTATCCCTTTTCTTGAGCCTCTAAGAGGCCTACAGGGGTGGTCTTGTGGGGATTATCCATTCTCAACAGTTGAAGAGTTCTTTTTTAATGAAGAAGAATGTTCATAATCACTTTCCTCCTCTCCTAGCTTGGTCTAATAGTATTTAGTTTTAGCCCAATCAGTGGGATTTTTGTCCATTCCTCACTAGTCTTCAGAAATGCCAGAAGTGGTTTCTTTCATATATGTTTTATTTATGCTCAAGATTGTAGGTAATTTTTTTTCGGTTAAACTTTATGCATTCAGGATTTCCAAATATCTGCTAACCTGATTTACAGCTTATCCTACTTTGTACCATTGATACCACTTTACCACTCATTTGCCAGAATTGAGAAAGAGGTCTAGGGGTATAGTTCATTATTTTCTGTGACCTGGTTATTACTCTCTGACTTATTTAGAAGAATGGCTTTCTTCCAGTGTCTCCTGTATCATGGCAATCATGAACGAAAAATCTTTATTCTTTTAAGATTGTTATGCTAGCATTAAGGCATTCTGTTTTTTTCTGCCAGGTTTTTCCTCCAAGTCTTGACTGAGGCTGAGTCTACATGACACCAAAACATCCAAACGAAAAAGAAAAATTCACTTGAACCACTTAGATGTTTCTTCACCAAATCCAGATGTTTGGCAGTGCAGATAATACTTCTGGACAATAAGTGACTCCCCCTACAATCAACACTTTCATCACACGCTTTAATTAAAAAAATAGTTCCAATAGTCTGACTGTGTGCAGTCTATAAGAATGGTAGAGTCTTGTAGATTCAACCCTTGCATTAAAAGAACCTTTGAGTCATGAGTTTGACCAAAGTTGAGGTGAAGATGCTTGTCCTGGGTGGATGCTTCGTTGTTACCATGAAGAATTGTGGGTCAGGAAGTGAGCATTTGTCCCAGCATAAATAAATCCAGATGCAAAACACTTCAAATTGGAAAGAATTAGAAACCTGATTCCTCCTTGGCAGTAGAGCTGTGGCAAATATTTTAAAATATCCACACTATCCAATTCTTTCAGTCTGCGTAATTTGCCTAACATGTCCGCTAATATAATTAAATGAAAAACACATATTTTGCTTTTAGGAACTAATTGTCATTCTGAAAGATTCAAAACACTAACCATATGGTACCTTTTGCATATTCTCAATATTCTAGAGTGAAGAGTTTTACTATTTTATCAAATGACCAGATAACTAGAGCCTTAGTTTCACATAAAAGGTAGAAAACATTTTAAGAGTAGACCTGAGTCTAGGCTCATAGATTTGAGGAACCTCTAAGTTCCTTTAAAGAAAATCCCTGTCCAATGCTTTAGCCTGCTCCCCATCTGGTACATTTGTTGAGTGGTTATCCAGGCAGTTCTGGAAGTTCTAGAGACAGAGACACCTTCCCTTCCCTTCCCTTCCCTTCCCTTCCCTTCCCTTCCCTTCCCTTCCCTTCCCTTCCCTTCCCTTCCCTTCCCTTCCCTTCCCTTCCCTTCCCTTCCCTCCTTCCCTCCCTCCCTCCCTCCCCTCCCCTCCCCTCCCCTCCCCTCCCCTCCCCTCCCTCCCTCCCCTTCCTTTTGGAAATGTACCTAGGAATTCACCTTTCTGTATCTGCCATTTGCTGAAACCTGACATCTTGTGTCGCTCACAGAACAGGTCACGTTGCCTTTTCGCATTGGCAAAAAGTGTTGGTATTGGTGTTTTAAAAAACTTGTCACATAGTTTATCCCTTACAGTCCACTTCTCTTGAAATTTCAGCCAAGACTTCTCTCTTCCAGCCACCTCCGTCCCCAAATGTGTTCCATTTTGCTCACGTTTCTCTTAAAGTACTAAATACAAAGAGGGTTGTGCCTTCTCTGGTCTCGCCTCCCCTGAGCTTCTGATTCTGCGTGGAGGCTGGCAGTGAACTATCAAGGCAGGAGGGGCACTCAGGGGCCAGACTGAGATGCTTTCCACCTTGGTCTTTGTTTCATCTGCATGTTCATTATCCTTACCTCAAATGCCCACTTCTCTGGTGAAACCTGAGTAAGGTCTCCTTCCAACACATTTAACTGCTCCTCACAGCCACAGCCACTACCACTCACCTT
Organism: Rhinopithecus roxellana; assembly: GCF_007565055.1. NCBI lineage: Eukaryota > Metazoa > Chordata > Mammalia > Primates > Cercopithecidae > Rhinopithecus > Rhinopithecus roxellana. The sequence continues at coordinate 52,380,106 of NC_044556.1, read as the reverse complement.
CTCCTGGCAGGGCTCCAGGACAGGTGGGGGCTCTGGAACTCTTCCAGAACACTAAGTAGGTTAGAGACTCCTGAGAAGTACCCAGGACAACCTAACGATGGAAAGTTTAATTTGTCAGGCATTTAAGCATTAGAAGTGATTCCAGGAGTTCAGGATAGAGTTGAGAACAAAAAATGTATGTGGTCCTTCTTTGTGTGGGGGATTGCCCCTTCTCATCTGAGCTACCTCAAGGCCACCACACATCTGCTGTCTCTTTACAGTTCTGGCAGCCATCCTTGAAGTTCAATCATGACTCCCCAGGCAAGAACAACCCATCTTGCCTCCCACCTTTTAGCCTTCTTCCAGATACACTGTAACATTGAGTGGTCTGGAATTTAATCATCTTTGAATTGTGCTTTGTACCACTCACACCTTGGGTTTATAAGAAGGGTAAAATTCCTGCCTTAGATTGTGACTATGAAAATCTTTAACCTAATTTTGCAGCTAAGCCAATTTCAAATTAAATGGCTTCATGTCAGAAACGTCAACATCTGGAAGAGACTCTAACAGATTTTGTGATAAATCAGCAGCTGCTGTGGGTTAAAGGTTATGCTAATTCCAGATTCTCGACCTGGAAAACACTGAGTCAATAACTAAAGTTACCACACAGACTCTGGGAATGCCACAAGGAGCTCAATGGGCGGGAACATGGAGGTGAGCAGGACAGTCTCATGTGGGTGAAGTTGGCAACCTCCGTGGAGTTGGATTAGCTTGAGTGAGTGGGTGGGGTGCAAACTGAACGTAAATGGGCAGCCTCTGTTCTTGGCCTGTATCACCTCACAGCAGAACCAAGCACGTCACTGCATCCCTCAAACAGATCTAGCAGGTAATATTGATAAGAATTTGATGGGAGGTAGTGGGGAAGAGCACTTATTTCACAGGCTATATGGAAAAGCTACATATAATCCTGTTTAAATGTCTCTGCTAATTCCCAGGAGCTCCTCTCTGGGTCCTTGCCACTTCATCTTTCCTCCCTCTCCAGCTCTCCCCAGGTCAGCCTTTAGGTCTTCCTTTCTTCCCTGGCTCTCATGTTCTGCTGAGGCTCTGGCTCCATCCCAGATCATCCCAGAATTTCTCTCTACACTTTTTCTTATGCAGAGCATTGTTGCACCCTCTCAGCCTCTAATCAGTAGCTCAATACCCATGGCTCCACTCAACAAGCAAAGGACTCTTCTTAGCATCCACTTGTTAGGATCCACTTGTTAGGATCCACTTGTTAGCATCCACAGATAGGAGGGATGGAAGTGGGCATGAAGTTGTCACAATTTTTCCCTGGTACTTAGGTAAATTATATAGGACTGTATCTAGCACATAGTATATATACCAAACTTCCAGTATTACTATTAAATAGTGTTGCAGTAGACCACATGATTATATCTCCTCCAAATTCACATGTTAAAATTATAACAGCCCCCCACTAACCAGGTGATGTTATGAGGAGGTAGGGCCTTTGGGATTAGATCATAAGGGTGGAGCTCTCATAAATGAGATTAGTTCTTTCATAGACCAGATTGCTCTCCAGCCCCTTCTACCATGTGAGGTTAGAGTGAAAAGTCAGCTATCTATGAGAAATGGGCTTTCACAAGACATTGAATCTGCTGACACTTTGATCTTGGACTTCCCAGCCTCCAGAACACTGAGAAATAAATTTTTATTGTTTATAAGTGACCCAGTCTGTGATATTTTGTTATAGTGGCCAAAACTGACTAGGACAAATGTTATTTTGGAGAAGAAGAAGAAAAGAGCTTCGATATCCATCTGTTACAAAATATTCTCTTTGAACTTGAAGTTTAATCAATTAACACTGCGTTCGTTTTTAGTTTTAAGGACTTCAGCGGTTCCCAAACTTTGTTATGGAAAAGAATACCTAGTGAGGCCCTCACAAAGATTCCTTCATGATTATTATAATTCTGTGGCTCTGGGTGGAGACCCAGGAATCTGTATATTAAGCTCTGCAGGTGATTTGAATATAGGTGATTTATGGACCACTTCTGAGACACACTGTCTCTCAGGACTTCCAATTTCTTCCCATAATCAACATATTCTTTCTTCTTTTCCCTGCTGGCAGATAAATGTTCTTGAAGCCCAATTTTGGTGATTTTCATTTCCCCAATCCTGTGTGCTCTACCTTCTCACTCCACCTTACCATTGCCACTCTAACCTCTCTCATATCTCATCTGAATGATCCCAAATCACCTCCTACTTACCTTCCCTGTTTCCACCCTTGCATCCCTACAGTGAATACTTAAAACAGTAGCCAGAGGCATTCTTTAGTAATACAGTCTAGATAATTTTGCTGTGTTTAAAATCTCTCAGTGGCATCCCATGTCATTCAGAGTGAAAGTCCTTACAACTGCCTGCAAGGCCCCTGCAGCCTGGCCCCAGAAATCTCTCTGGCCTCATTTCTTAATGTTCTTTCTCACTCACTCTACTTCAGTCTTAAAGGCCTGGCTAGAGCCTTTGTACTTTCTGTTCTCCTATTCTGCTTGAGCAGGTGAAGTGGGATTTGCTAACAAGAAGGAGATCCTTGGGTGTGGAGCATCATGTGAGTGTTTGAGAGAGCTGTGGTGGGAAAGCTCGTGTGTAGCCAAGGGCTCCCCACTGACAGCTGCATGACACTGGTGTCTTTGGCTATTTCTCCACTGTTCCTACTGGACCGTGAGCTTTCTAAGAATGATGTGTGCACCTGGTTCATCTGTGTACCATTACCCCCCTTCCCCAGTTCATGTACAACATAAGAGCTATAATAACTTTATTGTTATATAAAACACTGCCCTGTTCTGCCCACCCTTGGTATATGCAGATTCTGTCCACATGTGGGATGGTTATCTTTGTCTTGTCCTCTGGGCATCACCTGGTTTCATGCCACAGGGCCCACGAGTCACCAGGAGTCAGAGTGAGAGAGAGTTACTGGATTAGCACAAACTCATTCCTCCTAAAAAAGAGGAAATACAGATGGTTTTGGCATATTCTGCTGTTCTCTGGCTCTTGGCAACCTTTACTCCTGGCTGACACTGAGTAGCAGCTCTAAAAATGTTTATTGGGCTGAAATTGTAAGGAGCAGGAGAAAACCACTGATCTCTACAGCAGTTCCTTATCATTGGATTTCAATCTGGCCCAGGGATTCAGCTGTGGTGTTTTTTTACATTTTTATGTTGTGTTGCAATGTTACTAAGGACAATGCTTTCTGCGTCATGTAGGTGACTTCACAAAATAAAATTTTCTTTGTCTATGGGGAAGGTGGTACTCCCCTTGAGCACTTGATTTGTTCTTATCTTACAGATGCTGTTATTCTAATAATCACAGTGTTTATGAGATAAGATATAGACAATCATATAATTCTTTCCCTCTTTTATTTTTGGTTTCTAAGAAGCCTGGAGTCAGATCTGCAGTCTACCTGCAGCAAATATACAGGATCCTATGGCCATCACGTTTTACATCAATCACTCCTATATTAATCATTAATCACCTTAGTGTTCTACACTTTTTATTTTCCATTAATTTTCTCACTGACCTCCCTTTGTACTACATGTCTTTTTGTAATTTTTATAAAATTCTTTCAAAATAGGGCACAGTTTAAGTAATAATCCTTCACTATAACAGGTGTTCCCACTATGCTCATCATGACACCAGTCACTATCTGCAAAGAATCCAGAAAATTCACAGGCCCAGAGACTTAGGATTTCTCTTACGGAGGGAATAAAGAAAAAAAAGACCGAAGCACTTCTTCAGACTGTAGCTAACAAGTGGTACTAATGCTCAGAAGCCCACCCAGAAGCCTGAGAAATGTGGATAGACTTCCCAGGGATGCAACTATTTAAAGCAAAAATAGTAATCAGTAAGACAAGCCCCATCCTTGCGTGGGTATTTTCATTTTGCAGATGTAGCTAGATGCTCAGATGGTCCCCAACTGGCACAGCTGTGCGCAGCTGGGGACTTTAGTACTACATAAGCCAGAAGCTCAGGGAAAGATGCACTGTGGCTTGACTATCTCTGTTAAAACAGTGCCATCAGCTTTAAACACCTCTTTGGTAGAGGGAGGTCTCCAGAAACCTGGGCTCATTCATTCATTTATTGGCTTCCCACATGAGTCAGGCACTGGGATAGAAAAGTGCCTAGGAAATACAAACATGGGTAAGGCACAGACTTTAAGGAAAGGTAAGTGAAATAAACCTGTTATATATACAGCCTGAATATAAGGTGAAGTGTTAAGTGCTGAGAAGAAGTATAGGTAAGCTGCCATGGAAGTTGAGAAGAGGAATGGGTCCCCTTTAGCTAAAAGATCAGAGAAACTTTCAAAGAATTTAAACTACTTTCTGAAGTGGGCAAAATTTGGATATTGCAGGGAGAGGGAGTGGTAAAAGCAAATATATGGAAGTGTTTAAGTGCAGAGTATGTTTGGAGAATGCTAATTAGGTCAGGCTGGCCCAGGGAGAGTTGGGCGAAAGTAAGAGATGGTGGGAGATGAAGCTGGATGCAATTAGTAGTGGGACTGTGCTTTTTGAGAACTAACCCTATTGCAATGGTTAGACACTGGAGAGAAAAATTCTAACAAGGAAACTCTCATGCTATTCTAAGCAAGAGATAACACTAGGAAAAAACCCTGGAGATATTTCTGAGATAGTATAGATAAAGGTGCAGTCAAAAGAGCAGACATTTCCTGTTTCTGTTTTCTGCACCTTCTCTCTGTCTCTTCCTCCCCCAGGCACACTTTCACTCAAACTTGCAAAAAATTCCCATTGCTTAGTTGTACTCAAGTTGTCAAGGTTTCTTCCATAGAGGGTGGCAATTCACTGGAAAATCAAGGCAGTTAGGCAAGGAACATGCTGGGAAAAGAAAATCTAAAGAATTCAGATCAGTTTCATCACTCTTTCATTTAATTAGTCACTTAATTACTTCAGCTATTTACTTCTCTGCAGACAGAGACTGAGTGCCTGAAAGCAGGCCCTCCACCATTCCTGACTCAAATGTACTGAGAAAAATGTGGCTTTGGGTCTTTCCATAAAATGTCTGCTACCATCGAACTTGAGATGGGTCTGATTCCTTTTCCTTCCAAGAGTTGATAGCTAAGTTTATTCTGGGTTCCTCTCTGTATTGCATCACTGTTCTGCAAGACCAGGGAGTCTTGGGGTATAATTGGAGCTTCAGATCTTCAGAAAAGCAGCTTACATCTCCGAGTGGTGTCCCAAATCACCTCTTATTTCTTCATTATTCCCATCCATCCAAGTACTAACCAGGCCGAGCCTACTTAGCTTCCGAGATCAGATGATACTGAGCGCTTTCAGGGTGTTATGACCATAGGCTTATTTCCTCATTACTAAGGTCAATCCAGATTCCAGTCCTGCCCATGGCTTCATTTCCTACTACGCTTTCACCCTATTTCCCAATCATTCAGAATAACTTGCAGTTCCCCAAGCATACACTGTCTGCTATGTCCAGGCATTTACACATGTTATTCCTCAATGCCTGGAAAGCACTTTCCTGCCCTTCCTAACTTGCTGAATCCTCCTTGCCCTTTGAGCTCAGCTCACCCATTACTTCCTTGACTTACTATCTCACTAGATGCCTGTTCCAAGTCACCTGGGTTTATCTCTGTCAGAACTCCATTCATTCATTCATTCATTCATTCATTCATTCATTCATTCATTGATATTATTGAATAATTAACCATACACCAGGTGCTATTCTGGGTTCTGCATACATCAGAGGTAACGACACAGACAAAGACTCTGTCAGATAAATGTGTATGGGTACAACACCAATTAAAAAGTGGGATGACTGCTGAAAGAAATCAGATATGACACAAGCAAGTGGAAAAACATTCCATGCTAATGGATAGGAAGAATCAATAGTGGTAAAATGGCCATACTACCCAAACCAATTTATACATCCAGTATTATTCCTATCAAACTACCAACAATATATTTCACAGAATTAGAAAAATGTATTCTAAAATTCATATGGAATCAAAAAAGAGCCTGAATAGCCAAAACAATACATGGAAAAAGATCAAAGCCAAAGGCATCACCCTACCCAACTTCAAGCTATAATATAAGGCTACGGTAACCAAAACAGCACGGTACTAGCACAGAAACAAACACATAAACCAATGTAACAGGTTAGAGAAGTCAGAAATAAAGCTGCACACTCACAACCATCTCATTTTTGACAAAGTCAGCAATAACAAGCAATAGGGAAAGGACTCCCTGTTCAATCAGTGGTGCTGGGATAGCTAGCTAACCATATGCAGAGGATTGAAACTGGACCCCTTCCTTTCACCATATACAAAAATCAACTCAGAATGGATTAAAGACTTAAGTGTAAAGTCTAAAACTATAAAAACTCTAGAAGAAAACCTAGGAAATATCATTCCAGACATAGACCATAGCAAAGGTTTCATGACCAAGACTCCAAAAGCAATTGCAACAAAAACAAAAATTGACAGCAATCCCATTTATACCCAAAGAAATAAAAATTGTTTTGCCATAAAGACACATACACCTGTATATTCTTCGAGGCACTATTCACAATAGCAAAGACATGGGATCAACCTTAATGCCCATCAACAGTAGACTGAATAAATAAAATGTGGTACATATATACAACAGAATACTACACCCATAAAACATAATGAAATCATGCCCTTTGCAGAAATAGAGATGCAGCTGGAGACCATTATCATAAATGAATTAACACAGGAACAGAAAACCAAATACTGCATGCTGCCATTTGCAAGTGGGATCTAAACACTGGGTACATATAGACACTAAGAAGGGAAAAATAGACACTAGCACTTCCTTGAGGGTGGAGAATGGTAGGAGAGTGAGGATAAAAAAACTACCTATTGGGTGCTATGCTCACTACGTGGATGACAAAATAATCTGTACCACCAAACCCCTGCAACACAAAATCTATCCATGTAGCAAACCTGCACATGTACTCCCTCAACCTAAAATAAAAGTTGGAAAAATATAAAAAATAGAGTAACAATTACATAAAATGAAAAGCAAATTTTCTGAGCAAAGACTATCACAAGTCAGACTGGAAAATACATTTGTGATATCTCTGACATAGCATAATACTTTTAAGCTTAACTTTTAAAATATGTCAACAACCTCACCAGCATCTATTATTTTTTGACTTTTTAATAATAGCCATTCTGTCTGGTGTGAAATGGTATCTCATTGTGATTTTGATTTGAATTTCTCAATAATAAAGAATCGAATTTTAAAATGTGAAGAAAACAAACAAACCAAAAAATCGGTGATGAGATCCAAGATGGGGCAGAAAAGTAAGCTGAACTTGAACTGCTGGCCTTCTTTCCTCATTTCCCTCTTGTGCTGTGAGTTCTCTGAGGTCAGGAAACTAGCCTAGTGTCTCTTACTAATCAGGTGCTTAATAAGTATTGAGAGAATAGATGGAAGTTGACTACTAATGAGGAAGACTCAGGTCATTTCGGGACTCAACATCTGATCTCAGAATTCCAACAAGGTGAGTAGTTGTTTGACTCCTAGCTGTCATCAGATTGCAGTCACTGAGACTTGAAAGGGACCTTAAAAGGCACGTGACTATATATCCTGGTTTACCTGGCACAATCCCAGTTGACATCTCTTGTTCTGGCATCCTGTCAAGTTTAGCATTTATTCTAGATTTGTTTTCTTTCAATGACATGTTATGATTTTATTAAGGTAGACTAAGATGGGTTTGGTAGACCTCTACATTGTTTGTTGTTGTTGTTTTCTGAAGCAGTCTTGCTCTGTCACCCAGGCTAGAGTGCAGTAGCGTGATCTCGTCTCACTGCAACCTCTGCCTCCTGGATTCAAGCCATTCTCCTGTCTCAGCCTTCAGAGCAGCTGGGGCTACAGGAGTGAGCCACCACGCACAGCTAGTTTTCGTATTTTTAGTAGAGATAGGGTTTTACCATATTGGCCAGGCTGGTCTCAAACTTCTGACCTCGTGATCTCCCTGTCTCGGCCTCCCAAAGTGCTGAGATTACAGGTGTGAGCCACCACACCCAGCCTTCCCACATTCTGCCACAGTTAGTCTTATTTAATAGCATGTGAGAAGCTTGATTAATAAACAGAGTTCTCACTTTAACACATGGTAAAATTGGAAGGATACTAGCAATAATCTGTTTCTCTTTTCCTAACCCTTCTTCGTGCAATGTAACCAAAATTGTCTTTCCCAGGACAGCATTCAAGCTGCTTATTGATAAATCACTTGGACATGAGTGGCTCATGTGGCCAAGGTCACCTTTGGTCTGGTGGTGGGGGAAGAAGTTTTCATTGCCACTGGCCCTGCTAGTCACTTGGCATACCAGGTGGTTATGCCATGACTGTACCATGACTTAAGAGATGCTCAGGGCGGAGCAAGATGGCCGAATAGGAACAGCTCCAGTCTCCAACTCCCAGCGCGAGCAACACAGAAGACCGGTGATTTCTGCATTTTCAACTGAGGTACTGGGGTCATCTCACTGGGGAGTGCTGGACAATTGGTGCTGGTCAGCTGCTGCAGCCCGACCAGCGAGAGCTGAAGCAGGGCGAGGCATCGCCTCACCTGGGAAGTGCAAGGGGGGAGGGAATCCCTTTTCCTAGTCAGGGGAACTGAGACACACAACACCTGGAAAATTGGGTAATTCCCACCCCAATACTGTGCTTTAAGCAAACGGGCACACCAGGAGATTATACCCACACCTGGCCGGGAGGGTCCCACGACCACGGAGCCTCCCTCAATGCTAGCACAGCAGTCTGCCATCTAACTGAAACGGCAGCACGAGGCTGGGGGAGGGGCGCCCGCCATTGCTGAGGCTTAAGTAGGTAAACAAAGCCGCAGGGAAGCTCGAACTGGGTGGAGCTCACAGCAGCTCAAGGAAACCTGCCTGTCTCTGTAGACTCCACCTCTGGGGACAGGGCACAGCTAAACAACAAAAGGGGAAGCAGCAGAGGCCTGTGCAGACGCGAACGATTCTGTCTGACAACTTTGAAGAGAGCAGTGGATCTCCCAACACGGAGGCTGAGATCTGAGAACAGACAGACTGTCTGCTCAAGTGGGTCCCTGACCCCTGAGTAGCCTAACTGGGAGGCATCCCCCACTAGGGGCAGTCTGACACCCCACACCTCACAGGGTGGAGTACACCCCTGAGAGGAAGCTTCCAAAGTAAGAATCAGACAGGTACACTCTCTGTTCAGCAATATTCTATCTTCTGCAACCTCTGCTACTGATACTCAGGCAAACAGCTTCTGGAGTGGACCTCAAGCAATCTCCAACAGACCTATAGCTGAGGGTCCTGACTATTAGAAGGAAAACTATCAAACAGGAAGAACACCTATACCAAAACCCCATCAGTACGTCACCAGCATCAAAGACCAGAGGCAGATAAAACCATGAAGATGGGGAAGAAGCAGGGCAGAAAAGCTGGAAATTCAAGAAATAAGAGCGCATCTCCCCCTGCAAAGGAGCACAGCTCATTGCCAGCAACAGATCAAAGCTGGTCAGAGAATGACTTGATGAAATGAGAGAAGAAGGCTTCAGTCCATCAAACTTCTCAGAACTAAAGGAGGAATTACGTACCCAGCGCAAAGAAACTAAAAATCTAGAAAAAAGAGTGGAAGAATTGATAGCTGGAATAATTAATGCAGAGAAGGTCATAAATGAAATGACAGAGATGAAAACCATGACACGAGAAATATGTGACAAATCCACAAGCTTCAGTAACGAACTCGATCAACTGGAAGAAAGAGTATCAGCAATTGAGGATCAAATGAATGAAATGAAGCGAGAAGAGAAACCAAAAGAAAAAAGAAGAAAAAGAAATGAAAAAAGCCTGCAAGAAGTATGGGATTATGTAAAAAGACCAAATCTACGTCTGATTGGGGTGCCTGAAAGTGAGGGGGAAAATGGAACCAAGTTGGAAAACACTCTTCAGGATATCATCCAGGAGAACTTCCCCAACCTAGTAGAGGAGGCCAACATTCAAATTCAGGAAATACAGAGAACGCCACAAAGATACTCCTCGAGAAGAGCAACTCCAAGACACATAATTGCCAGATTCACCAAAGTTGAAATGAAGGAAAAAATCTTAAGGGCAGCCAGAGAGAAAGGTCGGGTTACCCACAAAGGGAAGCCCATCAGACTAACAGCAGACCACTCGGCAGAAACTCTACAAGCCAGAAGAGAGTGGGGGCCAATATTCAACGTTCTTAAAGAAAAGAATTTTCAACCCAGAATTTCATATCCAGCCAAACTAAGTTTCATAAGTGAAGGAGAAATAAAATCCTTTACAGATAAGCAAACGCTTAGAGATTTTGTCACCACCAGGCCTGCCTTACAAGAGACCCTGAAGGAAGCCCTAAACATGGAAAGGAACAACCGGTACCAGCCATTGCAAAAACATGCCAAAATGTAAAGACCATCGAGGCTAGGAAGAAACTGCATCAACTAACGAGCAAAATAAGCAGTTAATATCATAATGGCAGGATCAAGTTCACACATAACAATATTAACCTTAAATGTAAATGGGCTAAATGCTCCAATTAAAAGACACAGACTGGCAAACTGGATAAAGAGTCAAGACCCATCAGTCTGCTGTATTCAGGAGACCCATCTCACATGCAGAGACATACATAGGCTCAAAATAAAGGGATGGAGGAAGATCTACCAAGCAGATGGAGAACAAAAAAAAGCAGGGGTTGCAATCCTAGTCTCTGATAAAACAGACTTTAAACCATCAAAGATCAAAAGAGACAAAGAAGGCCATTACATAATGGTAAAGGGATCAATTCAACAGGAAGAGCTAACTCTCCTAAATATATATGCACCCAATACAGGAGCACCCAGATTCATAAAGCAAGTCCTTAGAGACTTACAAAGAGACTTAGACTCCCATACAATAATAATGGGAGACTTCAACACTCCACTGTCAACATTAGACAGATCAACGAGACAGAAAGTTAACAAGGATATCCAGGAATTGAACTCATCTCTGCACCAAGCGGACCTAATAGACATCTATAGAACTCTCCACCCCAAATCAACAGAATATACATTCTTCTCGGCACCACATCACACTTATTCCAAAATCGACCACATAATTGGAAGTAAAGCACTCCTCAGCAAATGTAAAAGAACAGAAATTATAACAAACTGTCTCTCAGACCACAGTGCAATCAAACTAGAACTCAGGACTAAGAAACTCAATCAAAACTGCTCAACTACATGGAAACTGAACAACCTGCTCCTGAATGACTACTGGGTACATAACGAAATGAAGGCAGAAATAAAGATGTTCTTTGAAACCAGTGAGAACAAAGATACAACATACCAGAATCTCTGAGACACATTTAAAGCAGTGTGTAGAGGGAAATTAATAGCACTAAATGCCCACAAGAGAAAGCAGGAAAGATCTAAAATTGACACTCTAACATCACTATTAAAAGAACTGGAGAAGCAAGAGGAAACACATTCAAAAGCTAGCAGAAGGCAAGAAATAACTAAGATCAGAGCAGAACTGAAGGAGATAGAGACACAAAAAACCCTCCAAAAAATCAATGAATCCAGGAGTTGGTTTTTTGAAAAAATCAACAAAATTGACAGACCACTAGCAAGACTAATAAAGAAGAAAAGAGAGAGGAATCAAATAGACGCAATAAAAAATGATAAAGGGGATATCACCACCGACCCCACAGAAATACAAACTACCATCAGAGAATACTATAAACACCTCTATGCAAATCAACTAGAAAATCTAGAAGAAATGGATAATTTCCTGGACACTTACACTCTCCCAAGTTTAAACCAGGAAGAAGTTGAATCCCTGGATAGACCAATAGCAGGCTCTGAAATTGAGGCAATTATTAATAGCCTACCAACCAAAAAAAGTCCAGGACCAGATGGATTCACAGCTGAATTCTACCAGAGGTACAAGGAGGAGCTGGTACCATTCCTTCTGAAACTGAAAAGATATGAACAGATTCCAATCAATAGAAAAAGAGGGAATCCTCCCTAACTCATTTTATGAGGCCCACATCATCCTGATACCAAAGCCTGGCAGAGACACAACAACAAAAGAAAATTTTAGACCAATATCCCTGATGAACATCGATGCAAAAATCCTCAATAAAATACTGGCAAACTGGATTCAGCAGCATATCAAAAAGCTTATCCACCATGATCAAGTGGGCTTCATCCCTGGGATGCAAGGCTGGTTCAACATTCGCAAATCAATAAACGTAATCCAGCATATAAACAGAACCAAAGACAAGAACCACATGATTATCTCAATAGATGCAGAAAAGGCTTTTGACAATATTCAACAGCCCTTCATGCTAAAAATGCTCAATAAATTCGGTATTGATGGAATGTACCTCAAAATAATAAGAGCTGTTTATGACAAACCCACAGCCAATATCATACTGAATGGGCAAAAACTGGAAAAATTCCCTTTGAAAACTGGCACAAGACACAGATGCCCTCTCTCACCACTCCTATTCAACATAGTGTTGGAAGTTCTGGCTAGGGCAATCAGGCAAGAGAAAGAAATAAAGGGTATGCAGTTAGGAAAAGAAGAAGTCAAATTGTCCCTGTTTGCAGATGACATGATTGTATATTTAGAAAACCCCATTGTCTCAGCCCAAAATCTCCTTAAGCTGATAAGCAACTTCAGCAAAGTCTCAGGATACAAAATTAATGTGCAAAAATCACAAGCATTCTTATACACCAGTAACAGACAAACAGAGAGCCAAATCATGAATGAACTTCCATTCACAATTGCTTCAAAGGGAATAAAATACCTAGGAATCCAACTTACAAGGGATGTAAAGGACCTCTTCAAGGAGAACTACAAACCACTGCTCAGTGAAATAAAAGAGGACACTAACAAATGGAAGAACATACCATGCTCATGGATAGGAAGAATCAATATCGTGAAAATGGCCATACTGCCCAAGGTTATTTATAGATTCAATGCCATCCCCATCTAGCTACCAATGAGTTTCTTCACAGAATTGGAAAAAACTGCTTTAAAGTTCATATGGAACCAAAAAAGAGCCCACATTGCCAAGACAATCCTAAGTCATAAGAACAAAGCTGGAGGCATCACGCTACCTGACTTCAAACTATACTACAAGGCTACAGTAACCAAAACAGCATGGTACTGGTACCAAAACAGAGATATAGACCAATGGAACAGAAAAGAGTCTTCAGGAATAATACCACACATCTACAGCCATCTGATCTTTGCCAAACCTGAGAGAAACAAGAAATGGGGAAAGGATTCCCTATTTAATAAATGGTGCTGGGAAAATTGGCTAGCCATAAGTAGAAAGCTGAAACTGGATCCTTTCCTTACTCCTTATACGAAGATTAATTCAAGATGGATTAGAGACTTAAATGTTAGACCTAATACCATCAAAACCCTAGAAGAAAATCTAGGTAGTACCATTCAGGACATAGGCATGGGCAAGGACTTCATGTCTAAAACACCAAAAGCAACAGCAGCAAAAGCCAAAATTGACAAATGGGATCTCATTAAACTAAAGAGCTTCTGCACAGCAAAAGAAACTACCATCAGAGTGAACAGGCAACCTACAGAATGGGAGAAAATTTTTGCAATCTACTCATCTGACACAGGGCTAATATCCAGAATCTACAAAGAACTCAAACAAATATACAAGAAAAAAACAAACAACCCCATCAAAAAGTGGGCAAAAGATATGAACAGACATTTCTCAAAAGAAGACATTCATACAGCCAACAGACACATGAAAAAATGTTCATCATCACTCGCCATCAGAGAAATGCAAATCAAAACCACAATGAGATACCATCTCACACCAGTTAGAATGGCAATCATTACAAAGTCAGGAAACAAGAGGTGCTGGAGAGGATGTGGAGAAATAGGAACACTTTTACACTGTTGGTGGGATTGTAAACTAGTTCAACCATTATGGAAAACAGTATGGCGATTCCTCAAGGATCTAGAACTAGATGTACCATATGACCCAGCCATCCCACTACTGGGTACATACCCAAAGGATTATAAATCATGCTGCTATAAAGACACATGCACACACATGTTTATTGTGGCACTATTCACAATAGCAAAGACTTGGAATCAACCCAAATGTCCATCTGTGACAGACTGGATTAAGAAAATGTGGCACATATACACCATGGAATATTATTCAGCCATAAAAAAGGATGAGTTTGTGTCCTTTGTAGGGACATGGATGCAGCTGGAAACCATCATTCTTAGCAAACTATCGCAAGAACAGAAAACCAAACACCGCATGTTCTCACTCATAGGTGGGAACTGAACAATGAGATCACTTGGACTCGGGACGGGGAACATCACACATCAGGGCCTATCATGGGGAGGGGGGAGGGGGGAGGGATTGCATTGGGAATTATACCTGATATAAATGATGAATTGATGGGTGCTGACGAGTTGATGGGTGCAGCACACCAACATGGCACAAGTATACATATGTAACAAACCTGCACGTTATGCACATGTACCCTAGAACTTAAAGTATAATTTAAAAAAAAAGAGAGAGATGCTCAAAGCTACTAGACAATGAAAAAGAGTCATTTACAGTAAGTGGAAACATGAAAAATCATTGGTTAGGTGTCCCTGCAATAACTGCCCAAAATATAGCATAATAACTTTGTCAGAGAGTACAGGGAGAGCCGTCTGAAATTTCTTTGTTATGGTGATTTTGTCATTTATTTGTATGGTATAATTCTCCAAGTATTTTATTGTTCTGCAAGACTTTCTTTCTTTCTTTCTTTCTTTCTTTCTTTCTTTTCTTTCTTTCTTTCTTTCTTTCTTTCTTTCTTTCTTTCTTTCTTTCTTTCTTTCTTGTCCTTCCTTCCTTCCTTCTCTTCCTTCCTTCCTTCCTTCCTTCCTTCCTTCCTTCCTTCCTTCCTCTCTCTCTCTTTCCTTCTTTCCTTCTTTCCTTCCTTCCTTCCTTCCTTCCTTCCTTCCTCCTTACTCTTCCTTTCCTTCCTTCTTCTTTCCTTCCTTCCTCCTTTCCTTCCTTCCTTCCTTCTTTCCTTCCTTCCTTCCTTCCTTCCTTCCTTCCTTCCTTCCTTCTTTCTTTCTTTTTTTTGGTAGTAAACCTTGTGAGAAACAGAAAGTTAAAAATGGGAGTGCAAGTTTAATGAAATATTAAGAAGTAAATTTGTATCTCAAGAAAGATGAAGATGGTGATGAAATATTAAGAAGTAAATTTGTATCTCAAGAAAGATGATGACAAATGTGGAAATTGCAAAAAATGTTTGTAAACATTTACTGTCCACTGTGGGGAATGGCAACCAAGGAAAACCAGAAAACTCAAATCTGCTTAAGAAACGTCAGCATCTCCCTCAAATGTCTGTTATTTTAAGAAGACTGTGGCCTTGCAATTTAAAAAGTTTTGCAGAGTACAATTATATAGCACTCTGTGAAGCATGAACTTTAACTTAGATTAAATGATATATTTTGTAAATTAATGTCACTTATGTTTGTGAATCTTGTGCAAAAAGATTCAATCATTTTTTGCAATCTCTATGTGCCAAAAATAAGCCATAGCGTTTTAGATATGATTAGATGTGCTTTGTAATGTGGCATCTCTCTGGGGTGAAGAAGTGGCAACTCTGCCATTTTCTTCTTGTTTCCTTATGCTTTCATTATGGGAACTATATTCAAACCCAAGTTTCCTTGGAGGAGTCATTTTTTTTTTTTTTTTTTAAGGCCACTTGTCCACCTTAGGAGAGTTGATTGAGATAAGTGCAGATATTATAATTTGTGTATGCAACTAAACCAAGTCCAAGTAAACTACAGTCAGCTGACAGTATAGCGAGGGTACACATCACTCCACCCAGGTGTGTGAGGGGGATTAGTATTCTTTCCTTAGAGCTTCTTGCATATTAAATTTGACTACCAGACATTTGGATTGAGCAAGGATACTGATACCAAACAGTGTTTTAACTATAAGTGGATATTTAAAAGATAAATAATAAATATAATAACTTTTTCGTAATAGTAAACATAATGATACATTTTAATACTTTTTAGTAATGTTTCACTTTGGAGACCTCTACCATAGAAAATTGTTATCTTCCTGGTTTTGAGACCCAATTTCACCACAAGTAAGAGTGTAACTTTAGGTAAACTGATTAACTCCTTTGTCACTATGTCCTTTACCTGTAAAGTGGGTATAATAATAGGTATCTAACTTACAAAATATTTATGAGGATTTAATGAGTTAATATATGTAAAGCAGTTAGAATTGTCCTTAGAACCTAGTAAATAGTCAGGTTTCAATTTGTTGTTCTCATCACTATTGTTATTATTATAGTGATTATTCTTATTTTGCATATATTTACTGAAATATTTGCACCAAGTTCTGTGAATAACTAGATAAAGATTAAGATAGTATAAATAACAGAAGGGCTCACCAAGAAATGATGACAATATCCTCTGGTTGTCAGGGAGGACCAGCTATATTTTCACTTTCCATGGTCTGTGTATGCCTGAGCTAAGCAGGATAGGTGGAAAAACCCTGGGCCCTGAGAGTGCTACAGAACTAGGTACTCTCCCGGGCTTGGCCATCAACTAACCTAAACTTGTTCATCCAATACAGTGGGGATAATAGTGCCTACTTTGCAAGATGATTAAGAGGGAATTGCATCAGATCTTGGGTGTAAAGAGGCTAAAACAGTGCCTGGAAAATTTAGATGCAAAGGCATTTAAAACAAGTCTGAAACCATGAAGCTTATTTGTTTTCTACCCTAGACAGAACGAGTTTGGTCATTCCTAACACGGCCAGGTTCTTTGGCAGGAGTAGCTGACAGAGCAGTAAGGCTAGAGGTATAGCTCTTGACGGACTCATGGTGGAGGCTATTCAAGGCAGATTTCTCAAGTTGTCATAGCACCATGGGTTAAAGGAAGAAAAATATTGATGTTTTATTGAATTACTTCTATAGGTCAGATCATGTATCACTGCTGTGACCTAAACAATGAGCCGGTGCAGGAGGAATGCACAGCTGAGACTGATGAGATAAACCTTCCACAGCCATGACTCCTCCAAGACCCAGTAAATTGCTTCCTTTATTTAATTACAAATTAATTGAAAACACTCCCATGCTGATAAAACAATACGAGTCCCCGATTTGTTGATAATAGCCTAATCCTCCTGTAATAGTCCCATAGACACCATCACATGATTATGTCATCAATTTTACACTTGCAGGGGCTGGATAAACATGGCTGCCTGAGGTTCAGGAAAAGGATAAATACACAGAGAGGTGTGCTTTAAAAAGGATAATTTAAAGGTAAGTTTGGCATCAGATGGTGCTGGATTGATTCCCAGTTCTGCCAGTCACTAGCTAGGAGGCATTTTGGAGCCCTTGGAGCCCTTGAAGATTAATAAATACATGAAATGGACTAGTACTGTGCTTATCACATAGTGTGGAATTCATTAATGATAGCTGCATTATTTTTTCTTTCCTCTTGTATGCAGTTAGGGGTATTCATGCTTTGCTTTCAGTTAAGAAGATAATCTTAGTTCCAGGGGTATCAGTAACTACATTGATACACTTTCCAGCATTCAGATCCCCTTCTTCATCTGCTTGTCTGTACCCACCAAGGCAATTTCCAACCTATGGTTGCTCCTTTCTTCCTACTACAAAGCTTGCTTGTGCTTGATCCCAAGATTTTCTTTTCTTTTCTTTTCTTTTTTTTTGAGACGGAGTCTCGCTCTGTCACCCAGGCTGGAGTGTGCAGTGGCCGCATCTCAGCTCACTGCAAGCTCCGCCTCCCGGGTTCACGCCATTCTCCTACCTCAGCCTCCCGAGTAGCTGGGACTACAGGCGCCCGCCACCGTGCCTGGCTAGTTTTTTGTATTTTTTTTTTTTTTTTTTTGTATTTTTAGTAGAGACGGGGTTTCACCGTGTTAGCCAGGATGGTCTTGATCTCCTGACCTCGTGATCTGCCCGTCTCGGCCTCCCAAAGTGCTGGGATTACAGGCTTGAGCCACCGCGCCCGGCTGATCCCAAGATTTTCTAAAGTAGGAAAGAATCCCATTGAGTGAGGTGAGCACTGACATTCCTGTCTCCCCAACGCCGCTCATTCCTGGTTAAGGCAACTAAGGAAATATTTTTGCACTTAAGAACAGGAACACATAATAGCAAATGAAGTAGCATTTTAAAGCATAGGACTCACTTTAAAGGGGCAAGTAAGAAATAATTAATGTTAGTGCTCAAAGGATTTTGAAGTCTAGGCCCCTTACTAGGTCAGGGTACCTAGTCCCCATTAAAATAAGAGTCTTCACTCTCCATGATGATTGTCAGAATAATAAAATTTTACATATAGGAAGGGTAACTTACTTTCATGCTCTTTTAGATAGAGCAGAAAGTGAGATGCTATACCTTTATTTCTGTGATTGAAATTTTGAAAATAGAGCAGAAGAAAACTGCACACTGTATTTACCTATATTAATGGAGAGGAATGATGGATTTCTCATAGTTTTCATCTTAAAGAAGAAAAAAGGGAAAAATGTGTGACGTGTCCACCAAGCAGAGAGATACATTTCTGTGAGTTATGTCTGAGAAACACTACAGATTCATTGTCAGAGGGTCCTTAGACCACTTTCTAGTCTCTTACCAGTCCTCACCCCAAACCTGCAGAAGAAGGCCCAAGTGAGCAAGATAGGCATGGAATGCAATCTTTATTAAGTGTTTGTGTCATTTTTGAGACTGTCTAGAAGAAATTGTCCTCTGTTCAATAGATATGGTGAGAGAACAGTCAAGGGTGGGAAGATAATCAATATTTAAATAAATCCTTGGTCAAAATAAAAAATACATTATGACAAAAGTGAAAGGATTTACAGAAAATATATATATATGGGCGCAGGGAGATAATTTGCCCCGTCCTTCTCTGCAGCCTTTGGCTTACACTTTTTCACTATGCTTTTCTTGTGGCATCTCTGGGTTTCCTCTGGGCCATAAGGCTTTGAGGGCTGGTGTGGGTCTTTATCATCTTCTTCATCTTTGAATCTGAATCTCTGACACATAGCAGAAAATCAGTAAATATTTGCTCTATGCAAGAGCCAGAAAAAGAGAAAAAATCATAGAAGAAGAAACTAGAGAACCAAAAAGTCATTCAATCATAAAAATATGTTAACTTCAAATTTAATCAGAAAGTAAAAGATGATTTTGCATGTACTGTAAACAAAGATATAATGTTTTTGGATTTAAAAGTTGATAAGTCAGCATCACCTCATACAACTATTTAAGCTACATGTAGACATCACTAGACTCAAAGTCACAACAACTTGAAGCATAATGCAAACAATGGTTCACTGAGGTGAAGATAAAGTAAACTTCTCAAATTCAAAGCATGTTTAGGCCAGGCCTATCTCTATCACCCTAAGTGACTAATTTGCTATGTATTGAATTGGATCATCTAATTGGTAGAGCCAAGATAAAATATTGATGGCAGAATTCAGCAATCCAGATGTCTTGCTAGATCTCATCTTGCTAAAATCAGAAAAAGTGTCAGATAAATTTCTGATTTGCCTTGCTAATACTTTCAGATCCCTTAGTGTATAGAAATCAATGAAGGAACTTAGCCTAAAGTATAATTCTGATCAACCAAAAAGAATGAGTTTGTATCATTTAGAATGTGTTCACCCACAAGCATCTTAATACCTGTGTAACGTTTAAGGAAAAGATTAGCTCACAGAAACGAAAGATCTAAGATAGAACAGACTTTGGAGTTGGGTCATCCAATGACTTACTGTTGTCCTCAATGGTTCTAGTCATTCTCTTCTGCTGTGCCATTGACCACATCAGTTTCATTGTAAGTCAAGTTCCTCTCATAGCAATGGGATGACTGCTGGTAGCAGTTGGGGCTACTTTCCTTTTTATATCTAGCTGCAGAGGGACAAAGGCTTCCTTCGGCTTTTTTTTTCTTTTTTCTTTTTGAGACAGAGTTTTGGTCTTGTTGCCCAGGCTGGAGTGCAGTGGCTCAATCTTGGCTCACTGCAACCTCCACCTCCCAGGTTCAAGTGATTCTCCTGCCTCAGCCTCCCAAGTAGCTGATATTACAGGCATATGCCACCACAGCTGGCTAATTTTTTGTATTTAGTAGAGATGAGGTTTCACCATGTTGGTTAGAATGGTCTCGAACTCTTGACCTCAGGTGATCCACCCATCTCAGCCTCCCAAAGTGCTGAGATTACAGGTGTACACCATTGTGCCTGGCCCTTGGATTTCTTTTAGACAGAAGAAAACATTTCCCCAAACCTCCAGCAAATCTCTTCTCACATCTCATTGGCTAGATTTAGGTAATATATTAATTTCTGAATCAATCGCTAACAAGGGGAATAGGATTTTTCTAAGACCAATTAGGCCTGCCCTTGAAGCTGACGGTGGGGACTGCCTTCCCTGGGTCTTATGAGCAGCATGAGAGAGGGGAAGACCTCAACTTAATGATATTTTGTTTGGAATAAAAAAAAAAGAGTGTGGGGAATGAAAGCTGAGATGGCAAACGAGAGGGTTCATAAAAGGCAGAGTTGTACCAAATATACATTTTGACAGAATGCCAAATGGCTGGGAGTTAAAATTAATATCTGACCAAAGTCAAAGCCTAAGTCAAATGTGACTTTGGAATAAGAATAAATTAGACATTTTCAAAAAGTGTAATTTATTATTTAAAATATCATTCATGCATACCCACAAGATGAAAGGAGAGTGACATTTGTTGGAAAGGTATGTGCAAAAGGATTGCCTATTATTCTCCAAGCAACTGAACTGAAGCAGGGGAGGTCTCCAAATCCTTAGAAAAGATGATAGAAAATTCAAAGCAACGAGATAAGGATGAATGATGTCATCGTTTCATGGGAGGAGCAGGACTGTCCTTGAAGCATCAAACATCAGTGTGTCAGAAACTCCCTGCTGACCAAATAGAAGAGCATCACGGAGCATTCTTTTAAGAAATACTGCATTATATATATTCTCCATGGTACAGAAGGTGATATTGTCTGGCAAAATATGGACAAAAAGTGAGTTAGGTGAGTTGGACTTAGAAAGTCATAGGTGACAATGTATTTTCTTTATATTTTCCTTTTTATGTACGCACAAGATGAATGTGATAAAAACTATGTCTAAGTTACTCTAAGATAATATTTTTTAAAGTATAAACATTCTAAATGATGAGAAAAAAATGTTGCTGGTTAAATTGAAAAATTCGACATTATAATGTAGAAACAGTTTGTTTCTGGAGATGCTCGTTAGATTCTTCCCAAGGTAAATACCACTCATTTGTGACAACATCGAGGTACCCACTATTAACTAAGGTCAGTGGTGAAGCAAAATATTTTTTTGGCAGGGTCAAGTCACAAAGATTTTTCATCACCATGATAGTAACTAAAATAAAATGTGACTTTTCTTTATGTTCTGAACTTGAAGATTTGGCCAATGATTGTGACACAGCCTTATTGAAGAAATCCCTCAAGTGGAAGCTTTGTGCACTACTTAAAGATTCTTTCTGGACATTTTCAGAAGTACACTTTAATGACTATTTTAGTTATAATTTATTTCTAACACTTTTGCCATCACTTTCTGCTTTTCTCAATTGTTGAGATTTTTTTCTTTCGATCTAGAAATGTAACAATGGAGTTGTATCACTGGGTTTCAAGATAACCAAATTACCCCTGCTTTTTCCTCTCTACCTGTTTTCTTTGCAGGCACATAATGTTAAAATCATCAGTATAATTGAGCAATAGGAGGTTCTTTACTGTAGGATTCATGAGAGAAACACTGAATGCTCAGGCCGTTTCAGTTGATTACTTTGCAGCAGGTTTCAGTAAACTACTTTCTTTTAGCAATCATTGTTTTTGCTAAGTTTTACTACCTAATATTGCCATCTACAAATTATGAGGTTCAGGCTATTTGTTGTTGTCATTGTTAGAACAGTTTTTTTTTTTAACATGAACTAGCTATGATTTCATCTTCTCTAAACATTGTTTATATTACAAGATGCTTGTAAAGTCAATTGGCTGATGATAGTGGCTCTCTGTTTTACTGGGTCAGCCTGTGATTCTGCTATATTACGCTATGCCATAATTTCTTTGGAACACTCTGTTGAAATGTGTGAATAAATGTCTGATGCTTGTGATTCTTAATTTGCCTCGTCTTGATAGTTCCATTGGCAATAACAATTGTATGACATTTTTCCAATCTATCACTATTTCTTCAATTAGGTTTACCATGTTGTTAGCTGTGTGAGACCCAGAAATCTCCTGGCAGAAGAATAAAGCAATAACATAGCACAAACCATCTTTAATCTACCATTCTATCAAAAGTCAAAAAAGACTTGTGCTTCCTTTTGCAAACTGTCTAAAGCAGTGTGAACAGTTATTATGAAAAGCACTACTCTTTACTATGTAACTGGATTTTTGTTTGACTAATATGTCAGACTTTCTTGGACATTAAAGACGTATTAAGTCACAAACATATATAATATTATTCCTAAAAATATTTAAAAATACTGTAGTGTGTGTTGATTTACTTCATCATTAGTATATTAAATTCTTTTTTTTTTCTGAAAACAAGTTTTATTTAAATAAGGGTTTAAATACATTACACATAACATTAAAACTGAAGGGGGGAAAAACCAAAAACCAGTTTGTTACTTCACATGGCATTGGGCAGCTGCTGCTATTAAGTTGCAAGCTCTACAGCTAGCTACATGACTGATGGATCAGTTTGAGATTTGTTCCCTTGTCAAAAGTTTAACTCTGGTAGAAGGTTGGCCTCACATTCTGATGTTTGGACATCCCTTAGCTAGGATATGTCTGGTCAAACAGACCTTTGTGGCAAGCCAGATGTCCTATCATCTCGCTAGTGATAAGAGGGCCTCTCTGAGCTCTGTCCACCTGGTCAGGTTGGAGACACCAGGGGATCCACCACCAAAAGCTCCCTTCCAGTAGTACAGCTGGTGCTGCTGCCTTACCCCATCCTCTCCTCTCAGATTCACCGAGGACTGTTCAGGTGGTAACATTCTGTTAGGGCAAGGAACTCTGCAGAGGGAGAGCCGAGGAGGTTCCGGCCATAGTTGTTTGTGATTTTAGGGGCTCTGGGCTTGGCTGAAACATGCCGGTATTGCTTGGTTTCAGGCTTGACACTGCCAGGCGCCTACTGCTTGACCTCTGTTTAAATGAGGGACTTCAAGACTAGACAGCATGGCTCTTTTCAGTTTATTGCATGAAGGAGTTACACTAGTCCAAGTTAAAAGCAGACCCCAAATGGTTACATTATACAAGCTGTGAGGTTTTTAAACTTGTGACAAGGGACAGAAGGGAAATTCTACTCATTGCAAGGAAATCCTCACTTAAGCTTCAGTGAGCCACAAGCACTTAAAACCCATGAACCTTCAGCTGATCGTCCTTGGCCAGTCCAATCTCTACGAGGAACTGGCATATGTTCTTGCGTTGGTCACCCTGTAGCTGAATTACTTCTCCGTATTCTGGATGCTCAATTACAGTACCATTGCAGGCAAACTTCTTCTTAAACGCCTTCACTAGTTTCTTTTTATCGTAATCATCAGCGATCCCTTGGACAGTAGTAAGGGTCTTCCTGCCGTTTCTCTGTTGAATTCTTATATGGATATAATCCTCAGTGCCAGCAGGAAGCAGGTCATCACCCTTACTTGCATCAGCAAAGGGGTCGAAAGAGTGGAGGTTCTGGATAGCGGACATACGATACGATTCCTTTTCCTCGGTGGAAACGGCCTGCGGAAGGCGGCGGCGGCGGCGGCGGGAGAAGGCGGGCGGGGGGACGGAACGTGGGAAGCGAGGGGGCTCGAGGGGGAGGCTGCTGAGTCCTCGGCGGCGGCTCAGTGACTGGGGCCAGTATATTAAATTCTAATCTTTCTCAGGATTGAAAGGCACTTTCATTATGATGAGGAATGTTTTTTCTATCTTAAGCAAGCAGGGGTCTCATTCAAGCAGAGGTTAAGAATCCAAGACAAGAATATGTGATATGGGGTTTTAAATATCTAGGATAATTCTGTTGGTGCCACAGATGATCAATAACACACTTTGGATGTTTTACCATCTTGGGAGATTTGCAATTACTGAGTGGAAATATATGAGGCCAAGTTGCAGTTATTTTTTAGGCAGACCAGTACATAGGACCTCTAGAGTACTACATCATGTAAGATGATGCTGCCGGAGGTGCTGATGGCTTGTTGGGCCTACTTTATGGTTCCTATGTCAACAAAGACTCTAAATGGGTATCCCTAGATGGGATAGATGTCACATCTTTTATCCAGTTAATTTATCCTTCTCTCTAGTCCTGCAAACATATTCAAAGTTTTTCACCCAATTGAGGTAGACAGAATTATAGAAACCACCATTTAGACTGTTTTCAATGAATGCATGTCTTTAATGCGTATTTTAATCTTCACTTCTCATCTTCTTGATCAGTTCCAATCACGATTCTAAATACATTTTGGTGCCTTTACCTGTTAGCTCTGGTGATAACTCTAGTACCATTCTATTGAATTATGAATTCTTCTAGTACTTTACTTGACTCTCCAGCCGCAACTGTAAAGATAAAAACCTTATAAATCAATAAAATGTAAATTCCAGGCAAGAGACTCTTGCAAATAATAACATATTCACTTCTTTGGCAAATGCAAAGCCTGTCTTCTAGGAGGGTCATGCAGATTCTTATGATAATTCATGTAAGATTAATACTCTTTTTAGCCCATCTATTTCCCTCAGTAAAAGAAGGATATGGTGCCAGAGAGTTCTAGTTAATTTACCAAAAGACAATTCCCTGAAAACCAATTTGCCAAATGGCTAATTCACAGAAATGCTAATTCACCAGATTGACTTGTCTTTTCAAAATGATTTATGATGCTTGTAGTACTTTGTAATGACTTTTGAAACAACTTCATCTTCTCTGACGATTTTATGATCGATTTTCATTTTGTATTCATAGCAGCATGGTGAAGAAGGTTCAATTTGTCCCTGGCCAGGTCCCTGCTGCTGCAGCTGAATGGAGATAGTTACTAAGAAGGGATCCCTTATGGGGAAAAGACTGGGAAGAAAGCCAGTACACAGCTCAGACTGAGCTGTCAATCCAGAGATGGGGTGGCTGAGGGAGAGACCATAGGGCAGGGAAAGGAGGAGACAGAAGGACTATTGTTGAACATATATTTGAACTATTTCAGCTTTATTGAGGTATACTTAACATATAATAAGATGCACACATTTAAAATGTTCAATTTGAAATGTTTCGATACATGTATACAGCCATCAACCCATCCCTACAATTAAGATCATGAGCATATCCAGCATTCTCCAGAGTTTCCTTGTACTGCATTATATAAACAGACAGTGCTAGACTCAAAAATGCTTTGACTATTTTTCAACTTTACAATGGTGCAGAAACGTTACATAGAAACTACACTTGAGTACTTATATTACTATTCTGTTTTTCACTTGCAGTGCAATATTTAATAAGTTACATATAATATTTAACATTTTATTATAAAATAGGCTTTGTGTTATAAGCTTTTGCCCAACTGTAGGCTAATATAAATGTTTCGAGCACATTTAAGGTAGGCTAGGCTAAGATATGATATTCAGAAGTTTAGGCATATTAAATGCAGTTTTGACTTACAATATTTTCAACTTAACAATGGGTTGACTGGAATATAACACTGCTGTAAGTCAAGAAGCATCTATATATGGAACCATTTGAAGTTGTCTCACAGATCACTAATATTCTGTTCATTTTTTCTGTTTCATTCTAGACAGTTAATATTGCTTTTTTTTGTCAAGTTCACTGATGTTTTCTTCTGAGATTTCTAATCTGCTCCTAATTCCATCCAGTGTATTTTTCATTTTAGATAGTATTTTTTTCATCTCTGAAAGTTTGATTTGGAGGTCAAGCATAGTGGCTCATACCTTTAATGCCAGCACTTTGGGAGGCTGAGGTATGTGGATGGCTTGAGCCCAGGAGTTCAAGAATAGCCCAGGCAACATGGTGAAACCCGGAGTCTACAAAAAATACAAAAGTTATCTGGGCATGGTGGTATACGCCTGTACTCCCAGCTACTCAGGAGGCTGAGGTGACAGGATTGCTTGAGTCAGATGGGTGACAGAGTGACACCCTTTCTCAAACAAAAACAAACAACAAACCAAAAAAACCCCAAAACAAACAAAAAATAAGTTTGAGTTTTATCTTTAAAAAATATGTATCTTCTATATCGTTACTTAACTTTTCAAACATATGGAAAAAATTCTAATAACTGATTAAAGACCTGTGCTAATGTTGACATTTGTAAAAATTTTGGGTTGGTTTTTATATTTTTGTGCTTCTTTACATATCTGGTAATTTTTAATGAGATGCAAAACCTTGTGAATTTTACCTTGTTGGGTGCTGAATACTTTTATATCCCAATAAATATTCTTGTACTTTCCTCCCAGACACAAGTTGTTTGGAAACAGTTTGATTCCCTCAAGGCTGGCTTTTTAATCTTGTCTGTAAAGAACAACACAAATTTTTGAGGCAATAAACTTCTGAGTGTCCTACTCAATGCTTGTGAATTATGACATTTTTATACTCTGGCTTGTGAGAATATGGACCATTCACAGCCCTTTGTGACTTCCAGTGCTTGCTCCCACTGCTCCTTTTGAGTAGTTTCTTGATCTCAGATAGTTTCCTCACACACGTACTAATCAGTACACTGCTAAATACTTGAGGGGATCCTCTGCAGTTCTTGGAGCTTCTCCACTGTATAGCTGTTTTCTCTGCCCTGCGAACTCTAGTTGCTTTGACCTCCTCGTACTGCTAGTTCTGTTTTCTCAGTTCAGGAGTCTGCTAGCTTCCAACGAGGCCTCCTGTCCTATACTATGGCCTGGAAATTCTCCCAGACCATATACTGGGGCAATTGTAGATGTTATTTGCCTCCAATCTCTTAGAGATCTCTGTCCCATGTTGACTGGTGTCCAATGTTTATTCCACCTTGGCTAGAAGTGGGACTAGACAGGAGTAGGGTCAGTATCCCAGGGGACAATATACTTCCCATGGCAACCATGGGGTTAAAGGATGCTATAAATAGAAGTACTAATATAATTCCAAACCTTTGAGCTTGTAAGACTGTGACAGTGGTGGTAGCATTAAGAGAAATTAGAAATCAAGAGAAGCAGGAAGCAGGCCTAGATGATGATCTAAATGATAAGGTTCTTTTGAGAAAGATTGAGTCAGGGAAGGATCCTGGAAAATCCAGTCTAGTCACAAGACATCAGAGCTAGAATTTGACTTGAGACATCAAGATCAAGGTATTAGGAAAGTTAAATAGGAGGAATCAGGCATTGAATCTTGTCAGGGAAAATAGGACACTTAGGAGGCACCAGACTTGTGGAAAGTGTTTCATAGCTTATGACCCATGTGAAAACGAGAATAACGCACCTAAAAGATGGCATAGTGCAATGACAAAGGGATGGGCTTTGGAGCCAGGTTGATGAGAGAGTGCTTGTACCAGCTAGGGCACCACCAGTACTGCAGGCCCTTTCCCTATTTGGGTCTCACTTGCCTACTGTGTCACCTTAGGCAAGTTTCTTAACTTCTGATGTTCAGTTTCTTCATCTAAAAATGAGAGCTATAATAGCTAATTACAAAATTATTGTGAATACTAATGGAGATGACGAGGTGTAATTGTTACATAAAACAAACTTGCCTTGTGAGATACAAAATCACAAAACAGTCTTTTTCCCTTTGTTTCTTCCTGTACATTTAATTTTAGTCAATGAGGCTTTTCCCTTGCATCTTCATGAAAACTTGAGCAAATTCCATATATTAGTTTACTATTGCTGCTTTAAAAACTTACCACACATATGGTGGCTTAAAACAACACATATGTTTTATCTTATAGTTCTGGAGGTCAGAAGTCCTAAAATAGGTCTGCAGGGGTGTGTTCCTTTTGGAGGTTCTAGGAGAAAATCTGTTTCCTAGCCCTTTTCTAGCAGTCTAGAGGCTGCATAAATTCCTTGGCTTGTGGTCCCATCCTCCATCTTCAAATCCAGCAGCATAGCATCTTTCCACCTCTTGCTGTCCCTCTTCTTCTGCAATCACATTGCCTTCCGTGTCTCTGACCCTTCTATATAACTTTCATGAGGACCATAGCAATTATATTGGGCCATCCTTGTTAATCCAGAATAATTTCTCCAAGTCAAAATTCTTGACTACATTGCATCTACAAAGTCTCTTTTGCCATTCAAGTAACATATTCACAAGTTCCAAGGCTTAAGATGTGGACATCTTTGGGAGGCCATTATTCAGCCTTCCAGATCTCATTACTTCTCTCATCACTCTTAGGTAGTACATCTGCTATATCCTTTAGAATCACAAATACAGTTTCAATTCAGGAATTAAAATTGTAGAACTTTATTTAAACTTGATGTTTGTTATCTCCTGCCTCTAGGTCCTCTTTGAGCAGGAAGTATGCAGTCACTTCCAGAAGAGAGGTGCAATTGACTGCTTTTCTCTTTCCTCATGTAGCTAGCCTTCTTCTTCTCCAACTAGTGCTTCTGGTTTCCCCAGGGTTAGAGCAGATGGAAGAAGGCAGAGGTGACAGGAGTAGGAATGACGGTGTGGCTCCAAGTTGGCAGTCTGGGGACCTGATTCTTCCTTATCTGGATGCTTTTGGAAATTCTTTGATGACCCCACCCTCGGCTATCACTAGGGTTCTCTCACCTAAAGTTTGTCTGGCGTGTATTACTATTTGCTTTCTTGCATAATATCCAGGTATCCAGTAATCTACCTCCAGCTTCCCTCCTGCTGAGGTCTAATGTTCCCTCCAAGAAGTCCTTTCCATTCATCTGGTTCACAGAAAATGCACAGTTCTTTCCTCTTGACTCTAGGAGTGTAGTCGATTCTCATGCTAGAGCCCTCTATTCAGTTTCAGCCAGCTTTTGTTTATTTATATTCCTCAGATGTGGTTCAAACACTAAACCACTATATCCCCCTAAGTTCCAAGGACTTCTGTTAAGACCTCATATTGGTCCCTTAAAAACCCCTCTTTTCAGATTTGGGCTTAGGCAGTGGTACCTTCACCTATCTCTCCCTTGGAGGAGAGGGATGGGAAACACACAGCACAGCTCTCTCCAAATAAATTTTCTTCAAATATACATCTCTTGACTTTTTACGTACCTCATGCAAGTGAGTGAGTGAGTTCTACATGAGATTTTGATCATTTCCTTTGAAAGTTGTGCAAATTTGTGGAATCAGTTTTTTCTTGATGTTTATGACGGTTAACTTTTTGTGTCAACTTGACAAAATGCCCAGATTCAACATTATTTCTGGGTGTGTCTATAAGGATGTTTCTGGATGAGATCAGCACTTCATTTAGTGGACTAAGTAAAGCAGATGGCCCTCCTTAATATGCTGGGCATCATTTAATTCTTTAAGGGCGCGAATAAAACAAACAGTCAGAGGAAAGGAGAATTTGTTATTTTTCCAACTGTTGAGCTAGGACATCAGTATTCTCCTGCCCTTGACTGAAACTTACACTATTGGACCTCTGGTTCTCAGAGCTACACCACTGGCTTTCCCCGGTCTCTAGCTTGCAGACAGCACATTGTGGGATTTCTCAGCCTCCATAATTGCAAGAGTCAATCCTTACACTACATCATGTGTGTGTGTGTGTGTGTGTGTGTGTGTGTGTGTGTGTGTGTGTCGTATGGGTTCTGTTTCTCTGGATAATCCTAGCAAATAGGGTCTTTCAGCATTAAATTCCATTTTAGCATTCTGTTATGTTTGTCAAACAGCCACCACACTGGTACAAGGAAAATAATAAATGTTCATTTCCTTTTTTTATGAAATCTGGTACAAAAACAGAATTAAAGATAAATAATTAAATTAGTCAAATGTTTTGAGATTTTTCCTGATGGAAAGCCTGAAGAAGGTATCAAGCACTATTCTTAGAAAAATGTTTCATCTTACTTTTTAAACTTTGGGCAGCTGGCAGTCATCTTACATACAGCACTGACACATCCTGATGTGCTGTTCTCTGGGACCAATTTTGATGACAGGATAACACAATATGACATTATCCAGAGCTGTAAAATTCCACTTTTGTCCCGGCAATTTGCACATCAAACTGACCATCTTGGCTCCTCTGTGCCTTTTAATATTTTAGAAGCACAATAGGTAAACAGAATTTGGGAGTTGTATCATTGATGTCACTATCCTGGAAACTTAACCTGTCACTGCACTTATGGTATGCCTGATTTAATTGACCCCAGAAGTGTAAATTACATTACTTTACAGGCATTCTGTGATGAACAATCACAAAGCCATGGGCGCTTGAATGGTTGATCTAAGTTTACTGGTGAGATGGCTGACACATGGTTTAAGGTCTGGTTATTTCACTCACCTGATGCCAGAATGAGATGGATTAACCAGGGCTCTGTTAGATCCTTCTGGAAGGCCAATACCTTAGTTTTCTTGGCATGCAAGAACAATTGGGCACTATGGACCTCTGTTTCTATCAAAGCTGCCAACACTTACCTCAAAGCTATTCTTGCCTCCACAACCAAATAGGAAAAATAAAAGACAAGACTGAATAATCAACCAACTAAGCTTCCCCTACATGGGGATTATTTTCCTACATGTGTTGATGAAATTTCTTCTACAGAAACCCAACAGTTGTTCACCAAGATTTTAGCAAAACTTTAGCCTTGGAATCATAATTTACATGTGCATATGATTTGGGAAACTTACTAGAGGAGAGACTGCCTCTTGGTTCTGTGCAAAACCTGTGAGATAGAGGAATAAGCAGCAAAAGCTGAGAAGAGGTGGGAGGAGGGAGTTGTAGGTGAAAGAGTTTGAGACTGAAAGGAGAAGTGTGGCAGGAGACACTAGCAAAATCTCTTCACTCAGGTCACAGTCACTCATCTGCCAAACTCTCGCAAACCTGGCTATTATTTGTGTGTTTGGGTTGTTGAGGCAGAAAGAGGGCCCTATCCCTTTTATAGAGTCACTGGTGGGCAAATTTTTCTCACCCCATTCCCTGCCTGTCTTCCCCACCTCCAAAACTGTGACACTGCCTGCACTCACAAATTCCACCCAGGAGGCAGAGTTTTCTTTTCCACATTTCCCCCCCAAAGAACCTTGGAACTACTATGCCCTGTGTGCCCTTACTCTCACAGGCTTTGGGAATGCAGCAGTGAACAAAACAGAGCAAGAATCCTTTTTCTTGTAGAGATTACCATTCAGACAGAGAGACAAAATAAGTTAGTTTCTATAGTGTGTTTGAAAGAGTTATAGAAAGTGTTCTATAAGTGCTATAGAGAAGAATGAAATAGAAAAGAGGAACAGGGTGGAGGGATAGGAGGTGAGAGTGTTTAGGGAAGGCCACATTGAAAGGGCGACATATTTGAGCAGACTTAAAGGAAGCAAGGAGAAAAGGTATGAGGATATGTTCAGGAGGAATGTTCCAAGCTCCTAATATTATCTAGTGACCCATCTATCTTCTTACATAATTTAGCAATTGACTTCATTTTCTTCTCCATTCTATCTTCTATGGACATTTCTGTAAATTAACATCCATGCTAAAGATTATTTTCTTACATTAAGTGGTTAGATGTGGAATGACAAAATTAAGGAGTATATACATCTTCAGGGCTTTTGAAATATATTTCCTCGGTGGGCACAGAGGCTCATGCCTGTAATCCCAATACAACACTTTGGTAGGCCAAGGCAGGCAGATTACTTGAGGTCAGGAGTTTGAGACCAGCCTGGCCAACATGATGAAACCCATCTCTACTAAAAATACAAAAATCAGCCAGGTGTGGTGATACCTGTAATCCCAGCTACTCGGGAGGCTGAGGCAGGAGAATCACTTGAGCCCAGGAGGTGAAGGCTTCAGTGAGCCGAGATCACGCCACTGCACTCCAGCCTGGGTGACAGAGCGAGACCTTGTCTCAAAAAAAAAAAAAAAAAAAAAAAAAAAGTATATATATATATACATATTTCCTAATTCTATCCAAGATGGTTGATACCATTTCCTCTAGCAGGGTATATGAGTGCCTTGTTTCTCACGTTTTCTTAATACTGGCACATTCTTCTGGCTCTTGACTTTAGGAGCTCCCACATGTGCTTACATTTGTGCTCTGTTCCTTTTGTTGTGACAGCTCAGGAACTGATATTAGCCATTGCTTTCCATACTCATTCCTTTGTTTTTAATTCATGTATGAAGCTTTGGCATCCTGTTCAGATTTTATTTTTGTTTTGGATCACCCGTCCACCCCCGTCCCATTTAATCACTCTTATCTCAACCCTGCACACTCATCATGACTAATTTGCACCTCATGGCCAAGACAAAGTTGAATTAAGATTCTAGAAAGATTATCATACATAATGAGACCCTGGAGAACAAGGCAAGAGAGATACACTTCCCAGGACTGGTTCATATCCGGGATTAGCTGCAGAGATGAATGAATGGTTAGAACGGATTCAGAGTTGCTTAAATGTCCCTAAGGTCAAAATTGGCCCCAGAGCTTAGAAAGGGCTTGAATCTGTTAGAGATGCAAAGAAGGAGCAATTTGCTCTATCTGTAGAGATAAGGGGCAAGCATTCGGAAACTCCAGACTCCTCTTACCCTCTCCTCTTCTCTCTCTAAAATCTCATCGCCGGTGACCTTTTCTACTCCTAATATTTCTAAAAGCAGTGTGCAAAAATGACCATTAAATCATTATCTCTAGACCTGACCTGCTTCCAAACCCCAGCCTGATTTAATTGTTCGATGAATATTTTCATCAGGAAATACACACACATGCGCGTGCGCGCGCGCACACACACACACACACACACACACACACACACACAGAGGAGAGCAAGAGAGAGAGATATCAAAACTTTTAATTTCGGCATGCATAAAAGTGATATTTTTGTTTTGTTCCCTTTGCTTTTCTCCACAGTGAAAAAAATGGAAAAGCATTCAGAGATAAGCCAGCATAGTTCCTTCCCTAAAGAGCTCACAGGTTGGTGGGGACGAGAGACCAGTACATAAAGACTCCAGCACAGAGTGGCAAATGTTCTGATAGAGCAGGGGCATAGGACCATATTGAAGGAGGTGCTTGTGATGAACTCCACGTGGAAAAGTTAGGAAAAGCTTCACAGAGAGGCTGATACGAAGTTAGGCCTTTTCCCCCAAGGGATTTAGTAATTTATTGTCCACTAGAAGATTGAATAACCAGCCGTATCTAATATAAGGGATTAGTCTTCAGGGAAAAGCAAAAGTTGGAAAAGTCAGTCATGTTGTGTGCTTTCTAGGAATGGCACAAAGTTGAAGTGAAAACCACAAGTCAGGGGATAGCCAGTCCTTTTCTCTCACAATAAAACCATCAACAAGGACAGCAATTCCAATAATCATGATGACTAACGCCTATGTACCACTCACTGTACTATGGGCTAGAAGCTGTTTTAAGTGCCTTTGTAGGTAAACTCTCACAGGCAAAATAGGTGGGTGATGGGGTGGGGCCCAGAGAAGGGTCCCTGCATTCAAGTAGGGGCTTGTCTAGTTTGAACCTCCCATGGGTGCTGAAGGGAAGAAACACCCACGCTTTCTTTTCTGCTTGCCCGGATAACAGACACCAGGGGAAAGGCAAGGGTGACGCTTAAAAGCTGTCACTAGTAAAATGAAAAATAATGGAGTTATATTCTTTGTTATAATTAATCCCTAATCGTTGACTGATGATTGAAATATGACGTTTTTTATTTAATTGAATTTGAACTTGTTTAAGTAAGCTGTTATGTAACTCTATGAGGCCTGCAACCTGAGGCCATCAGGGGAGGTAAAATCTCCATTGAATGCCTTGTTCAACAGCCTAGGATTTTATATGCTAAGAAGTAAAATGAATGCCTTTGTCACTATCAATTATGTCTGGAACTCTCAGTAGGATAAGGGATGTCTCAATGTGACCCTGTATTGTGGTCACCAATTGCGACTCTAATGGAATATGGCATGAGGCTCTTTCTTGAGAATATCTAGCAGTTTTCCCAAGAACTATTCTTTTATTAAATACATTTTGGGCAAGATCACTATAATAAGTGTTTAAAGCAATTTTAAAAATGTTCTTTGCACCACATCTGGCACATAGTAGGTGTGTTAGGATGTTCTTGTGGTGCTATAATGTCATGGCAGAAGGCAAAGAGGGAGCAGGCATCTCACACGGCAGAAGCAGGGGCAATAGAGAGTGGGAGAGGAGGTACCACATACTTTTAAACAATTAGGTCTCTCGAGAACTCACTCACTATCACAAGGGCAGCACCAAGGGGATGGCACTAAACCATTCATAGGGATCTGCACCATGATCCAAACACCTTCTATCAGGCCTCACCTCCAACAATGGGGATTATATCTCATCTTGAGACTTGGAGGGACAACATCCAACCTATATCAATAGACATATCATAATTACATAGTGGAAAACACTGAGATTCAATGATTCTATAATTATACGGAAAACATTATCAGTAAATTTTGGCACTAAGTACATGTAACTAACTTGAACAAATGGGCAAATGTGACCTTGAGGCTTCTTTCTGCCCAAGGTCCCTCCCTCCCACCCAAAGAATTATACCAGGGCCAAGAATGGGCATGGACCTCTGTTCTTACAGTCTGGATTTCTTTCCCTGTTCATGTAGGTGGTGGAGACAAAGTTTCACACTGAAATCAGTGAAGTGAAGCAGAATCATTTTTATTTTATTTTCTGTATGCTTCTTAAGTGTCACTCAGTTGTAGGTTTTTTCCAGAGAAAAACTAGGTCTTACACCATTCCATGCCCAGTTCCTATCACTTTACCCTACACTCAGAAGGTGCCCGGTAGTGTTAGAAGATCATCACCATTGGAGTCCACTCTTGGAAGGTGAGCCTGTTAATCACGCTCCTCAGCAGATGAACCTGGACTCTTGCCCTTGAGCCTGTGGCCTGGGGCCAGGAAGGTTCTACTGTGTTGCCGTCAAGTTTTCCACTGTGTCCTCAGTTCAGCCCCAAATGGTTGGTATTGCTGTCCTCACACTATTTTTAGTCATAGATCAGTTATCCCTGACACGCAGTGATGGGGATTAACAAAATGCACCCATATGCATCTCTGAAGGCTGAGCATGTGTGTCCCTAGCCCAAAGTAGTCGTGGGCAGTTCTAGGTAGGATTAGCAGACTTAATTTTTTTATTGTCTCCCTTTACTCCTGGCAGGAGAGTTCTGGGCTAGAATCACTCCAAATTTGTTTTAAGGAATTTGGCACAAGTCTCCTCTAAACCATACACCAGACCTTGTGATTTACCCCACTGAGTACCTTGTGGCCCTTGGCAGGGGCACGGCTGGGAACGGCTTTCCTTCTCTTGATGGAAAAGAGCTCATTGAACTCCATGCTGCTTTTAAGAGAACACAGAGTAACAGGTCAGGCCTTAGGGATGTCCCCACCAATGTCTCATGTGGTGAAGGTTCCACATGCCTGAGGAAGGGAATTTCGCAACACCCAATGCCAGCTGAGAAGGCTCTACATGGCAGGGTGAACACCATCATAATCACATCATGTTCTGAAACCTCAGCCCTGATTACTCTGATCTTTATCCTCTGTTGACCTGAGATGAATGCAACGAATGGTCTTTAAATGACTCCGTTGTTTTTAAATTCTAGTACAGTGCTTGACTTGAACTTCCCTGGTGAGAGCAAATCACACCAACTGACTCACACGAACTTATTTAATTATTTTAATTTCTTGAGTGCTTTTACTTCATGAAATGACCCCCAGTTCTTATAACAGGGCGGTAAAATCAGGGCACTCAATACTTTCCATTATCTTCCTTAAGAAATCCTCTCCTATTTGGTGCCTACACATCTGCATGTATTTCATCACCCTTACTTTCTCTGCAGAAACTTTGTTAAATATATTAGCAAAAAAAAGAGGAGGAGTGGCAATCTAGATAGATATTCAATAGGAGAGAAACACTGAGAAGATTTTGATCCTTCGTGTGATGAGATATTATGCTGTCCTAAAAATAACATGTACCAAAAATGTTAAAAGATGCAAGATGGTCACCAACTAACATGTTAAATGAAAAAAGCAGGATGGAAATTTGTTCATATACTCTGATTTCAATTCTGTCAATATTTATATAGGTAAAATATGCAGTAGAACGGATAAAAATTAGCCGGGCCTGAGTAACTCCTGGAGGTCATAAGAAATTGAGAGAGAAGATCTCAGACATAGAATGATCCTATCTGAGGTCTCTAGGGATCTTAGCTGAGGGGAGGAAAAGGACAGAGACTGTCTGTCTTTGTGGATTAGAACTTCTGTGGGCCAACAACTCACAAGGTTGAGGGTTTGAAGGAGAAAGTGTTGCCACATTCTCAGCGAGGAAGCCACCAGTTTTATAAACACAAATGGACAAAATGGAGTATACTAAAGTATTTGGTTGGAGCTGTGAACCCCTTGGGTATGTCTCAATTACTACTTACAAAGAAGCAGCCAAGGCCAGTTTGCTTTCTGAAGTGTCACTGTGCAGAGGCTTCCGTCAACACTCGCAGCCAGCTATGCCAGGGACTGGAAAAGGCCCCCAAGTTCTGGACAGTCTGCAAGTTCCACAAATCAGTGCTAAGTCATGTAATCAGATGTCTCCATGGTGTTTGCACGTTACCATCTCAGGAATCCAGAGCTTTCACTTACCTCATGTCCCAGCCTGGGATTTCCCCGTAGGCGGTAATGGGTTTGTTTTGCCAGGGTACTCAGTGTTCCCTCTACTCCTTTCCTGTGAGTGTCAGACATCATCATCATCTTCATCATTGCCTTTTATTGAGTGCCTACTGTGTGTGAGGTGCTTTACAGATATTATTTTTAATCTTCTTAACAATCCTATCAGATAGGCATGATTACCCCAATTTTATAGATGATGAGATTGAGAAACAGTATGGTCAAATTACTTGCTTAGGGGCATAAAATTAGTAAGTTTGGAGTTAGATGTCTGCCTCTATTTTTCCTGTGATGTCTTTCAGCTTCTAATTTGCCACTCTGTGTGTGTGTGTTGCTTTTGTGTATATGAGAGAGACACACAGAAAGAGAGACAGATCTGTTACTAAAAGTTCTTTTTTGAACAGTGATTACTTTTGAATTTGGGTGTTACTTATTTCTCAAATACTTTTTTCCAACAACATCCAAAAAATCATATATCTTACCTCTTAATTGTCTTTGTCAAAAGTGAGTCCTAGCCATAAGTGGAAACTAGACTGAAAAATAATTATACTTTTCAAAAGTAAAATTTTGACTAGAAATCAGAATGAGACTTCTCAGGATGACAGAAAAACTCCAATACAAGTTAGGAGCAACCTGAGATTAATGCTAAAGGTACAATATGCAGACAAACAAACTGCAATAGTTCTTCACTTCAATCATGTCCAGGGAAGTCCATGCTCAGGTGGGCAGGTTTGGAAGGTCAGCAAAGTCTTCCTCGACTAAAATACATCTGTGCTGTGACCTGAAGGATGAGTTAGCATCAGCCAGGTCGGGGTAGAACATGTGAAAAGCAAGAGGGATATTCTGTGAAAGGCCAGAGAGGTATGCAAGCTTTGCATAGGTTAACCATCTGTCTCATTCCCTCTGTCCTCCTCGTACATGAGCATGTCAGAGTGAGTTTCGGGATTGCTTTTAAATTTTAAATTAAGAACTATCAGAATCCAGAGACTTTCCAGATTCCTATGGTCTCTTAGAATTTCATACAAACATTCAGATAAAGGGTAATTCCACAGAGAAATCACACACCTCAGTTTGAAATTGCTACTTGGGAGGAATGGAACACCAGGTCCTCGGAAAGGGGCTTAGGGCCCATCAAGGGAGATACTGTGTGCCGAAACTTTCTTCTGGAACTCATTGGGGTCCCCTTTTTCTGCAATCCAAGCTAAGCACTCACAGCATATTGGGCTGAGTCTAATTCAGGGCTGTATTAGTCAGAGCTCCCTAGAGGAACAGAACTGAAAGGCTATGTATATATATATATACACACACATGAGTTTATTAAGTATTAACTTACATAATCACAAGGTCCCACAATAGTCTGTCTGCAAGCTTGAGGAGCAAGGAGAGCCAGTATGAGTCTCAAAATTGAAGAATTTAGAGTCTGATGTTTGAGGGCAGGAAGCATCTAGCATGGGAGAAAGATGTAGGCTGGGAGGCTAGGCCAGTCTGGTCTTTTCACGGTTTTCTGGTTGCTTTATATTTGCTGACAGATGATTAGACTGTGCCCACCAGATTGAGGGTGGGTCTGTCTTTCCCAGTCCACTGACTCAAATGTTAATCTCCTTTGGCAACACCCTCACAGATACACCTAGGATCAATACTTTGTATTCTTCAATCCAATCAAGTTGACACTCAGTATTAACCATCACAGTGACTATGACCTTGGTCACAGAAGATGACTAGAAAAATAGCCAGGAGTTGACCTTGATACTAAGAGCAGCACTGGTTCAGACATGGAATCCGACTTAGCTCATGAGGACTCATTTTAGCCACGAGTTGTAAAGAAGTCCCAGCTCAAGATACACAGTCCTTGAAGACAGCACTTACGGATTTAGGCACACTAAATGTCTGAGTCCCAGTCTAATTCCAGGGGCAGTGACAGGATGACACTGCCCAACTTGAGGTTTTGTCAAGATTTCAAACACACAGTTTGTTGTTAAGGTTCTAATTATATAAAAAACTCCATATTAACATAAGGCTCAAGGTTAATTGAGCAGGGCTTCAAAAACAACATTAACTATTTCCTAATTATAGCAGTAATTCTTTCCCTTTCTCTTTTTATTTTTCTCATTCTCCTTTTAAAATAATAATTGTCACATATATTGAGGGCTTAGTATTTGCAACACATTAAAACAAGAGCTAAGGCAATATTCTGTCATGTAATTCTCATAACTGCTCTATGGCGTCAATATTATTTCACTGATTTTGGAGATGGGGAAACTGAGGTTTAGAGAAGGGTAATTAACATGTTTATCACAAATGGACACAAAAATAGTCACACACATGGAAATTGTTAGAACTGGAACTTAGACTCATTTTGTCTGAACAACTCAAGTCTGTGGTGTTAATATCTGTGGTTCTGCAATTAAAAGACACATTCTGATTGTGTTGTTTGCCAGTTGTTCCAGATGCCTTCTCCACTAGAAGATGGGACCAGGCTTCCTAGTTCTTTATTTGCTGATAGCACTAAGCAAAGTGTGTAGCATGTTATGGGACATCCATAAATACTTGGCTCAGTGGCACATAATCAACTAGGGAAGGCCTGGTCTAAATTTAGCTCAGCAACACAAATTGCAGGATTTTGCATCACTCTGCCTCTCATCTTATTAGGATAGGTCTTGTGGCTGTCCCAGACCTGAGCACCCAAAGCAGAGCTCTCCTTGTCATTGTGACAATAGAAAGTAAGGGAAGGGAAAGCCATAAATTAGGCCAATGGAGGGAGGCAGAGGAAAATAGATACAGACTGCTGACAAGATTAATATGCAGTTGACGGGGAGTGCTTTCACACCAGAGTGCCAGCAAATAAACACAATTCAGAAAGCTCATCCCTGCCTTACCAGAGGAGGCAGATTCCTGAGCCAAAGGAAAAAAAAAAAGTGAATGAGCAAGAGAAAGGAAAAGAGAGGCCTGTGTGTGCAATGGGCCTTGTTTGCCAGGAATTCCTCCAGCAGGATCAGATAGCTGGGGGATGACACAAGCAGCAGGCTCTGCAGAGTTGTACATTTTCTGACCCAAAACAGGGACAGGAGAAGCAGGCACAGGCACTGCAGGGGAGGTGGGCTCTGAGGATATTGAGTGAAAGCTGAAATCAGTGCCTTACCCGGGCATAAGCATAGCCTCCCTGCGCCACCAGCAAAGGCAGGTGTCATTTTCTGAGAGGAGTCAGCAGACCTGCCTGGCCCTTTTGGCTGGACTTCTGATGGGCTCTTCCACTCCCTGTTGTAATGAATGAGACCTCAGCAGACTTCAGTTGAACACTTCATAGACAGAAATTGATTCTTCTTCTTTTTTAATTTTATTTGTTTGAACTATATAAGATTGCCATTTTTGTAAGTAAGAAGTGGCTAAATATTATCAATTTCATATGGTTTAAGATGACAGTAAGGGCAGAGATTGTTTTCAAACTCAGGAATTGATTCCAAAATTGGGGCTCTCACTATGCTGCACTGTTTCACCAGTGACTTCCCATTACCCTGAGCATAAATTTAGACCTCGACCTGGGCCTACAAGAATCTTCAAAGTCTGATCTTTGCTTACCTGGTACCTTCTCTCTCCACAGCAACACTGAATTTCTTCTGACTATTCAATGATTACTTTGGTTTACTGATCTTTGATGATATACTTTTCTTGTCCTGAAATACTACACCTGCTTCTCTTTTCCTGGATGTATCATTCCATCCTTCAGGGGTTAGCTGTCATGGCACTTATATTAGATTGGAAACTGCCAGAAGTGAGAAAATGTTGGTCACCTGCCTTATTTCTTAGCAACTAGATGAGTGTCTGGCACATAAAAAGATGAATGAATGAATGAATGAATGAATGAATGAATGAATTGCATGAGCCAATGCCACCTTGCCTCCCACAACACATACTCGTTCTATGCATACTTTGCCACTCCAAATTAAACACTTCTCTGTATGACATAGATGTCCAGTTTCAGAACAATCTCTTGAACTTTGGCTAGAACTGTGCTGCAGAGCTTGGTGATATACACTGAGTGTAAAGCAAGAGCACAAATCTAAAACTTCAAGAACATTCTCCCATACCCTGAAGAACCAGTTCAGCTCTTGGTGTTCAATAATGTAAGCTTTTTATTTTTGCCTTTTTTTTTTCTCTTGTTGGGGCCTGGTTTTTACTCGAAGAATTTTCCAGAAGCATCACTAATGTAAACAAATAAAGACTTTTGGAGGCAGTTATCAGAGCAGTTACAGATTCAAATGTGGTTATAAATGTTGGAACTGTTATTGCTGGTGACTGGAGAAGCTCAAATTAGTTTTTTAGCTTTACTTAGTTGGATTTATACCACATTTTTCCTATGAAGAGAAAGTTATGGAAGAAAATGGCTTCTTAGCAGCTAATCATTTCTAAGGATCACATTTGCCACCTCCTTTTCCTACTGAAGCTTGTTGACGTAGGTCTGTTCTGTACAGACAGATTTTGTAAACCACATGTGTTGTATAAACATTCATTGGAACTGGGCAAAGGAGGTGTTAAGTTCTGTGACAGTAGAAGCCCTTGGTCAGATGCTGGGTATTATCTGTCACGGATGCTGGGATGGGCACTCCTGGACTAAAACACTTCTAAGAGATCTTCCAAAACTGGGATTTTCTGATTCTATAATAATAAATTCTGGACCCACCCATATTTGTTGTTGGCTTAGTGTATAATGCAGCATATACATTCTAAACAGTATATAATAAGTATGATTCTATTTAAATGTAGAATTAGGCTGTTTAGAGTATGTGTATATATATATTCTACATTGTATATACGCATACACATTTAAATAGAATCATACTTATGTGTTTATAAATTATTTTAATCATCATAATCTATTATAAATGTGTTTCCATGTCAATCTATTTTTTTCCAGAACTTTGTTTTTTAATGAGTTTACAATATTATATTTCAATGTATTCTTTAACTAGTACCCTAATTATTTTATTTTATTTTTTTTCAGACAGGGTCTCCCTCTGTCACTCAGGCTGGAGTGCAGTGGTGTGATCAAAGCTCACTGCAGCCTTGAACTCCTGGGCTCCAGCGATCCTCCTACCTCAGCCTCCCAAGTAGCTGAGACCACAGTCACATGCCATAATACCCGGCTAATTTTTATATGTTTTGTAGAGATGGGGTTTCACCACATTGCCCAGGTTGGTCTCAAACTCCTGAGCTCAAACAATTCGCCTGCCTTGGCTTTCCAAAGTGCTGGGATTACAGGTGTGATACACTATGTCTGGCCAGTACCTTGATTTTTAACAGTGGGATTTTCCCCTTTGATTTTTAATGTAAACAGCATCAATGGATGACTCTACCTAAACTTTTGTGAATATCCTCAGTTTATTTAGATAAATTGTTAGAATTGTTAGAATTGAACCAAATTCTAACTCCACAATCTATTAATTCAGAAACCCCAGGCAAGTTACTTAACCTCTTTAAACTGGTTTTCTCATCCGTAAAAATACCAAATCTACCTCAATGGGTTTATTTTTTGCTGTTGTTGTTTGTCTGTGTGTGTGGTTTTGTGTGTGTGTGAAGATGATTTACGGAAAGGGCTTAACATAGCACAGAACACAGAGTAACTGTCTTTTAACCACTAGCCAATATTTTTACCATACTATTCCAGCTATTTATTTCTAGCAACAACTCTTTTTCCTAACTGTAAATGGAAGCAATAGCTCGAGCAAGAAGGGAGAAGGGATGAAAGGTAACCAAGAATTTGGGCTGTTCCCGAAAAGAGTTTCTAGGGTGGGGACATATGTCTTTCTTTTATTGGGTAGCCTCTGCCCTTTGGGTCCTACCTTTTCCTTTAGAATTTGCAGCAGTTGGGGAAGGCCCTCCACCTGCCAGCATTGCTTGAGTTTCACTGGTCTTGTGAGTGTTCCACTTTTTGCCTGCCCTTGTTCGTAAGGCGGCTCTGCTGACCTTGAGGGTCCAGGACATAGTGTTGATCCCAGGAAAGACAGTAATAGTTTTGTTGACAGATACTTTTCAACAGCTGTATGGTGTCTGCCAGGCTGAAAGAAGAAGAGGTGGGAGGAGAGTGACTCAGAGTTAACCCATTCTTGGCCTCAACACTACTCCATTTTTAAGAAACCCTCATCTTGATGTTATTCTC
Source organism: Rhinopithecus roxellana (assembly GCF_007565055.1). Lineage (NCBI taxonomy): Eukaryota > Metazoa > Chordata > Mammalia > Primates > Cercopithecidae > Rhinopithecus > Rhinopithecus roxellana. The sequence goes on along the minus strand of NC_044556.1, from coordinate 52,337,158 downwards.
TTGGCCTTTGAGAGCTGGCTTGCTCTCTCTCTTTCTCTCTCTCTCACTCTTTTTTTTTTTTTTTTAAGAAGACCCTTTTTTTAAGAAGACATTTTCTTATAATGGCAAAGTAACATTTAAGGTTCAGAAACACAGTTTACAAAATTTAAAAGCCTTTCGAACCACTGTGTTTGGGGAAACGTAGAGTAAGTGGTGACTTTGACAACGAGATGACCCTAATGCCCTGGGAATCTATAATCTTGCACCTTCAACAGCACATTGGACTCACTGAAGATGAGATATGGGCCCTCAATTGTGGAAATTCATTTCAGTTTTCATAGTAGATACTATTCACATAAGTTTTTAATGGTTTTTTTTTCCATTTATTAATCAGAATATATGTGGCATCATAGCCAAGGCCTCTTTGAAAAAATATTAAAGTGATTTAAATGCATGACATTTTAGGTGCTAATCCAGTGGGGCCTTTGATAATGCTGGTGTTGAGGGATAAGAGTCATAACTGCTTATAAACTGACTCTGGTCTCAGACTACGTCTGTGGCTTTGTTGTAGTTTAAGGGCAAATATATTAAGGATCCCTGAGTCAGTGTAATAAACAAGACAAATAATAATGGAGCTGAGAGAAAAGTAGTTAATTAGTGTATTTCACAGCAACATTTTATTGGTGGAACTATGACTATATTCATTTTGCATATATTCACCAAGAACTTCCTGAAATGCAAACCATAAGCACTGTAGAAAACATTAAGCATTAATCACCTGTTCAGTTCCCTGCCCTTAAGAGACTGCTATGCATAAATGGAGCCCAATTCATTTAGATTTAGCTCTAACTTAAGGTGGATGTGATGATTCTCAAATAAATAAAGAGCAGTGGGAGGTCTTAGGGGACTGGGATGGCAAAGAGGGAATATTATTATAGTGTAGGCTTTGTTGTTAGATTTGGATTTGATTCTATGCTCTGTCCTTTAGTAGCAGGTTAAACTTATACACTGCATTTAATGTCTCTGGATTTTATTTCCCCTTATCTGAAAACTGGGCATACCTAATTCATGGTAAGTTTGTGAACAAGTATGTGTAAAATTTTTTTAGTAGAGTACATAACAGAATAAATACTCAACAAATGGTAGCTAACAATGGTGGATAAAATAAAAGGAGGGATTTGTATAGAGGTACTTGGTGGGAGATGTAGAGCTTTGGAAGGAGGTGAGATATGAACTGGACTAGATATGGGAAGAGGGCATTCAAGGTGACAAGGATGGCATTATCAATGGTGTGCAGAGGGATGAGAGGGCGCTGAGCATCTTCAGAAATTGAGACTTAGACTGAGGGGCTGAAATGGAGGACTCACAGGTTGCCCTCTAAGCAAAACTGATCCAATAATAGTACAACTGAGTTTATTCTTATAAGAAAGACAGGTAGTTTGGGAAGAGCTAATGAAGAACCTAGATTGTCAGGTTAAGAAGGTGAAGATTTATTGGGTTAGCAATGGGGATCCCATCTGTGCTTTGGAGGATTACTCTAGTGGCACAGAGTCTGGATTATCAATGGAGGAAAGAATGTAAAGACATAATTTCAACTGCCTAGGCAAAAAGTAGGTCTAGGACTCTTTCTATTACAGCAGAATAATAATTATTACCTTTGACTTGAAAGCGTCTTTTCCAGAGGAAACAGTTAGTAGGCATTGTGCAATTGCTCTTTATTCTGTTAGGATCAATCATTCCTCCAGGATTAAGCTGATTTTTCCCTTCTTCCCTTCACACATCCTCCCACAAATAATTGCCTGTTTATATTTTCACTTTAGAATTATTGTCTGGAGAACAATACCAAGAAGCAGACTCTAGGTCATTGGATCCTGAACCTGTCTGTACCTTCATGTGGCTTGTTAGAAATACAGAAGAATGAAGCTTCTGATTTGGCAGGTCTGAGATGAATGCAGGAAATTGTTCTTTTTTGAAAGTTCCCCCAGAAGATTCTATTTTTAGTCACATTTGAGAACCACTGTACTAGATTTTAATATTGTTGAGGAAGACTATGTCTTATTCATTTTTTACTCTACGGGGCCTATCACACTATTTGGCCCAAAATAGATTTTCATGAGTATTTAGTACATAGAACTAAAATGTCATAGCAAGAGCAGAGAAAAACATCAAACTTTAAGAAAATATTAGCTGCATAATGCCTTGCTGCAAACCCAGGGCAATCTTTGAAAAGAAGGATTTCTTAGTCTGTTCTGGCAGGGGGCAGGGCTGGTAGCCTAGCTAAGAGCTTCTCTTGATTGATTGCCCTGTAACTTGAGGCCTGACTTTGGCCTGAGGGTCAGAGCACTGGGTTTACTGACTTGCAAATTATTAAAATACTGTTAAGGAGAATGCAAGCATTACCAGAGAACTCCATTTTTACAGTGATAGGGTGAGGACCTGCTTTTCAAAGTTAATACACCCATGTTAATAATCAAAGAAATGCGAGTAAAAACAAAGATACTTTCAAGTTAGTAAAAAAAAAAAAAAAAATTAAACGTTAACAACTAAGGCTATTAACACTGTGGCAAAATTAAAATAACCCAACTAATTTGGAAGGCAATTTTGGATTTTCTACCAAGATTCCTAAATAGTTCATTTCATTTGACCCAGTGATTTCATGCCAATAAAAAAATCCTAAAAATTACCCAAAAATATACAAAAGGCAACTGCACAAATATGTTAATTGCATAGTAATTTATAAACTTGATATAAATGAAAAGTCCCACAATAAAGGAATAGCCAAGAATGTCAATTGATGCAATTTTAGATAACCCTTATAAAATGATAGCTGTGAGGTTTGGGTGCCATCTTAGGAAAAAGCTTATGCCATAATGTAAATGAAATAAGATATAATGTAAGTGGAATGTTAAATGGAAAATTTCATGTGCATTAGAATTACAACCATGTAAATAATAAGCATATTTTAAAAGACTTGAGGGGCATGCACAAACATAATTCCTGTGTTTAGATAGTGGTATTAGGAGTGGTTCTTTCCTCTTTTTCCTAAAGTTTGTGAGTTGAGTTTGTAGTACTTTTATACTTTAAAATTTAAAAGTAATTAAAATACACTCACACTCACACGCACACACTAAGGCAGGTGATTGGGTCATAGTCACAATGAACAAGTGGTAAAATTTCGGCAAGAATCTAGAGATGCATGTCAGCAGAGTACACTCCCCCTTCCTTCATTCCTCAGAAACCACCACCATACATTCCATCAAAGAATGGCATTTGCTTTTTGTTATACAAATTATTTCAGTGTTTAAGGACACAATGAAACAAAACAAGAAAACCAAATTAACAAGAAAAAATTCCCTGTACAACCTTACCCCTGCCCCGCCCCCCACCATTTTCTAATGTCTTATGTCAGGAGTGTTTTTCATTTTTGAAAAGCCTTTTCCTGCCTTTCTTGAAAATGGCTTATATCTGTGCTACCCAGGTTAATTTTTAGATTTTGCTGGTCTTTTCAAAGACATCTGAGAGAAAGAAGCTCATGGGCTGCGTGTATAATGTTAAATAAGGTCATGCTTGCTGTTGGTCATGATCGCTCCCACATGACAGGGTACTATTTTTAACTGAGACAATTGGTGAATGACTCAGGAAGCCCTTCCAAAGCCAAGTGGCAGCTTGGAGGAATCAAAATTGCTATTAACTGAGGAGAAAATAACTAATGCAGTAGGCTGAAACTGCCCATTTTCTGTTTTCAGGATTTCTGGCAACCAAATAATACTATAATAAAACCAGTTTTAAAAGCCTCACTAGTACAGCTATAGGTATGCTGCCAGCTAAATAATTTGTTGCCTTCCTGGTTCAAAAAATGATTTTGTAGGAAAATAATTTTAGAAAATGTTGAAGATAAATATCTCTTTTGGATGTTTACGAGATAAGTTTGTGTGACAATGAGTGTTTTCAAATGGATGTCACAAAAGATTGTTTATGTTTATGGGGGTGGACGTAAGGGTAGGGAAGCAAAATTTGTAGAACACATGCTCCCAGGAGCACACTTTAGTATATGCTGATCCAAGCTGATACCTTCCTTTTACAGATGAGAAAAATGGAGACTTTGGGAGGCTGAATAACTTTCTCAAGAGCACCTAGTTTGTGAATGCAAGAATTGGAACTAAAACTCGATCTATTGTATTTTCTACAGCTGTTGATCATGTCTAACCCTCACGGCTACGCAGATTCTACAACTGATGTGTCAACTAACATTGTAACCATTAGTCTTGTATTTAATTTTCTAGTTAAAAATCATTAGTCTTCTTGCATTCTCAAATGACCCACACAGCACAAATGTATTTGCTGTTCTTAGAACGGGAGACACTTTAAACAGACAGGTCATTTTATTATTATTATTAAGGTCCTATTTCTGGTAAATCATAGAACTGGACTTTTACTGCCATGTGAAGCTGTCTTTCTTGATTGATTTTAAAAGGAGTGAACCCTTTTGTGATGATTAAGGGAATTTCAGGATGGGGCTGGCCAGTGGAGGAGGCCTGTCTCTCCTAAGACTAGGTGAAGTGATCTAAGGAGCAGGAAGGGAAAAGCCCTTGCCTCCTGCTACAGTAATAGTAAACACAAGACCTTTAACTTTGAAAAGCACTTTGCCTTGTGTATCTGAAATGACTGCTTTAAATATCTAAGGCACATCCAGTGAGCTAAGCACAAGAACACTTATCCAGAAAACTATGTGTTTTTTTGTTTTGTTTTTTTTCCAGGATAACTATCTTTTTCCTTTAAATCTATACTGTGCCTCTTTTTCTTCAAAATTCTCAACCATATGGAAGACTGCACAGGTCTGAAGGTGTAGTTGAAAATAAGCAGCACCTCAATTTCATGTTGCCTTTGCTATGGTAAGAGACAGCCTCAAGGGCCAGCTCAATGGCACAGTGTTTCAGCAACGGGTTTGGGTTAGGGTTTAGGAAAGGTCACGTGTCTTTCTTTCAGAGAGGAAAAAAAAGTTGAAAAGCAGGTCAATAACTCTAGTTTTAAGAAGAGTGGCTGCTTCCAGGAAGTGAGTTGCAAGGGCTGGGGTGTATGGGGGTGGGGAGCACTCTTAATTTAGATCTAGAGTCATCGTTATGTATTAAGTGCCTGTAGACTTTTGTCTAAATTTTAATAAGCTACCTATATGTTTGGCTGGGTTGATTGAATCCACCTGAATAATTTCCTGCCCATTTCAGCAGCATTAATCATATGTACTGTTTCCTGACACTTTTACTAATGTGGTATAGAACATGAACAAAAGCTGTAGTTTCATTCTTTTTGCTGTGCCTGAAATACCCATATGTACTCATATGGATGATTGGCACTTGAAATAGAAAAGAGTATGTATTTTTATTTTAAATGACCAGGATATGTAGGTGAACTCTACTACGAAGGATGTTGGGAAAAGAATTAATTGAGTAATCTAATTAAATGAGAGTAATCAAAAGATGTCTCACTTAGTCCTCATAAAAACACAATGAGGTCACAGTGTTTGGCATTTTACTGATGAGGAAACAGATAAAGCTCAAAGAGACTGAATAACTTTTCTCAAGGTCACGTAATAATAATGACGGCTTCAAAATTTAAATCTAGGTCTGAATCACTTTCACTCTTCTCAGCGTGTAAAAGTAAATCCCTCCTGGCTATTCTTTTATCTTTCAGTGAAGATTCTATAAACACTTCAGAAATGTTCAGGACCTCAGATGATTTACCCAAATATCAAATATTGTATCATAGATATGTTCACATGTATGTCTATATGAACAATACATATTGTATTATTTTATATTTGTAGAACAAAACTGTTCTTTACTGGTTTCATGAGGAGAAATTTATGCTACAAAAGTGTTCAGCATGGGCAAATTCTGGACTGCTCTCTTCAATATGAAGGAGCAATACTAAGTCAGAATTTGATAGCCTTTATGAGTCACTGCGAGACCCTTGCCTTCAGTAGTAAGGTTAGGATAACAATATTTGATCCTATTTGTGACGTCCATAGTCGGAGATGTTATGAAAGTACGTTGGGCTCACATGAAAACAAAACAAACCTGTTGTGGTAAAAAGCATCCATGACTTTGTCAAGGGACCAGTTTTTGCAGATTTCCCAACCTGGTAAACGTCTTAGGAGTCGTGAAAAATGCATATAAAAAAGGGGATTAACATTTTGAATGTGCCTGTAGAAATACTTCATATGGGAAAACGTCTTAGTGGTTTTATTGTGCTGAATAAAGCCAAAGAAGGATTATTTTTACATAAAACCCCTCACCTAACTAGGACCACCTGGTGTACATTGTGTCACATAAACCAGTGATGTCCCAAATCCCCTTCCAAAACAAAAGTCACATTGCAAAAGTTCACTGTGTTCTAATTAGAAGGCACAGTCAGTTCTCCTTTCATACTCTGGGGGGCTGCATGCTGCAATCTTTCAAAGGCACAAGCTCAACCACTTGGCTGACTAACTTTCCCACTATCTCCCTTTCCTTTTTTCCTGGCTCCTAAAGCGATCATTTAAATGTCTTACCAATGTGTTGAGCCTCTCAAGAAGCAGTTTCTACACATGTTGACACCTATTGGGTGTAACTGGTGAAAGGGCTTCAATTTTACTAAAGGACTTCTACTAGCTTCTGTGAACTCCTTCCTATAAAGTGCCACAAGCATTATTAGCAATGACAAATTAGAGGTTTTTCTGAGATTTCTCTGAATAAACAGAATACCCACGTAGATATTTAAAGCAGTTTGAACATTTCTTAGTTTCCTTTGTACATTTGATAAATTTTATGTATACTCTACCAGGAAAAATGTATATACACATATTTTCAGGTGGTCCTTTAACTTTTGGGAGCCCATCACCCCATTAATCATTGAGACGACCTGTTTCATAATATCTATTTGCACATACAGCAACAACACTCATTTGCAATATTATCATCAAGACAAATTTTAAAACTCTAACATTTATGCATACTACAGGTAACCATCAGGTGGTTAAGGTTCTAAATACTAAATACTTCAATTTTTTTAAAAGGCAAATTGACTTCTGATTTGAGGTGGATTTTACAAATTTGCTGTTAGAAGTCTACAACATTTCCTTTGTATGTGTGTGTGTATAGTTGTGGTGTGGGCGTATGTTTGTGCGAGTAGGTGTATGTGGATTGACCAACTGTTAACATTTTTTTTCATATTTACTTAGTTACTCTCTCTTCATAAATATACAAATGTATATACATGTATACATATATGTGTTTTCTAAACTATTTGTAACTAACATAACTAACATTTATGCATATTGTACTTGGCATTATATGGTGAAATAGTTAACTTTAAAGTTGTAGACAGCATGACATTTCCTCCCTAAATATTTCAAACTCTACCTTCTAAGCAAATGACTCACTGCTATGTAATCACAAAATCATTATTATACTCAAGAAATGTAACATATTAAATTTCTCCAGTTGTCTCAAGAATGCCTTTTATCACTATTTTTCTAAAATACAGAATTCAATTAAGGATAACATATTACAATTAGTTATGTTGTCTTTTTCGTTTCCTTTAATTTAGAAGAATTCCCTGATGGCTTTTGTCATTCATGACATCGACATTTTTGGAAACATTTTTGGAGAGTTCAGACAAGTTATCTTGTAGCATGTTCCACGATCTCCTTATGATTCAGTTCAGGTAAAACCTTTTTGGCAAGAATAGTCCCTAAATGATGTGGGAACCACTCTTAAGTACAGCTTGTGCTGTTTTTGGAGCATTCAGAATGAAGATACTGTCAACTTCTGCACTCTTTATGACAAGACATCAATCACACATAAGGTATCTCTCTCTCTCTCTCTCTTTCTCTCTCTCTCTCACACAGACACACACATACAAAGTACACACATAAAAAGATCGGATTTAAAAAACAATGTTATCTACTTTTAAGGCTGGCCATGGATCTCATGAGGATATTTTGGAAAGAGATGCAAATTGATTATTTCACTGGCCCCAGCCTAGGATGGTTTTTATTAGGGAAAGGGATTTGGGAAGAGGATTAAGGTGTCTGTAGGCCTGTGGACGCTGGGTGATAGAAAACCTGAAATCTGTAATGGGATAATATGAGCAAAACAGAACTTGGTCAAAGGAAAAGAAAGGGCAAGGAAGCCAGGGAGCCGCTGAGAGAAGTGACATGGACCAGGGTGGATTGATAGAAGTCTTTTCAAACTCAATGAATTCTAGATGCAGTGTTTAGTAAACCTTTTGGTAGTTTACGGGGGTTTGCCCTTGGCATACTTTATCTTTTTGTTTCTAAGAAATAAAAATAGGAAGAGAAGGCTTGAAAAGTCTTTTGGACAGAAAATAGCACTGAGAAAAACAATATTTTGATGAGTTAGTGCTAAATGAATTAGAAACATGTGGACTGAATTTCCCTTGAAATACAAATGGATTGAATAATTAATGGAAAAAGCACTTGGCAAAATGTACTTGAAGATTTTATTGAACCCAAACCAAAACATTTGAAAATATTTTGAAATATGTGAAAAGTATAATATACATCTGGATTTGCCCAACCCTAGTAAGGATACAGGAAACATTATTTTTATTTAACATTTATATGATAGCTGCAGTGTGTCTCAATCCTAAGGTATTTTTTACAACAGCCCTATGGTGTAAGTTATAATTATTATTTTCATTTTGAGCAAGAAATTTACCAGTACTTGCACAGTGGGCTTCAAGTAGAAGTTTTTATTGGTCTGTGTTCTTTAGAGGTTTTTGTTGGTAGGAACATTGGACCAGTAGACACAAACCGAGGTCCAAGTCTTGGCTTTTCTTCTTATTGACAATCACATTGTATATCTTCTTGGTAGATTTTATCATTTTGTAGTTTCTGCCTTTCCTTACTAATATATTTTGATTTAAACACAATTTTGCCAGGAATTACTATAACTATACCAGCTTTCTTTGGTAACTATTTGCCCCATATATCTGTGGTAGGCAGAACAATGACTTCCTAAAGATGTCCACATTCTAATCCCCAGGATCTGTGAATATGTTATAGTATATGGCAAAGGGAAATTAAGGTAGCAGATGGAATCAAGATTTCTCCTTAAAATAGGGAGATTATTCTGGGTATGTATTCACAAGGACCCTTAAAAGTAGAAGAGGGAGGCAGAAGAACAGAGTCAGAAATAGATGTAATGACAGATGTAAGTTCAGGATTATGTGATATGATAAGTACTTAACCCACGTTGCTGTCTTTGATGATGGGGAAGGGAGATCACAAGCCAAGGAATGTGGAAGCCCCTTTAGAAGCTGGAAAAAGTGAGGAGCCTTGAGAAAGGAAGGCAGTCCTGCTGACCAGTGCCTTGATTTCAGCTCAGTGCAACCCATTTTGGACTTCTAACCCACACAACGGGAAGATAATACATTTGTTTTGTTTAAACCACTAAATTGGTGGTAATTTGTTACAGCAGCAAAGTTAACTAATATATATCTCATAACATTCTCCATTTTGAAATATTCTTTGCATCTTAATTGTGTCCCTTATAAATAGCATTTAGCTAGTTTCTTAAAACTCATTTCACCACTTTCTGTCTCTTGGTAGATATGTAATCCACTCACATTTCTGCAATTCTTGAGCTTGAACTATTTGTGCCATAGTATTGCTTTTTAAAGTCGATTTTATTTCCTCTTTTCTACCTTTTGTTGTTTAATCACATTTTTTCTTCCTTTTCCTCCTCTACTAGGTTTTAAAGTTATACAATTTATTTACATTATTTTAATCATAATCTTACAATAAAAAACAAAGTCTCTTAAAGTGTGTATAATACACATACAGGAAAATGTACATCAGAGTTATACAGCTATATGAATTATCATAAAATAAATACAGACATTTAACCACCATCTTTCAAAGTCTTTTGAAGTGTGTATAATACACAGACTTTAAAAAAGAAAGTCTTTTGAAGTGTATATAATACACATACAGAAAAATGTACATCAGATTTATACAGCCATATGAATTATCATAAAAGAAATACAGACATGTAACCACCATTCATGTCAAAAGATAGAATATTTCTTATATTCCATAAGGTCCCCAGTACCCCTCCCTATCAGTTCCTCCTCTCCAAAGGTACCACTATCATGACTTTTAGTTTTAGCACCTTAAAAAATGTGGAATCATAGATTGCTTTGAGCCTGGGAGGTGGAGGTTACAGTGAGCTGAGATCGCGCCACTGCGCTCCAGCCTGGGTGACAGAAACCCTGTGTCAAAGAAAAAAAAAAAAGAATGATTTAAGTATATATTACTTCTTCCAAGATTAATTGATGTTGTTGTGAATTGCTGTATTGCATTCATTTCCATTGCCCTATAGCATCATACATTCACCCAAAGACACGCACACAAATGTTTATAATACTATTCATAATAAGTTCAAAGTGGAAGCAACCTAAATGTCTATCAACAGTAAAATGGAGCTGGGTGTGGCAGCTCATGCCTGTAATCTCAGCATTTTGGGAGGCCGAGGCAAGTGGATCGTTTGAGCCTAGGAGTTGGAGACCATCTTGGGCAGCATGGTGAAACCCTGTCTGCATTAAAAAAAAAAAAAAAAAAAAAAAAAAAAAAGACAGATGTAGTGGCATGCCTAGTAGTTCCAGCAACTCAGGGGACTGAGGTGGGAGGAATGATTGAGCCTGGGAGGTTGAGGCTGCAGTGAGCTGAGCCATGAGCACACCACTGCACTCCAGCCTGGGTGACAGAGCAAGATACTGTTTCAACAAAAACAAAACAAAAACAGTAGAATGGATATGGAGATGCTTAGGATAGGGTTGCAATGGATTAACTTGTAAACTGAAAATATCAAGTCAAAAAGGCATTTAATACACTTAACCTACCAAACATCAAAGCTTAGCTTAGCCTACCTTAAGTGTGCTCAGGACACTTACGTTAACCTACAATTGGGCAAAATCATATAATACAAAGCCTATTTTATAATAAAGTGTGGAATATCTCGTGTAATTTATTGAATGGTTGTGTAGGTGCTTAAAGTGTCATTTCTACTAAATGCATATCACTTTTGCACAACTGTAAAGTCGAAATATCATAAGTCAAACTATCATAAGTGAGGGACCATATGTATTCATGTTGGTACACTCATGACTTTACATTTTAACATGCAGAATTAAAGTTTAAAGATAACCAATATCTTTATCTATTCCTAAATAAGGATTTGAGGACACCATACATCTTTCGTATTATTACGGCCTAAAATTTTCGTTCCACATTTGTTTAAATCCATTCACCTTGGTCATTATCATTTTTTAACAGATAAAAAGTATTTAGAGGTAATAAGTTGTTTACCAATTTCTGTGCTACTTGCACATCTCGTTTTCCAACTCTTTTTTTCCTTTCAGATTAAAATTTCCTTTTGCTAAGGTATAATCTTTTATAACCCTTTTAGCAAAGAACTGAGGATAGTAAATGCAGTCTTTTTATGTCTGAAAATGCAATTTTTGTTTGCATTCTTTAACGATGTTTTAGCTGCTTATAGAATTCTAGATGGACAGTTATTTTCCCTCAGCCCTTTAAGTATACTTATTTTTCTTTAAACTTGTATCTGTTGTTGCTGATAAGAATTCCATTGCCATTCTAATTTCCATTCCCTTGAGAGTAACCTGTTGCTTCTCTCTGATGGCTTTTTGGATTTTTAATGCTCTGTACCTCCACTACAGCCTGTCTAAATGTGGACTTCATTTTTCCTGCTACAAACTAAGTGCGCTTTTTCATTGAAGTCACATTTTTCTTTAATTTGGAAAATAATATCTATGATATTTTCCAAAGTTCATTCTTTATTCTCTTTCATCTTTCCTTCTGGAATTCAGATGGACAAAACACATTTCATTTCTTTCTTTTTTGTCTTTTAACTTCTCTTTTATATTTTCCATCCTGTTATTTTTTTCTTGTTAAATTTCTGTGTGATTCCCTTACGTTTTCATTTTAATTTGCTAATTCTATCTTCAGTTATATCTAGTTGTTATTTTGGCCGTATATTGAGGTTTTCGTATCAATGATTATTTCTAGAATTCTACTTACTAAATTTTCAAACCTACCTTTACTTTCTTTTAAAAAATATCCTGTTTCTATTTTATGTTATATTCATTTCTTTATATCTGTGACCATTTTAGACATACTCATAGTTTAATTCAGATTATTCTATCATCTCTGGTTCTTGGTGTGCAGATTTTCCCTCTTGTAAAAAGTATCTGCTGTCACTCCAAATGTTGATTCATTTGATCATAAGATTTGTAATTAATGTACTTGCAACATCATCTTCAGCAAAAAATACTTTCTTTTGGAGTTTTGTATGTCTGGGGTTGGAGGAAAATTCCTGTATTTGATATTCTGTAGGAGCCCTTTGAGTTCCCTCGACTCACTTTAGTTTTCAAATTAATTTCCCAGGTGTGGGTAACTCTAACCATATGAGTATATGAACCTTACATCCACATACTACACGAGACTGAATTTCTAATTCTCATACATTTTCCATTTACAACTCCAGGCAGATTCTTAACTTCCTTGCTGCTCACCTCCTCCCTCTGTCTTGTCTGGGACAGACTCTTGGACTCTCCTTCTGTGTGGGCATTAAAACTGTAGCTCTCCAACTTCCCAGTGAGCCCCTCAGAATTAGTATAACTTACTTCTTTGATTTAATAAAACCAAGGAATTCTCTCATCCTTTTGGGAACTTGGGTATTTTTATTTGTCAAGCTTGGCTCTGTATTTAGTTATCCTTGCTATGTTTGGGGAGAGAGAAATTTTCATACATTCAACATGGGAGAGGGTTTTTTAAAAATATCATCTCAGTCTGACTGACTGATGAGAAGTCTGGACAAATCACTTAATTTTTATGGACACTACATTTCTTAAAGGTAAAAATGGGTGAATAATACTTATTTTTTTGAATTTGTATGTTTTTAGAATGAAATCATACATTCAAAAATTCTGTTTATTTCCATTGTAAAACACTACACAAATATGCTATTAAATTAAATTGATATGCCGCATATTCAGACTCTTTGGACAATCACTTTGAATTATGTAGCCATGAAAGTATATGATTACTTGTTTTGAACTTACGTTAGCATTCAAATGGCTTTATCAGTGTTGGGAAAGAAGAGAATGGTTTGGTGAAGATATTTCTTAGGGTGGGTGATTGGAGAGGATCCTTTCATATCATGTTGATGTGATTAGGGTTATCACGTAGTGGCATGCAGACTAAAACCAGGAAAGGAATGTTCGTTAACATTATGTGGGAAAAAGTTCCACTAGTGAATATAGGGAGAGGTAGTAAAACAATGAACCGAGTGAAGGAGAGAGGTACCTGGGCAAATGAGTGCAGTTTGTGTGCTAAGGAGACCCTGGGGAAGAGCCCAGCTGTAGTCCATACTAAGGAAACCATGACTCGACTCAGAACCTACAGCAGTGAAATATCAGGGATGGGTTGGCTCTTCAAGGCAGAAGAGCAGCATGGGAACTTGGCCACCCTGGTAGCAATAATAGCTCAGGCAACACTGCAGTATTCTGAAGACAGGAAGGTAGGTATGGGGAAGATGGAAGCTTGGCAGTCACACCTGTGCTTTATACCTCCTTAAAGGGCAGGAAAAGGCTAGGTAAGGTAGAATATCCGGTAAAGCTGGCTGAAGGTAATAGCTGTTTTGCTATGATCCAACATCTTTAGGTATTTTGAAGCTGTTTTAGCTTGGGGAAAAACATCCATTTTATTATTGTCATTATCTCATATTTGCATAAAACTTATTGATTAAATAGCTGTCAATGTGCTAGACATTTTGTAAGTTATTTCTGATCCAATTTGCAGATGAGGACTAAAACTTCAGAATAACTTCTGATGGAAGTAGTATAAATACTATTGTCTTCAGAATATACAGCTTTGAAGACACAGGTCCAGAGGGCTCAGGTGACTTGTATAAGGACCCACCATTACAAGAAGAGGCAGAGCTGGAAGTTACCCTGTGGTCCTTTGTTCATCCAGTGCTCTTTCCAACGTGAACTTATGCTACTTTTGCCTTTATTTTCTGTGCTGCTCTTGTACAGACCAAGTCTGCGATTAAAAAATAGTCTGTTTTGGCCTTTGACAAAATTCAACAGCCCTTCATGCTAAAAACGCTCAATAAATTCGGTATTGATGGAACATATCTCAAAATAATAAGAGCTATTTATGACAAACCCACAGCCAATATCATACTGAATGGGCAAAAACTGGAAAAATTCCCTCTGAAAACTGGCACAAGACAGGGATGCCCTCTCTCACCACTCCTATTCAACATAGTGTTGGAAGTTCTGGCTAGGACAATCAGGCAAGAGAAAGAAATCAAGGGTATTCAGTTAGGAAAAGAAGAAGTCAAATTGTCCCTGTGTGCAGATGACATGATTGTATATTTGGAAAACCCCATCGTCTCAGCCCAAAATCTCCTTAAGCTGATAAGAGACTTCAGCAAAATCTCAGGATACAAAATTAATGTGCAAAAATCACAAGCATTCTTATACACCAGTAACAGACAAACAGAAAGCCAAATCATGAATGAACTTCCATTCACAATTGCTTCAAAGAGAATAAAATACTTAGGAATCCAACTTACAAGGGATGTAAAGGACCTCTTCAAGAAGAACTACAAACCACTGCTCAGTGAAATAAAAGAGGACACAAACAAATGGAAGAACATACCATGCTCATGGATAGAAAGAATCAATATCGTGAAAATGACCATACTGCCCAAGGTAATTTATAGATTAAATGCCATCCACATCAAGCTACCAATGAGTTTCTTCACAGAATTGGAAAAAACTGCTTTAAAGTTCATATGGAACCAAAAAAGAGCCCCCATTGTCAAGACAATCCTAAGTCAAAAGAACAAAGCTGGAGGCATCATACTACCTGACTTCAAACTATACTACAAGGCTACAGTAACCAAAACAGCATGGTACTGGTACCAAAACAGAGATATAGACCAATGGAATAGAACAGAGTCCTCAGAAACAATGAACATGCATTGTTTTCATAATAAAAAAGTTGTAATTAAAAAAATCCCTTAGTGAGTGCTAAGGTATAAAAAACTGCTACAAAAAAAATAATAGTTTGTTTCTATGATACATTATATCAATGTCTGCAGTGTCTGTACTGCCCTTTCCAATCTGACAGAACCATTCCTTCTGACTCATTATTTTTTTCCTATTTCAAAAATTATCTTTTCAATAATCTCAATTAGTTACCCTCTTTTATACATAATGTTTCTAAGATAATGGTACCAATTTTACTTATCCACTCTATGTTTTGGTTAATAACAGTCAATGCACACAGTCAGTCAGCTGATATGCTTTTCACTCCCTGGTAAAGGTCATGGCCACCAAAAGGCTTATGGCATTTTTGTAGCCTCTTGGTATTGAAGGATGCTGGAAGCTTACTGCAGACTCTTTATTTTCTCTCTATCAAAATGTAGTATCCATGATTATAAGCTAAACTCTAGTACAGGGTTCAAATCCAAGCTGCTTGAACTTTCTGTACAACGGAGATAATAGTAGTATCTGTTGTATAGGTTGGATATAAGAATGATATACTATTTGAAAAGCTCTAGAATGGTGCTTGTTATTTAAGTATTAAATAAAATAAATGAAAACTGTACCTTTTTAGACTTTAGTCATTGAATCTGTTGAAGGCAGGACTGGGCTTCTCTCTAGGGTCCTCTTCAGGTTTAACAAACTTCAGTTTTTTGCTCAGCATCATAACTGATCTACCTCTCCACGAGTGATCATAACAGCTTCTCTCAATAGCATGCTTTTAACCCAGTTTTCTGTGTATTCCGATGAATCTAATTTGCAACTCTGAAAATACATAGCTGATGCTGGACAGAATTTATTATTTTTTTTGAAACAAAAGTCTAGATATTGTGTAGTCTTTGATTCAAAAAACATTCTAGCTTTCAAATACCTAGTTTTTTTTTTTTTAACCACTATTGTAATGATAAATTTTTCAAGAGATTACATGTCTTATGATCTTTGGAATTCAAGTAAAATTTAGGTAATATGGCATTGCATTAGCTGGAAATAGATTAAACCATAACTTCTCCTGGTATGTGATAACATAGATGTAGATTGTTAGAACCAAGTGGCCCTAAGGATTATCTAGCCTAATAATCTTGTTTTACAGCTCAGGAAAGGAAGGCCCAGAGGAGTGGTTTACTGAGATCATATTGCTTGTTGGCCAAGATAAGTCTAGAACTCTGGTTTTCTGACTGATGAAATGGTGCTGTGTCTACTAGTCACACAGATGGTAACTAAAATTCATAATAATCACTTTGAGATCCACAAGGTTCCAAATTACCTTTGCAATAACAATAATAAAAGTTAAAAATTTTCATACAGTTTTGATATTAAAATTATTTTCTTATATTGCAATTTCTTGCAAATTAGTGATCTTTAACTGTAGAAGGCAATATATTTCAAGCATGGTTAAGAACACTTTGCTCTATAATTGTAAAACAGGGCATTTGCTATAAGAATTTAATTTTTGAACATGATGTTAAATACTAATGTTAGTAGATAAGAGATGTAGTCTTAAATTTTATTGATAATCTATTTAGAAGTCTTCGACATTATCATTAGGTGCATTTATTAAGTATGCCACAGAATAGCTTCAGACTTTGTATTACGTGCTTAATCCAAGGTCTCTTCCTTTAAGGGAAGCAAATAGTAGAAAAACAAAACAACATTGTGGCCACTTTATTTTTTCTTATGCTGTTTTGTTTGCTTGTTTTTAAGAAACAATATGTTGGTTGGTTTCAAGCCCCTGGGCTCAAGAAATCCTCCCACGTCAGCCTCCTGAGTAGCTGGAACTATAGGCACCGCCACCATGCCCACCTCTCACTTTCTTTTCTAAAAAGGTGAATTAATAGGATACTAAGCCTAGAGAAAGCCCATACTTCTTTCTCCTTCTTTCTGGCAAGTTCACAGGAAATGCAAAGGATAAAATCTTCAGGAATATAATTACGTAAGGGGTAAAATGATAGATGTGAAATGTGAAGTTATTCCGCTCTTTAGAGTAATAGTTTTGATGTGGACAAGAGAAAAAAAAGCTAGAAGGTATACTGTTTTGCTACAGAGAAGAAACAAACAATCAGAAGATAGGAGACTTGGAATTGCAGAATAAAAACCTTGGAGTATATCTGGAGAGAAAAACATGGTTCAAATAAATGTGTAAATCATTTAGGATGGATAATGTTTTTTTTTTTTTTTTTTTGATGATTTATAAAGAATGTAAAATCTCTTTCTTTGGTCCACTCTAGTATCCAGGTCAGAATTTTTGTTGTTGTTGTTCAACAGGACCCTCTCTCTGGTATCTTAATTATCTCTCACTTCATTTAGTGCTTGGTGGATAAGGCAAACAGAAGCACAATGTCATCATGGGAATTAAACTGCATTTTTAAAAAGATACTGAAAGTAATGCTATTTCTTTTAATCTGATTGGAATTAAAAACACATTCATAGAATTACTGCATTTCTCTGTCTCTTCTTTTTACTTTCCTTCCATTGTCAAAACTTTTAAGAATTAAAACATTCACAGGCTAAGCTAGCTGTTTTCTGGAAAATTTGCAGCAAGCTGCTCCTGAAAAGATGGTTTATTTTCTTTCTTTTTTTCTTTCCATTTCCCCACCTACCTTCCTATCTGCTTCCTTCCTTTCTGCTTTCCTTCCTTCCTTCCTGGAAGAAAAGCAAAGTTCAATGCTCTCCTTGTACAAATTGTTCTTCCACAGTTCTGGACTTTGGAATCAGTGGAAATCCACATTTGTGTGTTTGTGTGTGTGTGTGTGTGTGTGTGCGCGCGTGTGCTCATGTTGCTTAACGTGATTCCTAATTCTAGAAACAGATCCATTTATAATACAGAGCACCAGAAGGCATCAACCACTATAACCGGTCCTCTCTTTGCAAACCCTATCTACCAATGAATCAGACTCTCCCCTTTTCCAGTCTGAAAGAGTAAATGGTATCTGTTTCTCCCCACTCCCAGACAGTCTGGCAGTCATTCGACTTGTGAGAGGGTCATAGTTTACAGCTGGGGAGTCTCCTGGGATGCTCATGAGAGGCCTGCCAACTACCAGATCACACTTTTCAGATGCTGCCTCTGGAGAGCCTGGGGGTAGACTGTTGATACTTGCACTCTTCAGCTATGCCAGGAGCTCTGGAGGTGCGGAGGCAGCTCAGATACGATGTCAGGCATGCACTTGCAAAGAGTCACTGGGCACTGTCACTGAAGCCAAAAGTACTCACCCCCAAGCTGCAGTTGTTGGCAAGGAGAAGACAAAGTACACATAGCTATGACAATATATTTGCACTAACCATTTGCATGAGAAGAAGACAAGTGAAAGAGAAATGCTTCTGTCTGAATTATGAGTTTATCTGTAACCATTAGTGGAGCATTATTCTCTGTGGATTTCTTTGCACCACCCAGACTGCAACATCTCCCTCCACCTGCTGGATAAAACTCATTACCTCAGCTCTTTTTCTTGGCCCACTCCTTGATCATGCAATTCCTCATTCTACCAGCACCTTCCAGCCTCAAGGCTCATCTCTGCTCTGCCGGGCTGTGTTGTGCTAGCTGTGCTGTGTGTTGCCTAAGGCATAAGGCAATGGGGCTTTGTAATGAAGTGCCATGTTCTTGTCAGTGACAGTAATAACATGTGGGTCCAGGGACTTCTGTTACATCCCTGTTTTTCCAGTCCTTGGCCCAATGCCTCCTACCTATGATACTGAACCCAGGAGACATCTGAGTTTAGATCCCAGAGCAAATTCCAGAATGTCTGTGCTGGTAGCTCAAATATAGTATATGTGTGTGTGCGCGCGCGTGTGTGTGTGTGTGTGTATTATATATATGTTATACATATATATTATATATAACTAGACATAGATTTCTGTTCTTAATGATAAACTGTGTGGACATTTGCCAGCTCTATGACCTTGAGCAAGTTCCCTGTGTTTTAGTTTCCTCTTCTGTAAAATGAAAATAGTCATAATATATGTGTCATAGTGTTGTTGCTCTTTGGTTCAAGCTGGGAATGAGTTAAAAATTTATGTAAGCTTATTCAGAATACCCAGAACGTAGTAAGCACTTAATAAGTGTTTGATTTTAATGTTTATTATTATTATTTTTAGTTTACTTCTAATATTTCCAATTTTCCTAGAATTCTAAGCTCAAAGGATTCAACTGGGTATACTCCATACTCAACATGATAATTGGAAAATAGTAAGCTTATTTCTAGGCCATTATGCTTAAAGCATGGTGTTTTCCTGAGACAATAACTTTTTTCACAATTTGGTCACGAAAACATTATTATCTGTCAGTACCTATGAGCAAAGACTCCCAAAGACAAGAAGACAACTTTGCATTTCTTCATTGTACCCTGTATTTGTGGAAGTACATCACTTAGGTGCTTGGTCTCCAGAAACTTACCTCCCTCGTCAGTCTGATTTTTTTTCTACTTCGCTATCCAAAGAAGGTTTGAATTCTATCAACATAGATTTGGGTTACATAGTGTCCAAATATGAGATAAATAGAATTTTTCCTTTGAAATGGAAATATCCTTGCAAGTAGTAACCCAAATCATGAAGCATTGTGGGAATGAGTTTACCAGATCTGTGATGTGCGTGTGTGCACGTGTGTGTGTGTGTGTGTGTATGTGTAGTAGGGTGAGGACAGAAGGGAGACAGAATTGGGGAGGAGGCCACAATAAGGCAAAAGGTCACAAAACAAAGAATGAAGGGCACCCAGGCAACAGCACTAGCCTTGTGATATCAAGACATGGCAAACTTCCCTCTTCTATGCCTTTTTCAACAGTGGCTTCCCCGGAGTGGTATGACTGGATGATATTTTAAACTAGAAGCAGAATATGTATGCTTTGGGGACCTCTCTGCCTTACTAGACTTGAGAGTAACACAGTGGTGGTCCTAGCGTAAGCTACAGGTTCTAGGGCAGATGGAGGCTCTTTGGGTTCTATCCCTGCCATTTTTCTACTCCTGTGCAAGTCTATGTAGTAAAACACATAACGGACAAGAGCCTGAAGGACTGAAATATGAACCCCAGGTCCAGAAAGCTGCTCTCAGTGTATATTCTTATATGCCAATTGTGGAAGTGTTTGTTTACCCCACAGTCTTGCTAATAGTGGAGAGCATCATCTAAACCTGTTTTTATTAACTTGCAAGGGGAAATTGATACTTACTGTTTTTACGAGGATTTCTTAGACTCCTTGTGAGAGTGAACGGTTTCAGTATCTTAAACTCCTTGTTCCAGTGAATAGTTTCTTCTTTTTGATTTGTCAGTTCATATGTTTAATCAATTTTTCTACCAGCACAACACGATATTTTTGTGCCAAAATAAGACTTTGTTGGTAAAATTTTGGGTTTTCTGCATGCTAGATGTGAAGTGCCACTCTTACCAAAAGCTCTGTCTGTTGTCAGAAAAATTGTCCAACAATTGGAAACAGGCCTCTAATTACAGGGTGTTTCTCAGGGCAGTGCTAGGTGTGACTTTCTATTGATTTTTTATCTTACACCTTTTTTTTCTTTTTGGATGGAGTCTCGCTCTGTTGCCCAGGCTGTAGCACAATCCTGGCTCACTGCAACCTCTGCCTCCCGGGTTCAAGCAATTCTTCTGCCTCAGCCTCCCAAGTAGCTGTGACTACAGGTGCGCACCACCATGCCCAGCTAATTTTTGTATTTCTAGTAGACATGGGGTTTCACAATATTGGGCAGGCTGGTCTCAAACTCCTGACCTCATGATCTACACACCTCGGCCTTCCAAAGTGCTGGGATTACAGGCCCAGCTGATCTCACAACTCTTTTGCAGCAAAGATTACCATAAAAATTTTTGTTCAATAGGATGTAGATAACCCCTGTCTGGTAAAACATATAACCGAAAGGCTTATGGACCTGTCACACATTAACCAGTTTTGTATCTAGCCCATCAACCTATTAAATTGCCTCTGCACACTCAGTTTCTCAAATGAGCCTAGCACCAATGTTTAGATCTTACTGGTTCCCTCATCAATTAATAAGTTAAATAAAATGTTTGACACTTGTTTGTAATATGTTTGCCTGAGATTCATGATTTTACCTTATCAAAAGTCATACTTTAACATTATTGACTTTGAAGATTTCTCCCCAACTCCTAATTGCTTTTACTGATTACAATCTGTCCCAGAATTAGGAAAGACAAATATTGGCCCTTTCCGTATTCTCCTAACTCCTCTCACTTTAAGGTTAAAACTTCAAAATAAAAAGACAAGAAAGAAAACCTCAAGTCACAAGAATCCAGTTCATGGTCTCTTCTGTTTTAACTGAAAGTACATGATTCCTTCCCATGAAGCCTGCCAGGACTCACAAGCCTAACGTTTGCTGTTTCCAGGTGGCTGTGGTGGAGGTTTTACAGCCTCACTTTCCATCTCACTCAGCTTAATTTTAATGGCTGCCTCTTTCCGGGGGTCTTAGCGAATGGTTCCAGGAAGGGTTATAACCTACCTTAAATAATAATCATTAAAAAAGAAAGATAGGGAAAATAAATTCCTCCTGTTTGCTCATCTAAACCAAAGGTCATTGTGAACAGGATTCTTGGCTGACTTGAGAAAGACATTACCCTCGTAATTTCTCACCAGGATTTCGGTAACCTGCCTCCCAAATGCTCTAGCAGTCCCACATTCCACTCCCCGCGACCCCACACAACCAGTAGCAAATACCTTACCCATCAGCAGTGAAATGATTTTACCTAGAAATAAATATAATAGTTTCATTCTCCTAATTAAAGTCCTTCAGTGGTTCCTCTCAGTGCTGTGGGGGATATAATTAAGCTTCTCCACGTGACTAACAAGGTCCTTCAGCTCTGACCTCTCTGTAACTTTGCAGACTCACCCTTATGTGACATCCCCATGTATCTCTTTCTTTCCAACCGTTCTGATTTACACACGGCCCCTGTGCATGTCCCATGCACTCTGACACCTCCATGCAGTTGAGGACACTTACTTCTGTAATGTCCTCACCCTCTTCTCCAGTTCTCTCTGATTTGTCTGCCAAGACTCAGTTCTAGCCCCACCTTATCTTGTAAGCATGTCCTGATATCCAGTTCCAGGCTAAGTTAGGTGCTTTTTTGAGCAGCTTCTGGCAGCAGCCAGTGAATAGCCCCATTGTAGCACATTATATATTGCTTTATAATCATTGCTTTTATTCTGTGTCATTCTCAGGGGATCTCAATAGGGCAGAAACCAAGTTTTGCCCCATTTTGTATCCCCAGGATTTATTCCATTCTCTTAACGCATGGAATGTTCAATAAATGTTAAAGGAATGATCTCATCTTGTGACTTACATTCTTTAGCAACAAAGACGATCCTTAAGATGATACGGGAAATTATAGACATCTTTGAAGTGCACTAAATTATTGTTTAAAAAGGCTTTAAAAATGAGCAAGAATTTCGCTACCTTCTTGTTTTGAATTAAAAACCTATTCTATGAGTATGTACTGAGCCCCCACAAGCGGCGCAAGTGAAGTCACAGAGTAGAGGTACCGAATATTCGACAGCCTGTATTAAGTACTTTGGGGAAGAGCGAATATATTGGGCTTCTCTTAAATCCCCTACAGGACCTAATATATGACTAGCCATTTACCAAGAGCTCAGTAAATACTTGTTGTTTGATTGACTGTTTGAAATATATACAGTCAGTGCTGCCAAGAAACTCCCAATCTAATTTATTAAGTGGTGACAAGTTAGTGATGCAACAGGGAAATTTGGGGATTATATCATAAAAGCATAGCATGGTAATTTGTGAAGCATGTTATTGGTGGTCATCTTATCCATAGCCTCTGCATTAGAGAGAATGGGTCAATTCATCTGCCTCATTTATATAATAATATTGACTGCCAAAGCATTAAATCTTTTTTTTTTTTTGGTCTTTTTCCACCTGACATTCTATAGTTTCAACACTTAGTTATATAACAGTGAGTCACACCTCCATATCTCTAACCTTAATCTGTCTCTTAAGGTATGGACTGTATTTCCAACTACAGAACATCTGGATTTCAGAAAGAACCTTGTACACCACAAGTCCAAATCTGAGCTCATTGTCTGATCCTTCTCCATCCTCAGTCTAGATTACTGACCACTAGGCTGTCATTTACTAATTTGTGACTGTGGTTACATTACTTAAACTCTCTAGGTTTAGTTTTTCTGACCTGTAAAACTGTATAATATTAAGTTTCTACCTCATATAGATGTTGCGAGGATTAAATGAGTTACTGTATGTAAAACATTTAGAATGGTTCCTGGCACACTCTAACTTTCAGTGAGTATTTGCTTCTATTATTTTTCTTACCCATATTTCTTTGAAATCTGAGTTGTTCTCACTGCCATCCTCTTCTTCACCTCCATATCCAAGGTCATTAATTTTTTTAGATTCTACTTTGTACTGATGCTCTCGACTTTCCTATTGTCCACTCAGGAAAATAACCACCCCTCCAGGTGTATCTAACAGAGAAGAAGTAATTACTATTCAAGAAATTGGCTTAAGTAGGTTATGGAAGAACTAAGAAGCAAAATGGGATATTTAGCAAAAGCAGGAAGCCACTATCACTCCTAAGGCTGGAAGGACAATGGAACAACCCTGGTTTTCTTCATCCTCTCACTCTTGTCTTCCCCCAGCACCTTTTCTAGGTCAAACCTGTATGGAAGCTAGTCAGCAATGGAGACCAAGGAAGAAAGTTAGTTTCTGTAAAACAGAGCAGAGCAGAAGAAGGGACTCTTACTTGGGCTCTATTCACTCTCTTTCTCTCTCTGTCTCTCTCTCTCTGTCTGTCTCTCTCTGTCTCTGTCTCTGTCTCTCTCTCTCTCTCTGTTCCTGTTTCTCTCCTGTCTTTGTTCAGGTTGTGGTTACATCATGCCTGGACTGTTTGCACAGCTTCCTCACCAATTTTCCTGGCATTGGCTTCTTCCTACTGTAGTTCCTGCTCTATATTTCCTCCAGAGTTACCTTATTATAAAAATCTACACATGTCACTCTGACTTAAAAACCTCGGGTTCCTCACTATTTCCCATAGGATAAAGTCCAAATTCGATGACATGCTTACTAGAGCCTTTATTCTCAGAATCTAAGTTACTGTAGGTAAAAAATGGGTGAATATAAATGATTTCTTTTTTTTCTTTTTTTTTTTTTTTTGAGACGGAATCTTGTTCTGTCACCCAGGCTGGAGTTCAGTGGCGTGATCTTGGCTCACTGCAAGCTCAGCCTCCCAGGTTCACACCATTCTCCTGCCTTAACCTCCCAAGTAGCTGGGACTACAGGCACCCGCCACCACGCCTGGCTAATTTTTTGTATTTTTAGTAGAGATGGGATTTCACCATGTTAGCCCAGAGAGTCTTGATCTCCTGACCTCATCATCCACCCACCTTGGCCTCCCAAAGTGCTTAGATTACAGGCGTGAGCAACCGTGCCTGGCCTATGAATGATTTCTTATAGTTTAAATCTCTCCTGTTGAATCTCCCATCATTTCTATGCCGTAGGCAACTAGAAATTTACACTGTATTAGTCAGGGTTCTCTAGAGAAACAGAACTAATAGGAGAGAGATATATATATGTATATATGTATATGTGTATATGTAGTATATGATATATAGGAGATATTATATAGGAGATATATAATATACTAAACTATATATGTGTATGGTGTATATATATATATGGGAGTTTATTAAGTATCAACTCACATGAGCACAAGGCCATCTGCAAGCAGAGGAACAAGGAGACACAGTCTGAGTCCCAGAACTGAAGAATATGGAGTCTAATATTTGAGGACAGGAAGCATCCAGCATAGGAGAAAGATATAGGCTGGGAGGCTAGCCCAGTCTATTCTTTTTGCATTTTTATCTGCCTGCTTTATATTCTAGCCACTCTGGCAGCTGAATACATGGTGCCCACCCAGATTAAGGGTGGGTCTGCCTTTCCCAGTCCACTGAGTCAAATGTGAGTCTCCTTTGGCAACACCCTGAGAGACACACCCAGGATCAATAACTTGCATCCTTCAATCCAATCAAATTGACAGTCAGTATTAACCATCACATACATCAAGGCTTTTCATACTCTTTAATCTGCCTGGAAAACTAATGTTTGTTTTTCCTTGAAGATTTTCCATGGGGCTCTAGAGTTGGTTGCCTTTTTCTTTGTATGCTTCTTCTGCATTGCTCCCTAACTTTATTCTAGCACTTTTCCTGCTGCATCAAACTGTCTACTTTCCTACCTGTTTTCTTCATGCACATTCCTCCTTCGAACTTTGAACAGAACTTTGTGGGATGTCTTTAAATGTTAAATAAACGACTAATACTGTACATAATCACTGTGCCAAGATTTGCCTGACTGAATGATTTTGTGTGGGCTCCAGTTGGAGTCCTGTGGACATTGCTCTGTGAGCAATAGCATCCTTTCTTTTTGCCAGACCATGCAAACTGGTGGACTGATTTATTTCACCAGATTTCCTAGACAACCTGGTCTGTGAATTCTGAGTGGAGGTTCAATTTAAAAAATGAATTTGTTTCCACCATGTAAGACTGGAGTTTTCTCTTCTGCATCTTTTCCATTTTTTTCTCACTCATAAATTTTCAAGACACACCTGGCCATAGAATCACAGTCACCACACACTAGGGTGTCCTACACTCTTGGATGATGAATCTAAAATATTTTTGGTATGATGTTTTCCAAAGAGCAGAAAATTCCATTGACATGGTTAATATGGTCTAAAATCAGTTCCACCTTTTTGACTTGTATTGTTTTGCCAGAATTGTCTGAAAGAAGAATGTTCATGCTGCTAGGGCATTGACAGCTGACTTTTCTTTCACAAAAGAGAAACTGGCATTTGTTGAATAGGAATAGGAATTATGTTTCAATAATTTTGTGCTAGCTTGCTGTGCCTAGTTTAGATACAACTCCCAAAACTTACAGCATGACTTTGTGCAATCTTTTCATTTATTTTAAATTGTGAATTATCTCCGCAGATCCATGAGGCTTCCTGTGTCTTTGAAGTTTTGGAGATGTCATTTGAAAGTGAGTTAAAACTGGATTGATGTACCAAGAATAACTTATCCAGGTCATTTAATAAATGAATGGATGAAAGTTTCATGTGCAAAAGAGAGAAATCCTACCTTTGGAACCAATTCTAAAAGAAGTTCCCACCCTGCTCCTCTGCCTGATCCATGGCTATAGTTCTAGAATTCTACATGGTGAGTACCATGATGGGGGCACATCAAGCATGAAAGCAGGAGCAGTTTGACTCAGTAAGGTGGAGTTAGGGAAGGGAGAGAAGGAAGTGCATGTCAAATGAGACAGCAATTAAGATCTAAGATAAGAAAATACCCATCATACAAAGAGTTTGGAGAGTGGCACAATCTTTCCATTGGGACAGTAGGGTTGATGAGATGATTTTACCAGGGGTATGCCGAGTCTGGCTGCTTCCTGTGTTCCCCCTTGTCCCACCTGGCATTATCACAGGTAGAAAATAGAAATGAACATTGGAAGCAGTGACCTCATTTTAAAAAATACACACTTAGCTTATGAAAATCCTGAAGAAAACAATTAGCAGTAGTTACTCAGGTATCTATTTTCCCATTGCATTATGGTTATTTGTATACATGCCTATATCTTCAATAATTCTAAGATTATTTACAATTTAAATGTTTCTCAGGGGCAAGAACTAGATGTTACTCATTTTTATACACTAAAAGTCTTGCACAGTGCCTGACATGTGACAGTAGTAAAAAAAATGCTTGTGGAATAAATTACTGGACACATGGGGAATGTATGAAAATAATACACATGGAGCAAATTTTAAAAAAGAAATTTTTCCTTTCCTGGTTTCTGATATGAATAATGAATAAATAAGTTTTTTGGATTCTTTCTCGAGGACTGACCATGACTCAGGTTGTATTCTTGCAAGACAAATATAGGTGTTAAATGTCTGAATTGTGTAAATGTAAATATTTAACCAGAAGTGAAGTTATCAAGAACTCAATATTTCAAATGCAGCATTCAAGATAAACTGGTTTGACAGCAAAGAATGGATCTAGAAGTTCAAAGCTGGAATGCATGAGACAGAGTTCACCACATACAGATGAACAGGGTTAGTTCAGAAGCTAAGAAGGTCAGTGATACAGTTTGGTTGTGTCTCTTCCCAAATCTCATCTTGAACTGTAGCTCCCCTAACCTCCACGTGTTGTAGGAGGGAGCTGGTGGGAGGTAATTAAATCATGGGGTTGAGTTTTTTCCCATGCTGTTCTTGTGATAGAGAATAAGTCTCATGAGATCTGATGGTTTTATAAAACGGAGTTCCCCTGCCCACTCTCTTTCCTACTGCCATGTAAGACGTGCTTTTGTTCCTCCTCTGCCTTCCACCATGATTGTGAGGTCTCCCCAGTCATGTGGAACTGTGAGACCACTAAATCTCTTTTTCTTTATAAATTACCTAGTCTTGGGTATGTCTTTATTAGCAGCATGAGAAAAGACTAACACAGTAAGATACTCACTGAAGCCAACCATTTACACACAGCCTGGATACAGGTACTCTAAGGGGCCAAAGAGGATCATACAGGAATGTAAAACCTAGCCATTAATCCATGATAAACTAGGCCTTCATCTACATAAGTGCTTCTTAACTCTGTCAATATCAAGGCCATATAGAAAATGATAATTTAAGGTACCCTAGATTAAACTGCAGGCCTGAAGGGATCAATATGTGAGCACACTTGTAACTCTTAACCGGAAATGGCTAGAGGTTCTGGTCTACTCAGTTACTCCATGCAGTTTGATGTCTTTTGATGCTTGGGTAGCCAAAAAGCAGTTGCACACATATTAGGCAAGCGCTAGGTTTAGAGAAAATAATTTGTTTGAATTAGAATGTCACTCTAATACTAGTTGTGGTAGAACGTAAAAAGTCCAATTAATTATGACAGAACAAATACTAATTGCTACTAGATGCAATCATCCATTTAAGACATGGAGTATGAATTGGTTGACAGTGGAGTAAACCTATATATGTTGGGGTTTTTATCCACAATTTTCTATTATTTTCTAAGCTTACCACAATCATTGGTGAGTACTTATTAATTTTTTATGGTATGCAAAGTTTTATTTTTGGTATTAATCCTGAGAAAACACAGAGAAAGTCATAGTCCTGCTATATAGTCAAGCAGAAAAAAAGCATTTATTTTTTGAGTTAGAAATATTATATTATAATACTTAAGGCCATTCTATAAGTCTGAACATTTGATATAAAATATTTAGTTATTTGGTTATCCTTTTCCAATATAAATCAATTCTAACATTTATTGAGTCTTTTAAAGTTGTGTCAATCAAAATACCAAGAGTATTATTAAGAGTATTTCTATGAGTTAAGTACTAGTTTTAGCCCTACATGCAAATAAGGCTAATAAAGCTTTTCAAAATCGTATAGCTAGGAAGTGATAGAGACTTCACCCCAATTCAAATTTCTCTAGATCCAAATCTCATGATTTTACTAGGATACACTGAGTTCTCTCTTTCAATAAAATAAAATATTTAGACTGGTTAACTCACTTAACATCCAACAAACATGTATTAAACATGTGCAGGATACAATGCTAACAGATTTGGGTACAAAAATGAAAAGAATATGGACGCTGCCAGGGATTGATCCAAGTTTTGTGAGGTCTTAAGCTTATGTAATTTGGAGACCTTCTTAAGGAAGAAATAATATACAACATAAATGGTAATTGTTTTGATAGAGCACCATAAAATATGTGACAGCAAGTTAAGAGGAGGCCTTGCAGGAACCCAGAAGGCTTCACACAGGGCTGATCATGAAGACTGAATGGAGTCTGGCTAGATGTAGAAAGGTCCATTCTGGCAGAGGAAACCACATTCTAAGCTTCAGAGGTGTGGCAGAGGCAGAGGGTGTTGCCAGAGGACCACAAGTAATTCACTACGTCTGGTACTAAAAATGTGTGTCTGAAGTAGGTGGTGGAATGATATAAAACTAGGAAAAATAGAGGCATCCAGAGGCCAGACAGTGGGAAAATGGTACTATATGAAGGAGTTGTGACGTAATTTTTAAGGTATTGGGTATTTAGATGTAGTCTTTTAGACATTGAGATGTGACTGAAAATTTTTGATCAAGGCATCAGATTTTTATTTTGGGATATTCTCACCAAGGATGCAGTAGAGGCGGACAGGGCTAGAGCAAGATTGATAAGCAAGAGAGAAATGATGAGAACCTGAACTCAAGGGTGAAACAAAGGGAATGAAAAAGATGAAGAGTTAGGGGAAGAAAAGCATCACATTTGGATTGATTAGACACGGCAGGTAAGGGACAGGGAGCCATCTAATGTGATTCCAAGGTTTTTGGCTTGGGTGGCTACCTGGATTCCAGAGCCATAGCAGAGGAAAGGAGGTTTTCAGAAAAAAAGATACAATCTACCAAGTGTGAGGGTCTGGAGGACAGCCAGCCAGCAAAATCTTGTCACAGCTGAAGATGTGATTTCAGAGATCTGGAGGAAGAATCTGGCCTAGAGATTCAGATCTGGAAAACAGCCAGTAGCCTTTCAAAGTTGAAACAGTGTGGATGCCCTTGCCAGGGACCGTCTGTGGAGTGAAGTAAGAATGGGAGGTGGTAGAGGACAGAGATTTGAGAGAAAAATGTAATGAATATGGGAAGATAGGGGAGTTGGCAGAATAGCCTGGGAAGAAAGCACTTTCCAAATCTAAAATATTCAGTTTTTGAAATATTTTCTGAGTTTTTATTTATGTCTTTGAGCAATCACAAGCAAAATTTCAATTTTTTTCCTTGAGAACTTCTACCCTTATTCTAACAATGGTTCCCTCTTTGCTCCAAACATATTTGGGCTTATGTCCTTTCTTCTAAATACTTCTTCAGTGGTTCTTAACCCTGGTTGCCTACGAGAATCATGGGGAGAACTTAAACAAACAAAAAATAATGAAAACAATGCCTTAGATCAAAATGCTGATTTATTGACTCTGGATGGGCCCCAGCAAAATATTAGTTCTTCAGACCTTATCAGGGGATTTTAATATGTAGCTAAGGTTGAGAAGAACTATCTTAAGTCATCATACAGAACCCCATGATGTTGAGTGACAACTGTAACTAAGGACTCCTAACTTCATACTCTACCCTTGACCTCTTCCCTGAGTTCAGACAAATAATTTGCTACTTGATATTTTTACTTCTAATAGGTATTTCAAACATGATATCTTCAAAATAGCATTCTTGGTTTTTTATCTCAAACCCGTTTCTCTCCCAATGCTCCCATCTCATAAATGGCATCAACATTTATGCACTCTGTCTCCAAAACCAGAAGTCATACTTAATACCACTTTTCCCCTCACAATCCATTTCTCATCCCAGAGCAAATCTAACTGCTTTACCTTCCAAATATTTCCTGAATCCATCTACTTGTCACCATTTCAAACACTTGCCGACTTCCAAGTCATCACTTCTTGCCTATGACTATAGCTGCTCTTAAATGATCTTGCTTTTATTCTTATTTTCTTAAAGTCAATTATCCACGCAAGCTACTAAAACGCTAGTGCTAGTTATGACTCAGTGGAACCCTGGGCTTCTATGGGACTCAGTATAAAATCCTCTGGCTAGAGGTAATAGGAACACGGTGCCAGTAGAAGGTCTTGTCTTTGTGCACCAAGAAACTAGGACCTTCCCACTTCACTTGGCAATGCCAGCCATTGACCTGGACTTGACAATTCTTATAGGCTTCTTCACCTCATGGTGCCTTTAAAGTTAGCATCAAGGGTGGATATCTGGCCTGTTCCCCCTGCACTCCAGTTCCAACCTTCCAGCTCTTCCTCATATTTGGACCTGCCTTTGATACTCTTGCTGCCCTGGAATTGGACTTGCAATTCTTATTCACCTTTCTTTACACATCTTTCTTCGTGTGTAAAATGGGGCTATTGATAATACATATTTTATAGTTATTGGGAGAACTAAGTGAGAATTCATGTGAAGTGCCTGGTAGAGTATTCAATAATATTTATTATTATTGTTATAATTATTTTATTAATATTATTATTGTAGTAACAGTATTAGAACTAGTTACTGTGCTTTCAGTATTGTGTAATTGAGTGTACCTTCAAACAGATCAGCCGTAAAGACTAATCTCATTGCATTTGGGAAAAATCAGTAAATTACTTATATCTAATTTAAACTTTTGGTTAAACTTTTTTCGCTTAAACTTTTGGCTCCTCTGCTGTTTCTTACCCTTCCTTTTGCCTTCTATTTAGTCTCAGAGAACTTCTAGACTGACCTGAAAAAATTATACAGTAAACTAAATTGAATCAAAGAGTCATTTAGTAAGGTCTCCTAATTGAAGATGTGTCCTTGGTCAGTCTTCTCCACTGCCTGAAATTTCCATATAAAATCTTTTTAGGGGAGAGATGGAAGGGAGGGGAATAGTTAGTGGCTTTTGAAAGATGTATTAAACAGACTGACAGACTTCTTCAGACCAACAGAACCAGTGGGCTAAATGGGGGCTTGGGGGAGGAAGGAGGGAGAGAGAGAGAGAGAGAGAGAGAGAGAGAGAGAGAGAGAGAGAGAGAGATGGGGAGAGAGAGAGACAGAGAGAGAGAGAAAGAGAGAAAGAGAGAGAGAGGGAGAGAGAGAGAGAGAGAGAGAGAGATTTTAAGGAATGGACTCCAGTGATTTTGGAGGCTGGCAAGTCCAAAATCTGAAAGGCCAGCAGGCTGGAGATCCAGGGAAGAGTTGATCTTGCAGTAAGAGCCTAAAGGCAGTCTGCTGAAAAGATTCTTTTTTCCTCAGGGGAGGTCAGTCTTTTTCTATTAAGGCATGTAACTGATTGGATAAGGCCCACCCACATTATGGAAGGTAATCTGCTTTGCTCAAAGTCTGCTGAGTTCAATGTTATCAGAAACTTTCACAGAAACAGAAACATCTAGAGTAATGCCTGGCTAAATATCTGGGTACAATGGTCTAGCCAAGTTGCCAAATAAAATTATCCATCACAGAAGGCAAGTGCCATTTGAAAGAGGTAAAAAAAAAATCCATCAAGTCAATATGTGCGTTCTATATAAATTGTAATGTTTCCACCCCACTCAGTAAATTCTCTTCAAGTACTTTCTCATATGTTACTTGTTCTTTTCCTTAAAGATGCTCTTTAAAATATCATATATAGGCAGGTTGTAAAGAACATCAATTGAGATACAAATAATTCATCCTTCTCAAGTGAATGACTGAGTAGACAATTCAAAACAGAGTTTAAAATTCCACTCCAGAAATTGCTGTTTAGATATTTTGGTACTTTTGCTGCAAAAGCTTCCAGAAAGAAGTTGCTGAAAATTGTGGGGGGTGTTTTGGATGTTCACTAACTTGCAAGAGCCAAGAAACCTGGAACCATTTCTATCCCATTCACCATTAATTCTAGCACAGCACCAGTACTTTGTGGGCATTCATAAATATTTATGGAAGGAATAAGTGGGACTATTTGTTCCCAATTTAAATTGGTCTTAATTTTTTTTATTCTGTATATGGTGCCTCTCTAGGACCACGAGGTGTAATGACTCCTGTGATGTCACCTGGTTCCTTTTGTATCAGTTATAGGGTGTTGAGGGGAGAATAGAATGGGGTGTAGTGAGTAACTGCATGTGTAGTGGCTGGATTGTCTGGGGTCACATGCCGGTGCAGCACTTATTCTTTGTGTGATCCTGGACAGGTCACTTAACTTCTTTGTGCTTCAGTTTCTTTGTGTGTAAAATGGGGTTAGTGATAATGTGTATTTTATATTGGGAGGACTAAATGAGAATTCATGTGAAGTGCCTGGTAAGAGTATTCAATAATGTTTATTATTATTGTTGTAATTATAGTATTATTATTATCGTAGTAGCAGGATTAGAACTAGTTACAGTGCTTTTATTGTTGTCTAATTGAGTGTGTCTTCAAACAGATCACCCATAAAGACTGATCTCATTGCTTTTGGAAAAAATCATTCTTTCAGTGAATTACTTATATTTCACTTAAACAGAGTCTTCAAAGATGACATCATGTGGGGTACCACCTTTCTGGCTTTGACTCATACCTTCAATTCCAAATATCAGATGCTTCCCCAGATTTGAATGTCCCCCTTATGTCACAAAGGAAGTAAGACTAGCCACCTTGGCCATTTTTTCCACACCTTCATTGTAACCTCAGTGATGTTCCCATTCCTTCTAAGGTGACATTAGCTAAGCTTAGCAGGTGTGAGGTGAGACGCCCTTAGTTACTATGGTGTTTTATTGTTATTCCTTCATGTTATTTAGAGTTTAAAGTTAGTCTTAGGAGGACATTGCTTGGTGCCTAGGGGCCAATGGAGCTTACAGTCAGACTGTTGGTGGTCACAAGGACCCATGATTTCTGGGGAGAGGAAGGGTGTGAACCAGGTGTCCTGGCCAGTCTCCAAACTTGGCTCAGTGAATTTTACCTCCTGAAATTCCCCCCTGTCCTTTCAATTGGATATGGTATTCCTCTCGGTTTCCTGTCCCAAACTGAGATCCATGGGATTGTAGTGCGGCTGCAGAACAGCTGCTGCATTCCACCACTGAGGTGTTGTGCATGGATTCCAGGGGTGGATGAAGCAAGAGGCTTATGCACAGCTTGGACAAGGTATCAGCTTGCAAAATACTTGGGGACCCTCTGGGATGAAGGACTCTGGGCAGAGCAGTGATGCTGTAGTGGTGACGTGTACTGATTCATTGCTATCTCCTGGAATGTCATGGGCTTTAGCTGTGTGGACCAGAGCCCATGTGGTTACTTGTTCTGCTGGCATGAGAGTCTGTGTGAGAGGAATGGCCGCATGGTGTTCACAGCAGGATGCTGTGATTGACAGGAGTGGGAAGCCCTAGGGGTAAATTTCAGCTGCTAGTTCTGGCCAGATGGGAGAGGCCTCCCATGTGTGTTGGGATGAGGATAGAGGTTTCTAAGATAGCTAGCCCATTGAACTCCATTGCATTTCAGAATTTATATTTTTTGGTGGACTGCTAATGGCCCATATCCAGAAGGAATGTGATAAACACAGCAATGACAACAATGAAATCTTATACACTGACAATGAAATCAAAACACTTGCCTGGTGTGAGCCTCCCTTGACTACATATAGGGAAGGATAAAAAGAAAAGCAAAATATTTGAAATATCCAATTTTGTTACAATAGCCAGGACTCTACATATCAAAAAAATACCTGAAAATATCAACTTCAAGTCATGAGAATAATAAAAAGAGTATATTCTCTGCCTTCTGGGAAATCTCAGACCTTGAAATTCTGCAGGGAATCTCCCCTCCTCCACTGTTTCACACATTTCTGAATCTAACCTAGGATTTCCAGATTAAGTAAGGTCCCAGCAGTTGTGGAAGAAATGATCCGGTGATTACTTGTCATCCATATGACCATAGAGACTGAGTTTAGGAAACTGGACCTAATTTGTTCCAATGAAAGCAGGCATTGACTTGAACTTGAACCAGAAATATATGAAAAGTCCGGGAACTATGTATATATTTTGTCTCTTCTTTCAGCATTCTTTTTCCCCCATAGCCTTCCCTGCTTCCTTTGTTTTCTGAACATGCTCTAAATTTTTTTTTCTATGCACTTTCTTTCACCCCAATCCCATTATTGAAGAAGCTAAAAACAGTGATTCAGGAAGAGAGTGAGCTAGAAAAGGCTCTACTTATTGCCCCTAAATCAAACCTATAGAAATTATAGAAGGCAAAAGGAAGGTGGATATTAGAAACTAACTTAAAAATTGTTAGACATCCTTGGGGAGATTGCTCTGGGGGCTGAAACCTTGGGAAAAGGGTCCAAAACGGAGCACTGAGGAAATAGATCCAATCTATCCCTGCCTCTCCACAGTATTGCTTTGAGAGGATGCCTGCCCCATCCCCTCTGAATCAGTCAATCCCGAGTTAACAAGGAAGTTCAGGTCTGTGCCAAAAGCCTTATTGGTGAGAGAGGCTGCTGAGAGTAGATAGTCACCCTTTAACCTCTTTCTCTCCAAACCTCCAAAATATATGGCCAATATCCCAGGAAACTACTATCCAGCACTTCTTCTTGTATCCTCTTCCATAAGCGCAACCACATCAACCATAGGACTCTTTCCCTGAAATTCTTTTTCTTATATTTTTCAGTCTTGCTCCTTCCAGACTCTAAGTCAGCCACTGAAGCCCCTTGTCCCAGCTCAGGAATTCATAAATAGCTGTGCTTCAGGCAACTTCTTCTTCCATGCAAATTGAACCACGTGTAGAGCTTGTAGTTTTGTTCACTGGGGAATTTCCCTTCACCACTGTTTTTGAGAGACTCTCCTGAGTGCAGCTATAGTGTGGCAGCAGTCTGTTTTTGGTATTATGCCAACTGCCTTGTGAGCCAGGCCTGAGATTTCCCTCCCCTTTTTTTTCACTGATTGTAGAGGCCTGCCTCACTACTACCATGAGACTATGGTTGAGGAAGAGGAGTTTATAAAGTCTTGGAATTCTTAAACTATTTGTTCGTGCAATTTACTTGTACTTTCTCAACCCTCTCAAGCTCAGTACTAGATGTACTATTTTCATTGTACAATGACTTGCTGCTGCTCTCTCTTGACCATATAACTTGGTGGATCTAACGATAGCTAGGTGATGGTCGATGTTCTGGTCACATAGTCACCTGCTACTTAACGGTCAGGCTCTCAGTCTCTACTAGAACCTGTAGCTGTCAATCAAATGCCAGATAATTATCTGCTGAACAATATGTGGATTTGTTTTAGACTTCTAAAATCTTGTCCTGAATATCCCCTAGTAATTGCTGGAGGCTCCACATAGCATCTGTGTCTAGTACCTTAACCATCTTCAATACCTCTAGTATTATTGGCCTTGCTGGGTCACATGGCCAAAGTTGTAGGGAACCCACTATGGATCCCTTTCTTGTTCTGGGCCCTAATCAAAACTAACTTGCTTCTGAGTCACTGCTAAATGGGCTAAAACATTATTTACCAAGTACGATATGTGCTACCTTCAAAGCTGAAAGATGACCACCAGATCCTGTGCCTCTTTTTTAATAGTGGAAGGTGCAAGGTGTAGTAATTTGTACTTTACCTTAGAGAGGATGTCTCAGCATGCACCAGATCATTGCATCCCTACAAACTTTACCAATGAGGAAAGCTGAATTTTCCTGAGGTTACCTCTCACAAAGTTACCTCTGGCTTACATCTAGGGTACCTTTTACTTCTCACTATGTCCAATGTTCAGCCTCACGGTGATCAGGGAAATGCACAGAAAACACAAGTTTTCCCACCTATAATGTTGTCAAAGTTTACAAAATGATTTAATGATTTTTTTTTTTTGAATTTTCTTGGATTTGGGAAATGGTCACTCCTGATCATTGATAGTAAGAATATAAATTGGTACAATTCTGAAGGCAATATCTATATTTTATGTAACGTGTACACACATATGCATGTATAAATACAATATATTTAGCAACATATAGCACATATAATTGTTTACATGTATCTTAAATATAAAATCTATATAATTTATAATCTAGTAATTTCATTTCTGTCCTTCTCCTAAAGGAATGTAGGGAGAAATGCATGCAGGAGAATCTCCATGAAGCAAGATACCAGAGTTAGGAAATAATCTGTACAACAAACCCCCATGACATGAATTTACCTATGCAACACACCTGCACGTGTACCCTCAAGCCTAAAATAAAAGTTAAAAATTTAGTATTAATCATTTTCCACAAAAGAATTGAAATCCTTTTGTTGTCTTTTACATAATGCTCAGTAAATGTTTTTGATGCTATTGATGATAGTGTTTTTCTCATAATAAAATATATTTAGAGGGATCCAACATTTAGTACAATCAAATGTACTGTCCTTTCTGTCTCTCCCACACATGTAACTATTTGATATCAGACCAAAACAATAACACCAGGAAACAATAAGTCCTGCTAACTCACTCCTTCCACTTTGTTGTTGTTATAGCCAACAATTCTCTGAGTTGACTGCTGAGCCAAAGAGGGTGAGCAGATCACCATGTGTTCTTGTTTGAAAGTACACTTAAGACTTCAACAAGAGCCCAGCCCAGAAGTTCTGCCTCTTTTTCTTATCTATTCTAAATTCACATCTTCAAAATAGGTAGCTACATTAAGTCAAGCTGAATTGTGCTGCAGTAACAACTCCAAAATCCCAATGACTTAAAACAACAAAGGTTTACTTCCCTTTCTCACAACACATCTGTCATGCATCAGCTTGGGGCTCTTTGCATCATTCGCATGCCAGGATGAGAATGATGGAGCAACCTCTGTCTGGAGCACTGCTTCGCACCCACAAGAGAAGATAAGGGAGAGGCAGCATATTGCACCCCAGCTCTTAAGATTCCTGCCCCAAATTAACATTATTCTACTCAAATTTTACTAGTCAATTTTTCTACGTGCTTGAAAGGGGAACCAGAAATATTTGGTTTCTGGCAATAATAACTACGATAGTAGCATAGACTTTTACCCACCCAAACTAACTTTAATTCAATGATCTTATTACTGACTACATTACAATAACTATGCACTCATTGAAGTAATTTTCTGAATGTTTACTATGTGGTTCACGGCTATGCTCTCTGCTAAAAATATGAGGTTTGATAGATGCACAGGCCTTAATAATACTTGCTTTATCACATATGAGCAAAAATCTTCATACATCTTTTCAAAGTAGTTGAGAACAGTAGAAGGTTATAAGCATAGAGTTGTAAAATCAGTGTAAAAGCCTCTGCTTTGTGTTTAAAGCAAAACTGCTAAGTGAGTGGATCAAGGTATAGGGCAAAGGGGTCTGAGTCAGAATAGCACATATTGAATAGAGACAGCAACAAGATGCCGAGTGCCAAAAAGTCCATTTCAAGAAGATCGTGTTGAATGGGGCAAAAGCTATACTGTATTTGATGATACTCCACACACAGTCACTTGAGCTAAAAACCAGTCTCTTTATCCTTTGTGTATCTGGAGAATAAACTTGGGAAGCTGTGGAGACATGTCCTAATTGAAGTGTTCAGGAATAAAAGCTGAAACATGGTTGAATGTTTTTCACAGGCTCTACATGAGGCTTATAGCACAGACCTGTCATGGTCACTGGCTCGGGCTGGAAGGCTCATTCAAGATGTAAAGTGGCCACATTTTCAACCTGAGAATATTCTGTTGTCCAAATGGAACCTGCTGCTGAGACAATGAACAGAATCCTATGTGTGGCTTGGAGAATTCTTTTTCAAAAGGTTAGTACCAAGTTTCTGTTAGAAGTGGAGTGGGAAGCATATGTGTGGTAAGAAGTTTATGGTTTTGTCGAGGAGTTTAATGAGATAAGTTGAGTCCATTTATGTTTTATTTGGGTACTTTATTTATTATGTGGCCAGTGCTACGTGGTATTTATGAACCCTGTGAGAGATCCTGGTGTAACCTGTGTGGCACAGAGTGGGAGTTAAACCTCAATTTTTGGCCTCTATTAACTCAATCTGCAATGCGGCTCCCTTTGTCACCATCAGAAGCCTCACATCTCAATTCACAAAGATTTTCTTAGCTTCACGACTTGATGAGTAGGAACAACTGTCATTTCTTTCTTTCTTTCCTTTTTTTTTTTTTTTTGAGACAGAGTCTCGCTCTGTCGCCCAGGCTGGAGTGCAGTGGCGCGATCTCGGCTCACTGCAAGCTCCGCCTACCAGGTTCACGTCATTCTCCTGCCTCAGCCTCCCGAGTAGCTGGGACTACAGGCGTCCGCCACCACGCCCAGCTAATTTTTTGTGATTTTAGTAGAGACAGGGTTTCACCGTGTTAGCCAGGATGGTTTCGATCTCCTGACCTCGTGATCCGCCCGCCTCAGCTTCCCAAAGTGCTAGGATTACAGGTGTGAGCCACCGCGCCCAGCCAAACAACTGTCATTTCTTAAAGACAGAACGTTCTTCTCTCTCAAACCACATGAGAATGAACTGCTGATGACTGCCCTGGATGTTTTAATCGGGACGGTAAGCTCTGCAATTACTCTCTGGGTCATTGTCACTCACCCTCTCTTTTGCCGAGTTGACTAAAGGTCGCTTAATTTTTCTTCATTAAAACAAGAACTGTCCGGAAAAAAATTTAAATTTTTTCTAAATGAAAACCAGTAAAAAAACTGAGGCCAAAAATTGTTGGCAATCTTCATGCTGAATTATGCAGTCTGCACATTGCAGGCAGCCTGTGGGTCCTGAGGCTGTCACAAATAACAGGGGAATGTGGCTCTTTCTCCCAACAGGAAGAGCCTCTGCCCAGTGGTCTGGGCCCTGGGCCATGGCTGAACTTTACTGCTGCTTCCAAGGAAAGCTTTCTGTTTCACCCACACATGAAATGGTTATGATGTTGAGAATAACAATATACTAACTTAGTTTTTCTAAGTGTGAAGCAGCCTGTCTCTTCTTAGGTGCATAAACTCTATCTTTATTCCTCAGCGTTCACAATGGCAAATGCTGTTCTATGTGCCACTATTCCCTCTTGGTGCTCCTCCTCCCCCTCCAGCACTCCTGTGTACCTGGTGTTTATATGCTGTTGTGGCTTCCCAAGCTCCTTCTCAGGCTCAGGCCCCTGGGCAGAGCCTTCCTGTAGTGTTCACATTGTATTTCTTTCCATCCTGTCTTGCATTTCTGTGCACTCAGGTCCTGGTCTTAGAGCTGTGTAATCTGCTTGTGATGAGTTAGATCTTTATTATGCTTTAGGCAATTAATTACAGCTTATAGCTTAAGGTGAGTAATGGTTTAGTCAAATGACAAATGTGCATTATAACAAAGTTCTTCAATACCTTCGATCCCATGGGAAAAAAATTTGGTTGTGACCTATTCGTTGCATTTTTTTTCCATAATTCTTCATTCTCATAGCTGAAAACTCATTTTTGCAGCTTCAGCCTGGCTTCAGTCTCTGAGACCAACCCTGTCAAGGGCAGGGAGCGAGTAAGTGAGATCAAGAAATTCAGCTCTAACTAAACTTTGTGCTTTCTGCTCTGGGCTTACAGTCTACTGCTAGCAACTGGATTCCTGCTTTGCTCTGAGACTCAATACTCCCAAATGCTCCTGATTCAGGGGCAGTCAGGTAAGTAGTAGAGTCACTCCAAAGGAGTGACTAACAGTGGGAATTCTGGGGC
This sequence comes from Rhinopithecus roxellana, assembly GCF_007565055.1. Taxonomy (NCBI): domain Eukaryota; kingdom Metazoa; phylum Chordata; class Mammalia; order Primates; family Cercopithecidae; genus Rhinopithecus; species Rhinopithecus roxellana. Next base: position 52,296,907 of record NC_044556.1, on the reverse strand, counting down.
AAAGGGCGTGGAGACTTTTTAGACTTTGGGTGAGAGGGCAGAGCAGGTTCCAGGACTCTTCCAATCAAACCACAAAAGAGGCTGCTTTCTCTCACCTGTCTCTTAGGTTGACACTGCACACAAGTGAGGCTGGCTAAACAGAACTCTGCTGTTCTCAGGAACAATGTTCCCTGTCATGAGCATCCCCCTTCAGCAGGAGTGCTTTGCTTTGTTTAGTTGTTTCATTATCATACTATGCACTGTCTCAGAGTAGACATATGGGTCATACTACAGATTATTCCCCACAGTATGTGAAAAAAATTAGCATTTTACATAGTTAAATAAATGAATTAGACATTTCCTGAATGAATAAAATCTAGGTGGCCATCATAGTATTTTGTTTTCCGTGTGCCTGATACAAACCATTCCCTTCGGTTTGTGTAATGCCAGGCTCGAGGACTTTTCACCTATAATGGTACAGGATAGCCTTGATTACACCTGAATGATTCTTTTCTTTCTTTTTCTTTAAGATGAAATTTCATATGAGGACTAAAATCAACATGTTACAGTGTAAAAAAATACAAAATTTGTTAGATGCAAAACTTCAGGTTGCAAAATTTTGCATACAGAAAAACTTCAGCAATGTGAAACATACACATAAGTTGAAAACTCCTAAATGTGGTTATCATGGGATAGTAAGCCTATAGGTGATTTAGATCTTCTTCATATTAATCTCTATTTCCAAACATTCCAGAGCAGGTTTATGACAAGAAAGAAAATAAATGTTGCCTAAAATAAAAAGCACTGCTTCTGGATTTATGAGAACTTTATTCTATAGCAAAAATGTGGAATAAATATAAAGCATGCTGATTCTAATCAGGCTATTGTGAGAGTCAAGTGAGACAATGGGTGCAAAAGCACTGTAAAAAATGTGAGAGAATTATAGAGGACCACTCAAATATCCCCAAGGCATTGGGTAACACAGTCAGGTGACTCCATCACTTACCCAACTGCCCCTGGATCAGGGACATATGAGAGTATTGAGTCTCAGAGCAAAGTAGGAATCTAGTTGTGAGAAGTAGACTGTAAGTCCAGAGCAGAAAGCACACAAGGTTAACTTAGGGCTTAATTTCTTGATTACACTTACTCTGTCCCACTTACAAGGTTGGTTCCTGAGAATGAAGCCTGGCTGAGACTGCTCAAATGAGTTCTCAGCTATGAGAATGAAGAATTATGGAAAAAACGCGACCACTAGGTCACTACCAAATTTTTTTAATGGGATGTAGGGACATATTTCATAAACACTTTTTAGCTTAACAGGATTCCTGCAGGCGATTTTAATGGTTATGTTTCAGAACAAGGACCTGCCTTTAGTTTGTGTGATAATGAGCCATGCTGTGACAAATGTACCTTGGCAGTGCTCTTACACAGTGAAATCCCAGTGGCAAGTATAAGCAGGAGCAGCAGGTGTACAAATGATCCAGGGATCAAGCAAAGCAAGGGATCCATCTGGCAGTTTTTTATCATCCAGAAAATAAGGCTGATTAGAAGGGGTGTGGAGTGTGAGGGTCAGGGAAAGAAAAACAAACTGTAGGGCTATGATTCATGAAGTGGAAATGCCTAAAAGCCTAGCCTGAGAGGAGTGCAGTGACAGACAATGAAAGCAATGGCTTCATCTGCAAACCAAGCCTTCACTGGACACAGTCAGGAAAGAGAAGCTGCCCCTCTATTGGTTCAGTTTGCTCCTCCAGGTGCTTAGTGATGCCATCAGCAGCAGCAATACAAAACTCACAGTCCATGGAGCGAAGAGAGCATGTTTCCCCAAACTCATTTGGTTGTAAAGAACTAAGAGCTACTTACACAATTCCAAACAAAGGAACCTTTTTTTTGGGGGGGGGGGGGAATGTCAACATGGAACACTCAAGAAGTTAAAAATGGAAACTAAAGTAGAATAGGGCTTCATGGGAACTCTAATCAGAACCAAGGCAAAATGGTCTCTCAGTTAATCATGGCATCCATAATTCTTTCTATGCCTATTTCTTTCTATACTCTATAATTATACTAACAAGCTTCTACTGCTTAATCAGAACTTTTCAGTGCTCAAATTTCAGCATACACATGGCTCTGCCTTATAGCCACATGGTATGTGTTGCAGTAGATTTGTGTAGAAGGGGTATGACCAGGACAGTGAATAACTAATTACACATTTGGTTCATTAAAAACTGCAACCTATTATGGGAAAAATTGTTATAGAGCCAGGAGACTATAGACTCCATAAGGAAAAGAACTATTCTACCTTATTCACTACTGCATCCATGTTGCCTAAAATAGTGTCCATTACATAGAGCTAATGATTAAATGAATATGTTCAGAAAACATTTAGTGCTTCCTTGTGATGGAAGGAGCAGATAAAATAGTTTTAGGAATTAGAATTTCTGTCTTTAAGAAATTATCTAATCTAATTGGAGAAATAAGTCATGCTGATATAAAATCTTATGGATGTAATGGATTTATCAGTAATGGTCCTAAGAGAAGTAAATGTCACACTTACTGGGGCAATTGAAGAAAATTTAATTAAGGGTTTATTTACCAAAAGCTAAGGGAAGTAAGAAAGGCATGCTGCATCATTGGAGAGTTAGTGAGAGGCGAGATATTACCCTCCCTAGGTCTGAAGCTACAAAGAGAGAAAGTTGCTGGAATGGTGATGGTGAGCTATGGTTATGCAAGGGAGCTACTGGGTAAGAGCTGTGGCCTTAGGCAGAGGTATGTGGGATGCTGGGAGAATAAAAATCCTGACCTTGGCCAGGCATGGTGGCTCACACCTGTAATCCCAGCACTTTGGGAGGACTAGGCGGGTGGATCACCTGAAGTCAGGAGTTCTAGACCAGCCTGGCCAACGTGGTGAAATCCCATCTCTACTAAAAATACAAAAATTAGCTGGGCATGGTCGCGGGTGACTGTAGTCCCAGGTACTCAGGGGGGCCGAGGCAGGAGAATCGCTTGAACCCAGTAGGCAGAGGTTTCAGTGAGCTGAGATCGCGCCATCGCACTCCAGCCTGGGGAACAAGAGTGAGACTTCGTCTCAAAAAAAAAAAAAAAAAAAAAAAAAAAAAAAAAAAAAAATTCTGACCTTATTCACCTCCTACCTCAAATCTACCTGTGCCTCTCATTGACTGACCCCAACCTGAAGGCCAAAGACAAAAGAGCCTAAGGAAGCATATGAAGTTACTCATCTGGGCCATAGAAAGGATGAAGAGTACATCAGACATCAGAAGAGGGACATAGACAATATCTTGCAGAGTGGAGGGTAGCATATTACTAATGTGATTTTTATATTTTCCACTTTATTGCACATAATTAATTCCTTTTCCGTCTAACAGCAGATTATTAAAGTAGAAAAGCAGGTAGAAATAGGCCCTCCTTCAACTGCTTATCTCTAACCTGACTTTGTTCAGTCCATACGGATTGAACAATCTTGAGAGTCAGGCTTTGAGAACAGAAATTCTAAGTTTCTAAATTCCAAAAGTGACCTGCATGGCTCAAAAATAAGTCTTAGATGTTGGAATATTGACTTCTGCCATTACTGGTAATTTAGAGAGGAGGGGATTTTTTTTCTAATAAAGGCTGGCAGGAAAACAGAAAAAGAGAAACATCAGTTCGGAAGTCATTCTTACTTGCTTTCCCCTTGCCTGTGCAGCTGAACCTTGAGGAAAGGCACTGGGTGAATACCATCTAAATAGGTTTGTGGAAAATACTCAGAGATTGGCAGAGGGAGAAGCGTACACTTTTATACTTTTCAGAGCATAGATGGAGAATACTTTGTAAATCTTGTGGCAAAGAGCTGTATTTAGCATAGTATAGAGAGAAATGATAGTGCCCAGGTGGTTGCTGAAAAATGTGTGAGAAAAGTGTCCAGTTAGATCAGCCAGAGAATATCTTCAAAGGGCCCTGCACATGTATGCATGGTATACAGAGTGTGGCTGCAATTACTAGGCTTCTCAAGGTGTGCACGAATCAGACGGGCCTGAGAGTGGAATCAGTGAGGAGGGCAAAATGACAGGAAACTTGTTACCAAACACCGCAGCAGAAACTGTGGAGCCCAGCATCAAACTCGAACAAAAATTAGAGTCAACCAGTTGCACCTCAAAATATACTAGCATAAGATGTCCAGAGTCAAAACAATAACAACCAAATAGCATTAGATACTAGTGAAGGACACAAATGGGAGCATCAAGGTATGAGCTCCATCTTGCCTCTATGAGGACGTGTAAGCCCTTCTCTATACTCATAAGATGTCATGACTAAGAGAGGGGAAGTGGACAGAAAACACTACTTTCCCCTGGAACAACCTAAGTTAGATAGAAAATATATTTTTAAAAGAATATTCTAATATTCTAATTTCCTTTAATTAGCAAGTTTAAAGCTCTACCCCCACTATTACCTTCCTTCCCTGGAAAAGGGGAGATAGAGTTGATATATATTTAGTGAGTAAAAATAATTTATTAGATTGAGATGATGGAAAAGATGGAGGTAAGATTTACAAGAAGCTTGACTGGCTAGATGGTGGAGCTGCCAAAAAGAGAGAATATAGAAGTAGCGTATTTATATAGGCAGGTGATAAGTTCAAACATCAACTTGCTGACATTGACTGACTGCCTGTGGGACATCAAAACAAGAACACACAGATGATCAAGGTTTAAAGCAGAGGTCTGGGATGTGATTATAGACATGACAGTAGTTAAATAATGTATTATAATGAGTAGTTGCCATCAAAGACTAATTATTTTGTGGCAAATCTCAGGCTAACCTCTTTGCAAATATTGTCCCATTTGATTCTCACTAATAAGATTGAAAACATTGATGTTCAGATTGGTTTAACTTTTTATATAAAGTCAAACTTCTAGTAATAGAATAGCTGAGGTTTACACTCGATTGTGTTTTACTCCAAATTTAAGTTTTACATAATCCCCCCAGCTCAAAAAACTATAAAAGCATATATAAAGAATGAGGAAACAAATGGGCCAAGGGTAGATATCTATGAAGTACCAGCATTTAAGGGATGAGAAGAGTAATAGATATAAAACAAAAACAAATAAGAAAATGTGGCATTACAAACACTGAGAAAGTAGACTGTTTCAAGTTGGAGGTCAAAATCAAAACTGTCGATTCAACAAAGAGCAATTAGTGGGGACCAGCTGCAATCTGTTGTAAGACAGAGATGGTGCATCCTAGAATTAACATGAGTATGACCAGAGGATATAAGCAACCTGCATAAGCAAGAAGCCCAGACTCCCATTTCACCCACCATAGGTGCACCTGTGCCCCACTCATCTCCCACCTGTGGCTGAAGGAGGAGGAAAACACCTGAGCTTGGTTGATGGATGGATGACTGCTATGTGGATTAAAGCCAAAAATGAAATGTTTGCTGCACTACAGCCTCACTTGGGGATGCTTTCAGAGATAATGACAAGAACGTCTACTGAATAGACTGAGCTTTAGTTGATACACCTGATCATCTGCTGTGGGGGAAGAAAAGTTATCAGGCCATTCACCACTGCCAATTAGTTCATATATAATATACTCCAAGGAATACATATGGACTAATATAGTCCAAGGAATATGGACTAATCAGCAGTGGTGAATGGCCTCATGAACTGGTCAATAACCTGAAAGAAGAAAAACTGGAAGGTCGAAACAAGGAGAATCAAAGTAGAAGCATATGGATGGCCATATGAGAGTGCACACAAGTGTGAAGATCATTGTATCATTATGTTAACTTGCACTAGAAGGCATCCGCCATGGAAGAGGCTCTAAACAACTAAGTAGACAAAACCATCTGGCTTACTGTGTTAGACAGCTTTTCAGCAGCCACCCCAGAGCCGGTATGATGGGCAAACAGATGAAGAAGCCGTGATGGTAAAGATGAGACTCTGCATGAAATCAACAGTGTGGACTCCCACTCACAAAGGCCGATTTAGTTAAAACTGCCTCTAGAATTTCCACCCTGCAGCAAAAGAGACCAATGTTGAGACCTCAGAATGTCACTATTCCTCAAAGAAACCAACCAACAACATGATGGCAAGATGGCACCAAAATAATAGACAGTTTCAACCAATAAGTCAGGCTCAAGCTTGTCAAATTCAGAGGGCCAGAAGGAAAATATGTCTATTATGTATGTATATTTCCACAGAAGCAAACTCTGTTTACTAGGAGCTAGGAGTGGATGGTGGTGGGGAGTGGGATGAGGGATTAGAGAGATATTAGTCAAAGGTTATAAAATTTTAGTTAGGAGGCACTAGTTCAAGGAACCTATTGTACAACATGTTGACTGTAGTTAGTAATAACGTAGTGTGTGCCTGAAAGTTGCTAAGAGAGTAGATTGCAAGTGTTCTCACCACAAGAAAATAAATATGTGAGGTAATGCCTAGAATTTTATCCCAAATTTAATTACTCCACAATGTATACATACATTAAAACAGCACATTGTATACCTTAAACATATATAATTTTTGCTTGTTAAGTTAATTAATTAAAATGGAGAAAGAGTTATTGGCTCTCAGGAGTTTGATTAACTGACAGCTTCCACCTCTGATCTCCCTTAGAATCTTCTTCAGCTTTTGAGGTGAGGTCATGGTATTTGTGGGGTGACCAAGCCAATGACCAAGCAAGTTGGCGGTACAGGGCTTAGCCATTTCTGCCCCAAGCAGCACACCATAATGGTCAATCTTTGCTCCAAGTCTCTTTTTTGATCTAGCAGAGGCATTTGTCAGGTTTGCATTGTGCTGTGATGGCTCTCCCACCCAATCCTGCCTCCTTTTTTCTTTTCCAAGTTTCACCTCCCCATAAATCTTTTTTTACTTCTAGCTCCATCTCAGTGTCTGCTTTCCAGAGAACCCAAAAGTTAAGAAGGAGAGTGGGCTTTCTTCTGCTTCCTACCTCCATGTTTAAACACCCCATTAGATGTTTGGCTGAAGGCCAACCACACTCTCTGACATTCTCCCTTCTCCTCATGACTGGCTTTGTCAGGCAGGTTGATAATCTTCTTGGGTAAACAGACTCAGAGTGCATTTTGGATATCTAGCTCATGGCAAGATAAGTCCCAACGTCTAAATTGGGGAAGTGGCAGGAAACTACTTAGTCCTGCAGTCCCACCTTTGTTTTCCAAGTTAGAGTTACTGGGGAACCCTCTTCTTTGGGAGTTATTGGGCACTAACTACCATTTTAAGAGGTGATCCTTTGATTTTCATTTGTTCTATATTTATTATCAATTGAGCATGGGGACAAATCTCTTAGAAGAAACTCCAAGTTGGAGAAAGTATTTACATGATCTTTCTTAGTTTTCCTTTCTTCCCAGAAGGTAAGAAACGATAGTCTTTTACTCTTGTGTTTATTATCTGTTGGAGAGAAGAGTTTGCCCTCTTTTTATCACTTTCCAGTTATTGTAGAAACTTTATTATACTTTCTCTAAAGTACTTAAATATGACCTAAAATGAAATAGTTTAAACACACTGAAAATTTATTTTTGAGCACAGATTTAAAGTGATTTCATCACCATATGGAAACTTGTGAAAGAGTGTTTGAAAGTCCAAGTAGACAGTATTGATTCATTTACCCTCCCTCAAGACCTCAATTATCCATCTGCTGAATTCACCAAATGCAAAACTTATTTTCTCTCTATTCCGTTCACGTTCTCTCTCCACAGTCAGCACCAAATTCCAGTTGGCTCCTCTGAAACATATGGTACTGGCATGGGTTGGGGTGTGGGATGAGGGTGAGGGTTATGGTAAGGAGGGGGAGAAAGAGCTTTTTTATGCTTTTGCATTCCAACTATCTGAAGAGCTTCTGCTTGGACATCTTTTCAGCATAAAAAACTTCCACTTAACATCTGTATCCAAAAATTAGAGAAAATATTCTAAAGTTAGAGAATGGGAGAAGCCCACTACAGAATATATATAGATGAAATAAAATGAAAGTGATTAATTTTAATGAGTTTTACCACCTAGAATTTGGTGAACAAATAAAACAAATATTTGCCTCATTTTTCCATGATAAAAATAAGCACAGGCTAGATGAAAGAAAGTTAGTGGGTCGGGGGTCAGGGGGTGGGCGGCGGGCGGGAACTATGCACTACAATCAGTTACCACTCATTGTTTTGACTTTTATAATTCTTATTTTCAAAGCAATATTGGTTTACTAGCAAAGTACAGCAGAAATCAATCATTTCTTGTCTAACTTTTTAATTTTAGTTTTATAAGTTTCTCTTTTTTCAACCTTTTTATTGAACTATAACATACATTACAGTACACCTGTACTGTAACATACATGTAGAAACATACAGAAACGGGTATCAATCAGAGAATTTTCACAAAGTGAACATTGCCAGAAAGTTCAGTCATGACTATTTCAGTCACAGTCTTCCTCCCCTAAGGGTAACTCCTGTTCTGATTTCTAACACCATTACTATAGATTAAATGCTTGTATACCCCCAAAAAATATTTGTAGAAGCCAAATCCCCATTATGGTGATATTAGGAAGTAGGGCTTTTGGGAGTTTATTAGGTCTTAAGGGTGGGACCCTCATAAATGGAATTCATGTCCTTATAAAAGAAACTCTAGAAAGCTGTCTTGTCTCTTCTGCCATGTGGGGGTACAGAGGGTAGGTAGCTGTCTATGAACCAGGAAACTGGCCTTCACCAGACAATGAATCTAATGGCACCCTGATCTTGAACTTCCCAGCCTCTAGAACAAGCTTGTCCAACCTTCGGCTTGCAGGCCACATGTGGTCCAGTATGGCTTTGAAACACACATTTGTAAACTTTATTAAAGCATTATGAAATTTTTTCACAACTTAAAAACAAGCACATCAGCTATTGTTAGTGTTAGTGTATTTTACGTGTGGCCCAAGACAATTCTTCCAATGTGGCCCAGGAAAGCCAAAAGATTGAACACCCCTGTTCTAGCACCATAAAAAATAAATTTCAGTTGTTTATAACCCTCCTGGTTTATAGTATTCTGTTATAGCAGCCCAAATGTACTAAGACAACCAGATATTACTTTTGTCTATTTTAATATTTTATATAAGTAAAATGAAGCTGCATGAATTATTTTTCTTTCATTTCCTTGGCTTGACATGATGCTTGTGATATTTGTCCATATTGTTGCATATAGTTGATACTTTATTTTTATTGCTGTGTGTAATGATAATGATGGTATATAGTTGATTATATCATATTTATTTGTTTCCAAACTTTGGGTTTTACATTCTTGTACATGTATTCTGGTGCATGTGTGAACACATTTTTGGACACATAGCCAGAAACTGAATTTTGTGTAATGAGATATGTGTAACAGCCTTAGTAGATAAATTAGTTTTTGTACCTGGTTGTGCCATATTACATCCTTACCATCAATAAAAGAAATCTTTAGTTGTTTCACATGTGAACATTTTAGTCATTCTGGTGATTGTGTAGTGATATCTCATTATGCCTTTAACTTGCATTAAAAACTTATTAATTTATAAAAATACTTATTGACCATTGGGATGTCTTATTTTATGAAACATTTGTTCATTTAAATTTTTTAAATGTAGATTGTATATCTTTTTACTGAGTTGTAGAAGTTCTTTGTTCTAGATATAATTCATTTGTTAATACTACATGTAGCAAATATTGTCTCCCACCTTTGGCTTCTCTTACCTCTCTTCTAATGGTATCATTTGGTAAGCAGATATATTTAATTTTAAGGTAGTCTAAGATATAAATTGTTTTCTTTATGATTACTCCCCTTTGTGTCTAGTTTAAAAAAATCTTTGCTAACCCAAAGTCCATGAAGGTATTCTCTATATGCTGAAATCTTGAGCCCTTTATCTTGTACATTATGATGTATCAATCCACCTACAGTTAATTTTGGAGAGTATGGTATGACATATGGGCCAAGACACATTTTTTTCACATGCATAACCAATTACATAAGTACCCTTTATTTAAATAAAGATTCTTATTTCCTCACTGCTCTGCAACTGCACCTTTGTCATAAATAAAATTTTCATATATGTGTGATTACTTTTTGGAATCTCTGTCTTATTTGTTTATTTTATAACAATTGTATCAAATATTATAGCTTTGTAATAAATATAGTTGGATATCTAGTAGTGTTAGTCTTCCAATTTTGTTTATTTTCTTCAAGATTTTCTTTGGTTATTTTTCACTTATGTTTCTATATGAGTTTTAGATTATATTGCTAATTTACATTAAAATTGACATTGGTATAACTGAGATTGCATTCCATCTGTCAATAAATTGCTGAAGAATTGTTGTCTTTACAGTACTGAGACTTCTGATGCATGGTCATAAAATATCCCTCCTTTTACTTGTATCTTCTTTACTCTCAGTAATGTTTTGTAGTTTTAAGAGCAGACATCTTATACAAAATAATTAAGTTAACCCCCAAATGAATTAACCACTGTCAGACAAAAAGCCATCACTCCTTCAATAAAGACTACAAACCTTATCTCAATGATGTAGTATTTATTACATCAATCATGCAGTAAAATTACTAGATCTATGAAGAAACAAGAAATTGTTCCCTTTAACTAGATAAAAAAATTAGTAAATAGAAACAGTCTCAGAAATGATGATATTAGTAGACAAGGATTTTTATAATAGCTATTTAAAATATGTCCAAGGATGTTTAAATCCCTGAAAAAAAAAAAAAAAAAAAAAAAAGACAGGCAAATAATGAGGGAACAAACAGTAGATCTTAACAGAGAAAATAAAACATAAAAACAACAAGTGTTAATTCCAGATCAAAAAAATTATGATATGTGGTATAAAATTATGCTGGGTAGACTTGACAACAGAACTGACACTGCAGAAGATGAGACCAATGAACTTTGAGAGAAGTAATATAAACAAATCAAATGAAACACAAAGAGAAACAGGACTGGGAAGAAATTATATAGCACCTCAGTTATTTATGGGGAAATTTCAAGTGGTTTTTTACATATCTAGTTGGAGACATCAGAAGGAGAAAAGTGATTAGGGCAACAAATATTGAAGTAAACACGCCTGAATGTTTTCCAAATTTTATGAGAACTTTAAGCCTCTAATCTGAGAATCAAAGTAAACCACAAACAGAAGAAATGCAAGGAAAACCACATCTAGGTATCAATCAAATTACTAAAAACCAAAAGGAAAATATTAAAGAAATCCCCCAAAAGACAAAATAACAATAAAAGGAATGACTGATAAATTCTTACAAGAAACAATGAAGGTCAAAGGCAATGGAAAGATTTTTATATCCAATGAAAGACTTTTATATCCAGTGAAAATACTCCTCAAAAATGAAGAGGAAACAAAGATATATTCAAACAAGTAAATGTTGAGAGAATTTGTGGTGGACAGGTCAAAACCATAATATACATTAACGTAAGTTATTTAGGCAAAAGCAAATGATATTAAATGAAAACTCAAATCTATACACAAAATAAAGGTTCTTCAAATGGGAAACATGTATGTCTAAAATAACTTTATGTTTCTTATTTCCCAGTGTCTTTAAAAGATAAATGGATAATTAGATAAAAATAATGATATATTTTGTGTTTTAACATATATAAAAGTAAAATGAATGATAATTATACAAAGATGAGAGAGGAACTAGATATATACTGTTATAGGTTCTCATATGTGAAATTATGTCATATTAATTCAGAATAGACTGCTATTAAATAAAGATACATATTATAAATATTAGATCAAACTTTAAAAGAAAAAAGAGGTATAAATAAAAATCTAATATAAGATATAAAATGGTATACTAACATGTGTTCAGTTAATGAAAAAGTCAGTAAAATACAGCAAAAGAACAAAGATAAGATAATTAAAAAACATAGTAAAACTGGTAGACCTAAACTCAATAATATAAATAATTATATGAGTTGTAAACAGACTAAATACTTTGATAAAACAGCAGAGATTGTTAGACTGGATAAACAAGCAAGATCTACCTATATGCTATTTATAAAAAATACACTTTAAATAAAAAGACACAGACATAGGTTAAAAGTGAAAGGAGTAAACAAGATACATCATAAAATTTTAATAATCAGGAAGCTGGAATGGCTATATTAATATTAGACAAAGTCAATTTCAGGCAAAAAATTATCCAAAAGAAAGAGGAGAATTTCATAATGATAAAAAGACCATTTCACCAAAAATATATAATAAACATAAGTGTATATGCAACTAAAGAGTTTCCAGATACATACAGCAAAAATTGATAGAACCAAAGGGAGAAATAGACATATCCACAATTAGAGTTACTAAATTTAGCTCTATTTTCTCAGTAACTAATCGATAAGAATACAAAATTCAGTAAGGATATTGACAATTTAAATGTTGCTATCAACCACTTGATACTTATAGAATATGGAAAACACATTTTTTAAAAGTGCCCATGGAACATGAACCAAGGTTAGGCCATATGTTAGATCAAATCTCAATTAATTCAAAATAATTGAAACCACAAAGAGTCATTTTCTGACAAAATTAATATCAAATTGCAAATCAATAACAATAAAATTGTCTAGAAAATGGACAAATATTAAGGAAAACATTTTTAGGTAACCCATGAGTTAAAGAAAAACAAATGTGGGAAATGAGAAAATACTTTGAAAAATAATTAAAATACAACATATCAAAGTTTGTGCAATGCAACTGAAGCTCTGCTTAGAGGGACATTCCTACAGCTTAAATACTTTTATAAGGAAAAGATAAAAGGTTTAAAATAAACAACCTAGATTTCTGCTGTAAGAAGCAAGAATTTAAAAAAATCAAATTAAACTCAGTGTGAATAAAAGGAAGGAAATAACCATGACAGAGGACACATAAAAAAGTCGACACATGATAGAGATAATGTAGAAAAAGGACCCTAGTTATAATGGTCAATAAAATAGATAAAACTCTATTTAGATTGATCACAAAATTTTAAAAAGTGTGGGGGAGAGAAGACACAAATTTCCAATATTAAAAAAGAAAGCGAAGGGCATGAGAAAGATAATAAATATTATGAACAATTTTATGCTAATACCATTGAAGATCTAAAGGAAATAAAAAAGTTCTTGAAAGACAAATGATGAAAACCAAAAAAAAAAAAAAAAAAAAAAAAAAGATACAGAAAACTTGAATAGTTTCACAACTACTAAAATTGAATTCATAATTAAACACCTCCCCACACATACACACAAAGGTTAAATTCTGTCGACATTTGTTTAAAAAATAACACCATCCTTCCAATTATTTTCACAAAGTAGGAGAGAGGGAACATTTCCCAATTAATTTATCATTAATTCAATTTAGCATTATCCTTTTCCCAAAACCAAACAGAAATATTAAAGACAATATTAAAGACAAATAAGCTTCTTTAACATATACTAAAAAAATCTTAAAGTTTTAGCAAATAATTCAGAAAAATGTAAAACAGATGACACATTATGATAAAGCAAGGCTTATTCCAGGAATTAAAAGTTGGTTTAAGATTTAATCAGTGTAATTCAGATTATCAGAATAAAGGAGGAAAAATTGTGTGCTCTTCCTAATTGGTGTAGAGAAAGCATTTGATAGAATTCAACACCCAGACTTGTTACAGACAAAATCTCCCTCAACAGTGGTAGATGGGATCATGTTAATGATAGAAGATTGAGCCCTTTCGCCCTAACACTGGGAAAAGGAAGAATGTCTGCTCTTTGCTTCTATTCAACATTATACTAGAGGTCTTGGCAAGTGTATTAGATGGGTGGGAAAAAAGCAAACAAAATGGAAAGAAGTGAAACTTTATAGATGAGATGATCATGTACCTAGAACATTCTGAAGAATGTATGAAAAGAGCTACTGGAGCTATTAAGTAAATTTAGCAACATCACAGAATATAAGGGCAATCTAAACTCGATTTTTCAAATCTATACTATTAATACAAACTTGGAATATATAATAAAAATGCCATTTATAATACATTAAAAGTCATAAAATATTTAAGATATAGCTAACAAAATATATGACATATTCATAAAAAGATGGGGAGATGAGAGAAATTAAATGAGATGTATATTTATAAAGAAATGTATGCTTACATATTGCAAGAATGAATATTGTTGAGATTTCTATTATCCTGAAATTATCTATAGATTCAGCCAATTTCAATAAAAATCTCAGCTGCTCCTTATGTAGAAATGTCCAAGTTAATCCCAAAATTTATATGGAACAGAAAGAACCTACACTAGCCAAAACAACCTATGAAACAAGAAAAACTTGAAGAACCTGTACTACCTGTCTTTAAGTCTTTTTATAAAACCACAATAATTATTATTAATGCACAGATAAACAAATAGGTCAGTGAAACAGAATGGTAAGTCAAGAGAGATCTACAATGATTTTGTCATAGGCGCAAAGCAATTCAATGGGGAAAGGAAAGCCAATTCAACAAAAGGCACTGAAACAACTGGAAAGCCACATAGAAAGAAACAACTCCTATTTCATGCCACATATAAAATTAATTCAAGATATACCATAGCCCTAAAGATAAAAACTACAACTATAAAGCTTAGAAGAAATGGAGAATATCTTCAAAGACCTGGGCAATACCTTCTTAGATCCATCTCAGAAAGCACTAACCATAAAATAAACAAAATTTATAAATTGGACCTTTTCAAAATTCACAACTTATCCTCATTGGAATTCATCATTAAGAAAGTTAGTATCAGGTCAAATATCAGGAAAAATGTTTTCAATACTTGTATGTTATAAAGACCTTTTTAAAATAATAATAAAGACAAAGGATCTCATTAAAGTGCATAAAAAATTTGAACAGGCACTTCACAAAAGGAAATATAACAATGGTCAGTTAATGTGTCAAAAGGGAGATGCAAATTCAAATCAAAATAAGACAGTACAAACTTCTAGAATGGCTAAAATGAAAAAGATTTATGACACTAAATACTGGAGAATCTGTAGAATAACAAACTCTTATACATTGGTAAAAGCCATGGAACAATGGTACCGAAAATGGTTACTGAAAAAGAGGGTGGCTTTTTATATTGTTAAATATACACCTACCCTATGACTCAGTAATTCCACTTCCGGGAATTTATCCAAATGAAATGAAAGCACATGATTACAAAAAGTGTTGTATGAGAATGTCATAGCAGCTTTATTCATAATAGCAATTGAAAACAGCCCAAATGTCTATCAGTGAGAGAATGGCAGTATGTTCATTCAATGGAATACTACCCAGGAATAAAAACAAAGAACTGGTACATACAACAAAATGGCTGAATCTCAAATTCATTATGCTGAACGAAAGAGACCAGAAAATACACACTATATTATTCCATTTCTTTCTTTCTTTTTTTTTTTGAGATGGAGTCTCGCTCTGTCCCCCAGGCTGGAGTGCAGTGGCGCGATCTGGGCTCACTGCAAGCTCCGCCCCCGGGGTTCACGCCATTCTCCTGCCTCAGCCTCCTGTATAGCTGGGACTACAGGCGCCCGCCACCGCACCCTGCTAATTTTTTTTTTTTTTTTTTTTTTTTTTTTTTTTTTTTTTTGTAGTTTTAGTAGAGACGGGATTTCACCGTGTTAGCCAGGATGGTTTCGATCTCCTGACCTCGTGATCCGCCCGTCTCGGCCTCCCAAAGTGCTGGGATTACAGGCGTGAGCCACCGCGCCCGGGCCTATATTATTCCATTTCTATAAAACTATAGAAAAGACAAAATTAATAACACTGTGAATGAAATCAGAACAGTGGTTGTCTCCGGCAAGGCAGAGCTAACAGAGTGGAACAGGAGAGAACTGTCTAGGGTGTTTTAAATATTTGACTTTCTTATAGCGGAGTGGGTTACATGAGTATGTGCATTTGCCAGTAGTATGTATAAAAGTCCCTACTCTGTAAGCCTCAAGAAATACAACCATTTCCCCATCAGAGACCTCTATAAAAAGGAATGAAACCTGAGACATTTTATAATTTTATAATTTATAATTTTATAAATACACACACACACACACACACACACACACACACGGGGGCATATTCCTAATAAATTTGGTCCTTTTAGCGTTATGAAATATACCTCTTTATTTCTATTAATTCTTCTTACCCTACAAATCAACTAATCTATTATTGTGATAATTTTAGTCTTTAGTTTACACATTTCCTAGTGTTCACATATTTTTATTTTTCATACTTTGAGTTTTCTGTACTTTCATTTTCACAGTATGTTTTGTAAAGAACATATAGATTTTAAAAACTTCATAATATATTTTGAATATAATAGTATATCATAATCATACTACATTAATATGGAATATTCAGTCTGTTTGCACTTGATGTAGTTATTGATATATTTGTGTTTCAATCTGTTACCCTACAATTTGTTTTCTACAAGTCTTCTGTGTTCTCCTCTCTCTCCTTTTCTTTTAGTTGAATAATTTTTATTTTCCTACAAAATTGTTAACAAAAGTGAAGTCACCTGCTAACTTTCTAGAATCTTAACGTTTTGTTTGTTTGTTTGTTTGTCTTTAGAGATAAGGTCTTGCTCTGTTGCCCAGCCTGGAGTGCAGTAACACTATCAAAGCTCACTGCAGCCTCAAACTACTCAAGTGATTCTCTCACCTCTGCCTCTGTGGTAGCTGGGCCTCCAGACTCATGCCATCATACTCAGCTTAAAATATTAATATTTTGCCATGTTTGCTTTAAATCTTTATTTTGAATTTTAAAAGTGTACATACAATGGAAGCCTCCTGTGTTAATTCTCAAGTATTTATTGCTATGACATAGTTTATGTGAAAAGTAATATTAAGTGATTTGGGAGAGTTTCACTCTAACAAGGGAGAATTATTTCAAACTTCACATATTTTCCAAGAGGGATAGTTGTGTCTTTTCTTCAATGATAAGAAGTGTATGTTTTATAAATAGCAGAATCTATTTCTCTCCACTGAATGTGCTTCATTTAGACCACATTTCCTACCAAAAGGAAGGCAACAGAGAGTAGCTGTTCCACGAATTGACAGAGAAGAACAGAAGGTTACTATTGAGTGCTTTTTTCTTCACTTCCTGCCTGCATCTTTTATTGAGACTTACTGCTATCCTTCAATTATTCTCAACTCTATATATTTTAAGAGATGCAACCATTTCTCTATAGAAGATAACTTTTTAAAAAGGAACCAGAACTAAGACATAAACATCAAAAACTATGGTCCTCTTGTATATGAATTTTCAACTTTCAAAGCCTCTTTACTTACATAATCTTATGGAATTCTCAGGACAATTCTGTGAGGTAGTCTGGGTGGTATTCTCCCCATTTTGCAGAGTTCCACAGAAATTCTTGCTTTACATCACAAGCCCACTAAATGAGGAAACAGGGACTGAAAGACACTAAGACTATGACCCTTTTCTAATGAATAAGCACATTTGTTTCTTTGAAAACTAGCTCTAAATCAAATATCCTTTGATGTTAAACGGTCCATTTCATACAATGACAATAAACTAGAAATGATTAGAAATTTCTTTTTGCACAGATTTTCCTAGGTCTCAGCCCCAGTCTTCACCTTGTCCTTCATCCCATTCATTTTCCCTCTTTATCCACTCTTCAGGTTGTAAATTTCCTTTTGGTAGGCTGTTTTCTATCAGGTCAAATTTTGCTGAATGCCCAAGAGACTGATGTAATTCTGACTAGTGTTGACGGATTGAATAAAATCACTAATCATTGCTTGAAAGTTATTCCAGACAAAAGAGAAATGGAGTTGAGAAGAACGATGGAACTTTTGAGGAGGAGGTTGTTTTCCGACTTTTGAACTTGGCAGATTTCAGACAAAAACAGCTGTATGTAAGACATGGGTGATGATGGGATACATTAATTGCCATCATCAGGATTTAGATGCACTTGAGAGTGACCGGAAGTCCTGGCATGTAGAATTACCAGAGGAATCTTCTTTTAGGAAGAAAAGGTGAACACTAATTGCAATGGTACATGAAGATCAGATCTCAGAGTAGTGCCAGAGACAGTAGTGTACAGTGCACCTTTCTGCCTACTATTTGTAACACCATCTTCTGACTCTTCAAACTGTCTTGAAACTACCAGGTCAAGGCACTTGCTCCTTTACCTCCTTACCTCCTTATTGCCTGTCTGACTTACTGACTAAGGATCATATTTGGTGATGTCAAGTAATATTAACTATGATTTTAAAGTTGAATTTTAAAATGATGAACCCTCACCTTGTTATCAATCCACCCTAGACTAACAGTTTAAATACTGTTGGACTTGGATACTAATCCAAGTAGATTTTTAGGTTTCTTAAATAATGCATAAAATATTTTTGAAAACTGACCATATGCTAGCCCATTAAAGCAAGTCTCAATAATTTCTAAGAATGAGTATCACATAGGTTTTATACTCTAACCACCACTCAAATAAGATAAAAATCAACGACAATTTTTAAAAAACTTATAAATAACATATAAGTTGGCAAATTTTTCATGACAGATCCTAGACAATAGATAGAATTAAAGAGAAATAACAATAATTCATATGAAAATTTTTACAATACAGCTAAAGCAGTACTTAGAGGAAAATTAATACCTTTAATATTAGTGGTTATTTCAGAAAATTTTAAAAGACTGAAAAGTAATGTGCTAACATACAGCTTAAGAAATTAGGAAGAAATAACAAAATAAAACCAAAGATAGTAGAAGAGAAAAGGTAATACAGAAGATAAATCGAGGGGCGGAGCAAGATGGCTGAATAGGAACAGCTCCAGTCTCCAACTCCCAGCGCGAGCGACACAGAAGACCGGTGATTTCTGCATTTTCAACTGAGGTACTGGGGTCATCTCATTCGGGAGTGCCGGACAATCGGTGCTGGTCAGCTGCTACAGCCCGACCAGCGAGAGCTGAAGCAGGGCGAGGCATCGCCTCACCTGGGAAGCGCAAGGGGGAAGGGAATCCCTTTTCCTAGCCAGGGGAACTGAGACACACAACACCTGGAAAATTGGGTAACTCCCACCCCAATACTGCGCTTAAAGCAAACGGGCACACCAGGAGGATATATCCCACACCTGGCCGGAAGGGTCCCATGCCCACGGAGTCTCCCTCATTCCTAACACAGCAGTCTGTGATCTAACCGCAAGGCAGCAGCGAGGCTGGGGGAGGGGTATCCGCCATTGCTGAGGCTTAAGTAGGTAAACAAAGCCGCTGGGAAGCTCGAACTGGGTGGAGCTCACAGCAGCTCAAGGAAACCTGCCTGTCTCTGTAGACTCCACCTCTGGGGACAGGGCACAGCTAAACAACAAAAGGGGAAGCAGCAGAGACCTGTGCAGACGCGAACGACTCTGTCTGACAACTTCCAAAGTAAGAATCAGACAGGTACACTCGCTGTTCAGCAATATTCTATCTTCTGCAACCTCTGCTGCTGATACCCAGGCAAACAGGGTCTGGAGTGGACCTCAAGCAATCTCCAACAGACCTACAACTGAGGGTCCTGACTGTCAGAAGGAAAACTATCAAACAGGAAGGACACCTATACCAAAACCCCATCAGTACGTCACCATCATCAAAGACCAGAGACAGATAAAACCACAAAGATGGGGAAAAAGCAGGGCAGAAAAGCTGGAAATTCAAAAAATAAGAGCACATCTCCCCCTGCAAAGGAGCGCAGCCCATCGCCAGCAATGGATCAAAGCTGGTCAGAGAATGACTTTGACGAGATGAGAGAAGGAGGCTTCAGTCCATCAAACTTCTCAGAGCTAAAGGAGGAATTACGTACCCAGTGCAAAGAAACTAAAAATCTTGAAAAAAGAGTGGAAGAATTGACAGCTAGACTAATTAATGCAGAGAAGGTCATAAACGAAAGGACAGAGATGAAAACCATGACACGAGAAATACGTGACAAATGCACAAGCTTCAGTAACCGACTCGATCAACTGGAAGAAAGAGTATCAGCGATTGAGGATCAAATGAATGAAATGAAGCGAGATGAGAAACCAAAAGAAAAAAGAAGAAAAAGAAATGAACAAAGTCTGCAAGAAGCATGGGATTATGTAAAAAGACCAAATCTACGTCTGATTGGGGTGCCTGAAAGTGAGGGGGAAAATGGAACCAAGTTGGAAAATACTCCTCAGGATATCATCCAGGAGAACTTCCCCAACCTAGTAGGGCAGGCCAACATTCAAATTCAGGAAATACAGAGAACGCCACAAAGATACTCCTCCAGAAGAGCAACTCCAAGACACATAATTGCCAGATTCACTAAAGTTAAAATGAAGGAAAAAATCTTAAGGGCAGCCAGAGAGAAAGGTCGGGTTACCCACAAAGGGAAGCCCATCAGACTAACAGCAGATCTCTCGGCAGAAACTCTACAAGCCAGAAGAGAGTGGGGGCCAATATTCAACATTCTTAAAGAAAAGAATTTTAAACCCAGAATTTCATATCCAGCCAAGCTAAGTTTCATAAGTGAAGGAGAAATAAAATCCTTTACAGATAAGCAAATGCTTAGAGATGTTGTCACCACCAGGCCTGCCTTACAAGAGACCCTGAAGGAAGCCCTAAACATGGAAAGGAACAACCGGTACCAGCCATTGCAAAAACATGCCAAAATGTAAAGACCATCGAGGCTAGGAAGAAACTGCATCAACTAACGAGCAAAATAACCAGTTAATATCATAATGGCAGGATCAAGTTCACACATAACAATATTAACCTTAAATGTTAATGGACTAAATGCTCCAATTAAAAGACACAGACTGGCAAACTGGATAAAGAGTCAAGACCCATCAGTCTGCTGTATTCAGGAGACCCATCTCACATGCAGACACATACATAGGCTCAAAATAAAGGGATGGAGGAAGATCTACCAAGCAAATGGAGAACCAAACAAAGCAGGGGTTGCAATACTAGTTTCTGATAAAACAGACATTAAACCATCAAAGATCAAAAGAGACAAAGAAGGCCATTACATAATGGTAAAGGGATCAATTCAACAGGAAGAGCTAACTCTCCTAAATATATATGCACCCAATACAGGAGCACCCAGATTCATAAAGTAAGTCCTTAGAGACTTACAAAGAGACATAGACTCCCATACATTAATAATGGGAGACTTCAACACACCACTGTCAACGTTAGACAGATCAACGAGACAGAAAGATAACAAGGATATCCAGGAATTGAACTCATCTCAGCACCAAGCGGACCTAATAGACATCTATAGAACTCTCCACCCCAAATCAACAGAATATGCATTCTTCTCAGCACCACGTCACACTTATTCCAAAATCGACCACATAATTGGAAGTAAAGCACTCCTCAGCAAATGTAAAAGAAGAGAAATTATAACAAACTGTCTCTCAGACCACAGTGCAATCAAAGTAGAACTGAGGACTAAGAAACTCACTCAAAACCGCTCAACTACATGGAAACTGAACAACCTGCTCCTGAATGACTACTGGGTACATAACAAAATGAAAGCAGAAATAAAGATGTTCTTTGAAACCAATGAGAACAAAGATACAACATACCAGAATCTCTGGGACACATTTAAAGCAGTGTGTAGAGGGAAATTTATAGCACTAAATGCCCACAAGAGAAAGCAGGAAGGATATAAAATTGACACTCTAACATCACAATTAAAAGAACTAGAAAGGCAAGAGCAAACACATTCAAAAGCTAGCAGAAGGCAAGAAATAACTAACATTAGAGCAGAACTGAAGGAGATAGAGACACAAAAAACCCTCCAAAAAATCAATGAATCCAGGAGTTGGTTTTTTGAAAAGATCAACAAAATTGACAGACCGCTAGCAAGACTAATAAAGAAGAAAAGAGAGAGGAATCAAATAGATGCAATAAAAAATGATAAAGGGGATATCACCATGGATCCCACAGAAATACAAACTACCATCAGAGAATACTATAAACAACTCTATGCAAATCAAGTAGAAAATCTAGAAGAAATGGATAATTTCCTGAACACTTACACTCTTACAAGACTAAACCAGGAAGAAGTTGAATCCCTGAATAGACCAATAGCAGGCTCTGAAATTGAGGCAATAATTAATAGCCTACCAACCAAAAAAAGTCCAGGACCAGATGGATTCACAGCTGAATTCTACCAGAGGTACAAGGAGGAGCTGGTACCATTCCTTCTGAAACTATTCCAATCAATAGAAAAAGAGGGAATCCTCCCTAACTCATTTTATGAGGTCAACATCATCCTGATACCAAAGCCTGGCAGAGACACAACAAAAAAAGAGAATTTTAGACCAACATCCCTGATGAACATCGATGCAAAAATCCTCAATAAAATACTGGCAAACCGGATTCAGCAGCACATCAAAAAGCTTATCCAGCACGATCAAGTGGGCTTCATCCCTGGGATGCAAGGCTGGTTCAACATTCGCAAATCAATAAACGTAATCCAGCATATAAACAGAACCAAAGACAACAACCACATGATTATCTCAATAGATGCAGAAAAGGCTTTTGACAAAATTCAACAGCCCTTCATGCTAAAAACGCTCAATAAATTCGGTATTGATGGAACGTACCTCAAAATAATAAGAGCTATTTATGACAAACCCACAGCCAATATCATACTGAATGGGCAAAAACTGGAAAAATTCCCTTTGAAAACTGGCACAAGACAGGGATGCCCTCTCTCACCACTCCTATTCAACATAGTGTTGGAAGTTCTGGCTAGGGCAATCAGGCAAGAGAAAGAAATCAAGGGTATTCAGTTAGAAAAAGAAGAAGTCAAATTGTCCCTGTTTGCAGATGACATGATTGTATATTTAGAAAACCCATTGTCTCAGCCCAAAATCTCCTTAAGCTGATAAGCAACTTCAGCAAAGTCTCAGGATACAAAATTAATGTGCAAAAATCACAAGCATTCTTATACACAAGTAACAGACAGAGAGTCAAATCATGAATGAACTTTCATTCACAATTGCTTCAAAGAGAATAAAATACCTAGGAATCCAACTTACAAGGGATGTCAAGGACCTCTTCAAGGAGAACTACAAACCACTGCTCAGTGAAATAAAAGAGGACACAAACAAATGGAAGAACATACCATACTCATGGATAGGAAGAATCAATATCGTGAAAATGGCCATACTGCCCAAGGTTATTTATAGATTCAATGCCATCCCCATCAAGCTACCAATGAGTTTCTTCACAGAATTGGAAAAAACTGCTTTCAAGTTCATATGGAACCAAAAAAGAGCCTGCATTGCCAAGACAATCCTAAGTCAAAAGGACAAAGCTGGAGGCGTCACGCTACCTGACTTCAAACTATACTACAAGTCTACAGTAACCAAAACAGCATGGTACTGGTACCAAAACAGAGATATAGACCAATGGAACAGAACAGAGTCCTCAGAAATAATACCACACATCTACAGCCATCTGATCTTTGCCAAACCTGAGAGAAACAAGAAATGGGGAAAGGATTCCCTATTTAATAAATGGTGCTGGGAAAATTGGCTAGCCATAAGTAGAAAGCTGAAACTGGATCCTTTTCTTACTCCTTATATGAAAATTAATTCAAGATGGATTAGAGAGTTAAATGTTGGACCTAATACCATAAAAAGCCTAGAAGAAAATCTAGATAGTACCATTCAGGACATAGGCATGGGCAAGGACTTCATGTCTAAAACACCAAAAGCAATGGCAGCAAAAGCCAGAATTGACAAATGGGATCTAATTAAACTAAAGAGCTTCTGCACAGCAAAAGAAACTACCATCAGAGTGAACAGGCAACCTACAGAATGGGAGAAAATTTTTGCAACCTACTCATCTGAGAAAGGGCTAATATCCAGAATCTACAAGGAACTCAAACAAATATATGAGAAAAAAACAAACAACCCCATCAAAAAGTGGGGAAAGGATATGAACAGAGATTTCTCAAAAGAAGACACTCATACAGCCAACAGACACATGAAAAAATGCTCATCATCACTCGCCATCAGAGAAATGCAAATCAAAACCACAATGAGATACCATCTCACACCAGTTAGAATGGCAATCATTAAAAAGTCAGGAAACAACAGGTGTTGGAGAGGATGTGGAGAAATAGGAACACTTTTCCACTGTTGGTGGGACTGTGAACTAGTTCAACCATTATGGAAAACAGTATGGCAATTCCTCAAGGATCTAGAACTAGATGTACCATATGACCCAGCCATCCCACTACTGGGTATATACCCAAAAGATTATAAATTATTCTACTACAAAGACACATGCACACGTATGTTTATTGCGGCACTATTCACACTAGCAAAGACTTGGAATCAACCCAAATGTCCATCTGTGACAGACTGGATTAAGAAAATGTGGCACATATACACCATGGAATACTATGCAGCCATAAAAAAGGATGAGTTTGTGTCCTTTGTATGGACATGGATGCAGCTGGAAACCATCATTCTTAGCAAACTGTCACAAGAACAGAAAACCAAACACCGCATGTCCTCACTCATAGGTGGGAACTGAACAATGAGATCACTTGGACTCGGGAAGCGGAACATCACACACTGGGGCCTATCATGGGGAGGGGGGAGGAGGGAGGGATTGCATTGGGGAGTTATACATGATATAAATGATGAATTGATGGGTGCTGACGAGTTGATGGGTGCAGCACACCAACATGGCACAAGTATACATATGTAACAAACCTGCACGTTATGCACATGTACCCTAGAACTTAAAGTATAATAAAAAAATAAATAAACAAAAAAAGAAAAAAACAAAAAACAAAAAACAAAACAAAAAAAAGATAAATCAATGGAATAGAAAATAAAGGAATTATAAATAAACTAAATAAACCCAAATTGATTCTTTAAAAAGATTAACAAAATACCAATGTCTAGTGAGACTGATCAAGAAAAATGAGAGCAAACACAAATAAACCATAGTTAGATGAAAAATGATATGTTGCAGATACAACAGAGATTACATGGATAATGAAAAGTTAATTTGATCCTTTCAAGATTTGATTTTAAGATCTTTTAGAGATGATCTAGAGTGGCCTTTGCTCAAAGAGTAATTTAGTTCCATTAAGGCATTGTCTTTCTGCAATCTCTACTGAATGCTTCATATGGTCGGTGAGGTTTATCTATAATGGCTAAGGAGAACTCAAATGATTAGCAACCCTAAGAAAGTTCTGAAATGTAAGTCCTACAGTTTTCTGGTACCTTTTCTTTCCTTGGAAGTTGTTTTTATCTGACTTTATGGCATTTCAATTCATTCAAGCATAGATTGTTATTCAATCACATACTCAGGAAGTTCCCTATAAAGACTTCTATAACTTTTCTCTAGGTAGATAAATCTTACTGAGCATTCTGCCCCAAATTCTAGCTTCCTTGTTGTTCTTGAACTCTGTTGTCTGCCTTCTCAATTTGAGTTCTTTTTGAGTACCTGGTCCTGGCACCAAAAATTCCAGAATTAGGTTCAGAAAATACATATATATGTGAAGATAAGGTTCATTTCATTTGTTTTCCTTTTCTCAGGGATCTCAGTCCTCTTGTCCAATACCTAATATTTGTTTCCTATATTTTGTCCAGTTTTCTCGTTGTTTACAATGAGAGTAATTCTAGACCTTTCTGATCCCACTTGACTGTTAGAAATCTACCATAAATACTTTAAATTGTTATCTGCAAATTCCAACATCTGGTTTTCCCACAGATCTATTTTTACTGCCAGATGTTTCTATTGATTATAAATAGCATTTTCTATTTCTTTACATATCTAGTGATTTATAAATTATTGTCAATAATTGTGATCACATTGTCCAGGCTCTGGATTCAGTACTTTTTTTCTGAATAATTTTGTTTTGTTCTATAAATCAGTTAAATTAGCAGTGGATCACTTTCGTCTTGTGATGGCTTGACTTTGTAAGCCATTTCCAAATTCCCCGTAGTCGTTGGGTCAATATTTGAGTCATGGGACATAATCTTTATGCCTAAAGTATAGTCATTCTGTGGTTTTAATGGAAACTCCAAGCCCCTTAGCTGGACTCAAACTCGGAATCCTTGGTGTTCCCTGCAATAGAATGCCACTAAAATCTCTGCTTAACTCTGTCGGCCTTCAAGTTATTATTTTCCTCTTGGAATCTTGGTCCTGAATAAGTACAGTTCATGAGTAAGCCAAAAATTTGAGAAGAGTTTTTTGTTTTGTTTTGTTTTGTTTTGTTTTGTTTTGAGATGTGATCTCACTATGTTGCCCAGGCTGGACTTGAACTCCTGGCCTCAAGGGATCCTCCTGTCTCAGCCTTTTAGTAGCTAGAATTACAGATGCAGAGAATTTACCCATCAGTATGGAGGCTCCCCTACTGTGGTACCATCATATTTTAGATTTCTCATCTGTTCTCCATCTCCTCAGATCATTAAAACTGCACCCTTCCTTTGATTTTTATAATTTACACAGAGTGTCATTGTTATTGCAAGGAAGGTTAGTCTGATAGAAGTTACTTACAAGGTTAGTCTGATCAAGCTATAATTGTTATTGGCAGAGAGGTTAGTCTGATATAATACGCTACCATTACTTGAACCCGAAACCAGTTCTTATGCTTGACATACTTAGAAAATGGTATACTTCCAATGGATTTTAAATATGAATTTAAGTAAGTTAAGTAGCAATTTTATTGCTTTGTATTTAATATTGGAAATACTTCATTCTTTCGAACTTAGATGTCTCTGTTGAAACCTAGCCATTGTCCTTCAAAACTCTTAATTTACTACCTCTTGTACAAAATACACTCTGATTTTTAAAAAGTAATTCACCAGTCACTGAGGAATGTTTTACAGACACTATTTTGTTCAAGCCCAACAACAGCCTAAAAAGGAAGTAGTATCTCAACCCTCATGTTGTAGCTGAAGGCAGCTTAGAGAGAAGAAATAGTGTGGCCAGTATTATACAGCTTAGCAACTAAGAGATCTGGGATTTGAACCAAAGATTCTGTGTATACTCTTGGACATTATGCTACTGCCTCTTGGCATAATTCTCTAGCCAGAAGTAATTTCTCTTTTCTTTAAATTCCCTTAGCACATTAAATACTTTTAGCCATTAATCATACTGTTTCATTATTGAAGTATGTTTTTATTCCACTGCAGGCCATATCTTATTTATGACTTTCCAAGAGAAACTGTAAAACAGACTTGGATTCAAATCCCACTCTCACTTACTGGTTGACACTGTACAAAACCATATAATCTCTCTCTTTCTCTCTCTCTGTTTTAACTAATAGAGTGAAAACTATACCATTACATATAAGTATTGTGAAAATTAAGTAAAGTAATGTACTCCTAGCAAGCATTACTAAGTGGCAGCTGGTATTGTTCAAGTTTCTTAGAGCCCTTAACTCATTGCTCAGTGCTTTCTCATGTAACATCTTATTAAATCACCACAACCACCATGAAGTCGTTAGTATCTCCATTTTCCAGGAAAGAAAA
This sequence comes from Rhinopithecus roxellana, assembly GCF_007565055.1. NCBI lineage: Eukaryota > Metazoa > Chordata > Mammalia > Primates > Cercopithecidae > Rhinopithecus > Rhinopithecus roxellana. Next base: position 52,269,444 of record NC_044556.1, on the reverse strand, counting down.
CTGGTGCTTTATAGGGACAGTAGACTTTCAATAACTGTTTCTAACTGAATGACTCTTTGCATGGCCTTTAAATGCCTCTCCAGACGCATAGACTCTTTTACTAATAAAAAGTCCTGCCCACCTTCCCTGTTACATGGGGCCAAGGTGAAAGGTTGGGTATCAGCTCTCAAATCAATCTTTGAAAGTGAAAGCAGTTGACCCTTTGCCAGTATTCTCTGGTCTTATTGACTTCCCGCAGTGAAACCTCTATTTTGAAACAAGACTCCAGAGTCACCACTGGTTAAAAAGACAAAAATAATGTCATTAACTCTGTTTGTTTTGTTTGGGATAAAGTGTCCTGAACTCATAACAAATGTCCTCTTGTTAGCAAATGGAAAAGCATAATTAAGACAGCTTTTCCACCACTTTTAATGAGCATCGAGCTTCCTCTCTACTTCTCTTTCTCAATTTTTTTAACGAGATACCAATTTCCTCCTGTCCAGCATTCACTGATACTTTAAGCAATAAAACAGACAGCTTTAATTTTCATCTTAGTGTGAAGTTTTGGTATTAATTTATTCATCTGTGACCTGCGCCACACTCTTCTCATGCTAAATGGCCTGTTAATCTTTAAAAATTAGCAAGGTGTCTCAGACCAAAAAGTGAAAGAGAGAAGAAAAAAGAAACGAAAGAGAAAAAGTTAGGAAAAGAAAGAAGGCTTCTACTTAGGGTATTACGGAAACACTGATATTTTCATCTTGCTGCCTACAACTTCAGCATCCTCTGAAAACACAAGGCCGCAATGAAGACTTTTTTCCTGGGTTCCCCCAACTCCTCTTCGACCAGAATCCAAGTGTAATGCAGTCTGTCCAGACTGAGATGTTGGTTAGGGTCAGGGTGATGTAAATGGAGACCCTGCTGTGGGGCCAGGAGCAGCAGGCAGCCCCTGGAAGTGTAGCTGGTGAAGGGCAGAGAAAAGGGTTTTTTTTAAGGCAGAATCAGCTGACCCCAGCTGTTGTTTGCCATCTGGAGAGAGGCAGCCTTGGCAGATTTGGGCAGAAAACTGCTTATTTATGAAAATACATACATATTTTAAAACTTCAATAGCTCTTTAAAGACTTTCAGAAGTCTTAGGGTTGAGTATAAAGATAATTTAGATTTGCACTCGGCAAAATTCTGCACCTTTTTCTGTATATTTTGCTTCTCTTTATCCCATTCTTATAGTCATAGTTGTAGATCATATGCCTCTATTAAGTTAGGTAAACTGTTTCTGACCAAAAATGCACTAACTTCCACCTTTATCTGTTATTGCATTTTTCTTTGTTTCTCTTCTGCCTTGACAGGCTCTTTTTTTTGTTTTTTTTTTTTTTTTTTGAGATGGAGTCTCGCTCTGTTGCTCAGGCTGGAGTGCAGTGGCGGGATCTTGGCTCACTGCAAGCTCTGCCACCCAGGTTCACGCCATTCTCCTGCCTCAGCCTCCCAAGTAGCTGGGACTACAGGTACCCGCCACCACGCCCAGCTAATTTTTTGTGTTTTTATAGAGATGGGGTTTCACCGTGTTAGCCAGGATGGTCTCGTGGTCATCCTGGACCTCGTGATCTGCCTGCCTTGGCCTCCCAAAGTGCTGGGATTACAGGCGTGAGCCACCACGCCTGGCTGACAGGCTCTTTAATCATCTTCACGATTATACTTCATATTTTAAAAACATAGTTATTAGATGTAATTCATATACTATGAAATTTTCTCATGCAAAGTATGTAATTCAATGGGTTTCAGGATATTCAGGGAGTTAAGCAAACTTCACCATAATCTAAGTTTAGAATATTTTCTTTACCCTAAAAGGAAACCCTGAGCCATTAGCAATCATTCCCTATTTCTCTCCTATCCCCATTCCCAGCTATAGGCAACTACTAATCTTCTGTTTGTCTCTATGTATTTGCCCATTCTGGACATTTCATATAAATTGAATGATAAGATATGTGGTATTTTGTCAGTGGCTTCTTTCAACTGACACATTGTTTTCAAGGTTTATCCATGTTGTAGCATGTATCAGTACTTCATTCCATTTTATGATTGAAAACTGTTCCATTATATGGATATATCACATTTATTTATTATCCATTCATCAGTTGATAGACATTTGTTTTTTTCTTTTTTCATTTTTTTGACTATTATAAATAAAGGTGTTAAGAAAATTCAGGTTTTTGTGTGGAACATTCGCTAGTAGACCTGGGTTCTTTGGTAGGTCTATACTTCATATTTTAAACTTGGAAAAAGTACTTTTTCCACTTTATATTTTCACCATGAATGTATGAAAGTTTCAATTTCCTCATATCTTGTTTGACACTTGTGAGTACCCGTCTTTGTGGTCATAGTTATCTTAGTGGGTGTGAGGTAGTATCTCATTGAGGCTTTGGTTTGTGTTTCCCTAGTGGCTAATGATGTTGAGCATTTCTTAATATGATCGTTGGTCATCTGTATATGTTCTTTGGATAGGTGCTTATTCAAATCAATTACCCATTTTTTAATTGAGTCATCTTATTATTATTAAGTTGTGATTGCTCATTATGTTTTCTGTACATCAGTCTCTTATCAGATATGTGAGTTGCAAATATTTTTTCCCATTTTGTCAGTTGTCTTTCCACTTTTTTGATGGCATCATTTGCAGAACAAACGTTTTCAATTTTTATGAAGTTTAATGTATCTATTTTTTATTTTGTTGCCTTTCTACAGCCTAATTCAAGGATATAGAGATTTATCCTTATGCTTTTCTCTAAGGATTTTGCAGTTTTAAATTTTAAATTTAGGTATCTCACCCATTTTGAGTTCATTTTTACGTATATTGCTAGGGAGGTATCCAACTTCATTCTTTTGCATGTCAAAATCCAGTTGTCCCCGTGTTATTTGTTGAAAAGATTAGTCTTTCTTCATTGGATTATCTTGGTGCTCTTGTTGAAAATTAATTGATTATAAGTAGAAAGGTTTATTTCTGGGCTCTCAGTTCTATTCCATTGACCTAGACATCCATCCTTATGCCAGTAACACAGAGTCCTGATTACTGCAACTGAGTAAAATTTTGAAACCAGAAAGTGTGGGTCCTTCAACTTTTCTATGCTTTTTCTAGTTTTACTATTCTGGAATGTTTGAATTTCCATAAGAATTTTATGTTCTGATTGCCATTTTTTGCAGAAAAAAAGGAGTGGAAATTTTGACAGCGATTACACTTAAGTCTGTAGATCAATTTATGGAGTATTAACATTTTAACAATATTAGGTTTTCCACTCCATGAACATAGGATGTCTTTTAGCTTATTTAAATTTTTAAAAAATGTATTAAGTGATATTTTGTAATTCTGAGTACATATTTTATACTTCTTCCTTTAAATTTTTTCCTAGGTATTTTTTGTTTTATGAAAATGATTTTATTATTCTCAATATTGTCTTCTACATGATTTTTAGTTTTTTTAAAAAAACCTTTTATTTTAGGTACAGGGCTACAAGTACAGGTTTGTTACATGACAATATCGTATAATGCTGAAGTTTTGGGTATAGATCCCATCACCCAGGTAGTGAACACAGTATCCAATAGGTAGTTTTTCATCCAACACCCACCTCCCTCCCTCCTCTCTCTAGGAGTTGATAGTGTCTATTTTTCCCATATTTATGTCCATATGTGCTCAATGTTTCGCTCCCACTTATAAGCGAGAACATATGGTATTTGGTTTTCTCTTCTTGCATCAATTTGCTTAGGATTATGGCCTCCAACTGGATCCATGTTATTGCAAAGGTCATGATTTCATTCCTTTTTATGGCCGCATAGTATTTCATGGTATATATATGTGTCACATTTTAAAAATCCAATCTATCATTGATGGGCATCTGGGTGGATTCCATGCCTTCGCTGTTGTGAATAGCACACTGATGAACATACAAGTGCATGTGTGTTTTTGGTAGAATGGTTTATTTTACTTTGGGTATATACCCAGTAATGAGATTGCTGGGTCAAATGATAACTCTGTTTTATGTTCTTTGAGAAATCTCCAGACTGCTTTCTATAGTAGCCAGACTAATTTACATTCCCACCAACAGTGTATAAGCATTCCCTCTTTTCCACAGCCTTGCTATCATCTGTTGTGTTTTGACTTTTTATGATAGCCATTCTGACTGGTGTGAGATGGCATCTCATTGAGGTTTTGATTTTTTTCATATATTTGTGCATATGGATGCTGAGCATTTTTTCATATGCTTGTTGGCTGCTTATATGTGTTCTTTTGAGAAGTAACTATTCATGTTTTTTGCCCATTTTTTAGTGGGGTTATTTGTTTTTTGCTTGTTGATTTGTTTAGGTTCCCTGTAGATACTGGATATTAGGCCCTTGTTAGATACACAGTTTGTGGTATCTTCTCCACTTTTTAGGTTTTCCGTTTACTATGTTAATAGTTTCTTTTGCTGTGTAGAAGCTCTTTAGTTTAATTAGGTTCCACTTGTGTATTTCTGCTTATATTGCAATTGCTTTTGGATACTTAGCCAAAAATTCTTTGCGAAGGCCAATGTTGAGAAAAGTATATTGTAGGTCATCTTCTAGAATTTTTATAGTTTGAGGTCTTAATTTAAATATTTAATCCATTTTGAGTTACTTTTTCTGTACGGTGAAAAGTAGAAGTCCAGCTTCAGTCTTCAGCTTATCATTAGCCAGTTATCCTAGCACCATTTATTAAATAGAATGTCCTTGCCCCATTTACTTCTTTTACATTACTGTAAATAAAATTGTTTTCTTATTTTTATTTTTGGGTTGTTCATTGCTTACCTGTAGAAATACAATTAACTTTTCTATAATAATCTCGTATTCTTCAGCCTTGCTGAGCTTATTTCTTAGTTCTAAAAGTTTCTTTAGTGAAATCTTAGGGTTTTCTATACAAGATCCTATCATCTACAAGTAGAGATAGCTTTACTTTCTCCTATCTAATCTAGATTTTCTTTCTCTTTTGTTCTTTCTTTATCTTTTCTTTCTTCTTTCTTTCTTTTCCTTCCTTCCTTTCTCCTTCTTTCTTTCTCTCTCTCTCTTTCTTTTTCTTTCTTTCCCTCCCTGCCTCCCTCTCCATTCCTTCTATTTCGTTCTTTCTTTTCTTTTCTTTTTTTTTTCTTCTTTTTTTTTTCTTCTGGTTTTATTATTTCTTTCTTTCTTTCTTTCTCCTTCTTCTTTCTTCCTTCCGTCTTTCTTTTCTACGTTCGTTATTTTTCTTTTCTCTTCCTCATCCTCCCTCCCTCCCTCTCTTCTTTTTTCTCTGTTCTTTCTTCTTTCTTTTTCTTTCTTTCTTTCTTATTTCTTTCTTTCTTTCTCTCTTTCTTTTCTTTCTCCTTCCTTCCTTCCTTCCGTCCTTCCTTCCTTCCTTTCCTTCCTTCCTTCCTTCCTTTCTTTCTTTTTTTCTTTCTTTCTTTCTTCTTTTTCCTCTCTCCCTTTCTTTTCCTTTCCTCTTTTTTTTCTTCCTCCTAATTACCCTAGCTGAACATCCAGTACTACAATAGCATTTGAATACTGAACAGATGTAATTAAATAGAGGTATTGAATAGAGCTAATGAGAGCAGACATCTTGTCTTTTTCTTGCTTTAGTTATGCATTTTTTATATGATACTCCTCATCATATTGAAGAAGTTCCCTTCTGTTCTTAGTTTGTTGAGCATTTTATAACATAAGGTGTTGAATTTTGTCACATTAATTTTCTGCATCTGTTGAGTTGACCACGTGGTTTTCCTCGCTTCTTTCCATTAATATGGTGTATTGCATCAATTTATTTTTGTATGTTGATCACCCTTGCATTCCTGGAATAAATCATTATGAAATTATCTTGTTTTAATGGATACTGGATTTGGTTTGCTAGTATTTTGTTATGGATATTTGAATTTATATTCATAAAGGATACTGGTCTAGAGTTTTATTTTCTTGTGATATCTTTGCCTGGTTTTAGTGTTAGGATAATACTGGCTTCATAAAGTGAGTTGATAAATATTCTCTCCTTTTCTGTTTTGGGATAGTTTGTGAATGATTGTGTCTTAGTCTGTTTTTTGTTGCTATAATAGAATAGCACAGACTTTATAAAGAAAAGAAATTTATTTCTCACAGCTCTGGAACATGGGATGTCAAATATCTAGGTGCTGGCACCTGACAAAGGCCTTCTCGCTGCATTACACCAAGGCAGAAGGTGAGAGAAAGAGCAAGAGAAAAAGCAAGGAATCAAACTCACAGACTCAAGTGTCTGTATAACTGACACTAATCCATTTGTGAGGATAGAGCCTTCATGACAAACTCAACACCTCCCATTAGGCCACATCTCTCAACACTGTTATATTAGAGATTAAGTTTTTAACAGTCTTTTGGAGGAGGAGACACATTCAAACCATAGCAGGGTACTAATTCTTCTTTAAATGTTTGGTTTAATTCACTGTTGCAATGAATCTGGAACTAGGCTTTGCTTTGTCAAAAGTTTTAAAATTATTAATGAGATTGCTTCACTTTCTGTTGGTCTATCCACATTTTCTATTTCTTCCTAAGTCAGTTTTGGTGATTTATGTTTCTCAGAATTCTCAATTTTCTCTAAGTTATGTATTTTGTTGGCATATATTTGTTCATGGTATTCTCTAACGTGCCTTTTTATTTATTTAAGGCTGGTAGTCATGTATTTTCTTTCATTTCTGATTTTAGTAATTTGATTATTCTCTTTTCTTTTTCAGCTTAGCTAAGGACTTTTCAATTTTGTCAACCTTTTGAAAGAACCAACTTTGTATTGTTGATTTTTTCTATGTTTTATATTATGCATAATTATTTACTTTTAATGTTAGTACTTTTTAGTTTAAAGCACACGTTCACATCTAGCCACTTCCAACTTCTTCCATGAGACCAAGAGATTGTCCTTATTTCAAGCGTCTTCTTTAAACTGTCTCTTCATTGATATCCTGTACCCCAGTTCACCCAGGTTGGTGTCACTTGAATAAATGTGGGTTATAGTGGCAACTATGTCCTATTACTTATCAGTCTCTCAAACCAACTACACAGCTTATCAGCACTGAATGAAAGAGAAAGAAGAACTAAGAAGGAAGTGGGAAAGACAGAATCGAAGTCTTGAAAGGACTGTCAGGGCTATGTATCTCTTCCGTTTTTCAATGAACTTTGCTTCATGACTTTCAGAATTGCTTTCTCTATCTTTTTTCTTAACTTTGTACATGAAATCATGTGTTCGATGAACTAATTATACTATTGTTCAATACTGAGGTTACCAAATACTTGGCATACTAATATGGTTTGGCTCTCTTTCTTCACCCAAATCTCATGTTGAATTATGATCCCAGTGTTGGAGGTGAGGCCTGGTGGGAGGTGATTGGAGCATGAAGGTGGTTTCTAATGGTTTAGCACCATCCTCCTAGTGCTGTCTCATGATAGTGTTCTCACAAGACCTGGTTGTTTAAAAGTGTGCAGCACCTCCCACTTTGCTCTCTTTCTTTTGCCAGCCATGTGAAGATAGTCCTGCTTCCCCTTCACCTTCTGCCATGATTGTAAGTTTTCTGAGGCCTCCTCATCCATGCCTCCTGTACAGCCTGTAGAACTGTGAGTCGATTAAACTTCTTTTTTATAAATGACCCAATCTCACGTAGTTCTTTATAACAATGCAAGAATGAACTAATATCGAAAACTGGTACCAGAGAAATGGGGCATTGTAAAGATACCTGAAAATGCGGAAGCAGCTTTGGAACTGGGTAATGGGCAGAGATTGGAACAGTTTGGAGGGTTCAGAAGAAGACAGGGAGATGAGGGAGAGTTTGAAACTTCCTAGAGACTTGTTGAATGGTTATGACCAAAATGCTGGTAGTGATATGGACAATGAAATCCACACTGAGGAGGTCTCAAATAGAAATGAGAAACTTATTGGGAACGGGAGCAAAGATCCCTCTTCTATGCTTTAGCAAAGGGACTAGCAGCACTGTGGCCCTGCTACTGAGATCTGTGGATCTTTGAACTTGAGAGCAATGACTTAATGTATCTGGTGGGAGAAAATTTAAAGGAGCAAAGCATTCAAGATGTGGCCTGGCTGCTTTTAACAGTGTATGCTGATATGCTTGCACAAAGAGATTTTCTGAAACTGGAACTTATATTTAAAAAGGAAGCAGAGCATAAAAGATTGGGAAATTTTGCAGCCTGACCATGTAATAGAAATTAAAAACCTAATTTTCTGAGGAGTAATTCAAGCCTGCTGCAGAAATTTGCATAAGTGAAAAGGAGCCAAATATTAATAGCCAAGACAATGAAAAAAATGCTTCCAAGGCATTTCAGAGACCTTTGTGGCAGCTCCTCCCATCACAGGCCTGGAGACCTAGGAGAAAGAAAGTGGTTTCATGGGTCAGAATTAGGGCCCAACTTCTCTGTACAGCCTTGGGATATGCCACCTTATTTCCCAGCCACACCAGTTCCATCCGTGACTAAAAGGGACCAAGGTACAGCTCAGACTGTTGCTTCAGAGGGTGCAAGCCCCAAGCCTTGGCAGCCTCCACATAGTATTAAGCCTGTGGGTGTGCAGAAGGCAAGAATTGAAGCTTGGGGGGCTTCCACCTAAATTTTAAAAATGTATGAAAATGCCTGTTGTCCAGGCAGATATTTGCTGCAGGGGCAGAGCCCTCATGGAGAATTTCTACAAGGGCATTACAGAGGGAAAATGTAGGGTTGTAGCCCCCACACAGAGGGGCACTGCATTTGTCCATTTTCACACTGCTGATAAAGACGTACCTGAGATGGGGCAGTTTACAAAAGAAAGAGGTTTAATGGGCTTATAGTTCCACGTGGCTGGGGAAGCCTCACAATCATGGTTGAAGGCAAGGAGGAGTAAGTCACATCTTATGTGGATGGCAGCAGGCAAAGAGAGAGAGTTTGTTCAGGAAAACTCCTATTTTTTAAACTATGAGATCTTGTGAGACTCATTCCCCATCATGAGAATAGCACAGGGAAGACCCGCCCTCATAATTCAATCACCTCCTACTGGGTTCCTCCCCTGACATGTGAGAATTGTGGGAGTTACAATTCAAGGTAAGATTAGGGTGGAGGCAGAGCCAAACCATATCATTCTGCTCCTGGCCCCTTGCAAATCTCATGTCCTCACATTCCAAAACCAATCATCCCTTCCCAACAGTCCCCCAGAGTCTTAATTCATTTTAATATTACCTCAGAGTCCAATGTCTCATGTGAGACAAAGCAAGTCCCTTCTGCCTTTGAGCGTGTAAAATCAAAAGCAAATTGGTTACTTCCTAGATACAATAGGGGTATAAGCATTGGGAAAATACTGTCATTCCAAAAGGAAGAAATTGGACAAAACAAAGGGGCTACAGGCCCCATGCAAGTCCAAAATCCAGCAGGGCAGTCAAATCTTAAAGCTCCAAAATGATCTCCTTTGACTCCATGTCTCACATCCTGGTCGTGCTGATGCAAGAGTTGGGTTCCTACGGTCTTTGGCAGCTCCACCTCTGTGGTATTGCAGGGCACAACCTTCCTCCTGGCTGCTTTCACAGAGTGGCGTTGAGTGTCTGTGGCATTTCCAGGCACACTGTGTAAGCTATCAGTGGATCTACCATTCTGGGGTCTGGAGGACGGTGGCCCTCTTCTCACAGCTCCACTAGGGAGTGCCACAGTAGAGAATCTGTGTGGGGACTGCAATCTCACATTTCCCTTTTGCACTGACCTAGCAGAGGTTCTCCATGAGAGCCCTGCTCCTGCAGCAAACTTATTCCTGGATATCCAGACATTTCTATACATCTTCTGAAATCTAGGCAGAGGTTCCCAAACCCCAATTTTTGACTTCTGTGTGCCTGCAGGCTCAATGCCACGTGGAAGCTGCCAAGATTTGGGGCTTGCATCCTTTGAAACTATGAACCAAGCTGTACCTTGGTCCCTTTTAGCAATGACTGGAGTGGCTGAGATGCAGGGCACAAAGTCCCTAGGCTGAACACACCACAGGGACCCTGGGCCTGGCCCACAAAACAATTTGTTCCTACTAGGCTTCTGGGTCTGTGATGGGAAGAGTTGCCATGAAGACCTATGACATGCCCTGGACACATTTTACCCATTGTATTTGGGGTTAACATTTGACTCCTTGTTATTTACACAAACTTCCACAGCCAGCTTGAATTTCTCCTCAGAAAATAAGTTTTCCTTTTTTCCTATATCGTCAGACTGCAAATTTCCTGAACTTTAATGCTCTGTTTTCCTTTTAAAATGGAATCTTTTTTAACAGCACCCAAGTCACCTCTTGAATGCTTTGCTGCTTAGAAATTTCTTCTGCCAGATATCCTAAAAAATCTCTCTCAAGTTCAAGGTTTCACAAATCTCTAGGGCAGGGGCAAAATGCCACCAGGCTCTTTGCTAAAACATAACAAGAGCTACCTTTGCTCCAATTCCCAACAAGTTCCTCATCTCCATCTAAGACCACCTCAGCCTAGACCTTATTGTTCATATCACTATCAGCATTTTTGTCAAAGCGATTCAACAAATCTCTAGGAAGTTCCAAAAGCCCACATTTTATTGTCTTCTTCTGAGCTCTCTGAACTGTTACAACCTCTGCCTGTCACCCATTTCCAAAGTCACTTACACATTTTTGGGTATCTTTCTAGTAGCACCCCACTCCTGGTACCAGTTTACTGTATTAGTCCATTTTCATGCTGCTGATAAAGACATACCTGAGATGGGGCAATTTACAAAACAAAGAGATTTAATGGACTTAGCGTTCCACATGGCTGTGGAAGTCTCACAGTCATGGGGGAAAGCAAAGGGGAGCAAGTCACCTCTTACATGGATGGCAGCAGGCAAAGAGAGAGAGCTTGTGCAGGAAAATTCCCATTTTTAAAACTATCAGATCTTGTGAGACTCATTGCCTTCAATCATGAGAACAGCTCAGGAAAGACCCACTCCCGTAATTCAATCACCGCCCACTGGCTTCCTCCCATAACACATGGGAACTGTGAGAGTTACAATTCAAGATGATATTTTGGTAGGGAAACAGCCAAACCACATCAGGCACTGTGCAGTGGAGCTGTGAGAAGAGGGCCACCATCTTCCAGACCCCCGAATGATAATTCACTGGCAGCTTGCACTGTGTACCTGGAAAAGCCACAGGCACTCAACTCCAGCCTGTGAAAGTAGCCCTGGGAGCTGTACCCTGCAGAGCCACAGGGACAGAACTTCCCAAGGCCTTGGGGGTCCACCCCTTGCATCAGCATGTCCTGGATATAAGACATGCAGTCAAAGGATATTATTTTGGAGCTTTAAGGTTTAATGACTGCCCTGCTGGGTTTAGGACTTGCATGGGGCCTGTAGCCCCTTTGTTTTGGCCAATTTCTCCCTTTCAGAATGTATTTACCCAATGCCTGTGCCCCTATTTTATCTTACAAGCAACTAAGTTGTTTTTGATTTTAGAGGCTCAGAGGAAGAAGGGACTTGCCTTGTCTCAGATGAGACTTTGGACTTAGACTTTTGAGTTAATGCTGGAATGAGTTCAGACTTTGAGGGATTGTTGGGAAGGCATGACTGTGTTTTGAAATGTGAGAAGGACATGAGATTTGGGAGGGGCTCAGGGTGAAATGATCTGGTTTTGCTCTGTGTCCCCACCCAAATCTCATGTTGAATTGTGATCTCTAGTGTTGGAGGTGGGACCTGGTGGGAGGTGATTGGATCATGGGGGTAGTTTCTAATGGTTTAGCGCCATTCCCCTAGCGCTGTTTCGTAATAGCATTCCCATGAGATCTGGTTGTTTAAAAGTGTGTAGCAGTCCCCCTTTGCTTTCTCTCTGGTGATAACCATATGAAGTGTGCCTGCTTACCTTTTGCCTTCAATGATTGTTAGTTTCCTGAGACCCCCTCAGAAGCCAGAAGCCTATAGACACCTGGCTATAAAACCTCTATTCTTTATAAATTACAATTTTTATAATAATATAACATAGACTCTATTCTTTATAAATTAAATCTCTCTTCTTTATAAATAAATTACCCAGTCTCAGGTATATCTTTATAGCCATGCGAGAATAGACCAATACACATATATACCACGGCCTCTCTGTCCCTTGCCCATGGCAGACATAACCAATCTATGCTAAGCTCTGATGTGGCTTTATAGTTCTTAAAACAAGACTCCACATAAATACTACTAACATCTGTGACTCAGCAATTGCAGACCGAGACATTTATATAACATAAATACATACATATGTTAACCAAAGATGTGTATTAGAACTTTCAAATCAACATTATTTATAGTATTTCAAAACAAAAAAACTATAAAATACTCATCATTAGTAGATTAGATAAATAAATACAGTATCTTTACACAATGGGGTGCTATACAGCAATGAGAATAAACACTCTACACCTGCATTGAAAAATACAAGTGCTTACAAATGTAACATTAATATAAGGAAGCTAAATATGAAAAGTATACACTGTGGTGTCCCATGTATATATAGTTTAAGAACAGGCAAAATTTATCTTTGTCATTATAAGTTAAGGTAATAGTTAGCTTTGGGAACAGGCTAGAAGTAATTGTGAATATGGTCACTAATGGACAGGTAATGTTCTCTTTCTTGATCTGAAGCTCAGTACCACCCAAAGGGTCCTGAATTTGTGAAAAATTCCTAGCCTGTAGTCTTATGATATATTGTTTGAATATTTCAGTTCAATAATACATTTTTAAGTTTACCTTACTTGCCCCTACAAGGAGACTCCCTAAGACTCTGAACCATGTTTCTGTTTCATTGAAACTCTCCTGGATTTAGGGCAGTGATAGAAGCATAACAGAAACATGTTTGCTATGCTCTTCATTCCTTTCCTACATTTCAATATTCCAGTCCTGCTGAAATCTGACTTCTTTGAGCATTTAATTCTGTAATTACCTTCTATCCGACAGGGCCAATATTCCTAGCAAACTCCAACCCAGGCTTATTCCACAGTGTTCCTCACATTTTGGTTCCCATTTATGATACCTTGACTTCTTCCCTCTGCTGCCAGACCATGACAAACCGTGGGATTAGGTCTATTCACTGACATTCTGGGTTGGACTAACTAACTTAGAATACATGAAATAAAGAAATTTATTGACACAGGAACTTGTGGTATACCTATGAATTATACCAGTCACATGCTGTTCAGTCCTAAAGCAGAAAACTCTTAAGAACTCTCAAATACTACAGGTATTTCCTTCTGCATGAGAGGGAGGGCCACTGAATATCTTTTGTACTGGGGCTTCCACATCTATGAGGGATATGGGTTATCTCAGAGGCTGATATAAGTACATTTAAGTTTAGACCAAGCTCTGGGAGGTCAGCTGGATCAGGGAACATAGACTGAATTATGTTGCAGTGACAAACAACTCTCAAATATCACTTACTTATAACAAACATTTATTTCTTGCTCAAGCTATATCCATTGCAGGTCAACTATGGCCCTGCTCCACTTCATCTTCTTTTAGGATTCAGACTAAAGGAAAAATAGTTTTCAGGATTATTTCTCATCTTGAGGCAAAGAGAAAAGAGAACATTGTGTGATGGCTTTTAAACTTTATGATAAGAAGTGGCACACATCACTTCTGCTCATGTTTAATTGGCTAAAGCAAGCAACATAGCAAAACCTAGCACCAACAGTGCTATCATCCTTTCACATGAAGAAACACTGAGTATTTATAACAATAACAATCTACCATGAGAGTGAAGCTGAAAGAAAGATGGGATGTGGTCTCTTTCCCTAGTAATTTATAAACAATTGGGGACAATAAATTTATACTCCATATTCTTCTGCTTACAATGTAATCTCTGATATTTTTAGCCTGAACACTTAGGGCAGAGGAAAACACTAGATGTTAGTCCATATAAACCATCCTTGCTGCAACATTTTCTTGACTTTTAAGAATCTTCCCTCCCATACCCCCATAATGTAGACAGATGGAGGCAAGTGTCTTCCTTGAAGTGTCTGGTTGATGAGAATGGAGAGTAGAGCCTGGGATGTGTTCAAAGATGGACTTAGATTCACTTATGGAGCCATCTCATCAAGCACAGGTATGCTGTCTGAAGATTAAGAACGATAATAGAAGACAGACCCCTGCTAGGCTCATTCTGCACTCCTCCCTGAGGTTAGTGGAAAATGAGACAATTGCCACTTTCTGAAAAAGTCTAAATGTTTCCTTTGGAAAAAGATACTGAAGCTCTTTCCTAATCCTTAAAAAGCCTGAACAAAAAGGCTACAAAATATTATCCTTGAAAAACTTCAACAGAATGGCCACACATGCTCCCTAGGTCAGAGTCCCCTGGCTTACCATAAGAGAACAATCCTGGAGTATCCTCCAGGGAGTGCCTGTGGAATGTGGATCACTGGGCAGTTAACACTGGGCAGTTTCAGCACACAGGACTTGTGATTGGTCCAAGTGGATGAACTGAGCTACTATTGTCCCAACTAAACAGATTAGGCTTTACCCAAAGCTGCAGAAACAGCCAGGTGTCTATGCTGAAGGATGCTGAGTGAATCAGTTAGGTATCATTTTCCCTTTAATTCCAACACAAGGAAGATCTGTCACTCCCAGTCACTGTGGAAAGGAACTAGAGGGTGGGGCTTAAAAAGGAAAAAAAGAGGCAACACAGTACAGAGCCCATCCTTAAATTCCTCTGAAAGGAGGGTGGCAAATGAGGAGATGAGGAGGAGTGGGGGAAATTGCAAAAACAAATATGTGCCCCAGATCCATCTGGAAGCCAGATACTCAGTGTGTGGGCAAAAAACTCTCTTCTGTTCCAGGTGCTGTCTCTGGTGGCTGTGTGGCTTAGTCTACCCCTCCCTCTCACCAAACCACAGGGAAGTCCTACTCCTCTGCAACTCCCCCAAGACACATGGCTTACTGTCTGAAAGTACAGTTTTGCTAAAACCAACTGATGAAATTATTTTTCCCAACTATGGTTTTATTACCAAGATGATAAATCATATAATCATTAGTTGTGCAACTTGAATGGACTTTAGAGAGTAGCAATAATAGAAAGAGATAATGGACAGATGTAGACTTCAATTCTCAATCCCATTCATGAGCTAAGTAAATAAGTTATTTAATTTCTCCAAAACTCCATTTTTCTAATTTGTGAAGTGGTGACGAAAACAATATCGCCCTTATCCTATAACCATTCTTTATTCATACATCTATCCATTCATTTAAGAAATACATCCTATCTATGTTTACTGTGTAGAAGACACCTGATACGGTAATGGGTTGGCTGTGTCCCCACCCAAATCTCATCTTGAATTGTAGTTCCCATAATCCCTGTGTGTCATGGGAGGGACCCAGTGGGAGATAATTGAATCATGGGGGCAGTTACCTCTATGCTGTTCTCATGCTAGCGAGTAAGTTCTCATGAGATCTGAGGGTCTTACAAGGAACTTTTCCCCTTTTGCTTAGCACTTTTCATTCTTCTCTGTCCTGCCACCATGTGAAGAAGGGTGTCTTGCTTCCCCTTCCATCATGATTGTAAGTTTCTCGAAGCCTCCCCAGCCAGGTAGAATTGTAAGTCAATTAAAACTGTTTCCATTATAAACTACCCTGTCTCAAGTGTTTCTTCAAAGCAGCATAAGAACAAACTAATAAAACATTATGCTAAGAGGTGGATGTATGGTAGAGAACCGTTCCGACATGGTTATTTACTTGACAGAATTTATAGCCTCTCTGCTGGGAAGGTCAGACATCAATAATCATGCAAATCAATATAATTGATTTTGTGAAGGGATAAATGAAGTAAAAAGTATTTCTGAGGTAGTATCAGGCCGAGATATGAAGGATGAGTGGGAATTAGAGGAGCGAAGAAAAGGAGAGTGGCAATGGGGTAGGATCATGTATTGGGCAAAGGGAACAATCCCTTTGGTGATACTAAAGAATGACTGAGTTTAGTTTGCTGCTCAGATTCTTGGAGTTTGCTGCTAAGATATTTGGATTAAACAACCATTTGGTATGGGTCAAACTTAGAATAATCATATTGAACACGTGGATTTCCTTAACGCAGACTGGCAGGAAAAGGAAGTTAAGTGAATGAAAAGATTATTCTAAATCAATCAGAGAAAACAAAATTCATTAGTGGAAAAAAAAAAGAATGACTAAGTTTCCAGAAACAAAAGATCAGTAAAAAAGACACGAACAAAATGAAAAATACCACCACTAGGTAAGACTGAACAAGCCTATCCAGATCACACAGAGTGGTGTGAATCTCTTCGTGGATTTTACACTTTATCTTAAAGTGAAATGGGACACCAAAAAAGGGCTATAAGATGGGGAGCAACTATTAAACAGGGGATGTGTATAAAATACCACTTTCTTAAAAGGTGTTTAATAAAGTTTGTGTGTGTATGATAAAACACACAAATACTCCAACCTCTTCATTTTTAAGATGTGGGATCATAAAACTAAGCATATGGTTTCAGAATGTCCAAAGAGATTAAGAACATAATACTGAGTTCTAAACAAAACTTTTCACTTAGTTGGATTGATTTTAAATAAGGAATCTATTGGGATTTAAATAATTGATAGTGTTTAGGAAACGATTATCTATTTGACTTTGCATCTAGAAATATTTTATTTTGAACGGACCAGGGGTCATGACATTAGATATATGAAGAAAATATAATCCTTGCACAAAGCACTGTTGTGTAGGCAGACTACCAGATAAAATGCAGATGCCAAGTTAAATTTGAATTTTAGACAAACATCAATCTTTTAGTATAAGTATGGCTCAAATATTTCATAGAACATACTTATACAAAAAAATTGGTGTTCATCTAAAATTCAAATTTATCTGGGCATGCTTTATTTTTATTTGCTAAAGCTGGTAAATCTATTATTATAAAGAACGATAGTCACACACTCATAATAATGTTTGTCTGTTTGTTTGTTTGAGACAGGGTCTTGCTCTGTCACCCAGGCTGGAGTGCAGTGGTGTGATCACGGCTCACTGTAGCCTCAACCTTCTGAGCTCAAGGGATCCTCTGACTTCAGCCTTCTGAGTAGCCGGGACTACAGGTTTGTGCCATCACACCCAGCTAACTTTCTATTTTTTGTAGAGACAGGGTCTCACTAAATTGCCCAGGCTAGTCTTGGACTCCAGGGCTCAGGCAATCCTGCCTCAGCCTCCCAAAGGGTTGGGATTCCAGGCATGAGCCACATAATAATATTATTTGTTGGTTTTCAACTTTTAGGATTGCTTTATTGGTGTAACACTAAATACTTAATGTTATAGATCAGAATATAAATTTTAACAACTTTTCAATATAAAAGTCATAAATGACAGATGGGAAATAAAGAGGTGTAAGGAAAGGTAGAGAATTGGATGTCCATCTTCAGTGGAGGCGAGTTGAGATATTGCTAAAAGTTGATGGATAGTATGTGATTCATCTAGTCTAGTATTCTTTTTGCCAGAAAAGTTCTAAGAGATGGTATTATCATATCAAACTTAAGGCACAGATGTCTTTTTGCTTCAGAGTGATCATTTGTTCCATTGCCTGATTTTTTCCCAAAAACTTTCAGTCTAGTCTGTACTACCTTAGGAAATGAGGAGCACCTCCAACTTTATTAACTCTTATATAAAGCAACTCATTAAAAGTCATCTTTATCCAATACAATTGGAAATGTTATTCTGGTAATAAAAAGCCAGTTTAAGTGGGAAATCATAAAAACGATGCATAAGAACTTTATGTATTTTAATTTTTAAAATATAAAGGAGCATTTATATGCCAATCCTTTGATGTGGGGCCAAGACGTTTTCATTGAATATGGGTCCCTGAGTATGAGTTCTGTGTCATCATAAAGTGACATCTCTCATTTCCATTATTTTCATTGAGTTTCTATAAAATACAGTGAGAATTTGAGGATACTTTAATCTGAGGAGAGTAGCCTTCTGTGTTTTTATAAAAATTTCCCCCATCTTCCACAGTCTTGCCCTCAGCAATTTTTTTATGACTTACTTTTACTGATTATTTTCTAAGCACTTAACATAATTTCTTGGTGAAAACAGTAAAAATATATTTTATATGTATATTCCATTGAGTTTAATTCTATTTCATCACATTATATGATTATATAACCAGAAAGACTGGGACAAGCTATTGTAGTAGCATAAAATATCTACTTCTTGATTTCTCAATTGAGGAAAAATTCACATTCTGCCTCATATGTTCACCCCAAAACTACAAAATAAGTTGTCAAGGAATTTAGGCAATTAAGTCTTCTTATAGGCTAAACTACTGGGAGGCAGGAAACTAGGTTAAACAATTCTGAAGGCTAATTTCACTCAAAATTTGTATCATAATATGTATATCATTCTTGATATCATTCTTCATTTTCTTAAAATGTGAGATTTTTGATTCTCCTAAAATTGTGTTGTTTCCATGGAAGAGTTTTATATTTCTCTTTCACCTAATTATTTTTTCTTTACTTTTCCCTTGAGGATGGGCATGTGGGGGAAAAGGGATAATATGTTTACTGAGCAGCCTAAGAAAGCTCCTTGGGAGATAAGTGGCAGGTTATATTGGGGCTAAGTCCTAAGATAATTTATTATATTCTCAAACCCTGAACAAATCCATTTTACTGAATGTGTAATAGAATTTTCTAGGCTATATCCAGCCGTAATGCTCCAATAGAGACATAATCACATTAATGGAAATGTATTTCTATTTAGATTTTCTTCACAGAATTGCTGTAATCCAAGCTTCATCCTTCTTAATCAAGAAAGTCCACAGCATGAACCTTCTTATTGCATTTAGTATTAAATTTGAT
Source organism: Rhinopithecus roxellana (assembly GCF_007565055.1). Lineage (NCBI taxonomy): Eukaryota > Metazoa > Chordata > Mammalia > Primates > Cercopithecidae > Rhinopithecus > Rhinopithecus roxellana. Next base: position 52,250,652 of record NC_044556.1, on the reverse strand, counting down.
TTCATATACCAGGTTATAGTCTTAATTTCACTTATCTATAAATATCAAATTGTTAATTAATTCCCAGAACCGAAGGTTAAATTGAGCTGTTTTCCTGATGACTAATTTTCAGTAAAGCCAGAATTTTGAAAGTAGCCCCCTTTTTTTTTTTCAAGTTTCTTATATGGGTTTTCTGTTCTAAAATGTTTCTTTATAACGAGAAAAGAGATTCATTGTTGGAATGATGGATTTTGCTTTTTGTTAAAAAAGACAGAGTGCTCAGGGTGGGGTCTGGCCATTTCCTGCCCCAAAACACAACTGTAAAGATCAGTCCAGTTAAAGGCCTAAACAACCTGACAAGATCACTTTAACCACAACAGCAAATAAAGGTGATTCCCAACAGGGGGTTTAGGGAAAGGTGGCTGGGTCTAATTCTCCCTTAATGAACAGGCGGTTTCTCCTACTGGTAACACTACCTCAACAGAGGAGCCCTCAGAGCAGCCCAGGACTCTCTTCAGGAAAGTATATTTCCTTGGCTAAAATAAATGAATTTTAGAACGGACTTAAAGGGCTCCAAGTCTGTTGAAATCTTACTCTTCCTTAAAGGTCCAGATTAAAGACTACCTCCTTTACTCACTGAACATGTCTGAACTGACTTTCCTTTACTGAGATCCCATTGTATTTTTTGTTTATTTGTTTGTTTGTTTGTTTGAGACAGAGTTTCGCTCTTGTCACCCAGACTGGAGTGCCATGGTGCAATCTCGGCTCACTGCAACCTCCACCTCCTGGGTTCAAGTGATTCTCCTGCCTCAGCCTCCCAAGTACCTGGGATTACTAGCGCCTGCCCCACGTCCAGCTAATCTTTTTGACTTTTTAGTAGAGATGGGGTTTCACCATACTGGCCAGGCTGGTCTCGACCTCAGGTGATCTACCAGTCTCAGCCTCCCAAAGTGCTGGGATTACAGGTATGAGCCACCGTGCCCGGCCCCATTGTATTTGTTTTTATTTATTTAAATTTACGTAGATTACACTTTAAATTGTAATTTTTTGAACAATTGACCTCCTCACTGGAATATAAGCAGTTTGAGGAAAGGATTCTGTCTTATCCATTATTGCACTTCCAAGGAACGGTGCTAAGAACAAGAGATACCAGGTAAGACAAAGATGAATTAGTTCATGATAGCACAGTCTAATGGAAGAGGCTAATCTGTAAATAAATACTTGCAATGCAATTTGCTAATGATTCTATTTAAAGTGGATAAAGGCAATATGGAGACAAAGCAAATCAGAAAAACTGATTCTGCCTGGAGATTTAAAACATTGAAAAATAACACACACATACACACACACACACACCCCACTCAGCTAAGTAAACTGCCTGAACTTCTAGTCCTAGAACCCACCTATATATACATATAAACTTAGAGTCTGTGGTTGACACATTTTTTAGTTGTCTTCAGAGCTGTTTGCTATTATTCTCCAAAACGTACTTTTGGCTCCCATTTCAGGCCATATTTACAACTCTCTGACCCTATCCCCTCACCATAGCACACTGACCCTTGGGTAGAATGTGTCTCAAGCTGGGCCAGTCCAACCTTGAGTGGTGAATATTGTGGTGCATTGGATCTATTATACCTACCAGCAGTTCAAACCTTACATTACTCTGGATATGTAGCGGGGTATACCATCTTCTTTGAGAGTTTTCATGTTGGAGATCAGCAAATAGTCTTTAAATCTGTACTGAGCAAAAGATCACATCTTGGTGATAACCTTTGTTAAAGAAATCAGTGAGCTTGGCTGGGCGCGGTGGCTCAAGCCTGTAATCCCAGCACTTTGGGAGGCCGAGACGGGCGGATCACGAGGTCAGGAGATCGAGACCCTCCTGGCTAACACGGTGAAACCCCGTCTCTACTAAAAAAATACAAAAAACTAGCCGGGCGAGGTGGCGGGCGCCTGTAGTCCCAGCTACTCGGGAGGCTGAGGCAGGAGAATGGCGTGAACCCGGGAGGCGGAGCTTGCAGTGAGCTGAGATCCGGCCACTGCACTCCAGCCTGGGCGACAGAGGAAGACTCCGTCTCAAAAAAAAAAAAAAAAAAAAAAAAAGAAATCAGTGAGCTCAATATAAAAATTTATAGGACAAATCCTTATTGAATGCATATTGTATGTTAATGACTGTCAAGCAATCAATAAAGGATAAGCAAGGTACATGGTAGTCCCTTTCATCAGGCACAGGCATGTAGAAAAATAATTAGTATACATGGATAGATGCTAAATCGAGGGAGTGAAGCAGGTGACATGAGCAGAGAGAAGGTCTAACTCTGCCAAGATTGTGACCCTTTGCCTTTATGCTACTCTGAGAATCACAGGCCTCCTGGACAAAGTCGCAAAACCACGAAACATTTTAAAATAAAGATGTTTCTGTTTTTCCATCTCATCAAAGTATGGTTAAAAAAAAAAAAACCTGCTTAATGAAAGTTCAGCTTAAATTCTGTAGTCAAATTTATCGAAATCTTTGTGGGTTTTTTTCCATTTTTCATTATGGGTTACTAAGCAGAAGCAGAATACCTCTGGCCTGGTTTTTCAGTCTGGAATTCATGTCTCTATGGGCTTCCAGACCTCAGTGACTGATCTCCAACACGAAAACTCTTGAAGGGGGTGACATCACCCATTGAGAGTTCCCAAATTAGGAAACTCAGAGATTCCAGGGAGCTCTTTCTGGTCTCTGTCCCTCCATTTGCCCTGTTTTACTGGAATATGAGCTTCACTGAGGCAGCTGGGGTGTGTGTGTTAGCAGCTAACAGGGGCAAAAGCTGGCACTGAAAGAAATTACTTCCAGAGAGGAGATCCTGTTTCTACCATTACCACTTTCCTAGGACTTATTCAGCACCCTGGCTCCAGGAAGATTTATTGGCTGCTTAAAACATTCATGTTTGCTTACTGCTGAGCATTGGAAATTTAAGGGTGAGAACTGGATTGTTAGCAGTCAGGGAGCTCTCTGTTCCAGGCCCATGGGCTCTGGACATCCCCTTAGATTTCACTCTCTATGCCTGCCCTCACAGCTTCCCCTGAGGCACACGCCACATATTTCCTCCCGGGCTTCATCTGAAGTTGCCAAAATTCAGTCAGAATGCAATAGATTGAGAGAGTCAGAAAATAACCATGTAACATGTATAAGAACTCACATTTATGAAGTTTATAGTTTACAAGGTATTTTCACATACGTTAGCACCTGGCTCATTTATTCATTCATCCAATCATGCATTCATGTACCACATGTGTGCTTAGAAACTGGGTCTTACAGTGGTATTTTACAAATAAGGAATAATGCTTAATTTCTGTGGACTTATGTTTAATTCTATAAAATCCATTTATTTAACATTTTTGAAACATTTAGGCTGTGAAAAGCCTTGTGAGTTATAGGTGTGGGAAATATAAAAATTAATTAGTTGAAATAAAGATAATAAAGAGATTATAATCGAGTGAGGGAAATAGATTTGCCAAACAATGTAAACAAACAAAATGGTGTGGGAAAAGGGAATAAAATTAAGTAATGAATTGCAGCATCTAGGGTTCCAACTGGAGCAAAGGCTGATGTTGAGGTATGGTGGGATCTCCTTTTTGGTTCTAATTAGGAAGCACAGTGACCATTAATCCTACCCAACTCTAGTGAGAAGTGGGCTATACAAAAAAGCCTCTTTTAACATGAAAGCACGGGAGTGGAATAGTGGTTTTGCAAACTGGGCTCCATGGAATCTATAGGCATTTCGCTTTGCTGCTGCCACAAACTAGAGCTTTTTTTTTTTTTTTCCTTTTTTCTTGTTTCAAACTGATCTCCAGCAGAAGCTTTAATTTGAATAAAAGTTTATAAGGCTAACAAAATAGGAAAGGAAATAAAAGGAGGAAGGAAGGAAAGAGGGGAGGGAGAGAAAGCAAATGAAAACGAACAAAAACCCTCTGGACTAGGTCTCTAATATCCTGTGACTCTGGTTTAAGCAGAATTAGAGAAAGGTTATTATAAATGTTACTCCATCTGTGCAATATCTCAATTCTAATAGGAAAAAAATTACATGAAGAAAAATTTATAATAGAACTTCAAATATCAATATAGAGAAGATGGGGGGAAAAACAGAAGTTGCCTATAGCTTCAAATCCCCTTGAGAGATGACAATGTGCTAGCAGCCCTGGCTCGCTCTGGGAGCCTCCTTGGCCGCCGCGACCACTCTGGCCGCGCTAAAGGAGCCCTTCAGCCCACCGCTGCACTGTGGCAGCCCCTGTCTGGCTGGCGGAAGCCAGAGTCGGTTCCGCTGGCCCCGCAGGCCCGTGCCTGCTGGGCTTGATCAGGGGACAAGCTCCCTCTGGGCTACCAGAGTGCCCAGGCTAGGTGCTGCAAAGTCCTGTGGTGAGTCCCAGTGAGAGGTGAAGCTGGCTGGGCTTCTGGCATGGGTGGGGACTTGGAGAACTTTTCTGTCTAGCTAAAGGATTGTAAATACACCAATCAGCATTCTGTGTCTCTGTGTCTAGCTAAAGGTTTGTAAATGCACCAGTCAGCGCTCTGTGTCTAGCTAAAGGTTTGTAAATGCACCAATCAACACTCTGTCAAAACGGACCAATCAGCTCTCTGTAAAATGGACCAATCAGCAGCATGTGGGTGGAGCCAGATAAGGGAATAAAAGCAGGCATCCCTGGCCAACAGGGGCAACCCACTTGAGTCCTCTTTCTCACTGTGGAAGCTTTGTTCTTTTGCTCTTTGCGATAAAACTTGCTGCTGATCACTCTTTGGGACCACACTGCCTTTATGAGCTGTAACACTCACCGCAAAGGTCCACAGCTTCACTCCTGAAGCCCGCGAGACCACAAACCCACTGGGAGGGATGAACAACTCCGGACGGGAGGAATGAACAACTCAGAATACGCCACCTTTCTGAACTGTAACACTCACTGCAGAGATCTGCAGCTTCACTCTTGAGGCCAGCGAGACCGCGAACCCACCAGAAGGAAGAAACTCCGGACACATCTGAACATCTGATCCCCAGACACACCACCTTTAAGAACTACAACACTCACCACGAGGGTCCGCAGCTTCATCCTTGAAGTCAGCAAGACCAAGAAACCACCAATTCCGGACACACCCTCATCAAAACACCCCGTCCTGTTGCCCATGTTTATTTAATATTGGCCCCAATTTTGTGTACTTAGGTTTTAAAGTTATTAAGATATATTCATATGATTAGCTCAGAAGAGAACTTTTGTTTTTCTCTTTTCTTTTTTTAGACAGTCTTGCTCTGTTGCCCAGGCTGGAATGCAGTGGTGTGATCTAGGCTCACTGCAATCTCCACCTCCTAGGTTCAATCAGTTCTCCTGCCTCAGCCCCACAAGTAGCTGGGATTACAAGCGTGTGCCACCATGCCTGGCTAATTTTTGTATTTTTAGTAGAGACGGGGGTTTTGGCACGTTGGCTAGGCTGGTCTCAAATTCCTAGCCTCAAGTGATCCGCCTATCTCAGCCTCCCAAAGTGCTGGTGTGTCTGGAAATGGTTCCTTCTGCTGGGTTCTTGGTCTTGCGGACTTCAAGAATGAAGCTGTGGACCCTTGTGGTGAGTGTTACAGTTCTTTTTTGAGATGGAGTCTAGCTCTGTTGCCCCGGCTGGATTACAGTGGCACGATCTCCACTCACTGCAAGCTCCGACTCCTGGGTTCATGCCATTCTCTCGCCTCAGCCTCCCGAGTAGCTGGGACTACAGGTGCTCACCACCAAGCCTGCTAATGTTTTGTATTTTTGGTAGAGATGGGGTTTCACCATGTTAGCCATGATGGTCTCAATCTCCTGTCCTCGAGATCCACCCACCTTGGCCTCTCAAAGTCCTGGGATTACAGGCATAAGCCACCGTGCCCTGCCGAGTGTTACAGTTCTTAAAGAATGGTGTGTCTGGAGTTTGTTCCTTCAGATGTTTGTGGTTTCACTGACTTCAGGAGTGAAGCTGCAGACCTTCACAGTGAGTGTTACAGCTCTTAAAGCTGGCGCATCTGGAGTTGTTTGTTCCTCCCGGTGGGTTCGTGGTATCACTGGCTTCAGGAGTGAAGCCGCACACCTTTGCTCTGAGTGTTACAGTTTATAAAGGTAGTGCAGACCCAAAGAGTGAGCAGCAGCAATATTTATTGTGAAGAGCAAAAGACCAAAGTTCCCACAGTGTGGAAAGGGATCCCAGATTGTGGTTGCTGGCTGGCATGGCCAGCTTTTACTGCCTTATTTGGCTCCACCCACATCTTGCTGATTGATCCATTTTACAGAGTGCTGATTGGTCCATTTTACAGAGTGCTGATTGGTCCGTTTTTACAGAGTGGTGATTGGTGCATATATAAACCTTCAGCTAGACACAGAGCACTGATTGGTGTGTTTATAATCCTTTAGCTAGATAGAAGAGTTCTCCAAGTCCCCACCTCACCCAGAAGCCCAGGCAGCTTCACCTCTTACTGGGATTACAGGCGTGAGCCACTGCACCCAGCCAGAATAGAGCTTTGTCTGTTAAATGTTTTTAAGTTTCTTAAGTTACGCACTCTGTTTAATGCTTTCAGAAGTTTTGGAAAACAAAAAACACAAATCACTGCCCGTTATTACTTAAGAACAACTCAGTTTCTGTATCTGGGAATCCTTTAACCTAAGACATATAGGAAGGGAGAGCATTCCCAAGATGGCTGTCTGTTGTCTTTGGCTTTTACTACTGTGGACCCAGTTGTGCTCTAACTAAGGTGCCCTAGGGCATTCTGCCATCAGAAACCATAACTGGGAAACTGTACATGTATGCAGCTCCAGGTTTTTAAGGGCTATCAGGAGATGTGAATGGGGAGCTTTTTCAGATATATATAGTGTATTAATAATTAATTAGTGGGGACAAGACCTCTTGGGGTTTAAGAGTGCGAACCCTTACCCCACAGTGCAAGTAGCGTTCCAAGTACAGTGACTGCAGGCTGGGTGCTGAATACCAGCTGGTAAATTCAGACCTGACCATTTTAGACTGTACCTAGGCTGGCCATCATGCTAAAAACAGACATAGACCAGGTACAGATGCAAGCAAAGCCTTCCTGTTGCTCCAACAGGTATTCTAGGCCAAGGAAGGAGGTGCCCCAGAGACATTTGAACCCCTTATTCAAGGGAAACATTTACTCTCTGGTTCCAACTTTCCTAGAATCTATTTAGCCTCATTTTCTTTTACTACATGGTTTTTCTGGGGAAGGATGTATACTTTTTAGCATCAGCTATGTTCTGAAGCATGGACAACAAATAGACATTTTCCTTTGTATGCCCTACAAGTATGCAGATTTAAATAAATTTAGTATCTGCTTTCTTTGCAACCCCAACTGCTTCCCACCCTCATTTAGGGACCAAACATTAGTCTTTAAAGGTAGAAACATCTTTTCCCCTTCCTCAGCCTATTTTGACACTTAAGACCTGTGGAATCTACCTCAGAAATGTCTCTGAAATCTCCATCTTTTACTTTATTCATTAATTTGTATTGAGCACTAAAGGACTTGGATAAGATCCAGCCTATTTTTATAATAATCAAGTAAGTACTGGAGTGTGAGACAAATAAATAACTATTAATCCAATGTGAGAGATGGTTTAATAGAGCTTTGCACAAGGTGGTCTGGGAGGGCAAAGGAGGAGCCATCTGTTTGTTTTTTTGGTAGCAATGTTCAAAAAGTATTTGTTGTGGATGTTCAAAAAATATTCGTAGAAGCAAACTAAACTGAAGCGGTGATGCATATTCTGTTTTCAAGAATGAATTTGAAACTATTATTCTCACCATGACTTACAGAAGATGCTTCATAAAGTGCTCTGTGGGTTTTGTTTTGTTTTGTTTTTTGGTAAATTTCAGAGCTATCACCTTAAAATACTCTTTTCTGGAATTTCTCATTATCACCACTAAAAAGAGGGGAGGGGAGAGAAGGGAAAAATCAGTAGAGGGGAGGGAGGAGAAGGGAAAAATCAGTAGCAGAGAGAAAGAACAACGCAAGATTTTCTCTTGGATAAACATCACCTTGGATACACGTAGCAAGTTGGAGAAATTAGAAAGAATGTTAAGGGTTTAGAGTGAACAGAGTTTCCTTATGAAAACGCAAATGTTACAAATGGAGATCCTTAGCATGTCCCGAGTGATCAGAGAATTGACTTGTGAAGAGACTTCTTATTCCTCAGGCCTATGAGAGGGTGGATTTTGAATCAAAAGAGTTTCTTCCCTCAGTATTTCCATTTGAAGAAGTTGCTAGTTTAAAGGCTTCAATGTGTGTGTGCCTATATGAGAGAGACAGAGATGGGGGGAAGTAAAGAAGGAGGAAGGGGGAGAGAGAAGTGTGAATGAGCATATGATTTTTCCATTTTTTACAGATTTGCTTGTGAGTGCATTTGCAAATCTCTTTGCATGTGTTTCACTGCATATTGTTTCCATGTGTTCATGTGGGTGTGTTTGTTTATGAGGAAGTTAATTGTATAAAAATGTGTTGTTTTCTTGTGCATAAGTAGTTCAACAGAGTAATGTTTATATGTGCATGTAGGTAGTGTACTGGTATACATAGTGTATATATGGAATACTGTTAATTTTAAAAGCATTATTTGTAAAATTTATGGGTTTCTATCATTATATTAAATTTCAATGCACAATCATCTCTCAATAAGAATTTACAAATGAGCAACTGTTTTTAAGTAATAGATATTAAACCCACACAATAATACTTACATATATTTTGTTCTGAATTTAAAATTGCAAATTTGCAGAAAAGTATACACAAAAGTTGCAGAAGCTGAAGAAGGTGAAGCTGAAGATGGTTTTCAATTGCTTCTTGATTCTTTTGGTAAAGTTCAAGCAGGGCTGCCTGGAGGAACCAATTACGATTTTCCTAGATCTGCGTCAGTGACCCCAGCTCATCTCTTTGCTGACTTTTGTACTTTTCAAATTAAACAGTGACAGAGAAGAAGGACAGGAGGCTCATGTGAATCTGTATCAGTGCCTAAAATAAAGAGGATGGTGGTGTGGTGCAGAAAGTGGACTTTGGAGTCATTTAGAACTGGCTCTGAAACACAGTTCCGTCACTTACCATCTATGCAGCTCTGAGCCTGTTACTTCACTTTTCAAGGCTTAGTTCCCTCATCAATTCAATTAGGCTAATAATACCTACGTTTCCTCTAAGGGTGGTTCTGAGAATCAGGTAAACTAATGCAAGTAAAATGCCTTTTAGTTAGTCTGGTAAAGAGGTAGAGGTTCAGCAAATATTAATGCCTTTATCAGAAATAGTGATTAAAATGTAAAATAGTGGTGCTGAAAAGAGAAAAGCCTGCTTTTTGTATCTCTTATGTCTGCTATGTAAAAAGACAGGTGTGGTGATTCTGAACTAGACTGGTTGGGGTGGGTAACTAAGAAATACATTAAGCCAGTTGGCTGAGAATAATACTTTCAAGGAACTATATCCCTGTGAGTGAGAAAGCATGGAGAGGTACTTTAGTCGGATGTGCCCATCTTCCCACAGTTTCCCAGCCTTCTGCCTCTGTCCCGACACTGGGAGTTAGAACAGCCTGTGCCCCCTGCCCCTTTCAGGGCCCACCTAAAGGAAAAGGAGTTTGAGCAGAAGCATTGCACTGTGAACAGAGAAAATAGGTTTTATAAGTTGGGAGGACCAAAAGCAAACTGGCTTAAGACAAACAGGGATGTGAGTGAGGTGCTGAGTTGGGATTCAGCTGGTAGCTTGGTTCCTAAACCTGGGCTGTAATCACCCCTAACAGTTACCTGTAAAATAGAGGCAGTGTGAGCTCCAAATGGTGAATAAGGCCAGTACCATATTTAGTCAATTTTCTCATTAATTACTGTGAGGAGAAGAAAGACTTAATTTCTAATTCATGTGTAGTTTAGAAGGGGGAATGCAATCCATATGGTTCTTATTCAATTACATTTATATCATCAAAATAGACTGTTTTTCTAAAGCTATATCATGGCCAAGAAATTCAATGAGCCCTCTTAACTAGCAGTTGAAGCCTTATTTCTTAAAAACAGGAAGTCACATTTGACTTTGAGTAAACCAGTTTCCTCTGGACAAGTATTAGAAGTGGCTAAGTTTTGGACACCTGCAAATCCTAAATTGGTTTCAGTCAAATTCCGAGTTCATTCAATCATGTGGAAACCAGTTCCCTGAACTTCTGGGCAAACTTTCTCAAACCAGGAAAGTGACTATGTTGCTCAACAATTGTTCTGTTTACCAAATAGCCTCCTCTTGTGTAGACCGATGTGTCTGAAAACAACTCTGATACTTTCTTGGTGCTACCTACCTATGGTGTGGTCTTGGACAAATTCCTGATAGGCAGTTATTTTAAATTCGCCAGTCACTTTAATTATGGGTGTCTCAGGTTTTCAATGCTCTGTTCTGTAACATGCTTTACAGTTTGAAAATACAATGACCTTGTGATTCTATAATCAGCACACAATTAAAAAATACTCCCTCTAGATGCTATTGTAAATCTGAGTTCAAAATTCTATACTAGAACTTACAAGCTACTTGACCTTGGGAAAATTATTAAAACTCTGGGCCTCAATTTTGTCATGTGTAATTATGTGAGATAACATATATTATCACAGTATATGGTTCTAAGTAATCACTTCATACATATATTTTTATTCTTTTGTTTTCTCTTCCCTCCTTCCTATTCTTCTTCACTTTCCTCCCTTTTTTTCTTCCTCTGATTCTTCTATTATACCTGTATCTTTTTCTAATAGGGGAAAGTTTTTATTGGCTTACATAGTTACTTCTCGAGAGACTCATCTGTGTGATTTCGTCTTCTCTTCTTGGTGAACTATTGGAGGAGTGAAGAATTTCTTCTATCTGATGCTCTCCACGTTGCCTCACCAAGCATCTCCAAAACTGAGGTTCCTGAGTCAATGCTATGGCCGTCCTTGTCTCAATGTTTTTGACAGCTATTTACGTTTATAGACAGCTGGATTCCATACAGTGATTCACCTTATGCTTCCTTGTGCTTTACCTTTTATGATTAAAGTGACCAAATTGTCTTAAATATAAAACATGGATGCATGGTGCTTATTTTTTCTTTGACTGATTTTGTATTCATTGGGGGAAAAGTCATACGAAAAGCCTTATATATTTCTAAATATACACTTCTAATAAAATTTAAATATTAAGAAAATCAGAAAATTCAGAGTCAGAAATGGGACTAGAGAAGCAATATGTACTCCCCTTACATGAATACTCTTGAAATCATTTTGAGACTTTCTCTAGGCTATAAAATTTAGAGCTGCTGATGCCTGAACCATTGAAAGATATGTTTGCCCTTACATAATGTGAGTCAAGACATTTTTCAGGAGCAAAATTTGCTAAAAATGTGTTTACTCTTTAGCAGTTCTTATACTTACAGACCACAAAAACGGATTTCCATGGCACTTTCCTAGGAACCTGGTAACTTGTCTAGTTCAGAATCCGGCATTTTAGACTCTTCATGTAGGCCTATCTCATAGTGCAATGCTTCTCAAATTTCAGTTTACATATAAATATTACTGGATCTTGTTAAAATATGGATTGATTCAGTAGGTTTGAGGTGGAGCCTGTGATTCTGGATTTCTAACAAGGTTCAAAGTAAGACTGAAATTGCTGTTCCATAGATGACACTTTCAGTAATATGTGTTTATCACTTGGATCAACATGAATCGCAAACCACATACTCCACAAGTGTGACCTTGAGTTTCACGACACGAAGAGCCTTAGTACCTCTCTCTATAGGTTTGAGAGGTCATGGCCTCTAGAATTTGTGAAGACTCTGTAAGATCAGTAGCTGCCAAGGAAGCCTTCTCTTTTAACTTAAGTTTATTTCTCCCTGGGCTTTGTTCATGTAAGTTAAGAGAAAGAGCAGACAGAATGTATACGTATACTTGGGACATGGATAAAGGTCACGGCTGCCAAAGTGTTGCCACCTTTTCCTCCACATTTCTGTTGACCCAGGATAGTACAGCTGATGGCTCCTCAGCTTAATCATGGGTGACGAAGTCAGAGTTTGTATAATATACCAGGTCACCATGCACCCAGCAGTGCTTATATATACATCCTGTAAATATTGTCTTTTTATTCAAGAAATTTTAGTCGGCCTAAAGAGAGTAATATTGAAGGAGATATGGCTCCCCAGCATACTAGCTATGTAACTTTGGTCAAGGAACGTTACATCTCTCTGCTTCAGTATTCTTAGCTGTAAAATGGGTAATAGCAATTTTCAGGGTTGTTGTGAGAATTAGAGACACCTTTAAAGTGCCTGCCAGAATAAATCGTAGATATTACTATTGGTCTTGATTATTTTTGTCGTGAAATGCACTTTACTATAATTGTTTAAGGCAACTGGGAACAATGGGTAAAGCTGATTTATTATTCAGAATAGTTCACTGTGCAGATTTGGCCAGAGTGAAGGCAATATAGTGGATTCTGGTATTTGCGACTTAATTTATTGTATCAACACTCTCAGTACAATTGCATTTAGGCTTATTCAGTATAACATATTAACTAGAGTTTTTACAAGGCATTTTAAAAATAGCTGATACAATCATGAGTTTTAGAGTTAGTGAATATGCATCTTACACACTACTGCCAGGTAAGAGTTGTTAAAGGCTATTTAATGTACACTTTACCCCTTTTCCAACACATGCCGAAAAACAGGGAATAAGCAAAACTCTGAAGCAGTCGACATAATGTTTTCTAATAATGAAAAGAAGCGTGACATAGTCTGCTAAGTATCTGCTCCATTAACTGTCTTACTTATTTTCTCCAAAAGTCCTCTGAGGTGAGAGGGACATCCTGGTGCTTTCCTCAGCTCTTTTCACTAGGTCATATTACATAGACTTCACTTTGTCAACTATGTTATCTACTTGCTTCACTTTCTTGCTTCCCTCATAACTTTCTTCTCTTTCTTCAATGCAGGAGGAGTACAGTGAATGCTTCCTCATTGATCCATGCCTGAGTGAAGGCCCCTGGGTTCACTAAAAGAGAGTGAGAGGTAGTAAATAAACTAAGTGGAGGGGGCATTAAATCATTCGCTGCCTAGAAGCAGCAAATGCACAAGCAGACTGGACTGGGAAAGGGCCTGTATGCTTATATCCATGAGACAACTCAATCCTCTGTACTCTGTGTGAATGACAATTATAGTCAGGGAATGGCTTTCCTACTCCCAGCCTCCTCTCCTCTTTCTTCTGTATTTTAAAAAGTACAGTGAAATTTCTGAGAAGCAAGCATGCTATTTCATGCCCTGCAATTACTCAATGTTCTTTTGTAACCTTCTAAGTTTTTTCTCATTTTTTTTCCCCAGGGGTAATTTTATTTAGGGAGCCCTCTTTATTTATTCAGTTCAACAAAACAAAGAAGTATGGAAAAATGGCTTTTTGTGTTCTAGTTTCAGGAGTTATCCCGTCACTTAAACTACAACATGAAGTTTTACAGACTCATCACTCATCCTCACTTGCACACAAACAAGTCAGTTTATGCAAAAGTGCAGAAATGCCTTCGGTGCTTTTTTATATACTCTTTGAATTGAGACACCAAGAGTGAGAATGCATGTGATACACCCTTGTAATAGAGGATTCTCAGAATTCTCAGACTATGCTATCTCAAAGTTGAGAGAGTCCTCAAAGACAATCTTTTAAATTATTCATCTGATGCTTGAAGTTTCTGTACAATTTCCTTATCCTTATCAGCCAGAGCTTGATTGCCTCAATTTTCAGGAAACTTCTTACTTCCCTAAGCTGTCTGTTGCATCTTTGATTGCATTTCTTCACTTGAATTATGTATTGTACTTGTGGCTGTATGTCATAACTGCCTGTACCTGCAGCAGGTGACCTATCTGTAACAAGCATTTTTGATAGCAGGTCATGGTTCCTCTGAGAGTCTGGGCACCACAAGTAGATTGTACGTTGGATAATCAGCCACGCCCATGCAGAGAGCCTTTTTGGGATGTTTGTGCCCAGTGTGTGGAGTGGTGGCTCTGAAGACTGCCAAGGCCAGTGGGATTTCTCTCAGCTTCCTGGGAGACTCCTACCTGCACACTTTGGACAGTTCTCTGCTCACCTGCTGCACTCTGTCAACAAGCAAGGAAAATTTTAGGGCAGAAGCCCAGGATGCAACCAGGCTCTAGAAACCCTCTTACTGGGCCTTGGGGTGAACTCATGCTCACAAATGGGCTGCCTGCCAAACATTAACTAAAATACTCACACTTGTTTTTGACAACAGTCCTCAGGTTAAATTTCACCAAGTGCTATTTTGGGTAAGACGCTATGGTAGAAATGTCTCCAGATTCCGAGTGGCTACAAGGCCTCTGCAAAGCCACCTTTCAGCATGTCCCATTTGCTGTGTTTTCAAGTAATCAGCTGTGTTGGTGCCTTTACAATATTCAGTCCCAAAGGTGAGTGGGGAAGCCTGGAAAGGGGTTTCTGAGGTAGAGTCTTTGGGACAGGCTACTCTAGGAATCTCCTTGCCTGAGCTGACTCTTTGATATGTGAAAGCAACAGTAAGGGGTGGCTTCCAAGTGCCTGTCTGTGATGATGGATGAGTTTGGCCCTGCAGCCTGGGGAACAGATAGGAGTCAGCAGAACACAGATGTTGCAAGGCAGCCAAATTAATCTTTAATGGGAACGTACAAGTTGGATTCTTATTAGAATATCTAATAGCCTAACCTCATTGCAAATCAAGAGCTAACCTTACAGAAGAGATTTACAGAAAAATCTCTAGGTCTTGCTAAATATGAGACAACAACTTATTCATCCTGTGAGGCTTTCTTGAAAATCTTTCAACTATTAAGGAAAGATTTCACAGCCAAGAAGAGCATGGTCTAAAATGCACACTTTCTGCAGTCCTTTGGGGGAGTTGAAGCTCAGGGTGGCAGACATTTGAGTGAATCAGACTGATCACTGATCAGACTGAATCAAGTACACGTATATGCAGTACAGGACAAAGCAGGAATCAAATTCTATGACAGTCCTTGGGTAAGAAATATCTTCTTCTGCAGAAATGTCTCCAGAGAAATATACATTTCATTGGTCAGGGAACCGAACCCATGATTTCTTTCCATTAAGAAAGGCTGTATGTTAACTGACCTATATTAGCTAGTTGGCTGTGTAGAAATATGTGGAAAGAGTTACCAACATCAGAGACCAAATACATCTTGGGTATCTCTTATCCTACCAAATTAGAAAGGCAGTGGTATCTTGACCTCCCTTGTAGAATTAATTTCTGGAATTATGTTACTTTCAGGGAATTCATTTTTCATTCCAAGGATATTATGGAGAAGTGGAGATTCTGGTGAATCAAGCCCCTTTCTCAGTAGAATTTCTGAATACAGTAGAAAAGAAAATTGAGGGAAGAAATTATGATCATAAAGGGGATCAGAAAAATGTCTATAAAATTTTATAACAATATATGTATGATGGCTATACTAGATATCTGGCAAATCTAACAGAAATTAAGGTTGCATTTCTGATCCAGTAGTATGTAAGCTTATGAAAAGCACTGATCACGCATTAAATCAACACCCATCTAGTGGGTCTTCAGCAATCATTCATATGCAAGCCATTTAGAGACAAGAGGTAATGTGCATAACACTAAATGCAAATATGTAAGATTTGGAGAAAGCCAGGCCTGGTTTGAAGCTTTTGATAGTTTTTTATGAAATAAGGTGATATGGTTCGGCTTTGTGTTCCCACCCAAATCTCATCTTGAATTGTAAACCCTATAATCCCCATGTGTCAAGGGAGAGACCAGGTGGAGGGAATTAAATCATGGGGATTGTTTCTCCCATGCTGTTCTTGTGATAGTGAGTGAGTTCTCATGGGATCTGTTGGTTTGAAGGGGCTCTTCCCATTTCGCTCAGCATTTCTGCTTCCTGCCACCATGTGAAGAAGGTGCTTTGCTTCCTCTTTGCCTTCCGCCATGATTGTAAGTTCCTGAGGCCTCCCCAGTCATCTGAACTGTGAGTCAGTTAAACCTCTTTCCTTATAAATTACGCAGTTTGGGGCAATTCTTAAAACAGTGTAAAAATGGACTAATACGTAAGGATAAAAATGTCTTTCTTGCAAGACCATTGGGAAAATTTCAGCTCTAATTTTTGAATTAAGCTTACTCTTGTCAAGTGTAACGATGGATAATTATACGAATTGTTGCCTCTCTAGCCCATTATGATGGGGAAAAGTTTAGAATTGAGGAAAATTCTGAGAAAGCATCAGGGCCTGTGTGGTAATCTAAACTTTCATTCCTCTCTTCTGAGAAAGAGGAGATGGACGTGTCATCCGTACTGGGAAATCTGATTGAGGCTTTGATCCATCTGTTCTGGAGGTGAGTTATCCTTGTCTGATGTAGCCATTTCTTGGACTCCAGCAAATACAGTCAAAATGAGCACTATCTATAAGAAAAATAAAAAGAATAAAACAAATTGACATAATTAACACATAAAGACTTTAAATATCTGTTATAAATGGTCTCATGGCTTTAAAGGAAAACTTTGATCATAAATAGAAAACAAATAGGAATATCAGTAGGAAAATGGAGAATTAATAAAAGGAACAAAATGGAAATTTATACTGCAAATCACAATATCTGATATGAAAAACACGTTAAATGGGCTTACTATCAGATTAGACATTATAGGAGAAAATATTACTGAATTCAAAGACATTACAATGGAAACTATGCAAACTGAACCATAGGAAAAAAATGGCTGACAAAAAATGGACAATGAACAGAGCTTTAGTGACTTGAGGGCAAAATAAGACAGTTTAACATATCTGTAGAATACCAGAACAAGATGAGAGAAATATTGAGACAGGAAAATATATTTTAAAAAGTAACAGTGGAACATTTTTCAGATTTGATGAAAATATATACCCACAGGTTCAAGAAGTTCAATGAATTCTAAGCAGTATAATCAGACATACCGATAGAAGCACATAATATAATTGCTGAAAACCAATGATAAAGACAAAATCCTAAAACTGAATAGAGAAAAAGATACATACAACAGAACCACAAGATTTGCTAATAACTTCTCATCAGCAATGACAGAAGCCAGAAGATGATAGCATAAGATCTTTAAATTGCTAGAAAAAAGAGTCAACCTAGAATTCCAATTGCAGTGAAAATACTCTCCAAAATGAAGGTGAAACAAAGACATTTTTGGTCAAATAGAGTGAAAAACATGTCTTTTCCAGAATGCCTGCATTATTAGAATTACTAATGGAAGTTCCTCAGGGTGAAGAAAAATGATATCAAATGGAAACTCAGATCTAGAAAGTACCGAGAATGGCAAATATGTGGGCAAATATAAAAGACAGATTTTTTTTCATTTCCTAATTTCTGAAAACATTATTGTCTATTAAAGCAAAAACAATAATAATGTACTACAGGACTTAAAACACTTAAAAGTAAAATTTTTAATAAGAATAGTAAAGGGAATGGGAAAAGGGTAATTACAGAATACTCTTTTAGGGTTCTCTCATTATACACATTGTGATGTAATATTAATTGACAGACTGTGGTAGATTCAAAACCCTAGAGAAATCACTTAACAAATAAAACAGAAAAGTATGCCAAGTATCCAGTACAAGAGATGCTAAATACTGAAAAATACCGCATCTGTAGAAGGTTGAAAGGAGAGAAAAGTAACAACAGCAGTAACAGCAAATAAATGCCATAAATAGAAAACAAAGAGCAAGATGACAGACTAAAATTAACCATATTGACAACTGCATTAGAAAGTAAAACGAAATATATGCTATTTGTAAGCAACGTACTTTCAGTATGACATAGATAGCTTGAAATTAACACAATGGAAAAAGATGTATCATGTAATCAATACACATAAGAAAAGTGGCTTGGCTATATCAATAACATGCAAAATAGACTTAACAAAAGGATCAATTCATCGTGCAAAATAGACTTAACAACAAAAGGATCAATTTATCAGGAAAAAAAATACAGTCTAACACAATTCGTTATAATTCCTGGTTGATTTTAGTCTATTATATTAATTTAATATAAAAACATATTAAGCCACAATAACAGAGCTAACTATAAGATGTACAGAATAAGACACACAAGGAATGCTAAATCATACCCTGGGGCTAAGGGAGGCTTCCTAAGTAAGACACGCTTTGAATGGGGGATAGCTCCCAAAGGCCAGCATTCAGATCTCATTGGAGGTGTGGTTGCAGATCACTGAGTGGCAGAGAAGCTTCCTGTGTTCCCAGGTCGTTGTTAGAACAATTGCATGTCCACATGTAAAATCATGAACCTAGACCCTTATCCTATACTATACATGTATATATATAATATATGTTTATATATATATAAATTAACTCAAAATGTATCATTGACCTAAATGTAATAGCTAAAACCAAAACACTTCTACAAGGGAACATGATAAAATCTTTGTGACCTTGAGTTAAGGTTTCTTACATAGTATACAAAAGCACTAACCATAAAATAAAATAATGATGAATTGGGTTTTATCAAAATTCAAAACTTTTGTGCTCCCAAATATAATTATGTATAAAATGAAAAGGCTAGCCAAAGACAGGGGAAAATATTTACAAACAAAATACTAAAAATCAGCTTGTATCTAGAATATATAAAGATTTCTTACAGCTAAATAGTAAAACAAACAACCCAGTTGAGATATGGGCAAGAGATTTAATGGTCACTTATAGCAGAAGGTAGATGAATGGCAAATAAGTATGTGTAAAGATGCTTATTATCATTAATCATTAGAGATATGCTACGTGCCCTACTATATTAAAGACACATGATACACTACATCTCCACTATAATGGCTAAAGCTAACAAGACAGGCAATACCAAATGTTGGTGAAGATGTGGTGGAACAGCTTGAATGCTCATATATTTCCAGTGGAATTATAAAATGGTACAGTCACTTTGGAAAACAATTTTATAGTTTCTTATAGAATTAAACATTCACTTATCATATGAACCATAAGTCTCACTCGTAAGCATTTACGCCAGAGAAAATAAAAATCTAAGTTCACACAAAACCCTGTAACACTCTAGATTTGTGCATTTCATTGCATGAATGATACATTAAATTTTTAAAAATGAAAGTCAGAAAATGTATTTTTAAAAGTATTATAACGACAACACAAATAATTACCTGACAGTACAAAGCAATTGTAGAAAATGTATGTGATACATTTATTTACTTATTTGTTTTTTTACTTACTTACTTACTTACTTACTTACTTACTTACTTACTTACTTATTGAGACGGAGTTTCGCTCTGCCGCCCAGGCTGGATTGCAGTGGCGTGGTCTCTGCTCACGGGAAGCTCCGCCTTCCGGATTCACTCCATTCTCCTGCCTCTGCCTCCTGAGTAGCTGGACTACAGGTGCCTGCCACCATGCCTGGCTAACTTTTTGTATTTTGGGTAGAGACGGGGTTTCATCGTGTTAGCCAGGATGGTCTCCATCTCCTGACGTCGTGATCCACCCACCTCGACCCAAAGTGCTGGGATTACAGGCGTGAGCCACCGTGCCCAGCCGTATGTGCTGCATTTATATAATGTACAGTGTGGAAAACCAGTCTGGCTCCTGAAGCAAAGGTTAACAAGGCAATTGGGTTTGGTTCTATTCCCAGGCCGACTGAAGAAGAACCAGGGTTCTTGGAGACATTAGTCTACCTTCTCACTTAAAGGGTGGGGTCTATGACCCTGAATTCACAGTTTGGCCATGGTAGGTAGCAGAAGGAAGTCCATAGATATATGTCTTTAGTGAATGAAAGACGTAGCCTGACAGATTTCCAGAACTGATAAATTTTTTTGGTGAGAAGCAAGAATGGCAGGGTCAATAAGTATGTCAGAGTAAAGAAAACTCTTTCCAAAAGACAAAAATGCCCAGCCTCAATGTCTAAGTCACTGGAAATGCTAAATAGTACACAGAGTTCCTTTCACAATGCCAGTTTAGTTGGGCCGTAGTCAGCCAGCTGTAGATGTTTTAAAATATAAAACAAATTTCCTAGCAATCCGTTTGCAGCAAATTTTTGTTGCACATATTGTTGCTTGGCTTACTGCTTTATGTTTCAGTCAAATCTGGAGCATTGAATCTGTTATGGGCATTGGGACTTTGTTTTCCCTCAGAATCTCTGCTTTCTCTGATCAGGATTGGAGCTTCCAAATCTTTCCAGCAGTCACAGGAAGCCACTAAACACAGTTCCTGATGGGAAAGACTCTGAGGAATGTGAAACCTGGTATAGTGCTTAAGGATGATATCTCCAGGAGTGTAGCAGAAACAATCAATAATAATACTGAAGTTCAGTCTCTTGGGGAATTTACATTTGATTTAAAAACAGTCACTGTGTGAATATTCTGATTTTTCTAAAAAGAATGTGGGTGCAAAATGAAGTCTAGAAGGAGGTGGCATGACCTGAGTTTCCTGTTTTTATGGTTTTTATAAAATCAAGCCTGAAGCTGCACCAGGCAGGACAGCCAAAACTGATAAGAAAACTATAGCCTTATTGGTTTGAATAATCAGAGGACAGAATTTGGAGCAACCACAGTTGCTGGAAAATTCTGGTAGAAATTTTGGAAAGGAGCAATCCAAAGAGAGAGTATCCTTAATTCTCTGAATAACTTTTGGCCTAACTTCTGGGGACTCCAGAACTATGTATTTGAGGGCAGATTCTAAGCAGCCCAATAAAGAACTGAATTGAGATTATTTAAGCCAGCACTCACCATAGGGATACAAAGTTTTCAGTATGGATTTACTCAAATTAAGTGCCCGTTGAAACAAATGCAGACACATGATTAGCACTCTTCAGAGGAATATAATAGAATCCAGAATGTCTGCAACTTATTATTCACAATATCCATGATGTAATTCAAAACTGGCAGACATACAAAGAAACAGGGAAACCTGACTAGTTCCTAAAGTGAAAGACAGTTTGTAACCATTCCTGAAATGACCCAGATGTTGGAATTAGTAGACAGTATTTTAAAGCAACTATCTTAAGCAACTATGCTTAAGAATGTAAATGAAAATGTTCTTACAATGAATTAATGACAAAAGGATCTTAGCAGAGAAATAAAAGGAGCAAGTAGAACTGAACTGAATAATGCAATATTTGCATCACAAAAAATCTACTTGATGGTTTTAACAATAGAAAAAACAGTAGAAAAAAGATAATGGAAGAGTTAGTGAACTTGAAGATAAATTATTTAATCTAGAGAACAGAGACAAAAATTGTGGGCAGGGGAAATGAATAGATCTGAGGAATAATATCAATAAGTCTAGTATACATGTATTTGAGTCCCAGATTGATAGTAGAGAGACAAGGAAGTAGAAAATATTTTGGAAGAAATAGGGACATTGGGCTGGGCACAGTGGCTCATGCCTCTAATCCCAGCATTTTGGAAGGCCGAGGTGGGTGGATCACCTGAAGCCAGGAGTTCAAGGCCAGCCTGAACAACATGGTGAAACCCCACCTCTACTGAAAATACAAAAATTAGCTGGGTGTGGTGATGCATGCCTGTAATCCCAGCTACTTTGGAGACTGAGGCAGGAGAATTGCTTGAATCTTGGAGGTAGAGGTTGCAGTAAGCCGAGATTGTGCCATTGCACTCTAGCCTTGGCAATAAGAGTGAAACTCCATCAAAAAAAAAAAAAAAAAAAAAAGGAAAGAAAGAAAAAGAAAGAAAGAAAGAAAGAAAGAAAGAAAGAAAGAAAGAAAGAAAGAAAGAAAGAAAGAAAGAGGAACATTGATTCAATAAATGACCTAAACATTATTTATTAATAGTGGAATGCATAGGTTGGGCAATTGGGGGCAGTTCACTCTTGGTCTAGCCAATAAGGGGTACATTTTTTGAAGATAATAAACAAAATAAAAATAACTCAAAGTTAATCTTTTTTAAAATTATCACTGTGTGCTGGCACTTGTAAAGAATATCAATTACAAGATATTTCATCCTGCTTGGGAGACAGGCAAGATGGACAACTACAAACAGCTCTGGTCTGCAGCTCCCAGCAAGACCAACACAGAAGGCAGGTGATTGCTGCCATTCCAACTGAGCCTCGGCTGGTGATATCCAGGCAAACAGGGTCTGGAGTGGACCTCCAGCAAACTCCAGCAGACTTGCAGAAGAGGGGCCTGACTTTAGAAGGAAAACTAACAAACAGAAAGCAATAACATCAACATCAACCTAAAGGATGCCCACGCAAAAACCCCATCCAAAGGTCATCAGCATCAAAGATCAAAGATAGATAAATCCAAGAAGATGAGAAAAAAACCAGAACCAAAATGCGGAAAATTCCAAAAACCAGAATGTCTCTTCTCCTTCAAATGATTGCAGCTCCTCACCAGCAAAGGCACAAAACTGGACGGGGAGGGAGTTTGACAACTTGACAGAAGTAGGCTTCAGAAGGTGAGCAATAACAAAGTCCTCTGAGCTAAAGAAGCATGTTCTAACCCAATGCAAGGAAGCTAAGAACTTTGATAAAAGTTACAGGAACAGGTAACTAGAATAACCGCTTTAGAGAAGAACATAAATGACCTGATGGAGCTGAAAAACACAGCACAAGAACTTCATGAAGCATACACAAGTATTGATAGCTAAATCAATCAAGCAGAAGAAAGGATATCAGAGATTGAAGATCAACTTAATGAAATAAAGCGTGAAGACAAGATTAGAGAAAAAGGAATGAAAAGGAACGAAAAAAACCTCCAAGAAATATGGGACTATGTGAAAAGACCAAACCAAAGATTGATTGGTGCACCTGAAAGTGGCAGGGAGAATGGAACCAAGTTAAAAAACACTCTTCAGGATATTATCTGGGAGAACTTCCCCTAGTTAGCAAGACAGGGCAACAGTCAAATTCAGGAAATACAGAAAACACCACTAAGATACCCCTTGAGAAGAGCAACCCCAAGACACATAATCGTCAGATTTACCAAGGTTGAAATGGAGGAGAAAATGTTAACGGCAGCCAGAGAGAAAGGTCAAGTTACCTACAAGGCAAGCCCATTAGGCTAACAGCGGATCTCTCTAAAGAAACCCTATAAGCCAGAAGAGAGTGGGGGCCAATATTCAATTTTCTTAAAGAAAAGAATTTTCAACCCAGAATTTCATATCCAGCCAAATTTAGCTTCATAGGGGAAGGAGAAATAAAATCCTTTACAGAGAAGCAAATGCTGGGGATTTTTTCACCCCCAAGCCTGCCTTACAAGAACTCCTATACGAAGCACTAAATGTAGAAAGGAAAAACTGGTTCCAGCCACTGCAAAAACATACCAAAATATAAAGATCAATGACAGTATGAAGAAACTGTATCAACTAATATGTAAAATAACCAGCTAGCATCATGATGACAGGATTGAATTCACACATAACAATATTAGCCTTAAATGTAAATGGGCTAAATGCCCGAATTAAAAGACACAGACTGGCAAATTGGATAAAGAGTCAAGACCTATTGGTGTACTATATTCAGGAGACCCATCTGATGTGCAAAGACACATATAGGCTCAAAATAAAGGGATGGAGAAATATTTACCAAACAGATGGAAAGGAAAAAGAAGCAGGGGTAACAATCCTAGTCTCTGATAAAATATACTTTAAACCAACAAGATAAAAAAAGACAAAGAAGGGTATTACATAATGTTAAAGAGGTCAATGTAACAAGAAAACCTATCTTAAATATATATGCACCCAGTACAGGAGCACCCAGATTCATAAAGCAAGTTCTTAGAGACCTGCAAAGAGACGTTGACTCCCACATAATAATAATGGGAGACTTTAACACCCCACTGTCAATATTAGACAGATCAATGAGACAGAAAATTAACAAGGATATTCAGGACTTGAACTCAGTTCTGGAGGAAGTGGACCTAATAGACATCTACAGAACTCTTCACCCTAAATCAACAGAATATACATTCTTCTCAGCATCACATAGCACTTACTCTAAAATTGACCACATAATTGGAATTAAAACACTCTTCAGCAAATCTAAAGAACGGAAATCATAACAGTCTCTCAGACCACAGTGCAATCAAATTAGAACTCAGGATTAAGAAACTCACTCAAAACCACACAACTACATGGAAAGTGAGCAACCTGCTCCTGAATGACTACTGAGTAAATAACCAAATTAAGGCAGAAATAAATAAGTTCTTCGAAACCAATGAGAACAAAGACACAACATACCAGAACCTCTGGGCACAGCTAAAACAGTGTTTAGAGGGAAATTTATGGCACTGAATGCCCACATCAGAAAGCAGGAAAGATCTAAAATCAACACCCTAACATCACAATTAAAAGAACTAGAGAAGCAAGAGCAAACGAATTCAAAAGGTAGCAGAAGACAAGAAATAACTAAGATCAGAGCAGAACTGAAGGAGATAGAGACACAAAAAACCCTCCAAAAATCAGTGAATCCAGCAGCTGGTTTTTTGAAAAGATTAACAAAATAGATAGTTAGCTACCCAGACTAATAAAGAAAAGAGAGAGAATCAAATAGACACAATAAAAAATGATAAAGGGGATATCATCACTGATCCCACAGAAATACAAATTACCATCAGAGAATATTATAAATACCTCCATGCAAATACACTAGGAAATCGAGAAGAAATGGATAAATTCCTGGACACATACACCCTCCCAAGACTAAACCAGGAAGGAATCAAATCCCTGAATAAAGCAATAACAATTTCTGAAATTGAGGCAGTAATTAATAGCCTACCAACCAAAAAAAGCCCAGGACTAGATGGATTCACAGCCAAATTCTACCAGAGGTAAAAAGAGGAGATGGTACCATTCCTTCTGAAACTATTCCAAACAATAGAAGAAGAGGGACTCCTCCATAACTGATTTTATGAGGCCAGCATAATCTTGATATCAAAACCTCGCAGAGACACAACAAAAAAAGAAAGTTTCAGACCAATACCCCTGATGAACATCGATGCAAAAATCCTCAATAAAACACTGGCAAACCGAGTCCAGGAACACATCAAAAGGCTTATCCACCACAATCAAGTCAGCCTCATCCCTGGGAAGCAAGGCTGATTCAACATACACAAACCAATAAAGGTAATCCATCCCATAAACATAACCAATGACAAAAACCACATTATTATCTCAATAGATGCAGAAAATGCCTTTGATAAAATTCAACACCACTTCATGCTAAAAACTCTCAATAAACTAGGTTTTGATGGAGTATATATCAAAATAATAAGAGCTGTTTATAGCAAACCTACATTCAATAGCATACTGAATGGGCAAAAGCTGGAAGTAATCCCTTTGAAAACTGGCACAAGGCAAAGATGCCCTCTCTCACCACTCCTATTTAATACAATATTGGAAGTTCAGGCCAGGGCAATCAGGCAAGAGAAAGGAATAAAGGGTATTCAAATAGGAAGAGAGGAAGTCAAATTATCTCTGTTTTCAGATGACATGATTGAATATTTTGAATACATATGTAACTTTCAAATTAGCACCTTTTAAAAACTTACCATTTAATAAATATTCTGTCTTATAAAGGAGTTAATGTGGAGTACTTCAGTTAAATACTTCTCATGACAGGTATATAAATTCATTCTAAGAGTAAATTTATAAATTTTGGAATAATTAGAGTGCATTTTATATACAGTTTTGTCCACAACTCCTAAATGCTATATATTCTTGCACTTAAACTGTAATTCAAAATAATAAATGATAACACTGTTACTGTAAAGATAAAGAAACAGAACGTGAGTTTTTCAATTTTGTCATTTGGTATGACCACATGGAGTTATTGTGTTTAAATTTTAAACAACAAAACAGAGTGAATCTGTGAGGTGTAATATTTGTTTGGGATAAGTAAAAATTTTAGTTCATATGTGAAACTTTTATATGATCTTGAAAAATATTTTTTTAAGGAACTAAATCATGTCCTTTGCGGCAACATAGTTGCAGCTGGAGCCATCTTCCTAAGCAAGTTACCACAGAAACAGAAAACCAGATACTGCACGTTCTCACAAGTGGGAGCTAAACATTGGGTACACACGGACACAATTATGGGAACAATAAATACTAGGGACTCCAAAAACAAGGAGGGAGAGAGGAGGGAAAGGTTGAAAAATTACCTATCTGGTATTCTGTTCACTGCTTAGGTGATGGGATCATTAGAAGCCCAAACTTCAGCATCACACAATATATCCGTAATGTAATAAACTTGCATGAAACTAAACTAAAACTTAACTAAAATAAATAAAATATTTTAAAATTGACATGTATCCCCCTTTACATAGTTACCTATTTATCTTTAGATTAAAGAACAAATGCAGAGGTTTAAAATTACTTCAGTCATACAATTTAGTCATAGTATAAATTGTCCCTTTTTCAGACATTTTTGTTGTATTAAAATTCACTTAGTTATTAGACAATTATTTACATAACACATTTACATAGAATTTTAATATAAGCACCAAAGCTAAAACTGCTAGGTTAATATAAAAGCTACTGATTTCAAATTCAGGAGTTGCGCCCAAGATGGCCAAATAGGAACAGCTCCAGCCTCCAGCTCCCAGCGTGAGCGACACAGAAGATGGGTGATTTCTGCATTTTCAACTGATGTACCAAGTTCATCTCACTGAGTCATGTTGGACAGTTGGCGCTGGTCTGCAGGTGCAGCCCGACTAGCCAGAGCTGAAGCAGGGCGAGGCATTGCTTCACTTGGGAAGTGCAAGGGGGAAGAGAATTCCTTTTCCTAACCAAAGGAAGTTGAGACACACAACACCTGGAAAATCGGGTAACTCCCACCCTGATACTGTACTTTACCAAGGGTCTTAGCAAATGGCACACTGGGAGATTGTATCCCACACCAGGCCCAGAGGGTCCCATGCCCACAGAGCCTCCCTCATTGCTAGCACACCAGTCTGAGATCTAACGGCAAGGCGGCAGTGAGGCTAGGGGAGGGGGGCCCACCATTGCTGATGCTTAAGTAGGTAAACAAAGCCACCTGGAAGCTCGAATTGGGTGGAGCCCATGACAACTCAGGGAGGCTGGCCTGCTTCTATAGACTCCACCTCTGGGGACAGGGCACAGCTAAACAAAAAGCAGCAGAAGCCTTGGCAGAGGTAAATGCCCCCATCTGACAGCTTTGAAGAGAGCAGTGGATCTCCCAGCATGGAGGTTGAGATCTGAGAACGGACAGACTGCCTGCTCAAGTGGGTCCCTGACCCCTGAGTAGCCTAACTGGGAGACATCCCCCACTAGGTGCAGACCAACACCTCACACCTCACATGGCAGGGTACACCCCTGTGAAGAAGCTTCCAAAGCAAGAATCAGACAGCAACAATCACTGTTCAGCAATATTCTGTCTTCTGCAGCCTCCGCTTCTCATATCCAGGCAAATAGGATCTGGAGTGGACCTCAAGCAAACTCCAACAGACCTACAGCTGAGGGTCCTGATTGTTAGAAGGAAAACTAACAAACAGAAAGGACACCCTCACCAAAACCCCATCAGTACATCACCATCGTCAAAGACCACAGGCAGATAAAACCAAAAAGATGGGGAAAAAGCAGGGCAGAAAAGCTGCAAATTCAAAAAATCAGAGCACATCTCCCTCTCCAAAGCAACGCAGCTCATTGCCAGCAACGGAACAAAGCTGGATGGAGAATGACTTTGATGAATTGAGAGAAGAAGGCTTCAGTTGATCAAACTTCTCAGTGCTAAAGGAGGAACTATGTAACCAGCGCAAAGAAACTCAAAACCTTGAGAAAAGATTTGACAAATGGCTAACTAGAATAACCAATGTAGAGAAGTCCTTAAAAGAACTGATAGAGATGAAAGCCATAACACGAGAACTACGTGACAAACGCACAAACTTCAGTAACTGACTCGATCATCTGGAAGAAAGAGTATCAGCAATTGAAGATCAAATGAATGAAACGAAGCGAGAAGAGAAGTGTAGAGAAAAAAGAGTAAAAAGAAATGAACAAAGCCTTCAAGAAATATTGGATTACGTGAAAAGACCAAATCTACGTCTGATTGGTGTGCCTGAAACTGATGGGGAAAATGGAACCAAGTTGGAAAACACTTTGCAGGATATCATCCAGGAGAACTTCCCCAACCTAGTAAGGCAGGCCAACATTCAAATTCAGGAAATACAGAGAATGCCACAAAGATACTCCTCGAGAAGAGCAACTCCAAGACACATAATTGTCAGATTCACCAAAGTTGAAATGAAGGAAAAAATCTTAAGGGCAGCCAGAGAGAAAGATCAGGTTACACACAAAGGGAAGCCCATCAGACTAACAGCAGATTCTCAGCAGAAACTCTCCAAGCCAGAAGAGAGTGGGGAACAATATTCAACATTCTTAAAGAACCTTACATGTAAATGGACTAAATGATCCAATTAAAAGACACAGACTGGCAAATTGGAGAAAGAGTCAAGACCCATCAGTTTGCTGTATTCAGGAGACCCATCTCACATGCAGAGACACACATGGGCTCAAAATAAAGGGATGGAGGAAGATCTACCAAGCAAATGGAAAACAAAAAAAAGCAGGCGTTGCAATCCTAGTCTCTGATAAAACAGACTTTAAACCATCAAAGATCAAAAGAGACAAAGAAGACCATTACATAATGGTAAAGGGATAAATTCAACAGGAAGAGCTAACTATCCTAAATATATATGTGCCCAATACAGGAGCACCCAGATTCATAAAGCAAGTCCTTAGAGACTTACAAAGAGACTTAGACTCCCATACAATAATAAAGGGAGACTTCAACACCCCACTGTCAACATTACACAGATCAACGAGACAGAAAGTTAACAAGGCTATCCAGGAATTGAACTCATCTCTGCACCAAGCAGACCTAATAGACATCAACAGAACTCTCCACCCCAAATCAACAGAATATACATTCTTCTCAGCACATCACACTTATTCCAAAATTGACCATGTAGTTGGAAGTAAAGCACTCCTCAGCAAATGTAAAAGAACAGAAATTATAACAAACTGTCTCTCAGACCACAGTGCAATCAAACTAGAACTCAGGACTAAGAAACTCAATCAAAACCACTCAACTACATGGAAACTGAACAACCTGCTCCTGAATGATTACTGGGTACATAACAAAATGAAGGCAGAAATAAAGATGTTCTTTGAAACCAATGAGAACAAAGATACAACATACCAGAATCTCTGGGACACATTTAAAGCAATGTGTAGAGGGAAAATTATAGCACTAAATGCCCACAAGAGAAAGCAGGAAAGATCTAAAATTGACACCTGAACAACACATTAAAAGAACTAGAGAAGCAAGAGCAAACACATTCAAAAGCTAGCAGAAGGCAAGAAATAACTAACATCAGAGCAGAACTGAAGGAGATAGAGACACAAAAAACCCTCCAAAAAATCAATGAATCCAGGAGCTGGTTTTTTGAAAGGATCAACAAAATTGATAGACTGCTAGCAAGACTAATTAAGAAGAAAAGAGAGAAGAATCAAATAGACGCAACAAAAAATGATAAAGGGGATATCACCACTGACCCCAGAGAAATACAAACTACCATCAGAGAATACTATAAACACCTCTACGAAAATAGACTAGAAAACCTAGAAGAAATGGATAATTTCCTGGACACTTACACTCTCCCAAGACTAAACCAGGAAGAAGTTGAATCCCTGAATAGACTAATAGCAGGCTCTGAAATTGAGGCAATAATTAATAGGTTATTTTCTCAAAATAACAAATGTTTTGAGAAATAACCAAAAAAAGTCCAGGACCAGATGGATTCACAGCTGAATTCTACCAGAGGTACAAGGAGGAGCTGGTACCATTCCTTCTGAAACTATTCCAATCAATAGAAAAAGAAGGAATCCCTCCTAATTCATTTTATGAGGCCAACATCATCCTGATACCAAAGCCTGACAGAGAAACAACAACAAAAAAGAGAATTTTAGACCAATATCCCTGATGAACATCGATGCAAAAATCCTCAATAAAATATTGGCAAACCGAATCCAGCAGCACATCAAAAAACTTATCCACCATGATCAAGTGGGCTTCATCCCTGGGATGCAAGGCTGTTTCAACATACGCAAATCAATAAACGTAACCCAGCATATGAACAGAACCAAAGACAAAAACCACATCATTATCTCAATAAATGCAGAAAAGGCCTTTGACAAAATTCAACAACCCTTCATGCTAAAAACTCTCAATAAATTTGGTATTGATGGAACATATCTCAAAATAATAAGAGCTATTTATGACAAACCCACAGCCAATATCATACTGAATGGGCAAAAACTGGAAGCATTCCCTTTGAAAACAGGCACAAGACAGGGATGCCCTCTCTCACCACTCCTATTCGACATAGTGTTGGAAGTTCTGGCTAGGGCAATCAGGCAAGAGAAAGAAATACAGGGAATTCAGGTAGGAAATGAAGAAGTCAAATTGTCCCTGTTTGCAGATGACATGATTGTATATTTAGAAAACTCCATGGTCTCAGCCCAAAATCTCCTTAATCTGATAAACAACTTCAGCAAAGTCTCAGGATACAAAATCAATGTGCGAAAATCACAAGCATTCTTATACACCATTAACAGACAGAGAGCCAAATCATGAATGAACTCCCATTCACAATAGCTTCAAAGAGAATAAAATACCTAGGAATCCAACTTACAAGGGCTATAAAGGACTTCTTCAAGGAGAACTACAAACCACTGCTCAGTGAAATAAAAGAGGACACAAACAAATGGAAGATCATACCATGCTCATGGATAGGAAGAATCAATATTGTGAAAATGGCCATACTGCCCAAGGTAATTTATAGATTCAATGCCATCCCCATTAAGCTACCAATGACTTTCTTCACAGAATTGGAAAAAACTACTTTAAAGTTCATATGGAACCAAAAAAGACCTTGCATCACCAAGACAATCGTAAGCCAAAAGAACAAAGCTGGAGGCATCACGTTGCCTGACTTCAAACCATACTACAAGGCTACAGTAACCAAAACAGCATGGTACTGGTACCAAAACAGAGATATAGACCACTGGAACAAAACAGAGCCCTCAGAAATAATACCACACATCTATAGCCATCTGATCTTTGACAAACCTGACAAAAATAAGAAATGGGGAAAGGATTCCCTATTTAATAAATGGTGCTGGGAAAATTGGCTAGCCATAAGTAGAAAGTTGAAACTGGATCCTTTTCTTACTCCCTATATGAAAATTAATTCAAGATGGATTAGAGACTTAGATGTTAGACCTAATACCATGAAAACCCTAGAGGAAAACCTAGGTAATACCATTCAGGACATAGGCATGGGCAAGGACTTCATGTCTAAAACACCAAAAGCAACGGCAACAAAAGCCAAAATTGACAAATGGGATCTAATTGAACTAAAGAACTTCTGCATAGCAAAAGAAACTATCATCAGAGTGAACAGGCAACCTACAGAATGGGAGAAAATTTTTGCAATCTACTCATCTGACAAAGGGCTAATATCCAGAACCTATAAAGAACTCAATCAAATTTACAAGAAAAAAACGACCCCATCAAAAAGTGGGCAAAGGACATGAACAGACACTTCTCAAAAGAAGACATTCATAAGGCCAACAGACACATGAAAAAATGCTCATCATCACTCGCCATCAGAGAAATGCAAATCAAAACCACAATGAGATACCATCTCACACCAGTTAGAATGGCAATCATTAAAAAATCAGGAAACAACAGGTGCTGGAGAGGATTTGGAGAAATAGGAACACTTTTACACTGTTGGTGGGACTGTAAACTAGTTCAACCATTGTGGAAAACAGTGTGGCGATTCCTCAAGGATCTAGAACTAGAAATACCTTTTGTCCCAGGCATTCCATTACTGGGGATATACCCAAAGGATTATAAGTCATGCTGCTATAAAGACACATGCACACGTATACTTATTGCGGCACTATTCACAATAGCAAAAACTTGGAATGAACCCAAATGTCCCTTAGTGATGGACTGGATTAAGAAAATGTGGCACATACACAGCATGGAATACTATGCAGCCATAAAAAAGGATGAATTCGTGTCCTTTGTAGGGACATGGATGCAGCTGGAAACCATCATTCTCAGCAAACTATTGCAAGAACAGAAAACCAAATACCATGTGTTCTCACTCACAGGTGGGAATTGAACAATGAGATCACTTGGACACAGGGAGGGAAACCTCACACACCGGGTCCTATTGTGGGGAGCGGGTAGCGGGGAGGGATAGCATTAAGAGATATACCTAATGTAAATGATGAGTTAATGGGTGCAGCACACCAACATGGCACATGTATACATAGGTAACAAACCTGCATGTTGTGCACATGTACCCTAGAACTTAAAGTATAATAAAATAAAATAAAATAAAATAAAATAAAATAAAGACCAAAAAAAAAAAAAAAATGGAAGCAAGCTAAAAAAAAAAAAAAAAAAGTTACTGAATTGTGCACTTTTATCCTACAGGAATTTGGAAGGCCTCTCAGTTATTTACAATATTGTTCCCAAATTGGAAACTGTTTAATAAAATTGTTGAATTTTATAAAGAAGTTTGGAATAAAAACCCCCATACATATATAAAAGGGCAATGACCCAGTGGAGCTCAACAGAGAATTTTTTTAAAAAAGCAAAAGTATCACACCTGTAATCCCCGCACTTTGGGAGGCTGAGGCGGGCAGATCACGAGGTCAGGAGATCGAGACTATCCTGGCTAACATGGTGAAACCCTGTCTCTCCTAAAAATACCAAAAAAAAAAAAAAAAAAAAAAAAAAATAGCCGGGTGTGGTGGCGGGTGCCTGCAGTCCCAGCTACTTGGGAGGCTGAGGCAGCAGAATGGTGTGAACCCGGGATGCGGAGCTTGCAGTGAGCAGAGACTGCACGCCACTGCACTCCAGCCTGGTCGACAGAGCGAGACTCCTCTGGCAAAAAAAAAAAAAAAAAAAAAAAAAAAAAGTAAAAGGAGAGCCAATTTAAGCAATGTCTGTAACTAGTCTGAAATATATAACTCGTCCAGCATTGCATACAGTTTATTGAATGTTTTAAATAAGTCCAAATTGGTACATCTATAGCATGGATACTAGAAACACACAGGATTCAGATGATACTGGTATAAATGATAGCAATGAATTATCTTCCCCGAGCACTGACAAGGAAGAGAAAGGAATGTTAATAAATATTATCATGGAGCATTTCTTTTTTAATGGAGAAGAAAATGGCATTAATAAAGCGAAGACACTGATGAAGAAGAGACAGTGAATGACATTTTAATATAATTTGATGTTAGTGATGACCAATGCCACTTCCAGATGGCAGGAATTAATCTAAGAGAGGAAGTGAACCTATTCAGAATACATATGGACTCTTCTCTGCAGTTCAAAGACAAGGAAAAAAGAGCAAAGGAAGCATGAAACACATGAAAACTTCATGATTTTAGAAATCCTTACCAAACAGTGAAAAAACATGGCAAGATTTTCAAGGCAGAAATAATTATTTTGTTTTGACAGGCCATAGACACTGGAACAAAAAAATGAACATTCAACTTTATAACTGGCTCTAAACCTGAAAATTAAATCCTAAGATCTGTGCGATATCTCAATAATATCTCCCTTACTTTTCTAACCACTGTCATTACTATTTTATTTCATGACTGTTACTGAAAGTAATTTTGTCATACAAAGGAGAGAGTGTTAAAAAGGATTTGTTCTAGGTGTCAAATATGCTGTTAGATAAAATAACAAAATCAGTAATTTTTCTAAAGTGACCATTTTTATGATACAGAAATAGCTGAGAGACCTGTTGAAGGCATTCTATCTTTTGGTGATTCTCTTCTTAAATTTGCAAAAATCTACAGATGAGCAACAAATAGTAAACATATATAAAAAAACTTATGTTTATTACTAATTATAGTGGTATAAATTAAAGCAACATGGTGATGTCATTACTCATATATGAGACTTGATTTTTCAAATTGTTATCATAATACCCTATACTGGTAAGACTAGCACATCTATATAGCGCTAATAGCAGTGGGGATTTGCATGATGATATGGCAACAAATTTTAAAAAATACATTGAGATATTCATATATTAGGCCCAGGAATCTTAAATCTTAAACCCAAGGAAAAATATATATATATATATATTTAAAGCATTCCTTGTACAAATTACAATCTATAATGTGGAGATGTGCCATAGTTTATTTTACAACTTTACTATGTATGGGAATTTAGAGTATTTCAACATTTTTCAATTAGAAACAAAACTGTATTGTGCACATTTATTTTCATACTGTTGGAGGGGCACTTTAGGATAAATTTTTAGTGGTAGAGTTACTGAGTCAAAAGGTAAACACATATGTAATCGTGTCAGATATTTCCAGATTTCTTGCCAAAAAGGTTTATACCAATTTGCTTTTTCACCAACAATGTGTGACTGTGCTTGTTTCCCTAAAGCCCTGCCAACAGAATGTGTTGTCATACTTTTTTTCACTTTTGACAATATTATAGGTGAAAAATGATATTTCAGTGTTTTTTTTTTTAAATTTGGGCCTCACACATTTTATTAGCTTATTCATATTCATAAAAATTTTAATGACTATTGGTTTTTTTAAATTGTGGTAAAGTATACATAACATAAAATATATCATCTTAATTATTTTTGAGTGTACAGTTCAGTTGTGTTAAGTATATTTACTTGTTTAACCAGTCTCTACAACTTTTCATCTTGCAAAACTGAAACTGTATACCCATTAAATTTTTCCTTCTTCCCATCCCCTGGCAACTACCATTCTACTTTGTTTCTATGAAATGGACTATTCTAGGCACTTCATATAAATAGAATCATGTAGTATTTGTCTTTTTGTGACTGGCTTATTTCACTTCATGTCCTTAAGTTTCAGCCATATTGTAATATGTGTCAGAATTTTTGTTCTTTGTAAGAGTGAAAATTATTCCATTGTATGTGTATACCACTTTTTGTTTATTCATCTGTCCATAGGCACTTGCGTTACTTTCATTTGGCTATTGTGAATAGTGTTTCTATGAATATGGATGTGCACATGTCTCTTTGGGACTCTGCTTTCCATTCTCTTTTGTATCTACTCAAGAATGGAATTACTGGGTCATATGGTAATTCTGTTTTAGGTTTTGAGAAACTGCCATACTGTTTTCCACAGCGTTTGCACTGTTTCATATTTCCCACTGACAGTGTACAAGAGTTCTGATTTCTCCGCATCCTTGTTAACATTTGTTATTTTCTGAGTTTCTTTCTTTCTTTTTTTTTTTTTTGGAAAATAACCATCCTAATGAATAAAAGGTGGTATTTCATTGTAGTTTTGACTTGCATTTCCCTAGTGATTACTGATATTGAGCATGACAGTTTGTATATATTATTTAGAGAAATGTCTATTCAAATCTTTTGCACCCCCCCGCCCCCTTTTTTTTTTTGAGACGGAGTCTCACTCTGTCGCCCAGGCTGGAGTGCAGTGGTGCCATTTCGACTCACTGCAAGCTCCGCCTCCCGGGTTCACGGCATTCTCCTGCCTCAGCCTCCCGAGTAGCTGGGACTACAGGCGCCCGCCACATCGCCCGGCTAATTTTTTGTATTTTTAGTAGAGGCGGGGTTTCACCATGTTAGCCAGGATGGTCTTGATCTCCTGACCTCCTAATCCACCCTCCTCCGCCTCCCAAAATGCTGGGATTACAGGCGTGAGCCACCGTGCCTGGTTTCTTTTGCCCTTTTTTAAAACATGGGTTATATATGTATGTTTTTTGCTTGGGTTGTAGTAGGCCTTTATATATTCTGGATATTCACCTTTTGTCAGATATATCATTTGCAAGTATTTTCTCCAATTCTGTAGGTTGC
This sequence comes from Rhinopithecus roxellana, assembly GCF_007565055.1. NCBI lineage: Eukaryota > Metazoa > Chordata > Mammalia > Primates > Cercopithecidae > Rhinopithecus > Rhinopithecus roxellana. The sequence goes on along the minus strand of NC_044556.1, from coordinate 52,214,758 downwards.
CTTTTCACTCTGTTAATTGTGTCATTTGATGCACAGAAGTTTTAAATTTTGATTTTGTCTAACTTGTCTATTTTTATTTTTGTTACCTGCGCCTTTGGTGTCATATCCAAGAAATTGACAAATCCAATATCACACAACTTTCCCCTATGTTTTCTTCAAAGGATTTTATAATTCTGACTCTTGTGTATAAGTCATTGATCCACTTTGAGGTTTTTTTTTTTTTTTCTTTTTGTATAAGGGTCCAGCTTCATAATCTTGCATGTAGATATCCAGTTTTCCCAACATTTTTTGAAGAAACCGTCCTTTCCCCATTAAGTGGTCTTTATATTTTTGTCAAGAAACATTTGCTCATATATGCAGGAATTTATTTTTGGTTTCTCTATTCTATCCCATTGGTCTATATGTCTGTTTCTTTGTCAATACCACAGTTTTGATTACTGTAGCTTTGTAGTAAGTTTTAAAATCAGGAAATGTGAGACCTCCAACTTTGCTCTTTTGTTGATTGTTTTAGCTCTCCAGGGTCTCTTGAGATTTGAAATGAATTTTAGGATGTTTCTTCTATTTCTGTAGAAATGTTGTTGTATTTTGGTAGAGATTGCATTAAATCTATCAATCACTTGGATAGTATTGATATCTTAACAATATCAAGCCTTTCAATTCATGAACACAGATGTCTTTTCATTTATTTGTGTCTTCTCTAATTTATTTCAGCAACATTTGTAGTTTTCATTGTACAGCCTTTAGTCCCCTTAGTTAGGTTTATTCTAAATTTTTTTTTTCTTTTTGATGCTATTATAAATATTTTGCTGTAGGTTTAATTTGTGGTTCCCTAATTATTATATATTTTATATAAAGTTTCTACTCAGAATTTTTTGCCCATTTTTGTATTGAGTTTTTTTTCTTCCTCTTCCCCTTAATCAACTTTTACTGTTACCAAATAATGATTTTATAATCCCTATATTCTTTCTACATTTATTAGTTGGCATTTGACTATAAATAAGAGCTTTTCCCTTACTATCATTATTTACTTGAATGCTTAAAATTGTCATAGGTTTGTGCAGTAGAAGCCTCTTCATGCTCTCCCTTGTGTCCTCTGAAATGATCATCGTTCTTTAAGTGCTACCATACTTTCTGAAACAGTAAGATATTTCAAGCTCATTTTTAACTTCTACAACCCAGCCTTGGAATAAACCATTTCTCCAAGGATCTCTAGTTCCTTTTTAGTGGAGAAAAGTATTTTGTAACAAAGATCTGGGTCCTAGGTGTGCTTATGCCTACCAGAGTATCAGTGCTTGTACGCCCTGTCAACAGACAGATCTAAGAAATGTGAATATGTATATATCAATATATGTATGTCTATACATAAACACATCCCTGAACATAACTGTATCAATATCTGGGTTTATATCTATACCTTTACCTGCATCAGACTATGAGTTTACAGTGAAAGATTTAATTCAAATTCAGTATCAATTTGAATCAATATATCTTTTATTAATAATATATATTGAAATATTTCATTATATATTTTCCTCTTTAATGATGTATAACTTTAATTGTGAAAAATATGTTTCTTATTATCTATATTTAATTTTGCTCAAGCTAGCATATACACAAAGCAGTTTCAGAGTTGATAACTCATCTAGATACAAAAAACAAACCTGAGAGTTCAATATTTGTTTACAGTATTTTTCTGTAGCCTGTAAAAATGTTCTTGGAGTAGGCCAGGCACAGTGGCTCACGCCCATAATCCCAGCACTTTGGGAGGCCGAGGCGGGTGGATCACCTGAGGTCAGGAGTTCAAGATCAGTTTGACCAACATGGAAAAAACTTGTCTCTACTAAAAATACAAAAAAATTAGCCAGGCATGGTGGCACATGCCTGTAATCCCAGCTACTCGGGGGGCTGAGACAGGAGAATCGCTTGAACCCAGGAGGCAGAGGTTGAGGTGAGCCGAGATTGCGCCATTGCACTCAAGCCTGGGCAAGAAGAGCAAAACTCCATCTAGGACAGAGAGAAAAAAAAAATTACTTGGAATGTTTCCTTTTAAAAAGTTCTCCCGTTTTTTTCTCTTCATTTGGTTAAAATGGTCACCCCCACACCTTAGGTGACCAAAAATAAACTTGCAGTTTTGCTCCTACCCTTGCCTACTCGCTGGTTCTTTTGTGCCTGCTCTGGTGGTCTTTAGAAAAAACAAATCAGTTGGTGCCGAAGACCCGGGAGGAGACCCCTCCTCAGGCCTCTAAGGGTTGAGGAACCTCCTCCTGCTCCCACGCCACAGACGGACCAGGACCTGAGACCCGCTTCCCTCACTCTCACAGCCTCTCTGGGGTAAGTGCCCTTGTCTCCTCTTTACCTCCCTCGGCCAAAAATCCTGCGCAGGTCCGAGGCCCACTTTTGAGCCACCAAGTGGCTCGGGAGACCCGTTCAGGACAGAGACGTCCACCTGAAGGTAATCTCCACTTTGGCTCCATGAGCCTCCAGTCTGTCTCTGCTGGTTCCAAAGGACGCTTTGAAGCCAGGCAGAGATCCACTTCCATTTCCATTGTGTCCATTGTGTAAGTAAAGAGGAAACAAACGGGAAACCCCCCAGTCCAAATTTCCAAAGAGCACCCCCTTAGGGTGCCTCCTAGCCAATTTAAAAAACTTACAGCTTAAACAAGACCTTAGGAGGAAGCGGTTAATTTTCCTTTCCACTGTGGCGTGATCGACCTTAGCAATTTCTGCCAGTGGCTAGGCAAGTGGTCTGAAATTAGTTACATACAAGGCTTTTGGGCCTTTCGCTCTCGTCCCGATCTGCCCTATACTCCTCTTTCTCTCCCCGCTCTCTCCACCCCCTCCCTTCCTGCCCAGACTCCTCCTCCTCCCCCCATCCAGACTCCTCCTTCCTCCTCCTTATCTACTAGTAATCCACTCGGTCCCGTGCCTCCTTCCGGGCCCCCAACTGGCTGTCTTGAGTCCCCTATCTCCTGCCCCACACCCTCCTACAGTGTTAGCACCTTTGCGAGAGGTGGCTGGGGCAGAGGGGTAGTCAGAGTACATGTCCCTTTTTTACTGGCCGATCTTTCCAAAATTGAAAAGCGTTTAGGTGATTTCTCAGCTAATCCTACCATATACATAAAGGAATTTAGATACCTTTGTCAGGCCTATGACTTAACTTGGCATGACCTCCAGGTTATCCTAACCTCTACCCTAAACTGACTGAGGTTCTAACCCAGTATACCCGGTTAGATCCAGCCTCCCCCACAGGGGCCACTATTTTGGCATCTTATTTCATTTCTCAATCAGCTCCTGACATTCGTAAAAAACTTCAAAAGGTAGAGGATGGTTCTCAGGCACCAATACAAGACCTGGTTAAATTAGCCTTTAAGGTCTATAACTCCAGAGAGGAGACGGCAGGCTCACCTCGAACAGAAGGCACAGCTCCTAGCAGCGGCTTTACAGCCCAGTCGTAACCCCAGGCCAGAGAGCACACACACTGCAGACTCCAAGGCTACAAAAGGAGCCTGCTATAAGTGCGGCAAGGCAGGACACTATGCCAACAGGTGTCCACAAGGTCCCTGAGCCCCAACGCAGCCTTGCTATAAGTGCAAGGCATCAGGACATTGGGCCAGTGAATGCCCTAACCCTCGTCCACCAGCAACCCCCTGCCCTGCTTGCCAGCAGGGAGGACACTGGAAGTCTGATTGCCCCACCCTGAGAACAGGTGCTGTGTCTCCACGTGACCCCCTTTCCCAGGATCCTGGGAGCTCCTTCCAGCTCCTACATCTGGACGACGACAACTGAAGGTGCCGAGACTCGGGGACCCCCATCACCCTCGCCGAGCCGCGGGTAACTCTCCTGGTAGCGGGTAAGACAATTTTTTTAATCAACAGCGAGGCTACCTATTCTGTTTTGCCGTCCTTCTCTGGACCTAGCCTTCCATCCAATACCTCTGTAGTAGGAGTAGACAGAAAGCCATCCACTCCACAAAAAAACTTCACTCCTTAATTGCTGCCTAGCCAACAACTACTTTGCGCACTCGTTCCTCATTATACCCTCATGCCCTACCCCCTTACTAGGCCGAGAAATCAGTTCAACTTTCCCCCACTCGCCTCAAACTTACTAAATTTTCTTAACTATCTCATACTCCCCAACCTTGCCGGGACCTTCCTTCTGGGTTTTGCCCATATTCCAACAAATGCTTCCATTCCTCATTCCTGTACTAATACTGTGCCTTATTTTATTCTTCATCCGTACGTCCAAATACCAACCATAGGCCCCGACCTTAATGACGCCCCTTAACAGCAGGAAGTAGCCAGACAGACCACGATGCCCCTTATCACTATTACCAATAAAAGGTTGGACTGTTTGGATGAACGGAAGCAAGATGGTGCACTTCCGGGTTCTTCTTCACCAACTTTTCCCGCGCGCGCGAAAATGCAGCAGGCACCCGGGAAGATGCAGACCAGCCGGGCATGCGCCAAGTGATGTCAATCCGAAGAGACTAAGATTTACGTGGTTGCACCTGCGGAACGCCCCCCAACACGCCCGTGCCCCGCCTATTGCCCTCCCACTCCTAGAAAAGCCGCTCCCGACGGACGCCGCGTGGGGATTTCCCAGCCCCACTTCTGTCGGGATGTCGGGACTGCGTCAGGAACCCCGCCCGAGAGCCCCACCGGGGGGACTCTCTTGGCCTCCTTTGCCGGAGGCCAACAGACCTCTCCCTACCCACCTACTTCCCTGAAGCTAGGTGACCAAAGTAAATTTGCAGTTTTGCTCCAAAAAAAAAAAAAAAGAAAATAAATAAAATTTTCCTTTCAGTGTGGTTATGTTTTCAATTTAAAGACAGTTTTTAAATTTAATTTAAAATTTTTAAAATGTATTTTTAAATTTTCTGGTGAGATGATGTTTTTTATTTTCTTTTTTTTTTTTTTTTAAGGACATGAGAGTTTTACCTCTTTATCTCAAGGATTCAACATGCATATTTAAATAAACACGATAATAATAGTGAAATATCCTTTCCTCATGGCAGAGACAAAGTTTTTTTTTTAACACAAAGAATAATTTCATTATTATTGGACTAGAGGCAATGTGGCCTAGTGGCGAAAAGTGATGGTGTTTATTTTCAAATTGAATTTTTCAAACACACTTCTAGATACCCTAATATATATTTTTAAATTGTGGGATATAGCTAATTGTGATGGTTAAAAGGAAATTGATATATTTACCTGCTTATATGAGAAGAAAAGAAAGTCTGAAAATTGATGTTCTATCCATACAACTTAATAATTAAGAAAAAGGAAAAGCAGAATGAGCCCACAAAGTAGAAATAATCTTGTTAAGATAAAGAAAAAAAGAAGGCACAGATACCAGACTTTGAAAGAGTATAATCTAACTACAGTTGTAGTAGGGATGAAAAGATAATAAAGAAAATACGAATAACTTTAGGCAATACATTTGAATACTTAGATGAAGTATTTAACTCCTAGAAAAACTATAAATTACTAACTGGATTTGATAAGAAATAGAAAACCTGAATTGTTTTATAACCATGGAAGAAATTAAATAGCAGTTTTAAAAACATCCTAGAAAAAAAATAACAGGCCCAAAATTTTGCAGGTAACTCTTACTGAATATTCATGGATTAGAAAACATAAATACTACAAACGTCTTGCAGATTAAGGGAACAAAAGGGACTTTTATGGCCAAGTAAACATTTGATACCAAAACCAGACAAGAACAGTTTAAAAAATGAGTAAGAAATATCGCAGGCCAAAATCATTCATAATCATATATGCCAAAACCCTAAACAAAATATTAGCAACTAAATTTAGCAGTACATGGAAAGAAAAACACTATAACAGAATGTAAATATTGTAGAATTCAGTTTAGTTCAGTCGTCATTGGAAAAAAAAATCTATTGATGTAATCTACCTTAACATAAATAAGAAAAATTACAAGATTCTTTTCAGTAGATGCTGGGGAAACATCCATTGATAGTGCCCAGCATCTACTCATGATTAGAACTTTTATTAAACCAATAATGAAAGAGAACTTTCTTAATATAATAAAGAATATTTGTTAAAAACATAAATATTATATTTAATATTACATTTTTACTTGTACACATTTGTGGGGTACATGTGAAATTTTGTTACATGTATGTAATGCATGGTGACCAAGACAGGGCATTTAGAGTGCCCATCACCTGAATAGAATACATTTTTGTTAAGTGCAGTCACCTTACTCTGCTATCAAACATTGAATTTACTCCTTCTATCTTACTTAGTAGTAAAATATTAAAAACATTCCTTCAAACTGTGTCTGATATCATCAGTTCTATTCAACACCATCTTGAAGATCCTTGTCAGTAGAAAAGACAAGAAATATAATATGAAAGTTAGTAGGAGGAAAAATAAAACCAGGTGTGTCTGATATAAGATCAATGTAAAAAGTTATCTGCATTTCTGTATACTACAGGTTATCTTTTATTCAAAATTCTTGAGACCAAGAAGTGTTTTGGATTTCAGATCATTTGGGATTTTTGAGTATTTGCATATATATATACACACACACACATATATATATTTATATATATATATATATTTATATACGTGTAAAATGAGAAAACTTGGGGATGGGACCCAAGTCTAAACACAAAATGTGTGTCTTATATACACTTCATACCTATAGCCTGGAAGTAAGTGTATACAGTATTTTAAATAATTTTGTTCATGAAGCAAAGTTTTAACTTCATTTTGACGGCAACCTGTCACATGAGGTTACTTGTGGAATTTTCCTCTTGTGATATCACGTTGTCATTCAAAATGTTTCGGATTTTGGAGCATTTTGAATTTCAGAGTTTCGGACTAGCAATGCTCAACCTGTATGCCCTTTAAAACAGCAGCAGTAAATGTAAGATAATTTTCTTAGATGTGGAATAACTTATGGAGTAAATTATATTGACAGTTCTGAAAGGATATTCAAAGAGAGTGAGACATACACTAAATTCATAGGGGGAAACCATATTATAAAGAAATGAATTCTTGCCAAATTTAGTGGTGATTTTACCAAAAATCTCAAAAGCTTTTATGAAATTTAACAAGTTGATTCTACAATTTACATAGCTTAAAAAATGCCAAGAATAGTCAAGCCGTACTTAAAGAACAGGGTAGTAGATTTTCCCCACCAGATAAAAAGACAAATTATAAAGTTAAAGCAATCAAGGATATACAGTTTTGATATATAGAGATAGACAAATAGACCACTAAAACAGTAAGAGAACCAAGAAACAGAACTATGCGTGATATATGCACGTGGTGCATGAGAAATGATGGTCTTTTAAAAAATGGTGCTTTGTCAATCATCTAGCCATATTAAACAAAAATAACTCTCCCTTACACAATACAGAGAAATCAGTTTTGTGTTATAAATATAATGAAGAATTAAAAAACTAAAACTAGAAAATAACATAGGAGCACAAACCATAAAGGAAGATACTGATAAACTGAATTATATCAATGTAAGAACTTTTGATAATCAAAAAATAATGATAAGAGAATGAAAAGGCATACCACAGATGGAGAGAAGACATGTGCAACATACATAACCAACAAAGGAGTTGTATCTATTCACAATATATAATCTAGTATAGGTATCCAACGTGTAAAATTTTCAATAAGAAAACTTATTGGGTAGTATGCTTATTACCTGGGTGATGAAATAATTTGTACACCAAACCTTCTTTGACACACAACTTATCTGTATAACAAACTTGCACATGCACCCCTGAAACTAAAGTTAAAAAAAAAGTTCAGTTTGTCATAGACAAAAAAAAAAAAAAAGAAAGAAAATCAGATAACTCAATAGAAAACCGTACAAAAGACTTGAATAGATACTTCAAGGAGGAGGGTATCCAAATGGCCAATAAACATATGAAAAAGTGCCCATATTTATTAATAATTAGGGAATTGCAGATTTAAATAATAACAAAATACCGTAAATATCCATCAGAATGGCTAAAGTCATGACGACTAACGATACCATTCATTGGCACGAGTATGGCACAACTATAACCCTCATACACGGTGGGTGAAATTGTAATTTGGTACAACCCTTTCAGAAAACTCTGAGACTATCTACTAAAGCTGCTCATACCCATATTTTATTACCCAGCCATTCTCCTAGGTATATACCCAAAATAAATATGGTACCTGTTTCCTAGGAGATGTGTAAAAATGTTTGCATAGGTAATAACTCAAACTGGAGACAATATGCATACTCATCAACAGTAGAATGGATAAATAAGTTGTGGTATAATTCATATAACAGTACATTTCATATTTAAACAAAAAGGAATGAAGTACTGTTAAATGTGACATGGGTGAACATCAAAATATGATATTGAAGACAGAAGCCAGACACAGAAGATTACATAATCTTTTATTTCATTTATCTGAGCTTTGAAAACAGTAAAAACCAAATCATTGGGTTGTAAGTCAAAATAGGAGTTACACTTGGTGGAGAAAGCAGGGAGTAGGTGTTGGGAGAGGCCATGACAGGAAGAGGGGAGGAACTCTGGAGTTCTGGCATATCTTGTATTTCTTGATCTGAATGGTGGTTACTCCGGTGATCACTTTGTGATAACTAATCTGTGCATTTACATGTCGTGTGCTTTTCTGTATGTGAGAATACTTTGCAATAAGAAAATACTTTTAAATTCCAGTGGAATGAGGATAAATCTGAGAGGCAAAACTATTAATTTTTTAGATTCAATATAATAGAATTACTTCTGACCATGAGATAGGGAAAGTTTTAATGTAGAAAACTCAAATACCATAAAGAAAATTATTTGATAAATATCAAAAAAGTTTTACATTAAAATTTAGAATTATTTTTCACTGCAAGATGTCATAAAGTAAAAAGATAAGCCACAGACCTGTCAAATATATTTGTAACACATTTAACTGAAAAAGGATTAGCCTTTAGAATATGTAAGTAAGAAAATAGACAAATACACCAATATAAACATGAACAAAAGGCATGAGCAGGTAATTCAAAAAAGAACACATGAATGGCCAATGATCATATCCGAAGCTATTTTTGCCAGAACCATAAAATATGACAATTCCAATTGCCCGTGTGGGTATGGAGCAACAGCAACTCATACACTGTTGATAAAATAACAAATTGGTATGATCACTCCAGTGGACATTTTTGCATTACCTGATAAAGATTTGTGTGCACTCCATGGTCAGCAATTCTACTCTTGGGGATATTCCTCAGGAAACTTCAATTTGTTCCCGAGACTACGTACAAGAAAATCCATGTTAGTATTGCTTATACCAGTAAAATACTGGATATAATCTGTACGTCCATCAAGATAAATTATGTTTATCCATGCAATAAGAACATTTTGCAGCAGTGAAATTTAAAGGACTATGTGCATCGGTGTGGATGAATTCTCAGGAACACATCACTGAACAATAATAAGCCAGTCACAAAAGAACACTTAGAATGTTTCCAATAAATGAATTTTAAATAAGGGTTAAGACTAATTTAATAGTTGGGGATGGATACCTTTGTGATAATCATATAAAGAAAAGCAAATAAATGAAAAAGACAAAATGCAGCATAATGATCAAATTTCAAGAGAAAGAGGAGGAATACAATCAGGAAGGGACCCACGAGGGCTGTAAAGGTATTGGTGATAATCTATTAAGATGGACTTTTTGCTTTATTATTATTATTAAACTCTACATATACGTTATATACACTCTTATATGCATGATACATTTCATAATAATTTGTTTACAATCTCTACATAGCTCTCTATAGGAAATGCATTATTGGGATTTAATAGCAGAAGCCCAAAGTCAGCTGTGTTGCTGTTTCAAGTGTCCAGCAGTGGCTGCCGTTGACCTGGAAAATTGATGAAAAAAAATGGAGAGTATAGTTAATCGTTCCACTTTTAACTGTTTTTCAACTTTTTTTTTTTTTTGTCCTGTGTCTTAGTTTCTTTGTAGGAATGAAAAAGAGAACACATTATGAGGTGATGGCTAGATACCATTTCATACTAAATTTAATTTTCTTAGTAATACTGTGTTGTTGGAATGAGGGTATTGTCCATTGTACTTGATGATCAAGAAACTAGGTTAAAAAAGGTCAACGCAGATTGCCTCAAAGCACACAACTAAAATGGTGAAGGCTGCCCTGGATTTCCCTTTATTCTCCACCAACTTTCCCCAGTGTGCCTATGAATGGAATTATCAGCAGCAGCCAGCATCGCCCCGCACTCAGGCTCGGAAGCACTCAGCTAGCCTCAGTCTCTCTGGGAGCCTCCGCTAGGCCTTCAGGGAGGTGTGATATACTGGGCACAGTGGAGGTTAAGTATCCATTTCCTCTAACTTTCTGCTTACGAGTAGTTGCTGTCCCTGAGCAACCTTTTGACTTAAGCCCTTTGCTCTCCTAAAGGCTTAGGCATTGTGGCTATAGACCATCTATATATTTAAAGGTACATTAGCAGAAAGGAGACCCTTTGCTGATCTTAAGAACAGCTTGTGAGAATGGTGGATGGGTGAGGGGGGCAAGGCAGGAGCATGTGAATGATAGCTTCATCAACTTGACGTTCCCTCAGGATCCACCACCTCCATGGGGGTTCTTTCCTGGCCATTTCCCCACCAGATGTAAAAATTATTAAATGTATTTGGCTAGAGTTTCTTGAGAACTCTTCTTTCTCAGGTTTTTTTTCCTTTACCTTATTTCCTTCTCTGCTTCTAGTTTTATTCGTTTTTATTTTCTGCTCTCACATAAGCTCTAGCTAAATGGTGCCTGGGTTTGCTCAAGTATCAAGGTACAGAGAAGGAGCGCTATGAAATTTCAGTCCTGATGTTGAACACTGAGGTGCTAACCCAGGAGCTGATGGTGTTCTGGGGAGACCCAGACCCAATAATAGGGATACTTCTTTCCCCAATAATTGAGCAGTCCAGCAACTTGGGACTTAGAAAAGACCTAGAACTGGCTTAGAAAATTCTCCATCGTTTTAAAAAATTTAAAAAAGCTGGTCAGGGGATGGTTTGAAGAAACAAAGTAGAAAAGTTGTCATGGTTTTGTTTTTAAATTGGATTGCATCCATGAAGTTTAAGGACTTCAGGAGAAAATAATGAGTGAGTTGAGGTCATTGAAGGGTTTGGAGCCTTCAACTACTGGCTCCACAGGTGGGAAATTACTCATGTATACTGTATATGTACGTTACATCAATATTCCTAATCTATATACTGATATGTAGGAGACCCTAGATAGCCCCTGAGTTGCCTTCTAGTGACTGCCTCTGCTATTTAAAAGCTTTTCTATGCCTTAACTTTCAGAGTTTTCAGGATCTCACTTTTAAACTGTGTTTGATTCTGAGTCACATTAACCACAACAATGAATATTCTGTGAACACGTTACATTTGCAACCACATTCATATACATTGCCTCATTTATTCAATATAATCACTTTGTTTTTTTCTCGTGGGTACTAGGAGACAAGAGTCTTAGAAAATTATGCTTTTGACACATGCACGCAAATGTTCATTGCAGCACTATCCACAGTAGCAAAGACATGGAAACAACCTAAATGCCCATCAATGACAGACTGGATAAAGAAAATGTGACACATATACACCATGGAATACTACGCAGCCTAAAAATGAGCAAGATCATATCTTTTGCGGGAATATGGATGGAGCTGGAGGCCATTATCCTTAGCAAACTAATGCGGAAACAGAAAACCAAATACTGCATGTTCTTATAAGTGGGAGCTAACTGATGAGAACTCATGAACACAAAGAAAGAAACAATAGACACTGGATTCTATTTGAGGCTGGAGGGTGGGAGGTGGCAGAGAAGCAGACAAGATAACATTGATGAAATAATCTGTAAAACAAACCCTCATGACACAAGTTCACCTATGCAGCAATCCTTCACATGTACTCCCAAACTGAAAATGAAAGTTTTTTTTTTGTAAATTAGGCTTTTCCAGTTCTTAGGAACTGGAAGCCAGCTCTTAGGTATGGGAGCTAGAATTTGAAGCTGATATTTGACTTAATGTGCTCATTCTTTCTAAATCTTGATGCTAACTTTATTAATATCTTAGCATGAGTTTGTTTATCACAATATATAAGCTAGAAAATCAGCTTCACCTGAAGCTGGGTCTCCGGCTGCTCAGCAACCATTCCTCACTAGTCATTCAGGGCAGTTTTTTTTCTTTTTAAACTCTGGTTTGCGGATCACCTGGAACGGAATTATTCTGGGGGAGGAAGCGTTATTGCTAACATTTCACATTCTTAACCTGTATCCCAGGTCTACCAACTCAGCTTCTAAGGGATGGGACTCAGGAAACTACTGTTAAAACAAGAACCCAGATTAATCTTATATGCCCTAGGTTTTGAGAAGCAGTGGTTTAGCAACCACACCACCCTTTTTCAGGGCCACTGCCACATATGTCTCCTGAATTTCTGGGATTTTGACTGCTTGAGTGGAATGGGTCATTGTCAATATACATCCCTGAAGATTGCTGTTTGGAATTTGATCTATTGGCCAAAAAATTCTTTCCCCATCCCACCCAACAATACAGGATATTTTTTCCAGGCTGGCCTGGAGGAAAAACCAATCATTGTTCTCGTTCTGACTAATTGGAGACAGTCTGGCCACAAACATCTCCCTTTGTTCCTTTCTCTTCTACAGGACTTGGGCAGGGCTGCAGAGTGGCTGGTGTGGAGGGTGGCTAGGGTGGGGCCCAGAAAAAAGAATTAAAACTGCAATGCCTTCTGTCATTAAGTCCTGAGTGGAATGCTGAGTTGAATAATGGAAAGGGTCTCTGCTGTCTTTGGGAACATTTTTGTTATTGTCCCAAGTAAAAGACTTGAGTGTCAATTGAGATTCTTTTATGTCTGTACTTCTCCACAATTTTTTAGAATTTCCTACGGTCTGTGCAGTAATTGCAGTTTCCTTAAAACCATTCAGTTGACTGTCCTCAATTTGTTTCAGCTGGTCTGAGAATTCTTTGGGTAAACTAAATGAAATACAACTAGGAAAGGCTCTTGTTTCCTTTTGTTTTCTTGGAAAAGGAAAGAGTGTAAGTTGCTAATACCAATAAATGACCAGAAACCCCAAGTTTTCTACCAGCAGCAATACCTTCTTGTGGTGGTACAATATTTCTTTGAAATACAAATCCCATGTACAAACAGTAGTAGTAGTAAACATTTGTTGAGCATTTATTTATTCCAGTCACTGTGCTAAGTGCTCTGTGTATTTTTTAATTTAATTCAACCAATTACTCTTTAAATTAGGCACTGTTATAATTCTTACTTTACAAATGAGCAAGTGAAGTCCTAGAAAGTTGAAATAACCTTTCTAAAGACAAACAGGTAAGCATTAGAATGCTGATTTGCACCAAGGCAGTCTAGCTCCAGGGCCATATTCCTTTTTGCTATAGTCTGTGTTTCTTCTTGTCATATGTAATCACTCCCATAATACACACACTCAGGCTTTAAGTCTTTGTTTAATTTTTAAGACCAGAATACGGAGTTTGACTAATATAATAGCCATATTTTTAAAACTAAAAATCAATAAAAATTCAGGGGATATAGGAGAGAAAATTTTGAACTGAGGCTGTTGCAAAAAAGGCTGGAATGAAGGCTATCATATCCCATAGAGACCACACTGAGGATATCAATTGAATCCTTCACTCCTTTAATAAAGAACTTTCATATCAAAGGACTTTACATCCTCAGTATCTGGTACCATTTATAAAATGTGTACTTGAAGTGCTCAATAAATATTTATTAAATGATTGAAAGTATTTCTGTCTTCAAAGAATTGCTGATCTTTACGGGCAATTAATCGAACAATTTTAATACATTAAGTGCTACGATAGAGGTAGCACTGTGATAGAGGTACATGATGGACACTTAATATTTATTAAGGAAATAAATAAATCCATAGGGTGCGTGTGGTGGTGGAGGGGATTCTTAGAGGGCCATGACATAATTCCCAGAGGCACTGTCACCTAAGATAGAATCTAAAAGAGAAGTAGGTACAGGTCAAATGAAGAGGGATGGGAAACCATACTAGGCAGAGGAGGCCAAATAGACAAAATGCCAGAGACAAGAAAAAAAAAACACGGACTGTTGAACAAATTCCAGTAGTTCGGAATGGCTGGAACATAAATAACAGGGGGATTTGGGGGAAAGATGGTGCTGATCCTGCTTAGGCTAAGCAGGATCGGGTTATGAAGATCTTTTACGCCATGCAGTTTAGAATGTATTATAACTACTATGGGGATCCCTTGAAAAATATGTAGCCACAGGGTGACATAATTTTGGTTGTAGATGTATGTGTGTAAATGTGCTTGTTTAATAAACTATATATAACTTCTCCTCAGCATGAAACCTATTCTTCACATTTTTCATTATTAATGAAATAATCTTTTCATTGCTTTGAAGATATAGGTGATAAAGAACCACAGGAGGGATTCATTACTGTGATAGAGAAGGGTTTTACAAACTTTCATGTTCTTAGTATTACCTGGGAATTCTGTCAAAAAGTATATTCTGATTCAGTAGGTCTGAGAGGGACTCAGATTCTGGATGCCTAGCAAGCTCCCACGTGATGCCAGCGTTACTGGCTCTCAGCCCACACTTGTGAGTAGCAAGGGCTAGAAAAGGAAGAAGACAGTATCTCAGAAAAATGAAGTATGTTAATGGAAACAAAAAATCTGAGTCAGTGAGAGCATGGGATAAAGGAGACAGGCTTAGTTAACTAACGCTTAGGAAGATAATAAGAAAGAAGAAGAAAATGCTAGATTACAGAGGCATATCAAGTAAATAATACGGGAGTACCTGGCTTAGCTGACGACAAGGTGGTCAGAAAAACATTTCTAAAAGGAAATGAAATAGGATTTCCTGACAGTGATGATTATAAGCTTCTATTTGAGACCAAGTCTGCAGTAGCTAGTGTAGCATTTCCCAAACTGTAGAACGCTCAAACAAATGTTCTATAGAATGCTCATTCTAAAGGAACTTAATACATGTTTTGGCAAAGACTTTCTTTTTTTCTTTTCTTTTCTTTTTTTTTTTTTTTTCAGACGGAGTTTCGCTCTTGTTGCCCCGGCTGGAGTGCAATGGCGCGATCTCGGCTCACTTCAACATCCGCCCAGATTCAGCCGATTCTCCTGCCTCAGACTTCCTGAGTGGCTGGGATTACAGGCATGTGCCACCATGCCAGGCTATTTTTGTATTTTTAGTAGAGATGGGTTTTCTCCATGTTGATCAGTTTGGTCTCGAACTCCTGACCTTAGATGATCCGCCCGCCTCGGCCTCCCAAAGTGCTGGGATTACAGGCGTGAGCCACCATGCCTGGCCTTGGCAAAGACTTTCATGACCAAATAAGTTTCGGAAATGCTCTTAAGCAAAGTTAAACTCATTTATAGGAAGTATTTTACCAAGAAACATCCTTTTCACAAGACACCTAATTAACGCCTCCAGACCCAGAGTTTTTACCAAGCACAATATTGGAAAACCTCACCTACTGAAAAAAGACCATTGGATTTGTAGTAAGGTCTGAGTTGCAGACCCTTCTGTTTAGCAAGTTACTTAACCTCTCTGAGCTACAGTGGCTTAATGATAAAATAGGTGTTACACTGTCAATCTTGCCATGCTATTATGCATATTGAATTAATAAGTATAGGAGATTATAAACTCCATAGCATTATGATATTCTACTTATTTTTGACTACTACAACATCTTGCACAATGTTTCATTTATTGGCACTCAGTCTTCTATGAAAGAATCAGTTAATTAATTAACTGACTTTAGGCCAAGAAACTCCTTAAGGGAACTTAGTAAGAGAGCTGGAAATTGATGTTCTCCCATAAAAGGCAGGAATTAGGCAGAGGCCAGTGAAGAATATGACTTGATGTGTTGTTTATCTGTTTTCCTCTTTCTGTGGTGCTTTGATATTACTAAAGGTAGAAGACAAGATCTATTATAGAAGATAATACAGAATTATTTGCAAGGCAAAAAGTGGGTAGTACTTGAAACAGGAGAAACAGAAAAAAAAATCTCAGCTGCCATGTTCCAGTGGGTGGGCCAGTATTAATTTCAAATTAAAGTTTAGGATCATTCATAACTTATCTCATGATGGTAACATTATTTTGGCCATAAGAATATCCACATGGAAAATTAATACTTCTCATATCTAAAAGCTATGCAGGTTCTCAACGAACCTGACCAAACTTAAGTGTCTTATGAGAGCAGTCAAATATTACAGTTGGAGAAATGGAAGGAGATGACACATCCATAGTTACCTAAAGAATACATTTGAAGTTTAAAATACGTGGATGTTTATGAAATATTCAGTCAATTATGTATTTAGCAATCATCTCGCCAAATGTCTAGCCATTTGAAAACATCTGGATTATTGAATGTTCATCCAGATGTTCAGTCTTGAGTAGATATTTGGCAGTTGCAAAATACAATTTTCCAGTTGCTTGGTCTGAATTTTGCTGAATTTTAAAACATTAATTTGAATAGCTGTTTTGTATCTATGCCATTGTTCTGGCTTTAGCCTGATCAAATAACAACAGGCTTGGTAATAGAACTACTGAATCAGTGTTCTGAGCTACCCCACCTTGCCCAACAGTAATGTATTGTTTCTCTTTTTTGGCTTACTTGGTGGTGTCGGGCAAGCAAATAGAACCCCATAAAGGGATGTAGAGGAGAAAATAGTGTGTGGTAATAGATAAGACACTGTAAGTGGGGATCAAAAGACCTGATTCAAGTCATAGCTGTGCTCTTACCAACTGAATAACCTTGGGCAACTATATTAACTTCAGCAGCACTTTGTCTTCTGTGAAATAAGTATAATAATAATTGATCTCCCACTTTGAGGTTTGTTGGGATAATCAAATGAGACAGAAATGTGAACTTGTTTGTGAACTAGTACATGTTATATGTATATATTTATGATGTATATATGCCAATGTTAGATGTGAATACTTTTGTTTCTGTTTCCCTCTAGGCAAGTATATTTAGTACTACATGTGTCCAGCTTTGTACTAAAATGAGGATGAATTTTAAAAAAGAATGATCGGGAAACATCAATTTCCCGATCATACAGTTTAAAACATAAAAGATTTAATTTTGCCTAAAATGACAAATAAACATTTCAAGAAATTCTGTTCCTGGCCTTCGATTTCATCTCCCACTCTTTTAGTCAAGTAGGTAAGGCCCATAAGTGTTCCATACTTTTCAGCTCTGTTTTTTCTGAAAGCTATTTCTCTATGCTTGGAATATTCTTTCTTCATGTTCCCACACGTTCAGATCCCAGTAATGTTTTCACGTTTCATCTAAAAATGTCAGATTTCCCTGTTAATATTTCATTCATCCTTCTACTTAAGAGTCACGACTTTAAAGGCCTGGATTTGAAACCTGTCTCTGTCACTTAATAATTGTGTGAATTTGGCCACTATAATAATTCATTTGGAATTTTGATTTCTTCAGTAAGAATTATTGTGTCTCACATAGTGAACTGAACATTAAATGAGATAATGTATATCCTGGTAGATATTCCTGCCCTTTCCAAAAATGCCCTATTTCTGCCTCTGTGTCTCTAAAGAGACTCTTTAGTTTTTTATCCTACCAGTGTGCATTCTTTTAAAAAAAAATCAAATAGCACCACTAGGCTTATGAAAGAGGATTCTTGTGCCTTCAACTCCCAGTATACTACTTCCAGTGGCAATTCCTTTCAAGTCTTTCAACTGACACTTATATTTATCTCCGGATTTCTAGTTAACATCCTTATACTGCCATTTACTGATTTTTCAATTTTTAAAAGTATCTTCTACTGACTTTTCACAATGGAAAATAAGGATTTAGTGATTCTTACATCTTCCTTCCTTACATGAATACATTTGCTCTCTCCAATTCTCTTAGGATAGCTTATTATTTGTTGTTATGACCACTTAAATATTATTCACACGTAAACTAAGAAGAGGACCATGGTTTTATTTCCATTCTCTTTCCCCTTTTGCTTTTCTCTGGAGTTAATGATCACTTTATTTTTTAATATCATAGTTTATTATGCCCTTTACTCTTTATGTTTTCTTTTCTAATAATATTTATTTGAACTGCCTTCAGACTTTAGGACAGTCTTTTTTCTTTTATGTGGTGATAAAATTAAATACACTCAAATGTAGAATTTGCTTTGACTTGTAGCTCTGCGCTTATCAAGCCCACATGACACTGACTGGTGGTGTCAGTCTATGTGATGACATCAACCTAAATATTCTCTCAACATGAATACCTTTAAAATGGAATACTTAGGATTTTCTTTACCAGCAACGTAAGTTTTTATACTTGGAAGAATTAGGTTCCATCTCTTCAAAAATATATATTCATTTTGTATCCACAGGGTTGTTTTGGTAGACCAACAGTTTGTCAATCAGGTCCTTTGTATCTCTAAGTGCATCATACAGTCCATTTACGATTCCCATGACTTCTGTCCCCTGGTGTACATGCCATGTATGGTTCCCTCACCTTGACTATGTGAGTGAATATGATACAGTTCAATCCTATGATTAAATTATGCTATATGACAAAGATGAGAGGATTTTTCAGATTTTAATTTCTTACTGATAGGTGGGAATTGAACAATGAGAGCTCATCTTCTCACTCATAGGTGGAAACTGAACAATGAGAACACTTGGACACAGCGTGGGGAACATTACACACCGGGGCCTGTCATGGGGTGAGGGGTGGGGAGGGATAGCATTAGGAGAAATACCTAATGTAAATGACAAGTTAATGGGTGCAGCACACCAACATGGCACATGTATACATATGTAACAAACTTGCACGTTATGCACATGTACCCTAGAACTTAAAGTATAATAAAAAGTATATAAATAAAATTTTTAAAAAATGAAATCTAAATTCAGTTGACTTTGAATTAATCAAAAGGAAAATTGTCCTTGGTGGGCCTGATTTAATTGGTCTCCTTAAAAAAGTGGGGCTTTCCGGTAGGAAGAGATTTAAAGCAAGAGACACTCTCTTGCTGGCCATGGAGAAGAAAATTCTTACGTTGCAGAGAAGGCCCCATGGGCAGGGGACAACAGACAGCTCCTAGAAGCTGGGAGGGGTCCCCACACAAGAGCCACAGAGAAAGCAGAGACCTGTGTGCTTAGATGAGGATCATGAGTGGCTGAGACCCTGATTTCCGACTTGTAGATCTTGAGCAGAGAACCCGGTAACAAAATGATTGAACTTCTGATCTACAGAATTGTGAGACAAGAAATGAGTATTTTTGGGCCGGGCATGGTGGCTCGTGCCTGTAATCCTAGCACTTTGGGAGGCCAAGACAGTTGAATCATTTGAGGTCAGGAGTTCGAGACCAGCCTGGCCAACATGGTGAAACCCTGTTTCTACTAAAAATACAAAAATTAGCTGGGCAGTAGTGGCGTGCACCTGTAATCCCAGCTACTCGGGAGGCAGAGGCAGGAGAATTGCTTGAGCCTGGGAGGTGTAGGTTGCTGTGAGTTGAGATGTTGCCACTGAACTCCAGTCTGGGCAACTGAGTGAGACCCTGTCTTAAAAAAAAAGGGGGGGGGGGAGTGGTTTTTTTAAGCTGTTAAGTTTGTGGTAATGTGTTATGGAGCAACAGAAAACTAATGCACTATTTGCATCCAAAAGGGTGATCATTTCTAAACACTCCAAAGCTTATCAGAATTTCCCTATTTTTATCTATGCACCTGAAATATCCGTATAATGATAGTAAAGGAATTCTATTAAGCTTAAACTCACAAACATGAATACATGTGAAAAGAGAAATAATGATTAAAAATACAATAAAGTCCAAGTGCGGTGGCTCACACCTGTAATCCCAGCACTTAGAGGGCCGAGGCTGGCAGATCACCTGAGGTCAGGAGTTTGAGACCAGCCTGGCCGATATGGGGAAACCTCATCTCTACTAAAAATACAAAAAAATTAGCCAGGTGTGGTGGCACGTGCCTGTCATCCCAGCTACTGGGGAAGCTGAGGCAGGAGAATCGCTTGAACTCAGGAGGCAGAGGTTGCAGTGAGCCGAAATTGCACGACTGCACTCCAGCCTGGGCGACAGAGTGAGACTCCATCTCAAAATAAATAAATAAATAACAATAATGAACGAGAAATATGAAAATCTGGGGAGGTTGAAAGTAGTAATAATCATGTAGTTTCTGACTAGATTTAGGAAAAGCCAAAAGAGGCAGGGTAGGTCGAGAGAACGAAGCCGAGTAATTTGCACCCTCCAAGTGGGAAATAACCAAAACAAAGCATGGCTGATGGCTTTTCCAATAAGTTCCCCCTCTTTGAAACCTCTAAGGCGGTCCTTCGTCTCTTCCAACCCCCACCCTCTATCAATACTCTATATGGCCCTAATGTTGCTGATTATTTTAACAAAATGACATTAACTTCTTCTGTCCAGTGGTCTTGTGCACCCTTTAAAATCAAAGTGGAACCTGCCAGTGGGGTTCTGTTTTTTTTTTTTTTTTCGATGCTCAGTGTGAAGCTTTCTCCTAACACAAGAATTATAAGCAAGAAGGTCTACACAGTGCTCAGTGGAAATCCATTTGGCATGTTTACAATCCCAGTCCTTGCTAAACAAGTATATACAAAATAAGAATCAAATGAGATAATTAATAGCTCTTCTCAAACTGTTAACAGTATATTGTGGTAAACAGATATTTGAATTGATCCAGTGAATTTTAAAGAGATACTAAAACAAAATTCATCATTTGGACATTCTTTTTACTATACTGTGTTTAGGGTTTATTGTTTTTCCTTTCCCAACTTTGCATTCTGTTTCTTGATTCCAGATATGACTTTTTGGTAGCAGGGCTATGTGCCCACTCTCTGTCCATTATTGTATGGTCTGGGGTGGGGGTGGGGTCTCAGCAGGGATCACTGAAGTGGAGAGGTCAACCTAATGATACTGGGGATGGCCGTTTCAGAAAATAACTTGGGAGTGAAAATTTTGCTAAAAACAACTTTCTCAATTAATATCAAGATAAAATGTCATACAGCTGCCTTGTCATTTTTTTATTCCTGAGCATCATCATAGCTCTCCTACCTGTTTTCTTTCTCCAAATACATTTGGGGAAGTTCTTTGTAGGTATTCTGGAGTTTGCGAAGCCTGTTAGGCTGTCTTGGTTTTGGCATACGTCCAACATGCAATTTTTGCAGGTTTTTTTGTCCTGGAAAGCCTCAGAGTCTCCTTTAAATTCTACTCTGGATATTCAGGAGACTGTGGACTATTTTGTTTTATTTGGCCAAAATCCAGTTAAATAATGTATCCCTGACCTGCAGAGCCTAGGCCATTTCATTTATAGATCAGTGTGAGATACATTAGTTCTGAAATGCATTTTGAAGTAGACAAATAGCCAGATGAGTAAGTGGTAAATAATAGCAGATGCTCGAAGGTAAGACAAAAGTAGCAAAGATGGTTTGCATTGGGATTGGCAGGAAGACATGTTTCAGAAGGCAGAGACTGCTGAGTGGGGGCAAATTGCCAGTGCATGGTAATCCATGTGATAAGTCAGGCCAGGCTAAGGCTTGGAGACTTACAGGATAATTGAAGACTTAACAAAATAAAATTAATAGGAAAAAGACCACCAAAGTCTTTAAGCAGGTTAGAGAACAGGAGCAAGGAAACTAACTCAAACTTGATTCCAGGTTCAGACAGCTAAATTCTTTGCAGGGAGATATTTTGCTGGCTTCTTTGAAATGTGCAATAAGGTAGATCAGGGAAAAAGCAACAGATGTCAGGTAAAGATATCCGGGTTCCCATATGGTTTTACTACTAATAGGCTATATGACCCTGACCAAGTTCCCATTCTTGACCTCAGTTTTTTCATTTCTAAAAGGAAAAGGTTGTGCTCATAAGATCTCTTTTAGCTCTGGCTTTCTGAGTTACTACCCAAGCATCACCAAATGGAGAAGGAGATTCCCATATGAACACCTCTATGGGGATTATCTATCACTCCATCCTTTATGTTTGTACTCAAATGCAGGTACAATAATTTGTCCATATTTTCTTCCACCCTTTTTTCCTCCTAGGATATTTTACTGTCTTAAAGCTATTTACATGCATGTCAAGGGAGAGACAAAGTCTTTCTTGCTTTTCAAAATGAAAAGGTAACTGTATTTCTTAAATTATTAGGCAGATTCTGAACTGAGCTCTTTTAACTCTTTTAACTAAGCAAGAACATTGAACAGGAAGGAAGAAAGGAGTAAAATAGTAAATTTGTTCTTATTCATGAAAGGCAAGGACTTACCTTCTAGAAAGACATGGCCTTTTCAAAGAGTTGTACCACTTACATTATGTAAAAGCCAAGCTACTTGTTAGAAGACAAGCTCCTGTTTAGAGGAAAAATTCACAAATCACACATTTGAAAAGAAGAACTTGCATGTAGTAAAAGGAACAAACTACTGATATATGGGGCAATTTGGTTGAAACTCCGAGGCATTAGGTTGAGTAGAAAATAAACCAATTTCGAAAGATTACATACTATATTATTTCATTTGTATGACATTCTCAAAAGACAGAACGACTAGTTATGGAGGACAGATCAGTGGTTGCCAGGGCTAGGAGTTTTCCAGGCTGTTTTCCAGAGTGGCTGTACAATACTGCATTCCTGTCAGCAATGTATGAGAGTTACAATTGCCCTACATTCTCACCACAATTTGGTATTGTCAGTGTTTAGGGTTAAAAGAAAATCAGCCACTCTAATTGATGGGTAGTGGAATCTAACGACTTTAATTTGCATCTCCCAGGCAGCTAATGATGTTGGATATCTTTTTATGTATGCAATTATTGCCATCCATATATTCTGTTTGTTGAAAGGTATGTACCAGTCATTTGTCCCTGTTTTAATCAGATTGTTTTTTCTTTCTTTCTTTCTTTCTTTCTTTCTTTCTTTCTTTCTTTCTTTCTTTCTTTCTTTCTTTCTTTCTTTCTTTTTCTTTCTTTCTTTCTTTCTTTCTTTCTTTCTTTCTTTCTTTCTTTCTTTCTTTCTTTCTTTCTTTCTTTCTTTCTTTCTTTCTTCTTCTTCCTTCCTTCCTTCCTTCCTTCCTTCCTTCCTTCCTTCCTTCCTTCCTTCCTTCCTTCCTTTCTTTTCTTTCTTTCTTTTCTTTCTTTTTTCTTTCTTTTTCTTTTTTTACTGTGACTATTAAAGTTACACTCAAGTTAGAACGTGTTCTTTTTGCTACACGTGTTCCCCTTTTCCCAGAGATTTTGATAACTCCCCTCACTTTCCTTTCTAGAGAATGTGGACTATTTTGTTTCATTTGGCCAATATCCAGTTAAATGATGTAGCCCTGGCCTGTAGAGCCTAGGCCATTTCACTTACAGATCAGTACAAGTGTTGAGGTTGAGTGTTGAAGTGCCTTTATATATATTCTGGATGCAAGTTCTGCTTTTCAGATGTGTGATTTGTGAATTTTTCTTCTAACTAATTTTTCTCCTAATTTTCTTCTAACTAGTAGCTTGTCTTTTCACTATTTTAATAGGATCTTTTGTGAAGCAAAAGTTTTACATGTTGATTAACTCCAATATATCAATTTTTTATTTTATACATTAGCTTTTCACGTTATATTTAAGAGCTAACTTCTGGACATGAAGATTATCTTCTATGTTTCCTTTTAGGTTTTACATTTAGCTCTATGAGTCATCTTGGGTTAATCTCTATATAAGATAAGAAATGAGACCAAAGTTTTTTCTTTTTTTTCTACATAGATACTGCATACTTTTTTTCTACATACAACTGCACATCTAGTGCAGTTGTTTCTAAACCGTTTGTTTAAAAGACCATCCTTTCTCGATTTATTTTTTGCACTTTGATTTATTTCTGTACTTTTGTCAAAAACAAAATGGCCATATTTGTGTGAGTCTGTTCTTGCCCACTGATCTATGCCTCTGTCCCTTTGCAATGCCACACTGTGATAGCCCTGGGTTTATTTTGCTCTTCTTTTTCTGGTTTCTTAAGGTGGAAACATAGTTTATTGATTTGAGGTCTTTCTTTTTTCTAATATAAGCTTTCAGTGCTATTTGTTTCCCTCTAAGCACTGCTTTAGCCATAGCCAACAAATTTTCATATGCTGTATTTTCCATTTTATTCAGTTCAGCGCATTTTCAAAGTGATAGGTCATTTAAAAGTGTGATGTTTGACTTTCAAGGGGTTGGAAATTTTTTCTGCTATTTTTAAAAATTTCTATTTAGTTTGATTCCATCATTGTTAGAGAGCATACTTTCTATGACTTGAATTCTTTTACATTTTTAAGATGTGTTTTATAAGACAGAAGATGACTTCTCTTTGGTTTATGTTCCATGTGCTCTTTAAAAAATGTATATTCTGCTGTGTTAGAATAGAATGTTCTATAATGTTATGAGACCCAATTGTCTGATGGTATTTTCAGTTTTTCCGTATTAAGTGCCTATGAACATTTTCTGTAAAGGGCAAGGAAGTATAGTTTTTAAGCTTGTGTGCTATATACATTCTTTATGTTGTTGTTGCAAACTTTGCAAAATGTAAAAACCATTCTAAGCCTGTAGGCTCTACACAAACAGGCTATGGGCTGTATTTGGTCTACGGGCCATAGTTGGTTAACCCATGTTCTATATTCTTACGATTTTCTATCAGTATTGGATTCTTCAACTATCATTTTATATAGCATATTGGATACTTCCGATACTCTCTCTATATAGAAAGAATGATCTATTTATATAGTTTATTGTATACTTCCAATACACATTGGATTGGAAGTATTGGATTCTTCAACTATCACTTTATATCATATAATTATTGATTAAGTTTGGATTGATGTATACCATTTACTGTGTGGTTTCTGCTTGTAACCTGTTTTTTGTTTTTATTTTTCCTATCTTCTTTTGGGCTATTTCCACATTTTTAGTATTCCATTTTAGTTTATCTATTGAGATTAGGCTTTATCTCTCTAGCTTTATATCTTTATCTCTTTGTTTTTTAAGTGGTTGTTCTCAGGAATACTATATATATTATATATAACTTTTCACAACCTACTTATAGTCAATAAATTGTCACTTCCTGTGAAATGTAAAAATCTTATTACCAAATAATTCCCTCTCCTCTCTCACTTGTATGCTATAGATATTTCATATATTACTTTTATGTACCTCGAAAACTCCATAAGATAATGTGAATGATGTTTGTTTTAAACAGTCTGCTGGCAACAGATTCTTTTAGTTTTCCTTTTTCTGTGCATATCTTTATTTCACCTTTATCCTTGAAGGATATTTTCACTGGATATAGACTTCTGAGTCAACAGTTATTTTGTTTCAGTACTTTAAAAATGTACCACTTCTTTCTGGCTCCACGGTTTCTGAGAAAAATCTCAACCTTTAAAATCATTGTAGCCCTAAAGCTAATGCATTGTGTTTCTCTGTCAGCTTTCAAGATATTTTGTTGTGTGTCCAATTTTTGGTGTTTTTGATTATGGTATATCTAGGTATAGATATCTTTAGGTTTATTCTGTTTAGAGTTTATTGAGCTCCTTCAATTAGTAGCCTTGTGTTTTTCACCAAATTTGAGAAGGTTTTGGCCTTTGTATTCTTAATTTTTTTTAGCATGTATCATTTTCCTCTTATTTGGCACTCCAATGAAACAAATATTAGATCTTCTTAAAATCATCCTACAGGTCTGCAAGGGTGTATTGTTCTACTTTTTCAGTCTTTCTCTCCTCTCTGATTTCCGCATTGAAGAGTTTTTATTATTTATCTTTAAGTTCACTGGCTTTTCTGATATCTCTATTCTGCTATTCAACATATTCAGTGAGCTTTTAAAAAAATGTTGGTAACTGTATTAATCAGTTCTAAAATTTTCATAGGTATTCTTTACATCTTCTATTTCTTTGCTGGAACTTTTTATTATTCCATTGATTTCAGAAGTGTAGTCAGTTGCTTGCTGAAGCTTTTTAGTAATAACTGCTTTCCAGTAGTTGTCAGATAATTCTATAATCTTTGTCTCATGCAATTTGAGGTTTTCCTGGTTTTTACATTGAGTAATTTTGGATTTTATTCTTGAAATTTTGAGTAGAATATCATGATACTTGTTTAAATCCTATAAAGAATGTTAATATTTTTTTGCTTTAACCCACCTGCTCTACAGGCTGTTGTTACAATGTCAGTTCACTTTTCAAAGCCATTGCAATGATATTCAGATCTGTCCTTCATGTGCCCCACCCAATCTAAAACCTGTTAATTCAGTTCACAAAGGCTTTGGTATTTGGCTATGATCAGATCCATACATGCATAGTCTTGGGGTGGGTCCAGAAATTCATAAGTAGCTTGCTGAGGTTGTATTTCTGATTTCCTCTGCCTGAGAAATCTCCCTGGTACTTTTCATATCCTTAGAGCTCCTCTTTTTTTGGTGCTCTTGTGGGAAAGCTAGGTGTATAGTTTTTCCATTCTATGACAAACTTTTACAACTGCACCTACATATGGGGCAAGAACAAGGAGAACAATGAGAGAAAACCTTGCAAAATATATGGACCCCTACCCTCTTGGAACCACAGCTCAATTGAATGGTGATGGGTGTTCCCTCCCCTTAGAGTTTTGGCTCCTGTGGGTTTCTATGACCTTCCACTGCCACTGCCACTATGTGATTGTGAGGCAAGTGAAAAGTCAGAGAATGAAAAAAAAATTGGGAGGGATTTCGACATTCTTGATTCATGAATTATTATTTGTCTTTCACCATATCTTCAGTCACAAATAGTTTTCCCTGGTGTTCTCTCTGTCTGCACTTTGATGTCCACTTCAGGATTTCTAGTACATTCAGTTTAGTCTGGGGGACACTGGAGTACTGGGTAAAATAATAAGCCAATTGCTACTTCATGATACTCATAATTCTGGTCTTCTTCCCAAATATGCCTGCTGCCATTTACTTTTCAACGTTCTTAAATTGTTGCCATATGCATCCTGTCCAGGTTTTATAGGTGTATTCAGTAGGAGAAACAGGGTAGAATGTATTTACTCCGTCTTTAGGAACTGGAAGCTATGTCAGTTTCACATAGTTCTTTTGATTATGTCTGTCGCCCAGGCTGGAGTGCAGTGGCTGGATCTCAGCTCACTGCAAGCTCCGCCTCCGGGGTTTATGCCATTCTCCTGCCTCAGCCTCCCGAGTAGCTGGGACTACAGGGGCCCACCACCTCGCCCAGCCAGTTTTTTGTATTTTTCAGTAGAGACGGGGTTTCACTGTGTTAGTCAGGATGGTTTCGATGTTCTGACCTCGTGATCCACCCGTCTCGGCCTCCCAAAGTGCTGGGATTACAGGCTTGAGCCACCGCGCCCGGCCTACCACTGTATTCTTATAGCCTACAAAAGTGCCTGGCACATAATTTTAATTTAATGAATATTCAGTTGAATGACCAAATAAATAAAAGTAGGCTATGAGTTGGTCCTTAAAGTGTGATATTACAGTGGTGAACAAGTGTAGAGAAAGGAGTTTCCAGTCACTTGAGCAGTGGATAAGCAGCAAGCGATGGCATGAAGGTGGAGGATTGGGCAGGAATCACTTTGAAGGATAGGAATTAATTTGTTTGTCTGAAGCAACGGGCTCATGTAGTAGAGGTACTGGTAGTAT
Organism: Rhinopithecus roxellana; assembly: GCF_007565055.1. NCBI lineage: Eukaryota > Metazoa > Chordata > Mammalia > Primates > Cercopithecidae > Rhinopithecus > Rhinopithecus roxellana. Next base: position 52,187,084 of record NC_044556.1, on the reverse strand, counting down.
CCAATGAGAACAGAAAGATAGATCGACTCTAACCTAGGTAGAGACTTTAATAAACAAACAATAGTGATTAAATTTTATCCTGTGGGCAATAAGGAAGTGCTAAATATTTTCAAACAGATAAGTTATATGATTAAAAACTGCAGTTTAGAGCAATTGCTATCGCAAGAGAGGGAAGAGGATGAATGCAAGGGCGCTTTTTAGAGACGAGGTACATTGGGATGGTGATTTAAGAGCATAAATCAAAAAGTGCTAGCAGAAATGGAGAGGAAATTTCTAATGTATTAACAAAACCCTATTGGTTGATTGATATAGTCAGAATGGAGAGTACAATTTAAGAAAATACCAGGACCTTTATCAAGAAGAAAAGGCAGGTTTTTCCAGATAATACAGAGAATACAAAGACTTTAACATTGCTTTTCCTTGCAACGTAAAATTCCATTTCTAATCTTTCAAAGATAGAATGTGACAGAACACTTCTCCATCTCCATTTCTGTTCCTTGGCCTCCCAAGCCTTATTGTTCTGGGACTCTGACCTTTCTTTAGTTACCTGGCATCCAGGCAAGTTCTCAGCTGTCAAATTTCTATCCAGGTGGCCTCCATAAATATCTCAACAGAATTTATTTTCTTTAATTTTCTTTGGCCTTACTTGAGAATTTGCTGATTGGAAGACTGTTTGGGGCCAGTATGCTCAAAGATGGATAGCCACATCTGCTAGCCATTTGAATTAATTATTACACCTGTGTCATAAAACCTGCATTAATAAAGAGGTGACAAGGAGACTCATACTGCAGCTTAGACAGGACCCTCACTCCTTCCCAATTTTCCATCCCTATCAATGGCATGCCACCATCTTACTCTTCTGGCACACCACCTTGGAGGATTCCAGGTTTCTTCCTCCAGCACCCCCATGACTAGTGTGCATCCTTCTAATTCTTCATCTCGAATACCTTTCGGATCCATCCTGTCCTACCACTTTTTAGTCAATATTCTAGTCTGAGTCTTCTCTAATCACATGACACCTAGAATATTACAAAATTACAAAATCATCCCTCTTGCCAGCTGCCTGCCCCTTCTGACTGCCCTTTACACAGTAGAAAGGGTCTTGTTTCTCAAACATTTTGATCAAATTATACTCCAATGCTTTGACTGCTAAGAATGTATCTCTCATCTTTGATCTATTAATGGGCTCTCAGAAATTTACATAGTTTTCTGTTGTCTTTACTTAAATCAAATGCAAATGCTTCATGCTGGTCTTTAAGACTGTCCACCAATGTCTCCCAGTATTATTGTTCTTATTTATGACTGATCTTTGACCTATAATTGCTTTCTATTCTAGCCAAGCAAATCTACTTGTTCTCATGTGCACAAGTGTTTGATTCTTGGACTGGCTGCTTCAAACCTTAACTGCACAAAATACCTCTAAATATTCTTACTGTTTTCTTTCTGCCAAGTTGCCCTGAAAAATTCTTTCCAGGAGTCATCCCTGACACAGCCTTCAGACCCTCATATATGGGGTCCATATTAACAAGAAATCTATAGCCTAATAGGAAGCTGTTGAGAATCTGATGCATGTAAACCCAGAGTAGGTACTGAAAATGAAGAAGGGAAATAGCTTTTGTACCTTTAGTCTAGGCTGATGCTGATGAAAAAGAACTAGTTCTTGTAATGTATAAGGCCTTGGCAGAAGTTTTTACTATGTTGCAGAAATATTTGACACACTTGGGGAAGTGAAGGATAAAGCAGACAGTGGCCTAGGCAGTCAGATCTGGAAAATCAACTATGGCAATAAATGAGATGACAGATGTTGCAACCTCATATCCCTTATACAAAAAAAAAAAAAAAAAAAAAAAAAAATCATTAATAAGAAATAGGCAGCCTGGATGAAGAAGAGAGGAAGAAAGGGTATCAACGTGCCAAATATAATTTATTTCAATTATTTGCCCCTCTCAAAGTATTTAAACTATTAAAGTACAACCATTAAGGTACAGTTGTAGAGAGTAATCATGAAGCTTCATTTCATTTTGAGGTTGGAAATAGATGACTTAAAAACAAGTTTTATAAGGGGATACAGAAGCTCTGCTTTCCTTTCTCTTTACATTTTTCAGTAGAATGTATTCAGTAGATTTAAATAGGATAGACCTAAGTAACTTGACATTCTTATGATAGAGGAGAATGTCTCCTCTATAGATGAGGAGAAAATTACAGTTCTGGTCAATTCTCCAGTTTCTATCAAGCAATCACTTTCTTCCCTCTCCTCTCATATAGTTTCTTCTTTTTTACTTCTACATCTCTGTCTTCTCACTTTCTCAAACTCCTTCTTCATTCTGTTTTTCTCCTTTCTTTACTGAACCACATTGCTCTGAAATGTAAAGGCAAAGAAAAGTCATTAATCACTCTGCAGGGTACAGTGCTTAGACGGCTGTAGTTGCTGAAGGAGATCTGTTTAGCATCAGCTGATTTTTCATTTCCTTTCGGTGGGGAGAGTGGACTGCTTTGTGTCCCTGAGGCCAGGCAACATGAATGCAGGTATTGAGTGTTCAAGAAGAGACAATTAAGACCAAGTGCTGGGGATACAATAGCATTTAAATTAATCTAATACCTAGACTGGAGTCCTTAAGCCCCTCCTTTGCTTTCTCTGGCTTAAAGATTCAGATTTCTTAGGCTAGACATTGGTCAGCATAACTCTGCATTCTCTGATGGACAATTTCTTTTCTCCTTATTTATTCTACTCCTCAGTTGAAACCTATCTTCCTGAATTCTAAAAATTGAACTATGCAGTTTTCAAAGGTCTTCCTTTTATGGGACAAGACTCAGTATTATATAAAGATCTTCTAATGCCCTATAGATTATTTATGAGAATTTGACAGCTGTAGAATTATCTAGCCTTGAAATGAAAATTATATGAGAGACTGATCCTCTACTCAGAAAAAAATTAGAAAAATCTAGTCAATTTTGAATGTTTGTGCATAAGGGCCAAAAAGGATAACAGCAATATTTAATCAACTATCCTCATTTTATAGGTCATACATAGAAAATAAAAGCAATAACAATAAGTACTTATTGAACTCAGATGAGACACAGTGTAAGAAAAAAGTAACAGACTTTAAATATACATGTGAAGAAGTCACGTAGAACACAGTATGGAGAGATGGGGTAGAAAAATATCAAAGACAGGTTAAGAGATATAGAGAGTAAAATGAAAAAATCAGGTATGCATCTGATAAGCATTTCAGAAGGAGAGATTATGGATAATGGGGGAGGGGAATTTCCATATCATTGATAAGGATTTTCCAGAATTGAAGAAATCTGTGAGTTCTCAGATTGAAGAAGTGCGTGAGTCAAAGACAAAATAATAAAATAAAATAAATCGACAGTTAAGTATATTGTAATGAAAGTCTATATTAATAGAATGCTAGTGTTCTGGCATAAAATTTTAAGAACATTATGAGGATAAAGAAAAAATAGCCTAACAAAAGACATTTCAATAGATGAAAAATAGGGGACTGATTTTTCTCAAAATAGTGAAAAGGAAGGACAGATGACTTAGAATACTCTCTTCTCAGAAGGCAAAAAGAAAATAATTGACAACCTAGACATCTGTAAACAGACAAAGCAGTATTCAAGAATGAGAGTGAAATAAGGAATATTTTGGATGAAGACAATATATTCTTGTAACTTACTACCTCTCACTGAATAAACTATTAAAAACCTATATCAGAAATAATTGAATTGAACCAGACGGATGAAATAAGGTGGCAGAAATAATAATAAGTAAGAAGTTATTAAACTAAGCCATGCCCAGTGTTCTTTGCCTATAAAACCAGTTACCTGGGAAGCTGAGGAGGGAGGATTTGCCAGCCTAGACAACATAGCAAGATCCAATCCCTAAAAAAGAAATGACTAAACCAAGCTTTTGACAGAAGTTAAAAATCAACTGTCACAAATAATTATTAATGTTTTCAAAATTAATTAAATAAACATTTAAGATTAACCTCAGGTTTTCTTAACCAATGAGTAGACGTCAAAAATTTAAAGTTAACCATTAAAGAATGAAAATAGATTATGTCTATGTGTTCCAAACAAGCAGGTCAAATCAATAAACATAGGAAAGGATAAAAAAAAAAAAAAAGCAACAAAGAGAAAGTATAATGATAGAAAAAAATACATGAAATAAGATGTTAAAAACACAACCAAATAGCCTTCTGCTTGTGGAAAGGATATAGTTGACACTATCAGATCAATACTCCCAGTACAGGAACTAGAAAAGATTACATATAAAAATCAATTTTTTTTAAATCAAGGAGACATGAAAGTAACAAAAAGTAGTTGAAATAAAATCCCAGACAGCAATTTCTAGATGAGATGACAATCGCATGCCATGTTCTTCTTTAAGGGAGTAATAACATTTTCAAGTGAGAATGAAAAATATGGCTTAGCGTCAGCTCAGCAACTCTACTGAGGGAAAAAGAAAACAATGAAACTTTAGATAGGAATTTAAAGGATCGAAATGCATAGCCACTTTTTCCAACAGTATATTTGCTGAGTTCTAAGGATGCAGAGGGGGCTAGGCTGGGCTGAAAACTTTCAAAAATCAGAGTAAACTCTCTGTCACCCTGGAGGACTTAGCAGATAAAATCCCATCAGAGTTGGAGACTCAAAATAATTGCTATATTTAGAAGCTGCATGGGACAAGAAGCTAAAAAGGTAAGTTCAAAAACTCTTTATGATGAAAAGGTAAGTTCAAAAACTCTTTATGACGAGACTGAATCTTACATAGTATTTTAAGGCTTGATAGACTGTCAATCAAAAGCTTCAGAGAGTCACAAATGAGGAATAGAAACAAAGCAGAGGTAGACTGGTCTTACTAAAACCACAAATTAATAACAGAATTGAGATCACCATACTCTCACCTTACCTACGTAACAAAAGAAGGAATTATTTTGGGGGGATAAGTATTATCATTTGCAATCTACAGTCTCTATAGTTTTTACATACAAGATCCACAATACAATTAAAAATATGAGTCATATTAAGAGGTATAAAAATGTGAACAATCATTGAGAGAAAACAGAAGACTGGAAATATATCTGCTCATGATACAGATATTGGAGTTAGCAGAGGATGTTAAAACAACTTATACAAATATTTAAAAGAAAATAAAGGAAAAGGTGAAAAAAATGTAGACTCTTAACAGAAAATGAAATTTGAAGAATAATCAAGTAGACATTCTAAAACTAAGAATGATAATATCTGAAATTAAAATCGTGGTAGTTGGAATTTTACAGTACACTGGACATAGCAGAAGAGAGGATTATTGAACTCCAGGACTGATCAATAGACAAATGAAAATTGAAATACACAGAGAAAATTAGAAAAGAACGTAAGAAAGACATGAGTCAGTGAGATAGTCTGCTATGTATGTAATTAAGATCATGGGATAAGAAGAGAGAGAAAGAGGAGATAAAAGCAATAAAAGCAATAATTGAAGAGATAATACTTAAGAATGCTGAAGAGCTGATGAAGGACACCAACCCACAAATTCAAGACTCTATGGAACCCCAATGACAGTAAATACAAGTAAAAGTACTGTAGGTGAACCAGAGTCACACACTGGAAACTAAAGACAAAGAAGAAGTCTCAAAAGCAGCCAGCAATGGAACTGGGTGGGGGGGGGACACTTTAAAGAATCAACAGTGCAACTGGTGGTTAATTTTTCAGCAGAAACTATAACCAGAAGACAAATAAATGACATTAATAAAACAAATAGAAAAAACTAAAATAGGAAAAAACATTAATCTAGATTTATATACATAGAGACAGTATCTTCTAAAAATGAAGGCAAAATTAAGATGTTTGCAAATAAACAAAAGCTAAAATAATCGGTTGCCAGCATACCTACACTAAAGGAACTTTTTTTTCAGGCTGCAGAAATAATCCTAGAAGAGAAAGTAGATCTACAAGAGGAAATGGAGAGCACCTGGAATGATAAATATACAGGTAAATACAAAATAACATTGACTACATAATACAGCATTAATAGCATCATCTTCTGGGGTATATAATGAATACAAAAGCAAACATGTGACCACTCTAGCGCAAAGTCCAGGTTTGGGGAGAGAGGACTAGTAGAATTAAACTACTATAAAATTGTAAGCTTCTTGCATTATTCATAAATTGCTAAATTTCTAACTTAACATGGATTATCACATGACATATGAGAAGTACATTGTAATCACTTGGGTAACTACTAAAGGAATAATTCAAAACTGTATAACTAAAGAACTAACAGAGAGATAAAATGAGGCCAGGTGTGGTGGCTCATGCCTGTAACCCTAGCACTTTGGGAGGCTGTGGCAGGTGGATCATTTGAGATCAGGAGTTTGAGACCGGCCTAGCCAATATGGTGAAATCCTGTCTCTACTGAAAATACAAAAATGTTAGCTGGCTGTGGTGGCTCATGCCTGTAGTCCCAGCTACTTGAGAAGCTGAGGCAAAAGAATCGCTTGAACCTGGGAAGCAGAGGTTGCTGTGAGCTGAGGTCGGGCCACTGCATTTCAGCCTGGGTGGCAGAGTGATACTCCATCTATAAATAAATAAATAAATAAATAAAAATAAAAATATCTGCTTAATTCAAAAACAAGCAGGTATAGGAAAATAAATGGACAAATAGAAAAAAATCTAAAATATTATATTTGAATCGAACTTTATTATTAATTACATAAAGTGTAAGTAGACCAGATACCTCAATTAAAATTCAAAGATTGTCAGATTGGATTTAAATATTAGAAAGACAAAGTTTGACTGATTGTGAAGAATGGAAACTGCTATTACTGTAGCTGATGTTGCTAGGAAAGACAAAGATGGATATTTCATAATGAAATTAGGATTAATACAATAGGAAGATATAACAATCCTAAATTTGTGTGTATCTAATAATATACCATCAAAAATCTATGAAGCAAATATTGACACAACTTAAAAGAGAGAAAAATCCATAGTTATAGTTAGAATTTAATGCATCTATCTCAATAATTGATAGAACAAACAGGAAAGAAGGAAAGAAAAAGATTAGTAAGGATATAGAATATCTGAACAACAAAATTAAGCAAATTAACTTAATTTATGTGTATATAGGACACTCTTCTCAAACACATTAGAATGCGCATTCTTTTCAAGGCATATGGAGCATTTAATAAAATAGACCACACATTAGCACATACAGTAGATATCAACAAACAAACTAAAAAAAATTGAAAGCATATAGCCACTTCATGTGGTGTTAAATTAGAACTCATTAAAAGATACATAAGTAGAAAATCTTCAAAATTTTGGAAATTAAGCAACAGACTTCTAAGTAATACATGTATGGCTCAAAAAAGGAATCAAAATTAAAAGTAGTGTATATTTTGAATTGAGTAATATTGAAAATATGACACCAAAAATTGTGGGTTACAGTTAAAGTAGTACTTAGAGTAAAATTTATAGCTTTAAACACATACATTAAAAAGTAAGAAAGGTTGAAAATCAATAATTTAAACTTCTAACTTAGGAAGCCGGGAAAAGAAGAGAAAAATCAGCATTTAAAAGGTAGAAAGAAGAAAATAAAAATAAGAGTTGCACTAAATAAAATAGAAGGTAAACATACAATAAAAATCAAGAAAGCTAACTTTTTAAAAAAGAGTTTAATTTTTAAACCCCTAGAAAGACTCACAAAGGGAAAAAAATATTAAATGACCAGGAATGGACTAGTAAACTATTCCAAACATTTAAGAAAGAATATGAACTGAAATGGGCTTTTTCAGAAGATGGAGAGAAGTAAACACTTCTCAATATAGTATTAGGCAAATATATTATTGGTATCAAAATATAACAAGGGCTTTACAAGAAAGGAAAGTTAAAAGCCAATATCATTTTTAAGCATAGATACAAAAATCCTAAACATGATACTAGCAAATCAAATCCACCAATATATAAGTGGCATAATATATTAAGACTAAGTGGGGTTTGTTTGGCCAGGTCTGGATTGAAAAATCAACCAATGTCATCCACCACATTATCTGGTTTGGCTCTGTGTCCCCACCCAAATCTCATATTGAATTATGATCTTCACTGTTGGAGGAAGGACCTGATGGGAGGCGATTGGATTATGGGGGTGAATTTCCTCCTCGCTGTTCTCATGACAGCAAGAGTTCTTTATAGCAGTGTGAGAATGGCCTAATAAAGAAATCTGGTACCAAAGAAGTGGGACACTGCTATAAAGATACCAGAAAATATGGAAGCAGCTTTGGAACTGGGTAATGGGAAGAGTTGAAATAGTTTGGAGGGCTCAGAAAAGACAGAGATGAAGGAAACTTTAGAACTTCCTAGTGCTGGTGGTGATATGGACAGTGAAGTCCAGGCTGAGGTGGCCTCACATGGAGATAAGGAACTTACTGGGAATGGGAACAATGGTTACTCTTGCTATGCTTTAGCAAAGAGACTGGTGGCATTGTGCCCCTGCTCTAGTGATCTGTGGAACTTTGAACTTGAGAGAGATGATTTACGGTATCTGGTGAAAGAAATTTCTAAGCAGCAAAGCATTCAATATGTGCCCTGGCTCCGTCTAAAAACCTACATTCATTTGCTAAACAAAGAAATGACCTGATACTAGGACTTATATTTAAAAGGGAAGAACATAAAAGTTTGGGAACTTTGCAGCCTGACCACGCAATAAATAAAAACAATTTATTTTCTGGGGAGGAATTCAAGCCAGCTGCATAAATCTGCATAAATAAAGAAGAACTGAATGTTACTAGCCAAGACAATGGGGAAATGGCCTCCAGGGTATTGCACAGACCTTTGAAGCACCCCCTCCTATCACAGCCCTGGGGGTGTAGGAGGGAAAAATGGTTTCCTGGGCCAGGCCCAGGGCCCTGCTGCTCTGGGCAGCCTCAGGACATGTTACCCTCCTTCTCAGCTGCTCCAGCTCCAGTCGCAGCTAAATGAGGACAAGGTATGCTCAAGGCATTGCTTCAGAGGGTACAAGCCCCAAGTCTTGGTGACTTCCGTGTGGTGTTGGGCCTGCAGGTATGCAGAAGACAAGAGTTGAGGTTTTGGAATCTCCGCCTTGATTTCAGAGGATGTATGGAAACGGCTGAATGTCCAGGCAGATGTCTGTTGCAAGGGCAGAGATATCATGGAGAACCTCTACTAGGGCAGTTCAGAGGGAAAATGTGGGGTTTGGACCCCCAAACAGAGTCTCTACTGGGACACTACCTAGTGGAGCTGTGGGAAGAGGGCCACCATCCTCTAGACTCCAGAATGGTAGCTTCACTGATAGCTTGCACTGTGCCTCTGTAATAGCTGCAGGCACTCAACGTCAATGCATGAAAGCAGCTTCAGAGGCTGTACCCTGCAGAGCCACAGGGTCAGAGCTACCCAAGGCCTTGAGAGCCTGCCCCTTGCATCAGCATGTCCTAGATGTGAGACATGGAGTCAAAGGATATTATTTGGGAGCTTTAAAACTTGATGACTGACCTGCTGGGTTTTGGACTTGCATGGGGCCTGTAATCCCTTTGTTTTGGCCAATTCCTCCATTTTGGAATGGGAGCATTTATGCAATGCCTATACCCCCATTGTATCTTCAAAGTAACTAACTTGTTTTTGATTTTATAGGCTCATAGGTGGAAAGGACTTACCTTCTTTCAGATGAGACTTTGGACTTGGACTTTTGGGTTAATGCTAGGATGAGTTAAGACTTTGGGGGATTGTTAGGAAGGCATGATTGTATTTTGAAATGCGAGAAGAACATGAGATTTGGGAGGGTTCAGAGGTGGAATGGTATAGTTTGGCTCTGTGTCCCCACCCAAATCTCATGTTGAATTGTAATTCCCAATGTTGGGGAAGGGATCTGTAGAAGGTGGTTGGATCATGCGAGCAGATTTTTCTCTTGCTGTTCCCATGATAGTGAGTGAGTTCTGATGAGATCTGGTTGTTTAAAAGTGTGTGGCACCTTCCCCTTCACCCTCTCTCCTGCTCTGCCATGACAAGACGTGCTTGCTTCCCCTTCACCTTCTGCCTTAATTTTAAGTTTCCTGAGGCTGTACAGCCAAGCTTCATGTACAGTCTGTGGAACTGTGAGTCAATTAAAATTCTTTCCTTCATAAATTACCCAGTCGCAGGCAGTTCTTTATAACAGTGTGAGAATGGAATAATATACCATATTAACAGATAAAGCTGGGGAAAACATGTTTATCTTAATAGATGCAAAGCTTTTGATGAAACTCAGCACGTATATATGATATAAATTATCAGCAAACTAGGAATAGAAGAGAACTTCCTCAATCTAATAAAAATCATCTACAAAACCACACAGATAGTATACTCAATGTTGTAACATTGAAACTGCTGAATATGTTCCCTTTGAGGTCAGAAACACGGCTAAGATATTTGTTTTTACCACTTCTATTAACTATTGTCATCCAGTGCAATAAGAGAAGGAAAAGAAATAAAAGGCATAAAGATTGCAAAGAAAAGAGTCAAACTGTTTTTATGAATAATCATGTTGTTTTGTAAAATAAAAAATCACCAGAATCTATATATTTTTTTTTCTTTTGAGATGGAGTCTTGCTCTGTTGCCCAGGCTGGAGTGCAGTGGCATGATCTCAGCTCATTGCAACCTCTGTCTCCTGGGTTCAAGCAATGCTGTTGTCTCACCCTCTGGAGTACCTAGGATTACAGCTGCGTGCCACAACACTGGCTAATTTTTGTATTTTTATTAGAGATAGGGTTTTGCCATGTTGGCCAGGCAGGCCACAAATTCCTGACCTCAGGTGATCCACCTGTGTCAGTCTTCCAAAGTGCTGGGATTACAGGCGTAAGCCACCACACACAACCAGAATCTACAATTTGAATTAATAAGTTATCAAGGTCATTATTACTAAATTAACTCATGCAAGATAAATACATTAAAATCAATTGTATTTATATATATTAGCAAAAATTTGAAAATGAATTACAAAATATTTAAAATAGCTTCAAAAATTGTGACTATGAGGCATAAAGCTAACAAAACATTGCTGAGAAAATTAAGAACAAATACCCCTTTTTCATGGTTTGGAAGACTCGTGTTGTTATAAATTCTCACCAAATTTGTCTATAACCAAAATCTATTTATTTGAAAAGATTAGTAACATTAATAAACCCTTACTGCAATTGATCAAGAAAAAATATATGGTGGAATGTATTTATAATTACACAAAATGTAAATTGCTCAAACTCACCCAGACAGAGGTTTTTAAATAGGATTAAAAACAAGGCCAGGCACAGTGGCTCACGCCTCTAATCTCAGCACTTAGGGAGATCGAGGTGGTGGATCATGAGGTCAGGAGATCGAGACTGTCCTGGTTAACACAGTGAAAATCCATCTCTACTAAAAATACAAAAGAATTAGCCAGGTGTGGTGGCGGGCATCTGTTGTCCCAGCTACTTGGGAGGCTGAGGCAGGAGAATGGTGTGAACCCGGGAGGCGGAGCTTGCAGTGAGCCGAGATCGTGCCACTGCACTCCAGCCTGGGTGACAGAGTGAGACTCAATCTCAAAAAACAAACAAACAAGCAAAAACAAATAGGCATATTTTGTTTACTTGAGAGTAACTCAAATACAATGACACAAAAATGAGTTGTTTACCAGAAGAGGAAATCCAAATGGCTAATAAACATATGGAAGGTTGTGCAATCTCATTGTTAATCAAGGAAGTACAAATTATAACAATGATGAAACTCTACCTCCCAAGTGATTCCACAAGTGTTGGTGAGAATGTGGAGAAAAGGAAGTTCTATGCATTACTAATGCAGGTATAAATTTTCAAAGCAACATGTCAATACATAATAAACTGAAATTATGCGTATCTACAGCTCAGAACTTACACTGGAATGTTGGTGAAAACTCTCTCATTTGGGCACCAGAAAGCATGTTTGAGGATACTGCATCATTTCTTGTAATACCTGAAAACTGGAAACAATGTCAATGATCAGAAATATACATATATTTTAGCATATTCAGAGTGATCCTAAATCCTGGGACAATCTTAATTTATGCCTATTACATTGATGTAATTAAACCAAGTTTAGTTTTCAAAAGAGGTCTTCATTGGATCATAAACTATGTATGCATTCTAGATATATTCATGTACTGAAGTACTAAATAGTTATGCACATGATTGAAATAAATGTGTTAGTATAATATGTGTTAACAAAAAAAAAAAAAACGGGAAAAAAGCATAATGATAAGTGAAGAAAGTCAAGTTGCAAATAGATGTATACCCCATTGATACAATTTATGTAAAATTTGCAACAAAAAGCAATACTACATATATAAGCATATACATATGTAGAATATTACATATATGTGTGTGTGTATATATATATGCACACCTGTGCCAGTAAAGTTTTATTTTTAAAAAAGATCTGAGATCAAAAAGGTAAAAGGATAACATTTGTTAAATCAGGCATTTATTATGCTGTTGAATTTTCCATAATTTCAAAAATAATTAAAATTATGTTTTAAAAATATTTTTTTAAATGTTGGTGGTCACATCCATCTTTGGTACTTTAGAAACTGTTTTTGCCATGGAGAGGAGCTTTGGCTGGGTGAGCTTTAAGGTATCTTTAAATTTAATTACTTTAGACACTCAAAGAATTGGTAGCAATCCTATTGACACTAATGCAAAAGATAGGGAAAGAGAGAATCCTCCCTAAAACATTCTGTTAAGCCGGTATCACTCTAATACTGAAACCAGGAAAGGACATAACAAAATAAGAAAACTACAGACCAATATCCCTGATGAACATAGATGCAAAAATTTTCAACAAAATACTAACCAAATTCAACAGCATATCAAAAGATAATCCACCATGATCAAGTGGGTTCTATACCAGGGATGCAGAGATGGTTTAAAATACACAAGTCAAGAAATGTGATACACCACATAAACAGAATTAAAAACAGAAATCACATGAATCATCTCAACAGATGCAAATAAAATCATTTGACAAAATTCAGCATCCATTTATGAATAAGACCCTCAGCAAAATCAGCATAGAAGGGACATACTTTAAGGTAATAAAAACTATCTGTTACAAACCCACAGCCAACATTATATTGAACAGGGAAAAGTTGAAAGCATTCCCCCTGAGAACTGGAACAAGACAAGGATGCCCACTTTCACCACTTCTATTCAACATAGCGATGGAAGTCCTAACCAGAGCAATCAGACAAGAGAAAGAAATGAAAGGCATCCAAATCAGTAAAGAGGAAGTCAAACCGTCGCTGTTCACTGGTGATATAATTGTATACCTAAAAAAGCCCTAAAACTCATTCAAAAAGCTCCTAGAACTGAAAAATGAATTCAGTAAAGTTTCAGGATACAAAATCAATGTACACAAATTAGTAGCACTGCTATAGACCAATAGCAGCCAAGCTGAAACCCAATAAAAAAAAATTCAACCCCTTTTACAATAGCTGCAAAAAAACAAAAAACAAAACCAAAATAAAAACTCACAAATATACCTAACCAAGGATATGAAAGATCTCTCCAAGGAAAACCACAAAACACTCCTGAAAGAAATCATAGGCAACACAAACAAATGGAAACATATCCCATGTGCAAGGATGAGTAGAATCAATATTGTGAAAATGACCTTACTGCCAAAAGCAATCTATAAATTCAATGCAATTCCCATCAAAGTACTATCATTGTTATTCACAGAACAAGAAAAAAAAAAAAAAAAAAAAACTCCTAAATATCATACGGAGCCAAAAAAGAGCCTGCATAGCCTAACAAAGACTAAGCAAAAAGAGCAAATCTGGAGGCATCATATTACCCGATTTCAAATTATACTATAAGGCTTAGGCAGAGACTTTGTATTAGTCCATTTCACACTGCTGATAAAGACATACCAGAGACTAGGCAACTTACAAAATAAAGAGGTTTAATTGGACTCACAGTTCAACGTGGCTAGGGAGACCTCACAATCATGATAGAAGGCAAGGAGGAGGAAGTCACATCTTATGAGCATGGTGGCAGGCAAAGAAAGAGCTTATGCAGAGAAACTCTCATTTTTAAAACCATCAGATCTCATGAGACTCATTCACCATCACAGGAACAGCATGGGAAAGACCTGCCCCCATAAATCAATCACCTCCCTTGGGTTCCTCCCACAGCATGTGGGAATTGTGGGAGTTACAATTCAAGATGAGTTATGGGTCAGGACACAACCAAACCATATCATTCTGCCCCTGGCCCCTCCCAAATCTCATGTTCTCACATTTCAAAACCAATCATGCCTTCCCAACAGTCCCCCAAAGTCTTAATTCATTTGAGCATTAACTCAAAAGTCCATAGTCTGATGTCTCATCTGAAATAAGGCAAGTCCCTTCTGCCTATGAGCCTGTAAAATCAAAAGCAAGTTAGTTACTTCCTAGATACAATGTGGGTACGGGCACTGGGTAAATATAGCCATTGCAAAAGAAAGAAATTGGCCAAAACAAAGGGGCTACAGGTCCCATGCAAGTCCGAAATTCAGCAGGGCAGTAAAATCTTAAAGCTCGGCTGGGCAAGGTGGCTCACGCCTGTAATCCCAGCACTTTGGGAGGCTGAGGTGGGTGGATCACGAGATCAGGAAATCGAGACCATCCTGGCCAACATGGTGAAACCCTGTCTCTAATAAATATACAAAAAATTAGCTGGACTTGGTGGCAGGCACCTGTAGTCCCAGCTACTCGGGAGACTGAGGCAGGAGAATGGCCTGAACCCCCAGAAGTGGAGCTTGCAGTAAGCCGAGATTGTGCCACTGCACTCCAGTCTGGGCAACAGAGCAAGACTCCGTCTCAAAGCAAAACAAAACAAAACAAACAAACAAACAAACAAACAAAAATCTTAAAGCTACAAAACGATCTCCTTTGACTCCATGTCTCACATCCAGGTCATGCTGAGGCAAGAGGTGGGTTCTCATGGTCTTGTGCAGCTCCACCCTTGTGGCTTTGCAGAGTATACCTTCCTTTCTGGTTGCTTTCATGGGTTGGTGTTGAGTGTCTAGCTTTTCCAGGCACATGGTGCAAGCTGTTAGTGGGTCTACCATTCTGGGGTCTGGATGACGGTGGCCTTCTTCTCACAGCTTCATTAGGCAGTGTCCCAGCAGAGACCCTGTGTGGGGGCTGAACCCCACATTTCCCTTCCACACTGCCCTAGCAGAAGTTATCCATGACAGCCCTGCTCCTATAGCAAACTTCAGCCTGGGCATCCAGGCATTTCCATACATCTTATGAAATCTAGGTGGAGTTTCCCAAACCTCATTTCTTGACTTCTGTGCACTTGCAGGCTCAACACCACGTTGAAACTACCAAGGCTTGAGCCTTGCAACCTGTGAAGCCATGGCCTGAGCCCTACATTGGCCCCTTTCAGCCATGGCTGAAGCAGCTGAGATGCAGGGCACCAAGTCCCTGGGCTGCACACAAAACGGGGACCTTGGGCCAAGCCCACAAAACCACTTTTTCCTCCTAGGCCTCTGATTCTGTGATGGGGTGGGCTACTGTGAAGACTTCTGACATCCCCCGGATACATTTTCCCCCATTGTCTTGTGGATTAACATTTGGTTCCTCGTTCCTTATGCAAATTTCTGCAGCTGGCTTGAATTTCTCCTCAGAAAATGGGATTTTCTTCTCTATCACATTGTCCAGCTACAAATTTTATGAACTTTTATGCTCTGCTTCCCTTATGAAACTGAGTGCCCTTAACAGCACCCAAGTAACTTCTTGAATGCTTTTCTACTTAGAAATTTCTTCCGCTAGATAATCTAAATCACCTCCCTCAAGTTGAAATTTTCACAAATCTGTAGGGTACGGACAAAATGCCACCAGAGTCTTTGCTAAAACATAACAAGAGTCACCTTTGCTCCAGTTCCCAACAAGTTCCTCATTTCCATCTGAGACCACCTCAGTGTGGACTTTATTGTTCATATCACTGTCAGCATTTTCGGCAAAGCCATTCAACAAGTCTCTAGGAAGGTCTAAATTTTCCCACATTTTCCTGTCTTACTCTGAGCTCCCCCAAACTGTTCAACCTCTCTGCCTGTTACCCAGCTTCAAAGTCACTTCCAATTTTTGCTTATCTTTTCTGCAATGCCCCACTCTACTGGTACCAATTTACTGTATTAGTCCCTTTACATGCTGCTGATAAAGACATACCTGAGACTGGGCAATTTACAAAAGAAAGAAGTTTAATTGGACTCACAGTTCCACATCGCTGAGGAGGTCTCAAATCATGGTGGAAGGCAAGGAGGAGCAAGTCACATCTTATATGGATGGCACCAGGCAAAGAGAGAACTTGTGCAGAGAAACTCCCATTTTTAAAACCATCAGATCTCATGAGACTCACTCACTATCACAAGAACAGTGCAGGAAAGATCTGCGCCCATGATTCAGTCACCTCCCACTGGGTTCATCCCAGGACATGTGGGAATTCTGGGAGTTACAATTCAAGATGAGATATGGGTGAGGACATAGCCAAACCATATCAGACTTCATGATCAAGAAAATACAACAAAAACAAAGATAAATAGATGTGACTTAATTAAACTGAAAAAACTTCTGCATATCAAAAATAGTAATCAGCAGAGTAACCAGACAACCCACAGAGTGGGAGAAAATCTTCATAGTCTATATATCCAACAAAGGACTAATATCCAAAATACACAAGGAACTGAAACAAATCAGCAAGAAAAAAAACGAATAATCCCATCAAAAAGTGGGATAAGGATGTGAATAGACAATTCTCAAAAGAAGACATACAAATGGCCAACAGACATATGAAAAACTGCTCAGCATCACTAATGATTAGGGAAATGCAAATCGAAACCACAATGCGATACCACCTTACTCCTGCAGGAATGGTCATAATCAAAACAATTACAAAATAATAGATGTTGGCATAGATATGGTGAAAGTAGAACACTTTCAAACTGCTGGTAGGGATGTAAACTAGTACAACCACTATGGAAAACAGTATGGAGATTCCTTAAGGCACTAAAAGTAGATCTATCACTTGATGCAGCAGTCCCACTACAGGGTATCTATCCAGAGGAAAAGAAGCCATTATACAAAAAAGATACTTGCACATACATGTTTATAGCAGAACAATTTACAATTGCAAAAATATAGAAGCAACTCAAATGCCAACCAATCAATGAGTGGATAAAGAAAATGTGATATATATATATATACACACAAACACACACACACACCATGGAATAATAGCCATAAAAGAAATGAAACAATGGCATTTACAGCAACCCGGATGAAGGTGGAGACAATTATTCTAAGTGAAGTAACTCAGGAATGGAAAACCAAACATTGTAATTTCTCACTTATAAGTGGGAGCTAAGCTGTGAGGACTCACAGGCATAAAAATGATACAATGGACTTCAGGACTCAGAAGAAATGGAGGGAGGGGGGTGAGGGATAAAAGACTATACATTGGGTACAGTGGTATACACTGCTTGGGTGATGGGTGCACCAAAATCTCAAAAATCGCCACTAAAGGACTTATCCATGTAACCAAATACCACCTGTTCCCCAAAAATGTACTGAAGTAAAATAATAATAATAGTAATAATTACTTCATTAGTATAAAAGCCCTTTCTTCAGTTGAAGATGAATTTTTCTTCTTTAAGGTCATACAACAGCCTAACTTTGAACAAGCCTATGCACTAAATAAAAAAAGGCCAGGTGTGTTGGTCTTGGATAGGTCTTAAGCTTGGAAAATATTGCTTTAACCCTTTCTCATTATCCAGTGCACAACAAAAACAGACTTCTGTGTATGGCTAGATACGAGAACACTTTGATGTCTGGTATGATCTGACCAGTTGATAAAAGAAGGGGTAATTTTCACTAAGAAAAAAGTTCCATGTTATTATCCATCTGTTTGAGATGAAAAGTTTATGTCTAGGGAGTTCACAGATAGGGTTGTGAGCCTTTGCATACATCACAAATCTGCGGATGACTTGGTGATGAGTAAGTTTGTTGCTGTGGCAGATGGGGCCTCATTTTTTTTAATAAGATGCTTAACAGCTACACTCAACTTTTTTCTTCTTGTTTATTCAGTTACTGCTTTTGATGGAATTTGGAAAAGGTAGAGGCTCCCTGAGTACAGGGAATACCTTGGCCTAGTCATGGGCAAAAGAAAAAAATGTCTAGTGTGCTCCCTGACTGGGATTATGACAGGCCTGGCCAAACACTGGTGTGAATCTGGATCCAGATATGCTTCTAAAACCTGCATACAGTACTGGTAAAGCAAGAAATCTGAGCCAGTGTTCTAGATCCCTCTTTTCTCAAGGGCATAAGATGTTTTATCTAGTGTAAAGCTTAGAATTACAAAAATGCCAGAGTTGAATATGACACTAAAGATAAACTCCCATCTAATTAATTAATTATATCACATTTATACAGATACAGAACTCCTCAGCTATCATAAATCAAAACTGCTTTTCCTTATTATCATTATTGTCGTCTCATTAAAAACCACACAGAACAAAAACACAGGAGATACATTGCAATAAAGTTTTACTGCATTGTTTGATAAAGTGAAAAGCAGAGGCATATTTGGAGTCAGTTCTTTTTTGTATGTGTGGTAAAATTCAGCTGTGAATCTTTCTGGTCCTAGACTTTTTGTTGTTGGAAGATTTTTTTTTTTTTTTTTGTTACCGAGACAATGTTACTATTATTGTTTTGCTCAGAATTTCTGTTTTACTCCGCTTCAATCTTGGGAGTTTGTATGTTTCCAGGAATTTATCCATTTCCTCCAGGTTTTCTAGTCTGTGTACGTAGAGATGCTCATAGTAATCTCTGATGATCTTTTGTATTTCTCTGGTATCAGTTGAAAAATCACCTTTATAATTTCTGATTGTGTTTATTTAATTTCCTTTCTTTTTTCTTCATTAGTAAAGATGGCAGTCTATCAATTTTGTTTATCCTTTCAAATCACAATTATTATTATTTTTTTTTTTTGAGACAGAGTCTTGCTCCATCACCCAGGCTGGAGTGCAGTGATGCAATCTCGGCTCACTGCAAGCTCTGTCTTCCAGGTTCATGCCATTCTCCTGCCTCAGCCTCTCTAGTAGCTGGGACTACAGGCACTGGCCACCACGCCCAGCTAATTTTTTTGTATTTTTAGTAGAGATGGGGTTTCACCATGTTAGCCAGGATGGCCTCGATCTCCTGACCTTGTGATCCGCCCATCTCAGCCTCCCAAAGTGCTGGGATTACAGGTGTGCGCCACTGTGCCCAGCTCAAATCAGAAATTTTTAACTTCATTAATCCTTCGTATGTTTTTCTGGTCTCAATCTCATTGAGTTCCACTCTACTCTTTTTTTTTTTTTTTTTTTTTTTTTTCTGCTAACTTTGGGTTTGGATTATTCTTCTTTTTCTAGTTTTTTGAGATTCTATGTTAAGTTATTAATTTTGTGCTTTTCTCTTTTTGATGTAGACATTTAACACCATAAACTTTCACCTTAGCACTGCTTTTGCTGTATCCCAGAAATTTTGGTATGTTGTGTCTCTTTTCATTGATTTCAAAAATTTTTAAATTTCTTTCTTAATTTCATTATTTATTCAAAGATTATTCAAGAGCAGATTGTTTAATTTCCATGCACTTGCATAGTTTTGAGAGTTCTTTTTGGTATTAATTTCTAGCTTTATTCCACTGCTATCTGAGAAGATACTTGATGTGATTTCAATTTTTAAAACATTTATTGAGACTTACATTGTCCCAAGCATATGTTCTATGTTGGGGGATGTTCCATAAGAAGAACGTAAGCTCTGCAGTTGTTGGGCAAAATGTTCTGTAAATGTCTGTTAGGTCCATTTGGTCATGAGTCCAATTTATCCATAGTTTCTTTGTTGATGTTTCTGCCTTGATGATCTGTTCAGTGTTGTCAGTGAAGTGTTGAAGTCCTTCACTATTATTATATTGCTCTTTATCTCTTTCATTAAGTCAGTTTTTTTGTTTGTTTTATAATTCTGGGTGCTGTCACATAGGATGCATATTTAGGACTGAAATATCTTCCCATTGAATGGATCCCTATATTATTATGTCATGACTTTCTTTATCTTGCTTTTTACTGTTATCGGTTTACAGTCTGTTTTGTCTGATATAAATATAGACACTCCTGCACAGTTTTGGTTTCTGTTTGTATGAAATTTCTTTTTCCATCCCTTTGTCTTGTATCTGTAAATCTTTACAAGTTAGATAGGTTTCTTGTAAGCATCACATAGTAGGATCTTGTTTTTTATCCATTCCACCGGTCTGTGTCTTTTAAGTGGAGCATTTAGTTCATTTACATTCAAGGTTACTATTGTTATGTGAAGTTTTGTTCCCATTACAATGTTAATTGTTTCCTAGTTGCTTTGTAGTCTCAATTGTGTAATTGGTTCATAAGACCTGTGATTTTTATGCTTTTGGGTGTTGTTATGATGGTGAGTATTGCCCTTTTGTTTTCGTGTTTAAAACTCGGAGCATTTCTTGTAGAACCAGTTTAGTGTGATAAATTTACTTAGCATTTGCTTATCTGTAAAAGACTGTTTCTCCTTCATTGATGAAGCTTCATTTAGCAGGATACAAAATTCTTGGCTCACAGGTTTTTTCTTTGAGAAAAGTGAGAATAGGACCCCAATCTCTTCTGGCTTATAAGGTTTCTGCTGAGAATTCTGCTATTAGTCTGATGGGATTTCCTTTAGAGGTAATTAGACACTTCTATCTTGCTACTTTTAGGTTTTTTTTTTTTTTTTCATGTTGACTTTGGATAGTATGATGGCTATATGCCTTGATGGAGTTCATTTTGCAAAGTATTTTCCAGAGGTTCTTTGATCGTCTTTTATTGTGAATTCTAAATCTCTAGCAAGAACAGAGAAATTTTCTTGAATTATTCCCTAAAATAGGTTTTCCAACCTTTTTTTCTTTTCCCTTGGGAATACCTATAACTTACAGTTTTGCTCACTTTACATAATTCTATATTCCTTGAAGACTTTGTTCATTTTTTACATTCTTTTTTATTTTTGTCTTCAAACTTTAAAATTCTTTCTTCTGTATTGTCTATTCTATTAATGCTTTCAACTGTGTTTTGTAAATCCTTCATGAACTTTTTTGTTTCTAGAAGTTCCAGAAGAGTTTAAATATCTCTTTCTCTGGTAAATTTTTAATTAATATTTTGAATTGTTTTGCTGATTTATTTGTGTTGATTTTCAACTTTCTTTTGGATCTTATTGAGCTTTCTTACAATTCATATTTTGAATTCTTTACCTGTCATTTCAAAAGTTTTATTTTAGTTAGAATCCATTGCTAGAGATCTAGTGTGATCCTTTCAGGGTGTTGAAATGGCCTATTTTTTTATACAGCCAGAGTTCTTATGCTGGTTCCTTTTCACCTGGAGAAGCTGTCACTTCTTATTTTTGCATATACTTTTGTTTGAATGGGACTTTTTCTTTTCACTGTTCGAGAGTGTGACTGTAGCATATGTTGGGTGGGTTCTTTGGCTTTGCTTCTGGGTGCTTTTAAGACGTCAAGGTTCTCTATGAATTATTTTATAAATAGCCTTAGTGGAGTGATTTTCTCAAATACTGGCTGTTTGTAAGTTGTAGTAGCAGTGTACTGGGTATGTGAGCAAGCTCACTGTCTCCTGCAGAGATGGAGAGTTTCTTATGAAGCTTATCTAATTCCTCAGTGGTGTGCACATCTGTCAGTAGGTATTTTATTTGGTTGTACAGTTCCACTTCCCGGCCAGTAGGTGGTGATTTTAGTAGAGGCAGCTGCAGTGGTAGCAGTGGGATTTATGCTTGGCCCTTGTTAATCAGAAGAAATACTCTGATATCCTGGGCGGTGAGTGGGGCTATGGGACTCCCAGGGATCCCCATCTAGTGTTCTACCACTGAGGCAGGTGGAGGGGGCAAAGCTGGGTGTGGCTGCATCAAGCAAACCCTTGACCAGGGTCTCTAACAGCAGGTGCAAGCACTGACCCTGGCAGGGTTTGGCCCTCTAATGGCAGGTGCAGGCACTGAACCTGGAAGGGTTCAGAGTTCAGGCCACTGGGGCAACTTTCCAGGGAGGGATGGAGGTGCTTCTACCATTCCAAAGAACACTATCAATCATTGGGGGACATCCTGGAATCCACAGCCCAGCAGATGGCAGTGGGACTCATCCAGTTCCCATGCCCTCTACCAGATGGGTCTCTCTCCAGTGTCAGGCAGCCAGCAGCAGGCCACAACAGCTAGCCCAGTTCTTAGCTGACTGCATTTAGATCATGAAGACGCCCCAGGCTGAAAGAATCCATGCCTAGGGGCAGAAAGTGTGGCTCTCAGGCTATACTCTTTCCAGTCTGGGAAGGGGTTCCCAGCTCTCCCACAGCAGTGCAAACCATGCCACACTCTCCTCTCAGTTCTGACCATGAAAACATCTCTCTGCCTGATGTCAGTTCACATATCTCATCATCATACCTGTGGATAGTGTGCTTGAGTCCCAGGGGGATGGGACTGGGTCAGCAGACTTGTTCTCAGGCCCCCTGGACTCAAGCACAGATTGTGATAGGCACAGGCTGGTCCAGGGTCAGCAGGATACTCAGGCACTGTGGCTGCAATGCCGCCCTGCTGCCAGGAAGAGCAGGCCCCTCTCCATGGAAACAACCAAGTAGGCAGCTTTGGGGAAGACCTGTAGGCATGAGGCACATGGTTCCAATGTGCCTCAATCTCATAGTAAGCTGCAACAGCTGGCAGCAATATCCATCCCTGGGATGTGTGGGAGCAACAGTCCTCCACTTCCCTCCCTGGTCTTACCCTTTATTTTCTCATTTAATCCTTGCAATGACAACATAAGACAGAATCTGTAATTTGCTCCCATTACAGATGGTAAAACTGAAGCTCAGAGAGGTCAATTAACTTAGCCAAGATCATGAAACCAGGAAGAGGTACAGTAGGGATTGGAATCCAGGCTTTTAACTATGACTAGTTTTAAGCAATGCTGCTGCCTCCTCAGTTGGTACAGGAGGCTTACTAATGGTTTTTTAAATCTAAAATGCATAAATCTAGAAATGTTATGTCTATGTGTAGGATAAATGGGAAAGTGTATGGAAAGATGACAAAAATGGGGGCCAAAATATATAGGATTTAAAATCTGCCTGTGTATAGCTAAAACCACTCAGAGAAAGAAACACATCAGCACCTGATAATAGACGGGCTTATAATATCCTTTTATTACTTTCTTTTACAGAAGGCTAGTCCAGAGCCCACAAGACTTTAATGAGGACTGTGACACTTTACCAGTTATGTGACCTTGAGGAAGACAACCTCTCTGTGACTCAATTTCCTCCTTGGTAAAATCAGGGGACTGAAAGACAGTTATTTTTAAGTCCCTTTCAGCTGTTTCATCTCGTGACTTTATGATGTTAGGAATTTATTTCATTTCTGCCATATGAACTGTCTATTTTTAAGGCAGGCCTGGCTACATAGTTCTTTGAGCTGTCTAATGTAGCTTTGTGCCCGCTACAGTCCAGATCTCCCAGTTTCAATATAGATGTGAATATAAGACTTAATTTCCTCATCTTCTTTTATACACATGAAATATCTCAGAAAACAAATGCCCTTTAATATAGGAATGGTGGGTCGGGCGTGGTGGCTCACGCCTATAATCCCAGCACTTTGGGAGGCCGAGGAGGGTGGATCATGAGGTCAGGAGATTGAGACTATCCTGGCCAACATGGTGAAACCCCATCTCTACTAAAAAAATACAAAAAATTAACTGAGTGTGGTGGTGCGCACCTGTATTCTCAGCTACTCAGGAGGCGGAGCCTGGGGAATCACTTGAGCCTGGGAGGCGGAGGTTGCAGTGAGCCAAGATCGCACCACTGCACTGACAGAGCAAGACTCCATCTAAAATAATAATAATAATATAGGAATGGTTGTAGACCCATATTATGAAATATTATATAGATATTTAACATAGAAAAATGGAATATTTGTGCATAACAAATATGTATATCCAATTTAATTTTTTATACATTTATGTTATAAATATGTATCATACATACAGCAATTCATGATGAATAGTTAAATGAAGAAAATATGTTGCAGATTAATATTTATAGTATAACTGATTTTTGTAAAGAAGCAAGGAAAGAATAAAGAAAATGATGACGAGAGGGAGCAAAAGGCATAGAGTGAAAGAAAGTAAGAAAGAATTATATATGTTCATCAGTGTCTACATGTGTGAGTTTTTGTGACCAAGAAACTGTTAAGTTTTTCTTTATTTCTTTATAGTTTGACTTTTTACAATATGCACGTATTTCTTTTGTAGTAAAATAAGACAAAAAGAAAAAAATCTTAACTCCCAAGAAGATTTAGTTTCATATCCTTTCATGTCCTTTCCTGACTCCTGCTCATCTTCCCCTCTCTCTTCTGTCTTCTCCTCTCTTCTGCATAGAGAATCACTGCTTCCATATATTCATCACCAACTAAGCAGAGTTTTAGTTTTACTTAATAACAGCAAAATAAAATGTCCCCCTCCCACATTTTCCCAAAAAGCACGCTTTTCTTTTATCATGCTGTTTAATATGCTTTTTCAAAAAGTCCTATTACGGACTGCCTACTGGCCACTGTCCCTGTTGAAAGCCTTCCTCAGGAGTGAATCCCCACTCCAGGAAAGCAGTTATCTGACGTTTTATGTTGCTGGCAAGTTATCACTCTTAAAGCACTGGGATCACCTGTATGTTTACATATTTCAAAGGAAAATGTCTCTTTAACCTTTTTAGAAGAATGTGAAACTATCTTTTTTAGTGTTTGACTCACAAGGAAGATCTGGGAATGTTATTGCAATACACATCAAATCCTTTTGTGGTTCATGGAACAAAAGAGAGGTGGGGGGAAAATAGAACAAAAGAAAAACAGCTCATCATATTTTTTTTCAACAATATTTTGATATGTTAAAATCTGTGAGGGGCTGTGCACAGTAGCTCACGCCTGTAATCCCAGCACTTTGGGAGGTCGAGGCGGTGGATTACTTGATGTCAGGAGGTCTGGACCAGCCTGGCCAGCATTGTGAAGCTCTGTCTCTACTAAAGAATACAAAAATTAGCCGGGCGTGGTGGCTCGGGCCTGTAATCCTAGCTACTCAGGAGGCTGAGGCAGGACAATCGCTTGAACCTGGGCTGATATTGCACTCTTGTGCTCCAGCCTGGGCAAGAAGAGTGAAACTCTGTTTAAAAAAAAAAAAAAATTCTGCAAGGAAATGAAGGAAAATTTGATCAGAATGTTAGGATGTTAAAATTAAATGAGAACTTAGAAACCATTGAATTCAGTTCGTATATTTTACAAATAAAAAACATGAAGACCAGATAGGAGAAATTATTTGCACCAAGTCACACAATAAGGTAATAGTAGTGTTGAGATTATGCTCTCCATTTCCTGCCTCTCAATAATGAAGTGAACATACTGGGTTTTGGGTGCAGGGAGACCTGATTTGGAGTCTTAGACCTCCATTCAATAGTTATGTGATATTTTATTTACTAGTGTAAAATAAAAATTGTGATATTTATCTCATAGAATTATTGTGAAAATCAAATGGAATAGTTTATATAAAGAGTACAATGTTTAGAGCACAGAAAGTGTACATAAAACATTAGGTTTAATATCTGTTTTAATGTTCCACCCACTCTGTATATTTTGTTTGCATTTCAGTGATTATCTGTCTTTCTAGTGCATTTTGTCTTGTTCTTACATTTGTGAGGCAAAATAAGGCCATTCAAAATTATCCCTTTATATGACTTCATATGATTTGGTTCTGTGTCTCCACCCAAATCTCTTGTTGAATTATAATTCCCAGTGTTGGGGGAGGGACCTTGTAGGAAGTGATTGGATGGATAAGGGTGGATTTCCCCCTTGCTGTTCTTGTGAAAATGAGTGAGTTCTCAGGGGATCTGATGTTTAAAAGTGTGTGGTGCTTTCCTCTTCACTTGCTTTCTCTCCTGCTTCCATGTTAAGACATGCTTGCTTCTCCTTTGCCCTTCTACTATGATTGTGAGTTTCCTGAGGCCTCCCAGCCATGGTTCCTGTACAGCCTGTGGAACTGTGAGTCAGTTAAACCTCTTTTCTTCATAAATTACCCAATCTCAGGTAGCTCTCTGTAGCATGTGAGAACGGACTAATACACATTGTTCTGGTTTTCTCATGTTTTTCATGGCCCAGAAACTTTTATACAGTATAGTACTAGAAGTCCTAGCAAAGTAGTTAGGCAAGAAAAAATTTAAATAAAATAATTCAGTTGGAAAGGAAGAAGCAAAATTATCTCTATTTGCAGAAGACATGATCTTATATATAGAACCCTCTAAAGTTTCCACAAGCAGTCTTGTTAGAACTAATAAATTCAGCAGAGCAGCAGGACACCAAATCAACACACAAAATTTAGTTTCATCTCTATACACTAACAATGAACAATCTGAAAAAGAAATTAATAAGATTTTATTTACAATAGCATCAAAAGGAATATAATAGTTAGGAATTAATTTAACCAAGGAGGCAAAAGACTTGTACAATAAAAAGTATAAAAGTGTAGTAAGAGAAATTGAAGACACAAAATAATTGAAAATATATCTCATGCTCATTGATTGAAAGACAATATTGTAATATTGTCAGAATGTCAACACTGCCCTGTGGGCAGTCTTATATAGATTTAATGTAATATTGGTATAAATATCAGCAATATTTTTTGCAGAGATTAAAATAAATCCATCCCCAAAATTACATAGAAACTTAAGGACCCCAAATAATCAAAACAATTTTGAAAAAAAAAAAGAACAAAATGTAGCACTCTCACTTCCACATTTCAAAACTTCCTACAAAGCTATGGTAATTAAAACAATGTGGCACTGGCATAAAGACGGACATATATACCAATGGAATGGAATATACCAATAGAAAGCCCAGACATAGATACTCACATATATGGTCAAATGATTTTTGGAAAAGGTGTCAAGACCAATGGGGAAAGGACAGTCTTGTCAACAAATGGTGCTGGGAAAACTGGATGTTTACATGGAAAAAATTAATTCTGATGCTCACTTAACATCATATACAAAATTAAAATGAATGAAAGACCTAAACATAAGAGCTGACATATGAAAATGTTTAGAATGAAACATAGGAAAAAGCTATATGACACTTCATTTGGAATAATTTCTTGGATATGACTTCAAACGCACATGCAACAATAAAAAGTAGACAAATTAGACTTCATAACGATTAAAGACTTTGTTTGCATCAAAGGAAACATTCAACAGAGAGAAGGCAATCTACCTACTACAGACTTCAAGAAAATGTTAGCAAATCATATATCTGATAAGAGGTTAATATCCATAATATATCGATAAGTCCTAAAACTCAACAACAACAAAAACCCCAGAACTGATACAAATATGGACAAAGAACTTAGATAGACATTTCTCCAAAGAAAATATACAAATGGCCAGAAAGCATATGAAAAGATGCTCAACATCACTAATTTTAGGGAAATGCAAATCAAACCAATGAGATATCACCTTACACATTAGGAACAATAATATCACAAAAACAAAATAAGCGTTGGCGAGGATGTGGAAAAATTTGAATCCTTGTGCGCTGTTGGAGGAAATGCAAAATTTTACAGTCACTATTGAAAACAGTATGGCATTTTCTCAAAGACAAAAAATAGATGTATTATATGATGCTGCAATTTTACTTCTGGGCATATACTCAAAAGAATTGGGAACAGGATCTCACAGAGATATTTGTACACCTATGTTCATTGTAGAATTATTCACAATACTTAAGAAGTTGAAGCAACCTAAATGTCCATCAGTGGGTGAATGGATAAAGAAAATGTTATATACATATAATGGAATATTATTCAACCTTAAAAAGGAAAGGAATTCTGACACATGATACAACATGCATGAACATTGAGGACATTATGCTAAGTGAAATAAGCCAGCCACAAAAACACAAATATTGTATGATTCCGTTTATATGAGGTAACTAGAGTAATCAAAATCATAGAGGCAGACCGTGGAATGGTGGTTGCCAAGGACTGGAGGTAGAGGACAGTGAGGAGTTATTGTTTAATGGGTATCAAGTTTTGGTTTTCAAGATGAAAGGAGTTCTGGAGATGGATGTTGCTGATGGTTGTACAACAATATTGATGTGCATAATATAACTGCATGGAACATCTAAAAATGATTAAGATGGTACATTTTATGTAATATGTATTTTACTGTAATAAAAAAGTAAGGGCAACAGATGGAATGTCATTTCCCCACTACTCTAATTTATACTTCATCTTACCCTTATGGTTATGACTGTGTTTATGTTTATGTTTAATTCTGTCAACTTTAGTGGATGTTTTTGTAAACTGCTTTAAACAAAGATAACTACCTATGCTATTGAAAATCATTCATATTACCTTTGTGGGAATACTGGTTCCCAGAATTACATATATCCCCGTGATTGTTGGGCACCTGTTAGCCTCCAACTATTGAACTTAGTCAGAGGAAAAGAAGGACCAACACAAATGATCTCCGAGTATATCAAAGGATAAAGAACTGGAATCCAGAACCTTAAAGGCCTACTTAAAAGAATTTATACTTTCTGATCAACATTGAATGTCAATTAGTTGCTTGTTTTTCTCCCAAATCTCTGTTTTCTGTTCCACAATCAACAAATTAAGACTCAGACTTCTTGGTGAATATTACTGACACATCAACTCATTTTCATTTAGAATCCTGTTGTTTAATAGCTATATCTTAGCTAATTAAAAGTAGAAACAATCTATGTACCTTTGAGTTATTCTCAGCATTGGGCACAGTACTTAGCACAAAACTCAGTGTTCAATAAACAGGTGTTAAAGGAAGAAATGTTCTAATAGTACATATGCAATGTGTCCCGGTTATCTTTCTGATTTGGTTAAGGTATTTTAGTATATATTATCTAATTTTTTAAGATCTATTTGGCAGGGCTAAAGACTTTTTAGGCCATCTACATATATTTGCATCCAACTATTAGAAGAAAAACTTTAGACCAATTAAATTTAACAGAGTTTAATTGAGCAAAGAATGTTTACAAATCAGGCAGCCTCTAGAACCAGAACACGTTCAGAGTGACTCCAGGGCTGCCACATGGTTGGATAACATTTATAGTCAGAAAAGAAAAGTGATGTACAGAAAATGTAATTGAGGTACAGAAATAGACGAATTGGTTAAAACTGAGTGTTTATTTGAACCTGGTTTGAACAGTTTGGCTACCTCTGGTTGACAGAAGTTGGGCTGCCATAATTAGCTATGATTCTTATCACAACACTAAGTTTCAGGCTACTTACACATCAAGTTGGGTTATAACTCATTATGCATGGAGAAACCCTTGGGCTGAACTTAAAATAGGTAAGAAGGCTGCTTTAGGGCAAACATAATAAAACACCACTTTTAAAAAATAAAAAATAAAATAAACTCGTGTAACTCTTTTCCTGAGACCGTAGATAGGTATTTGGACTTAGACTGCCATTTCACAGGTTTTCCAGTTCTGGCTAATTTTTTGTATTTTATTATAGGTTCAAATCCAAAAGAAAAGAATGCTTTTGCTCCTTTTTTTTCTTTTTTCATTTTGATTAGTTTCTCAAACACCTGGAAAGCTAATGTGGACCACCCAGAGGAACAAGATCTGAAACTTACCAGAAGCTCATGATAGTGTAAGACCAATGATTGAGACTATAGATCTGAATTATTCTTCCATCTCTGCCATTTCGTGGCTGTAATATTGAACATGTCACTTAACCTCCTGTCTCTGTCTTTGTTTACTATGAGTACTATGAAGTTCAAAACAAATAATGCATTTTTTAAACTTTGCATTTCAAAAAATATAAAACATAATGCAAGTGTAAAGCATTGTTACAAAACAAACTTTTATAAAGTAGAGTCTTACAAATTAAACAAAATCTTATGGGTCCTCATGACCACCCACATTGCCATCTGCAAAAGAAAGGAGAAGCTCTTTGTTTTGTTTTATTTTGTTGCTGTATTTTTTGGCAAAAGCAACAACATGCTAGAGCCATAATAGAAGCAACAATGGTAACAGCAGTCTGTTCAGCCATCAACTATGTCTATAAAATATCTCATACCACCAGTGACCAATAGTTAAAAACTCACACTAAAAATCTATGTGCTTAGTTTTTCCTTACCTACCTCAGATTGTCTGCTAAGCATATGGGATGGAAGATCTGAGTGTTTAAATAATTTGATGAAGCAGAACTTTTAGAACAACAGCCTTCTTCTATAATATGAAAGCCGCATCCTTATAATAATCTTCTATGAATTCTTCCTAGAAAATTAATTTTGTGGAATATTGCTGGATGGCACATTTCCTCATTATTAGCCTTCCTAAGAATATCTGAAATAACAGATTTCTTAGCCTGACCTCTTTGGATTGCAAATGATGGAAACCCAACTCAAACCAGCTTGACAAAAAAAGGGAATTTAATGACTCAATTATGAAGTTCAGGATTCCTTTAGGCACTGGCCTATTCCTGTGACCTAATACTTCCACATAATTAATTTCACACTAACAATGTGATATCACTGAACAAGGAGTTGGGAAGAGAGGTGCACAATTAG
This sequence comes from Rhinopithecus roxellana, assembly GCF_007565055.1. Lineage (NCBI taxonomy): Eukaryota > Metazoa > Chordata > Mammalia > Primates > Cercopithecidae > Rhinopithecus > Rhinopithecus roxellana. The sequence continues at coordinate 52,156,378 of NC_044556.1, read as the reverse complement.
CTTTTGAAAATTAGAACACACCAACTCCAGCACATGTCAACATATATGCTAGGCATGGTGCTTTGTGCCAAAGCTATGGGGTTAAGTAAAACATGGTCCCTTTCTTGACATAGGGAATTAGAAGGGAAGAAGGGGGCTCTGTAACATTTATTTCAATATCCAGATGCCAGGTACCCAATTCCATTCTCTATTTGTTATAAGAGCTTAGACTCCGAATCCATACTACCTGTGCTTAAATGCCAGTTCTAGTATCTGTTTGATCTTCAGCAAATTACTTAACCTCTCTGTGTCAGTTCCCTAATCTAGAGAAAGGGGATAGTAGTAACATCTCCTTCACAGAGTTGTTTTTGGAATGAAATCAGTCCACACATGTAAAACAGAATAAATTTTCATTCATGGTGACTTCTTATTAAATACTTGCTATTGATATATTTTTATTGCCATTTTTCTATTTTCATAAAAATCTCTTTGATTTGTGGGTATCAATATCTCCAGTGAAGAAACTGAGAGGTTAAAAGACTTGCCCAAAGACACATATAATATACAATATGATTAAGCTGGTATTTGACTCTAGCTCTATATAATTACAAGTCTCATATGGTTTTACGTTCCACACCAATAACACAGGACTGTTTATCATACGCCTATTCTGAACCACCTACAATACTAGGAGCCTTAAATATATTTTCTAATTTATTATTTACAACAGCACAATGCATCAAAATTTTCTATTTCTACTTTACATATAAGATAACAGGGAATCAGAGAGGTTAAGTGATTCCTGTGGCCATACAGTGAGCTGGGATTTAAACCAAGTCTGCCAGATTTATAGAAATGTGTTCTTAATTACACTGCTAGATGACTTACAACTATTTTAACCATTAGTTTGAGTCATGTTTTTTCATTTTACCCTGAAACAGGATGTGGTGCATGGGTAACATGGTAGGTGTCCTACAAGAGATGAGAAAATAATACGTATCAGCAATGGAACGAGGAGAGGGAGAGAGATTTGATTTTCTTTTTTCTTATAGCAGGAGCAGAGAATCCTTCTCTGGATCTTGTTCGATAAATTTTAACAGACTGATGGGGTGGACTGTGCATTTCTTGTAAAGGAGGCAGCCTGAAGAAAAGCATAGAAGCTTGAGAGCATGTGTATGTTTGGTGAATGGCAGCAGATCAGAGAGGTATTATGGGATGAACAGGTGAAGATGGAAAAGTTGGCCTTGATCGAGGATTTTTAAGCACATGCTAAGGAATTTGGACTTAATTCTATGCTACTAAGAAGTCACTGAAATTTTTTGAGAAAAGGAATTTAATGAACTGGCTTGTATTTAGAAAAACAAGGATTGTAGTAATATGTAAAAACAGACTGGAGCAGAGGGAGACTGGAGCCAGAAAGACGAGTTATATATTATTCCAATAGTTTCTGCAAGAGATTATGTAAGCTAGAATTAGGGATGGGTTTGAGAGCAATAGATGACTTTGGGAAATACTTAGAAAGTATCGTTAACAGTATTATCTCTGCTAATTAAAAAATAACTCAGCATACAAAGTAACAACATTTTATTGCAACAGATCAGCATTGACTAGAAGACTTTCAGAAGTCTGTATTGACCAACTACTAGAAGTTTTTCAAAACTTACTATTTGCCATGTGCCATTGCAAGCCTTTTATGTGCATTATCAAGTAGTTACTATTATTTCTCTAATTTGCAGATGAGAACAAGAAAGATCAGAGAGGTCAAATAATTTGCTCAGTTACACAGTTAGAGAGCGACGAAGCCCACATTATCTTCTTAGTAACTCACATTATACACAAATCATCACACTGGCTTAGGCCAGGACCTTCTTCTCTGGTGTAGACAGTTGCAATAGCTTCTCAGGAGGTCTTCGTACTTCTCCTTCCTACCTATCTCTTCTTTACTGATCAGCTGGAATAATATTTTTGAAAACATAAACAAAAGTCACTCCTCTGCTCAAAATCTTTCAATGGTTTCCTGCTGTACTTGGAATACAACCCCAAGTCCTTTCCTAGGGCACTAGCCTTGTATTGGCCTTGATCACTGCTCCTGCCCACCTCATACCACTCACCGTTTGGCCATTATAGTCCAACAACATTCACTCATCCACTTTCTCGCAGGCCCTGGAATATTCTAAGCACTTTCCCATCTCAGGTCTCTGCGAATGCTATTTCCTCTACCAATGCTCATCCTCCCATTCTTTATCAACTAAGTTCTCACATATACGTGTTTGATCTCAAGCTGTGTGTGTTTCCTTGTTAGTTGAAGCACTATGCTGAGCCATACTGGAATCCGAGGTAAAAGGAAAAATCAGTAATATTGACTCTGAGTTTATGTAATATTTTGATTTTTTCCCATGATGGAATTTTTGCATTAATTTTTATTTTAAAAATATTGTATTAAAATTTTATTTATCTTGATTACTGAGTATTTTGGTGTCCCCTTAAAATTCTCACCAAAGAAAGTGCCTCGCTCACCTCACCCTTTTCCAGTACTGGTCATTTTCTGTCCCACCAAACTGTAAGTAAGCTTCAGGGGTGCCCGGACCATGCCTGTTTTGTTCACTGCTATACTCACAGTATGCAACAGATTAATTGTCATGGAGAAAGCAACAAATGAAATTTGTTGAAACATTGAATGAAATGTTAGGGATTTCACCAGTAATATTCAAATGTATCATCTCATTTCATCATCATAGTAACTCTGTGATTTGGGTGGTCTCTCCTGTTGTAGATGAAGATAGGGATGTTTAAAGATGTTAAGTAACTTGGCCAATCTAGATACACAATTAATTAGTACATCACAGAGGTAGAATTTGAATCCAAGCCTCTGACTTTACATCCAGGTATTTTCTACCACACCAGCTCCTGTCTGGAGGTTTATTTAAACAAAGGCTGAGTAGGCATTAATCAGGGTTGCAGAAAGAAGTTCTGGATTATACAGGAAGCTGGATGAGTTGACTTCAAGTTCTCTTTAGATACTTAACATTTTGTAATTCTATGATGACCACCTTATAATAAGCTGATTAGAACTTGGTAAAATCAGTTTCTTAATTTGCAAAATGGGAATAATAGTCTGGATCAAACTGACTTGTTTAGAACATTATATAGAATGGTCTGTGTAAATTGCCTAATGCAGTGTTTGTTATAGAGGAGGTAGCACATTTTAGTAATTAATTGTAATAATAACAATAAACAACTTAGGTGAGAGTGAAAAACCTGGAATTTGAGACCAAAATAACTTCTCTTTTGCTCTGTTTCCATGGAAAGTGCCATTTCTCCAGTCGGAAGAAGAGAGTTAGACTCACTGTCTCACTTCTGTACTTGCCTTCCTGATGGGAGGTAGGCCATTCAATCCTGTTTTGAAGTTGAGGATCTTAAGGCGCTGAGAACAGCTTCCAGGACCTCCTAGTTTTTGCCTAGCACTCTTAGCTTCTTTATTTTTCACGTGGAAATAATTCTAATAGACTCCAACCTGGTTCTTTCTGGTCCTTCTTTTCTAGTCACCCAGATGGCCTGACACTTGAGAGGGACAGGGAATAAACATCATCTTACAGAGATATTCTTTCCAGTAAAAGCAGCATTATCTGGAAAACACATGGTGGAGGCAGTGGTAGTAGGGGGAGAAGAATGATGTTTTATCTCCTGATAGTAAAGTCACAATGAGTGTTTCATGAAAGAGGATATGGTTTCAATCAGCTGAGGTTGCATGTGGGAACCTCCTGGCTCCTCTCCTTCACCTTTTCTTATGCCAGAATCTTACTACAAAAAGGCTGAACCATGACATTGAATTTTATCCAGTGCAGTACTCACCCCTGGGTTCAACTTCATAACCTCTAGCATGATATGGATCTCATAGCAAGCACCCAATAAACACATGTTGAGTGACTGATAAAACATAAGTCTATAACAGACAACTTAACACACATGCTCACAGATTTACAGTCCTCTGGTGTGAGACATGTGTTTAGACACTTTTTCCTTTGGGTTCCCTTTCGTATTTTCGTCCTTCACTTTTCTGGTTCATTTGTTACATCTCCTCCCATTTTTACATATACTTTCATGTGTGTGCACGTGCGCACACACACACACACACCCCTCAGGATCAAAAAGATGTGGAGATGCTATAAATCAATTTTGCTTATATTAAAAGCAAACTGAAGACTAACAACATTCGCAGCAAAATTTCTCATTCTCCTGCTAGTTCATTTGTTTTGAAAATGCAAACAAGGCCTAACCGAGTTTGCTTCATTATCTGGACAATTTAATATTCTGCATTATTTTTAGGATGAGTTGGTAAGACATAGCTGCCTTTTCAAACCTGAGTGAAGCGCACAGAGGAGCACGTTCTGAGACTGGGAGGTAAATAGAGGGAAAATGAGGTGAAAATATGTATAGGCTGGATATTCCTTCTCTGAAATGCTTGGGACAGGAAGTGTTTTGAATTTTGGACTTTGGAATATTTGCATTTTACTTACCAGTTGAGCACCCCAACTTTGAAAATCCGAAATCCAAAATGCTCCAATGAGCATTTCCTTTGAGCACTAGGTTGGTGCTCAAAAAGTTCTGGATTTAGGAGCATTTTAGATTTGGGGTCTTTGAGTTTAGGATGTTCAATATATTTAAAAGGGGTAGCAAGATAGATCAAAGACAGAATGGCATAGCATAGAAAGAGAAATGGAAAGACAGGGTATTATTTATTCAGCTGCCATTGCTAAAGGCAGTGTGATCTGATAGGCAAGCCAAGAAACCCACAATATATTTTATATCACAGTGAATACAAGTATCTAGTAGCCATGGGATGCAGTGGAGGGTATTTAAGATAATACGAAGGCTGTATTATCACGTGGGCAAACAGGAATGGGAGACTCCAGTGTGTGTCTAACTAGGGAGTTCAGGAAATCAGTAACTTGGAGATCCACCAGTGAATAAGTCAATGTGCCCCAAGTTTTGAAGACCAGGCACTTGAAATGGACTGACTGGTGAGATCAAGGCATGTCCCAATCTTGCTGGGAAGTGCACTATAGCTAATTACAAAATCTGGTCACAAATTATTTTCATCTCATTCCCTCTACCCATGCCCTTTGAAATGTAAAGATTGCAGCTCTTCCCATCTATTATCCACCCATTCATTGGACTTATTTTGTCTAATATGTTGCAAGTAGGTGCTTGAAGATGACTTCCTTGTTGGGGCTTGTCTTTTCTCTTGCTGTTGTTAGAGGTCCTGCTGTTATCACCATTTGACAATTTCCAGGCTACCTTATTGTGTGATGAGAGACATATATTTTAATCACCCTTATCACTCAAGCTAGCAAACATCAGCCGACCCCCAGAAGCAGAACCATCTAACTCAGGGTCCCAACCCTTTTGACACCAGGGACTGGTTTTCCGGAAGACAATTTTTCCACAGATCCAGTGGTGGGTCAGAGGAAATGATTTTGGTATGAAACTGTTCTACCTCAGATCATCAGGCATTAGTTAGATTCTCATTCTCATAAGGAGCACACACCTAGAATCCTTGTATGTGCAGTTCACAACAGGGTTCATGCTCCTACGAGAATCTAATGCTGCTGCTGATCTGACAGGAGGTGCAGCTCAGGTGGTAATGCTCACTCACCTGTCACTCGCCTCCTGCTGCATGGTATCAACAGATCCAATGAGAAAATGATGACACTAATGTACTAAGAGTTAACACTTCTCTGGTATTTACTACGTACTAGGCATTATTTTAAGTTCCTATCAGGCCGTGGACTGGTACTGGTCAGTGGCCCAGGGGTTAGGGAACTCTGATCTAACTGACCAGCAATTAGTTGCCTTTGGCACACAAGTGAGCTTGGCTATGACCAGCAGAAGAAGCACCCAGCCAAGCAAAGTCCAAATTGTCAACACACAGAATTAAAAACTAAATTAGTGATACTGTTTTCACCTACTAAGTTTCAAAGTGGTTTTCTTCTTTTAAATACATCAAAAAATAACTGATATATTAATTCAAAGTTTTCAGATAGGTCATTAGTCCAGTTCTTTGGGAACAAGAATTCAGTAAACAGAAAATCTCAGTCTTGGGAACAAACCAGGAAGACAGTGGTAAAAAATTGTCCATTTTCTACCACCAAAGGTACAGATTTAACCAACTGCATCCAGATTTGCTTCTTGCTCCCCAAAATGATGTAACCTCCACATGCCTGTGGTTAATCCTTCTGTCTGGGCTTTACATCCATCTAGAGGACCTTACCATCTATCTTCTCTTCCTTCTGTGTCTTTGATGTCCTTCCTTTTACTCGGTACTTCTAATCAGAGTGTAAATACACCAATCATTTCCATTTTAAAAAGTTTCCCTTACCCCTGTGTTCTTGAGTGATCCTCCTATTTCTGTCTCCTTCACTCTCAAGCTTTGGGGTAAAGTGGTACACACTGCTGCAGTGTCCTCCCTGCAATTTAGCTTTCAACTGTGTTCAATTGTGTTTTTGCCCTCAACCTCCATGAAATTGCATTCACCTGAAGTTGGAAGCAGAAGGAAGGAATTAAAAAAGAAACAGCAAATATTTATGATTTAGATAACAGATAATAGTTAGAGAAAACAATACAAAAATGCACTCAAAGCTGGCAGTTGGGGGAAAACACATTGGTCACTACTTGCTACCAAAATCAAGAAAAATGCATAAACTTTTGTGCTTTCTCTGAAGCACAAAATCACAAAATAAGAAATAATAATCACAGATTTAGAGAAAAATAAAGACTATGATACTCTGCTTAACATTATGCATGTAAATATTTTAAAACTTGATTAAAATAGACATTTATTTAGATAAGTATAAATGATAAGATCTACCTCCAGAAGAAATGGAAAATTTAAACAATATTCATGGAGGAAATAGAAGTTGTCAATGAGCTACCCCTTCCAAAATACACCAGATCCAGATGTTGATAAGAAAATTCTACCAAACATTTAAGGAATTCCTAACTGATCCTGAATGCAAAAATTGCATATATTTTCTAAAAGATTACCTAAGAAAAGGAAATTGGCCGGGCGCGGTGGCTCAAGCCTGTAATCCCAGCACTTTGGGAGGCCGAGACGGGCGGATCACGAGGTCAGGAGATCGAGACCATCCTGGCTAACACGGTGAAACCTTGTCTCTACTAAAAAAATACAAAAAACTAGCCGGGCGAGGTGGCGGGCGCCTGTAGTCCCAGCTACTCGGGAGGCTGAGGCAGGAGAATGGCGTGAACCCGGAAGGCGGAGCTTGCAGTGAGCTGAGATCCGGCCACTGCACTCCAGCCTGGGCGACAGAGCGAGACTCCGTCTCAAAAAAAAAAGAAAAAGAAAGAAAAGAAAAGGAAATTATAGATCAAATTAATGTATTAATATCAGTGTGAGAATCCTAAATGAAATATTAACAAATATAATTTAGCCACTAGAAGAGTGATTGCTATTAAATAGATGGGATTTATTCAAGAAATGCAGAATGGGCCCATGGGACTAAATCTAATAATATAATTTATGGTTTAAACAGATCCAGTGAGAAAATGATAATATGTTCTAATAGTTAACACTTCTCTGGTGTTTACTATGTACCAGCCATTATGTTAAGCACTTTAAATATGTTAACTCACTTACCAATGTCTCACAGCTTCCATATGAAATGAGAAACATTATTTTCTCCAGTTCATAGATAAAGAAACTGTTAATGAAAGACATTTAAAATTCATCCAGGATTCTATACCCTGATAATTGACAGAGATACTTTCTGCAACCTAGGTAAGTGCCTGACTTCAGTGCACTGCTACCCTTCCATCATCTTCCTTGATCCTGAAATATAATTTGATACAATTCAGCATTCATTCTTGTTTATTAAAATTTACTTCTAAAACAGGGATAGTTGTTTCCTTAATATGATAAAATATATCTATCTTCCTGTTAAAATGCAGGTTGCACTTAATGGAGAAACCGTTGGAAACATTCCAACTAAAATAAAGGACAGAGGAAGGATGCTCATTATTATTACCATTATTTAACATTTTTTTGGATGTACTAGCAAACACAAGGAAACAATAGAACAAAATTTTGAATTGTAAGTTTAGAAAGAAATTATCTTCATGTGAAGATAATATGATTGTTTACCTGGAAAACCCAAAATAGCAATATTTTAAAAATTATAAACTGTAAGATATATCAGGAAGATAGCAGAGGCCCCTTAGCTCAATCATTTCCCAGCCACAAGGGGGTTCCCACGGTGAGACCAGCAGAACTGCCCAGCTGCATCCAGTCCAAATTGTTGACCCACAGGACTATGAGCAAATAAAATGGTATTGTCTTAAGCCAGTAAATATTTGACTGCTTTATTACCCAGCAAAAATAACTGAAACACAGTATATGACAAACATGGCATATCAAATCAGTGAAGAAAATATTCATTACTTAATAAATGTATTTGGAGAACTTGGTAGTCATCTAGCAATAAATTAATTCAGATTCATACCTTATTCACACTCTATACTAGGTTAATTCCAAGTAAAATATTCAAATTTGAAAGATGAAACTGTAAGGTACTATAAGAAATCACGGAAAACTTTTATAACTGTGGGAGTGAGAAGAAGAGCGTTCTAACTGTACATTAAACACAAAAATCATAAAATAAAAGATTGATAGATTAACAATGAAAAAATGCAAACTTGCTGCATGGCAGAAAATCATGGGGAAAAAATCAAAAGACAGATTACAAACTGGACAAAATATTTTTTAAACATATCACAGGCAAAGGATTAATTTGATTAATATATAAAGAACTCATGTAAATAATTACAAAAAATGAATAGATTGAACATAAAAAAAAAAAAAAAACTTATATGCCAGTAACGGAAAAGGAAATACAAATAGTTTGTAAACATATAAAGACATGAACATAATTATTATATGTTAGTGTTTGTTCATCAGTTATAACAAGTGCACCACCCCAGGTTGGGGGGTGGTGTGCATAATGGGGGAGGCTATGCTTGTGTAGGAGTAGGGGATAAAAGAGAAATATTACACACACACAATCTATGAATCAATAAGGAAAAAAAACCAAAAACAATCAAATGTCACAAATAAACATTCCCTGAAAAGGAAACCCAAATAACACAAATGGCCAATGAATACATGAGAAGACATATCTGTACTTGTGAAGAAAACACATACTAAAATTACAGTGGTATACCATGTAAGCTCACCATATTGTCAAAACTTAAATTGACACTGACTTTTTGGAAACACCGTGGAATAATGAGAACTCTTATACATGTATTGCCAGTGTGGTTTGGTACCAATATTGTACGAAATAATTTAACATTATCCAGCAAAATTAAAAGAGTGAACACTCCAAAATGGTTATTCCACTCCCAGGAGAAGCACCTATACTACAATAGGACAGGTGAGTAAGAATGTTCATAGCAGAATTCTTCTTCATAGCCAAAAAAAAAAAAAAAAAATACCAAAACAAACAAAAAACAAAGAATCATCCAAAAAGCAATGGCAACTACCCACATACCTATTTCTTGAAGAAATTAAAAAACAAACTATAGAATAGTACACAGCAGTGAAAAGTATTGCACCATCAAATACAAAAAACATAGATGACTCTCAGAAATAATGTTGAGCCAAAAAAATGTCAGGTTAGTATTTCCTTCTGAAGGAAAGGAAAAAATTGATGTGACTTAGGAAGGCAGCAGAAACTTCAAAAGAATTGTTGACAAATTTTTTTAAGTTGAGTGATGGGTACATGGTTTTTTTATTATTATTCTTTAAACCACAAATAGATGTATAATCACAAATTGTTTTCAATTAAAAATAACAATTAATGGCAGAATAAACCCCCAGGAATTTGTAAACTATTAGAGTTGTCCAATGATCATAAACAGGACTTAGACAAACAAGAGAGCCAGATGGTACATATTTGTACCTAGGACTAGATGGAATAAAGCAATTAGGTAGCAAATTTTATCATCAGCACATAGCTCTATTCCTGACATAATAGACATTCAGTAAATGTTTGCCGGATGAGTGGATGAATAAAAAGTAGGGATTGAAAACCCTTGGGCTGGGACTTGAAAACCACAGGCTTCATTTTATTACTAATGGGAGATAAGGCTTTAGAGGCAGATAGTGGAATGCTTTGAAAATATCCCTTGTGGGATTTAGACCATTAAAAATTCAGAATAATAAAATACTTATCATTGGAGGGAGTCATAGACATAATGAAAACAACTTGTCAATTTATTCAGTCTGGCAGCCTCCTAACCCCTACGTAGACACACAGCTTAATACTTTTATCCATATAGCAGATTGGTTTTAGGAGTATCCTGGGGGAAAATTCAATCTTCATAAGAAAATACTTAACAATGTATTCCTAGAAATACAGCTCTCTTATGTAGCAAGTAGTACTTTATATGTGCAATGTTCTATCAAACACATTGTATCAATTACTTATAGGATTTCTATAATCGTATTCATATTTCATAACTGAGAAAACCAACAAACAGAAAAGCTTAATATATCACATTGTCACAAAAGTAATTATAGAAATATTCAGCTGAGCATGGAGACTGAACTGAGATACTACATTTAAGTGCTAGAATTAAGTGATCTGTGGTTCAGGATACACATGTGTGATCTGCTTAAATTACTTGAAGCTTTAATGTGCAAATGATTCATTTACTGAAGAAAGGGTCTAAACTAGAGGAAATGTGTCTTTGGGATCTGTTACTATGTTGGTTCTGCAGCTGTCTTCTGTGTTATTTATTTATTTTTTTTATTTTTCCATAGGTTATTGGGGTACAGGTAGCATTTTGTTACATGAGTAAGTTCTTTACTGGTGATTTGTGAGCTTTTGGTGCACACATTACCCGAGCAGTATACACAGCACCCTACTTGTAGTCTTTTGTCTCTCACCCCCATTCCATCCTTCCCCCCAAGTCCCCAAAGTCCATTGTATCATTCTTATGCATTTGGTCCTCATAGCTTAGCTCTCACATATCAGTGAGAACATACGATGTTTGGTTTTCCATTCCTGAGTTACTTCACTTAGAATAATAGTCTCCAATCTCATTCAGGTGTGCAAATGCTGTTAATTCATTCCTTTTTATGGCTGAGTAGTATTCCATCATCTATATATAGCACAGTTTCTTTATCCACTCGTTGATTGATAGGTATTTGGGTTGGCTCCACCATTTTGCAATTGTGAATTGTGCTGCTATAAACATGCATGTGCAAGTATCTTTTTAGTGTAATGACTCCTTTTCCCCTGGATAGATACCCAGTAGTGGGATTTTTGGATCAAATGGTAGATCTACTTTTAGTTCTTTAAGGAATCTCCACCCTGTTTTCCATAGTGGCTGTACTAGTTTACATTCCCACCAGCAGTGTAGAAGTGTTCCCTGATCACCACATCTATGCCAGCGTCTACTGTTTTTTTGATATTTTTATTACGGATATTCTTGCAGGAATAAGGTGGCATCACATTGTAGTTTTGATTTGCATTTCTTTGATCATAAGTGATGTTGAGCATTGTTTTCCTGTTTGTTGGCCATTTGTGTATCTTTTTTTGAGATATGTCTCTTCATGCCTTAGCCAACTTTTTGATGAGACTGTTTTTTTCTTACTGATTTTTTTGACTTCATTATAGCTTCTGGATATTAATCCTTTGTGTGTGTGTTTTTTTCTTCAGGCTTTTTGCTTTTCTGTGCTGTTTTCTTTCCTTCTCACCATAGATTGTACTCCCTTAGAATCAGGCACCCTGGCAACACCTCATACAAAATAAAACTATCATTCCTTTTCCTCCCATCCTTAACAAAAATTAAAACTGACCCATTTTATCTCCAATCCTTCAGTAATCAGATACATAACTTTTTTTAATCTTTGGTAAACAAACTTCATTTCTTTATTTCTTATTTGTTACTGGTGCTGGCTTAGTATGTCATCTCTCCCAGGAACATCACCACCTTAACAGATGATGGTAGATGATTAGATACTTTATGTTGAGGGATTTGACAAACTGCCTCTCTCCTACCACTGCTAAAATCTAGTATCCCCCCTCAGCTTCCCCGAAATGCTTTTCCTACCTATCACTGGTATAATTCACATGTCAGAGAACCTATTTCAAAAACTAGAATTTCCAGTATGCTAGAAGAAGCTATTCTTCTGTAGAGGAAGCACTTAATAGTTGACCAAGTGTTGGTACTAACCCTTTGGATTCTAGTAACTCTCATTTTGCGTGACACATTTGCTTGTGGTGCCTGAGAGGGCAGACTCAGGGCCAGTCTTTCATGTGGCAGAGTAGTTATGATTCAAGTATGCCATAATGTTCTCCCCGCTCTACCCAGAACTCCCTGATTGCCCTTCCCCCAGAAAGCCCAAAATGTTACACATTAGAAATTCATTCCTTTAGGGTGAAAGACTGTCAGACACACTTTAAAAAATTTCTTGACATTCTTGGAGGAGGTAGAACCTTTAAGTCATTAAAATAAAAGTACTTATTATTTGATTGCTTTCTCACAGGGCAGTAGCCAAGAAGGTTCCCAAGGAAATGTTACAAGTTGAGGGAAGCTAACCTGAGACCAGCCGAGGCTAAGTTTGGAGCATGAGGCACTGCCCAAGGAGGCTACTCTAGTGAAAGCATTGATGAGGTGGCAGAGGAATCAAGACTAACTGAGGAAGTAGGAGATAACTGCCATCTTAAAGGCTGCCAAAGGAAGGGAAGTACTATGGAATGGCCTCATGGAATGACCTCAATGTCTGATGTCATCTGTATCTGTTAGACCCAATGCCTTCCTGTTGACCTGCTCAACATTCCCTAGGAGTCTGGGAAATATGAAAGTGTCCAGAGAATGTCAAGGGGTGTTATACCATAGTCCAAAGGTTAAAAGATAATTTTTTTTAAAAAAAGTATAGTGGTGCAAAATCAAGTTTTAATACCAGGAAAAGGGGATGAAGTATGAGGTGTGAAAGGTGATTCTAGTATAGTTCATTTTAGAGTTTTTCATTCTTGCAATTAGCTATTCATTGAGTAAGTGCCTGTACAAATTACTGTGCCAGGTAATGAGACAAACCCAAAGAATAGCAAGACACATGGATATCTAATAAAACTTGAATGTCAACGAGTGATGAAGGTAGTAGGTAGTACAGAAATTCTATGAAAAGAAGTCCCTCTGGGCACTTGTGTGTAGTGAAATAGATAGATGAGTAGAACTTCAAAGTGTTTGAGATTATGTTAAAGAGAAGAGGCAAGAAGGCAATCTGGAAAACAGAAGTAGGCAAGCAAAGGCAGTGAGGTAGCAAAGCATAAGATGTCTTTGGGGGGCAGAGTAAGCTGATGCAAAGAGGTGGTGGTAGTTTTTAGGTGCCTCTGGGATTAGGGCCCACTGCCTAGGTCAAATTCCACCTCTCCCATTGGTGACCGTAGGCAAGAGACATAGCTTCATTGTGATGCAATTTCATCATTTGAAAAGAAATAATAACAGTATCTACCTCATAAGAATGCTCTAAGAAGGGAGAAATATGTTAAATGCTCAGTAAAGTGATGAATACATCTATTTGAACATTTTATGATTATTTAATATTACTTTTGCTGATTCAGTAATTTATATGTTACCAGTAGGAAATGGAAGTAAAAAGGCAAGATTGTTTCTTAAGTGTTAGATGACAATATCTGGATTTTATTCTGTGGGAAGTGAGGGAGCTTTTGAAAGCATGTCATAATTGGATAAATTTGCCCTGCAGCAAGGGATTGGATATGATCTAAGTGCTGGGTGGAATTGGGATTTGGAGGCTAGAGGAAGAAAGATGGAATGGGAAGCAATGGCTGCAGCTAGCTGATGGATGAGGTAATATGGTCTTGAACTTCAAAATGACAGCAGAGATAAGAAGGAAGTTATAGACGTGAGAGACATTGTAAAAGAAGGAGGGAGAGTGTGTGCTGTCAGTTTGAATCTAGGAAGGAAAACCAAAGTTGGGTCTGATGTTTTGAGCTTTAGTAACTGAGACTAGCATGGTGCCAGAATAAAAGGCAGAAAAGGAAGGGAAAAATTGATTTAGGGAAGAAGAGGGGGCATAATTAGTTCAAAAGATAATGTGAAATTTAAGCGAAATGTAACGTAGGCACCTGGAGATGCAGAATGAGAATTCAGGGGAGAGGCTGGCTGGGGATATGTTGTCTTCTGAGTAATGGTAGAGAGCAGGTTGATGGATGACTTCTCTGCAAGCAAAAATGTGAAGGTAAGAGCCTAACCTTAAGACTGAACCTTGGGGATTGTGCAGAGACTTGGTGATTTGGGCTTTAAAAGAATAGCAATATATTATTCTCCTTTGCCATGGGTATGCTGTTACAGAAATATTAGCAATGAGGTATACATATATGCTTTTCATTAACTACTTCTTTCTTTCATTTGTTCATTTATGAACATTCATTACAGTATTTAAACTATCTAATGCTCAGTAACTACTTAACAAATGAATAAAATCCATCGTACTATCAAATCCTACAGAAGAGCTTACCTGCCTCCATATCTCCATGCAGACTGTTATCACCTTTGGGGTGAGCATTGCCCTACCTACGTCTGATATCATTGGTCCATAGCACCATGATCACGCATATTCATGCTGTAGCTTTGGGGTAATTTGATAGCCCTTTTGAGGGGCTCCTCCTTCTTTTTTACTTCACAACTAAACACTTTCATTCAACATTTAAGTATTTTGACTCCATGCCATGTTATGTAATCAATGAGCAGTTTTGGAATGGGCAAGGATACAGTAGGCTGCCTCTAAGAACATGCTCCACTACTCTTGCTCCTTACTCACACTGGCAGGAGTGGTTTCCTAGTGGGACTGTACTTTGCATTTTAACAATATAAATTAGAGCTTGTAATTATAATAGCATAAAATTACCAGCCAAATACTGCTAGTTTTCTTGGCTCATTTGCTCACTTCTTTAAAATAAAACAACTAATTGTTCTTAAGTGCCTAAGCCACACTGAGGCAAAGAGAACATTGTACCCCCTCTCACTTCCCTGAACCAGCCCCCCATCTTTCCTCTATCATCTCCATGGCAACCTCTAAAACAAGCCGTTACAATCCTGACATGGCACCAGGCTGACACCTTGGGCTGGGATTTAATTTTGAGTTATGATCGCGTTAGGAAAACATATGATGTGGTCGTTTGCTTATAGAGAGAGGGGGGAAAATCATAAAACCCTCTTTTTTTATGAGCTGTCGCTTGATTCGTTCCTGGAGCCCCAAGTAGCAAGCTTCTAAATCAATGCGTGCAGCTGTTTTGGCTTCTTGGAGCCCAGCAGGTGTATTGCTCAGCTCAGCTGCCATCTCCCCGCACTCACATAACAAATAATAGCGGCTCACACACCCCAGTCATCTATCAGAGTTACTGCTGGGCCCCGAGAGGCTTCCTTCCCTCTTCCCTACAACCCTTTATCCTCCTGCTTTCTTTCTTTTCTTTTCTTCTCTTCTTCTTTAGCAGTAGCTGTACTCCATCTATAGATTTTTGTTACACTTTTGGATGCCTTTAGTTGAATAACCTTTGGCTTTTTTGGCAAGAGGAATGAGAGAGAAAGAGGAGAAAACCCACCACAGTGTTTATTTGTGTTTAAAAAAATTAAAACAATAGAAGTATTGTGATTGGTGAAATCAATTAGTCTTCCTAAGCAGTAAAGGCCCACATCTGGTGTGACTTAAGTTAATGTAAGAGAAAGGGTTGCAGAGGCCCAGAGACCTCGCATTCTCATTTCAACAAGTGACAGAGAAGGCATAAAAGGCTAATAATATACTACGGAGATGGCGCGATAAATATTAGGGTGCTTGCCTAGAAGGCAAAATCTTCTTTGGCCCATGATGACCAAATAAATATTCCCTCCTAAGGCTGGCCATCAACTCCAGGGAATTGAAAGGCTGAGTGCCAACTTGAGACTATTCCAATGGGTTAGCAAGATGATTTTCTCAGGGAATTGCAGAGATAAGGGCTTGAACTCCTGAGATTTGGTGGTGGGGCAGGTGAAGACAGATTTGACAACTTGTAGACTCCCAAATCAGAGTGGGTCAATTGAAAGAAGGCTATGGCAATGCCAAGCATGGTGATCAGTGCATAGTTGAGGCTTCTGGATGATTCAAACATATGACTCCGACCTTGACCTTTTAGTAGAGTTGCTAGATTTAGCAAGTAAAAATTCAGGGCATTCAGTTACATTTGAATGTCAACTAAAGATTGAATAATTTTGTACTAGTATAAGTGTGTTCTATCCAATATTTGCACATACTTATACTAAAAATTTGGTGGTTATATAAAATTCAAGTTTTACTAAGTGTCCTGTGCTTTATCTACTTTCTAGGAGCTTGTATTTTTTCAAATGTGATGCCTTCCCCAATGTTTTTCATGTTGTGCTATGGGTCAAAACAAGAAATGTCCATAATGAAAGAATGCCTGCTCTTTTCGGGGAAATCACGCTCATGACTCATCATAGTATTTAATACCCTTCGAATAAAGAGTTATTAAGTAAATCACTTGAAAGTTTATTTTCAAGAATAAGGGTCATTCTTATCTAAAAGAGACAGGAAATATTCCTTCATCATAATGTCCTATTTGCCTGATTCTCAGGGCAAATTATATTTGCTGCTCTGTTTCAGAAATCATTCTGGCATAGGTCCATTTTTTACAAAGTCTGTTCTACATAACACTATGAAAAAAGCATGTAGTGGTGTCCCTCTCTTGGAAGTTTATAGTATGTTTTAGCAAATTAAAGGATCTGGGGAATTTAACATAAAAAAACCTGTTTATCTTTTTTCCACCCAGAGTTGCTTGATTTGTTTGATTATAGAACAATCTTTTCAAGAAATACCTATTACATCCAGTAGAACTAATTGACTGATTAACTGGTTGACAAATGCTGACTGATGGTTTTGATATGTTTATTTTTCCCCTCAGTCTACGTGATTTTTATCTTCTATTTAAATGTTAACTGACTTCTTCTTCTCGTATTTCCTTGCAAGGCTTCTCACATCTTTTCTGAAAGTATGCAACAAAAAATTACAAACAAATAAGTAAATAAATGCCCTGAAGATGTTGATGTGTATCACATATACAAGTCAATATATACACATATGCACAAAATACTTATGAAGGATCTGTGACACAGGATATTTAGAGAATCACGGTCACTAAAGATACTTCTTTTCCTCTTCCCGCTCTACAAAATTGCTCATGTGTGTGGGAGTGCCACTACCCCAAAACAAACAGTCCCCTTTTTTCTGCCATTGGCGTCTGCCCCACCACAACCCCTCACCTGGGTGCTGAGCTTGTAGGGTTCTGGTGCTCCCTGCAACCAGTCTCTCCCAGATGTAAAATTCCACTTCAGAGGTGGCCAAGTTAGCAGAAGCACAAAACTTGGGAGTATATTGTATATATGTTACTTAGGAACACTTCAGGAATAAAAGGGGTGAGGATCATGTGTGATATTATTCTAACAATCTCAATTATTAACTAGCCCTCAGGCAAGACCCCTTGGTACCTAGCAATAATTCCAGCACAATATAAATCTATTTGTCATAGAGATATCTCATTTTAAGGGGGGAAAACCTCTCCTATTTATTCCAAGGCTGATGGCAGGTACCAGAAACCTGAAATGACAGGATAGTCCATGGGTATTTTTATTTTTATTATTTTCTTAAACCAGTTTCCAACAGCTGGTCGCCACTTGCCCCTTGACGTGGACACATAAAAGCAAAGCTTCCAACACTGTGCCAGCCAGGATCAGGGAAGAAACACAGCCCTCATAAATCAAGCCTGCACTGTTGTACAGCTTTAGCTCAATGGAGTTCATGTGTATGGGATAAAGGGTATGAGTTGTGACTGGGAAGAAGAGAGTCTTCCCCCTGCCACCCCCTGGATATAAGCCAGCACCAATCCACACAAAACTTTTGCCATGCCCTCAGTCTCTCAGCGCTGGTCAAATCATTCAGTCAAGATCTCACACTCCTGTGGGCAAAGCTTTCTAGTGCTTCGTCTTGCTCTTTGTAAAGAAGAGCCTGGTCCCAGTTTGAGCTTCAGAAAGAGTGACTCTCAAGGGAGCAGAGCAGAAGAGAGCAGGGCATGGTCCATTACCGACCTGCTGAATTACTAGAGAGAGTGAGGCAGATTGGGGACTTAGTTCTAGGAAGGAGAGGAAAACAGAGGCGTTTCCTAAGGAACAGTAAGACAGGAATAACAGGGCAAGGGTGGAAGGAAAAATGAAAACGACATAAGCACCCCTCAAAATGACTGAACTTCATTCAGGTCAGGGGAATAACTTTCCACAACTCAACTCATGTGACATTCACAGGACATCATAAGCTAAGTACTAATTTTCAGATAAACTCAGAAAGTTCAAGAGGCCAGTGCAAATGTTAGAAGGACACAGGCGATTTCAGAAATGGAAGTCCCAAAAGGTGGGGTCTCAAAAGGTAACTCCACTATACATAGAGGAAGACTGAATATTGGTTATCCATCCGCATTGCTGGAAGAAAATGATCAGGAACATGTCAGTAGAGTAGCATCCACTGACAAAGCATTCCAAATTCTTCAGCACAAACATCTATCCTCCCAACCCCCACCAACCCCTTGAGCTACTGTTGTTCACGAAAAAGTGGCCCTGATGCTAAAAGGGCCTAAATGTTAATGTAGAGGAGGAAATATTAATAAATGAATTCAGTTCAGTCTGTAATTTAGTCATTCATTCATGTGCTAGAGGGTCATTTCTATGCCATACATTGTGTCGAGTGGCTGGCTGAATAGGGTGGGAGTCCCAGACCTAGCATTCCTGCCACCTCTTAACCCTGTTCTAGCACAGATATGTGAGTGGAGGATGTCAGACTGGGTGCCCCCAGAGAGAAGAGGAAGCAGAGGGAATCAGATTCTAAATAGAGATTAGAAATTACATAATTAACATTAGTCACATATTTTTAGTGCTCTAATATAGTCATGTTCCTCTGCAGCAGTCAGGATGCACTTTGTTATCTTCATTCTCCAGCTGAGAAACTGAAGCTCTGAAGAATTAAAATATCAGCCAAAGGCCACCCAATCTCTTAGTAACAGAACACAGCCTGACTTCATCACCCAATGCCACCTTACTGAAGGGCTTTTCCTTCCTTAAGTGGTTGAGATAAATCAAGGACCTCTTATGCCAGCTTATATCTCTCCACCACTGTTGTTCTCACCAATATTTCCTTTGTGTGGTATTACCAATGGAAAATCAGCAGCTAAAGGAATCAGATCAAAAACATCAAATATCGTAACCCTCCCATGGTAAGCACCCAAACTCAATAACTTTCTGTGACTTGTGAATTATCCTAAGAGAACCTTGATTTTAAAATGGAGGAAAAAAATTAAACCTATAACACATATGTTACAGGAAAGGGGTCCCCATCCAGACCCCAAGAAAGGGTTTTTGCACAAGAAAGAATTCAGGGTGAGTCCATAAAATGAAAGCAAGTTTATTAAGAAAGTAAAGGAATAAAAGAATGACAAAGGAGACCTGAGGGCTGCTGATTGCCCATTTTATGGTTATTTCTTAATGATACGCTAAACAAGGGGTGGATTATTCATGCCTCCCCTTTTGAGACCATATAGGATAAATTCCTGATGTTGCCATGGCATTTGTAAACTGTCATGGTGTTGGTGGGAGCATAGCACTGAGGACAACCTGAGGTCACTCTCGTTGCCATCTTGGTTATGGTGGGTATTAGCTGGCTTCTTTACTGCAACCTGTTTTGTCAGCAAGATCATTATCACCTGTATCTTGTGTCGACCTATCTCATCCTGTGACTTGGAATGCCTAACCATATGGGAATGCAGCCCAGTAGGTCTCAGCCTCATTTTACCCAGCTCCTACACAAGATGGAGTTGCTCTGGTTCAAACGCCTCTGACACATATAATCCTTATTCCTTTGTGCCATTTAAGAGGAAACTCTACTGCATCCGACATAGGCCAGAACATAAGCGTCATGGTATGGGAAAATATTTAATTATAAATAGTGAATTTGATAATAGAGGAAAAGTAATATCATAAAACTCACTGATGCTAGTTTAAAAAATATTCAGTATTCTAACTTTTTAAACAGGCAGTTTCAAAACTTAATTATCTTTATACACAGTCTCTAATCTTAAAAAATAAAATAGTGAATAACTCTGACAACCTAAGATGTCTCATACTAACTTAAAGTTTGAAACAATATTGAAAAGAAACATCATGCATTTCTTGTAATTGAAACAGGGGCAAGTTATCTATTTTTTAATTATAAAAATACACTTACATGTTTTCTCATCTGTAAACTGTGAATAATAATGTGTCTCTATCCTTCAGGCCAGATGAGTGTCGGAGGGTCTAGAAGGTATTTTGACACTCTTTGACAGTATAAGAGAGAGCTTTGCTTTCTTGCTTTCTTTTTTTTTTTTTTTATTATATTTTAAGTTCTAGGGTACATGTGCACAATGTGCAGATTTGTTACATATGTATACATGTGCCATGTTGGTGTGCTGCACCCATTAACTTGTCATTGACATTAGGCATATCTCCTAATGCTGTCCCTCCCCCCTCCTCCCTCCCCATGATAGGCCCCAGGGTGTGATGTTCCCCTTCCTGAGTCCAAGTGAGCTCATTGTTCAGTTCCCACCTATGAGTGAGAACATGCGGTGTTTGGTTTTCTCTTCTTGTGATAGTTTGCTAAGAATGATGGTTTCCAGCTGCATCCATGTCCCTACAAAGGACGCAAACTCATCCTTTTTTATGGCTGCATAGTATTCCATGGTGTATATGTGCCACATTTTCTTAATCCTGTCTGTCACTGATGGACATTTGGGTGAATTCCAAGTCTTTGCTATTATGAATAGTGCCGCAATAAACATACGTGTGCATGTGTCTTTATAGCAGCATGATTTATAATCCTTTGGGTATATACCCAGTAGTGGGATGGCTGGGTCATATTGTACATCTACTTCTAGATCCTTGAGGAATTGCCATACTGTTTTCCATAATGGTTGAACTAGTTTACAATCCCACCAACAGTGTAAAAGTGTTCCTATTTCTCCACATCCTCTCCAGCACCTGTTTCCTGATTTTTTAATGATTTCCATTCTAACTGGTGTGAGATGGTATCTCATTGTGGTTTTGATTTGCATTTCTCTGATGGCCAGTGATGATGAGCATTTTTACATGTGTCTGTTGGCTGCACAAATGTCTTCTTTTGAGAAGTGTCTGTTCATATCCTTTGCCCACTTTTTGATGGGGTTGTTTGTTTTTTCTTGTAAATTTGATTGAGTTCTTTGTAGATTCTGGATATTAGCCCTTTGTCAGATGAGTAGATTGCAAAAATTTTCTCCCATTCTATAGGTTGCCTGTTAATTCTGATGGTAGTTTCTTTTGCTGTGCAGAAACTGTTTAGTTTAATCAGATCCCATTTGTCAATTTTGGCTTTTGTTGCCATTGCTTTTGGTGTTTTAGACATGAAGTCCTTGCCTATGCCTATGTCCTGAATGGTATTACCTAGGTTTTCTTCTAGGATTTTTATGGTTTTAGGTCTAACATCTAAGTCTCTAATCCATCTTGAATTAATTTTCGTATAAGGAGTAAGGAAAGGATCCAGTTTCAGCTTTCTACATATGGCTAGCCTATTTTCCCAGCACCATTTATCAAATAGGGAATCCTTTCCCCATTTCTTGTTTTTGTCAGGTTTGTCAAAGATCAAATGGTTTTAGATGTATGGTATTATTTCTGAGGCCTGTGTTCTGTTCCATTGGTCTATATCTCTGTTTTGGTTACAGCACCATGCTGTTTTGGTTACTGTCGCCTTGTAGTATAGTTTGAAGTCAGGTAGTGTGATGCCTCCAGCTTTATTCTTTTGGTTTAGGATTGTCTTGGCAATGCGGGTTCTTTCTTGGTTCCATATGAACTTTAAAGTAGTTTTTTCCAATTCTGTGAAGAAAGTCATTGGTAGCTTGATGGGAATGGCATTGAGTCTATAATTTACCTTGGGCAGTATGGCCGTTTTCACGATATTGATTCTTCCTATCCATGAGCATGGAATGTTCTTCCCTTTTTCTGTATCCTCTTTTAGTTTGCTGAGCAGTGGTTTGTAGTTCTTGAAGAGGTCTTTCACATCCTTGTAAGTTGGATTCCCAGGTATTTTATTCTCTTTGAAGCAATTGTGAATGGGAGTTCACTCATGATTTGGCTCTGTGTTTGTCTGTTATTTGTGTATAGGAATGTTTGTGATTTTTGCACATTGATTTTGGATCCTGAGACTTTGCTGAAGTTTCTTATCAGCTTAAGGAGATTTGGGGCTGAGAAAATGGGGTTTTCTAAATATACAATCATGTCACCTGCAAGCAGGAACAATTTGATTTCGTCTTTTCCTAATTGAATACCCTTTATTTCTTTCTCCTACCTGCTTGCCCTGGCCAGAACTTCTAACACTATGTTGAATAGGAGTGGTGAGAGAGGGCATCCCTGTCTTGTGCCAGTTTTCAAAGGGAATGCTTCCAGTTTTTGCCCATTCAGTATGATATTAGCTGTGGGTTTGTCATAAATAGCTCTTATTATTTTGAGATATGTTCTATCAATACCGAATTTGTTGAGAGTTTTTAGCACGAAGGGCTGTTGAATTTTGTCAAAGGCCTTTTCTGCATCTATTGAGATAATCATGTGGTTTTTGTCTTTGGTTCTGTTTATATGCTGGATTATGTTTATTGATTTGCATATGTTGAACCAGCCTTCCATCCCAGGGATGAAGCCCACTTGATCATGGTGGATAAGCTTTTTGATGTGCTGCTGGATTTGGTTTGCCAATATTTTATTGAGGATTTTTGCATCGATGTTCATCAGGGATATTGGTCTAAAATTCTCTTTTTTTGTTGTGTTTCTGTCAGGCTTTGGTATCAGGATGATGTTGACCTCGTAAAATGAGTGAGGGAGGATTCCCTCTTTTTCCATTGCTTGGAATACTTTCAGAAGGAATGGTATCAGCTCCTCCTTGTACCTCTGGTAGAATTCGGCTGCGAATCTGTCTGGTCCTGGACTTTATTGTCTGTTTGATTATGGGAGCTGTTAATCTAACATTCTACTCCAGTCTTATCTCTTAAAATTCCAGTAAATAAAAATTTCTGTGAATTGGAGAGGGTAATTCAGAGGTCAGTGGGTATTTACAAAAATAATACAAGAAAAGAGAGATTTTTTAAATCTTCTTCTGTCATAATTTTTATGACAATGATCACATAGTCAATTCTTTCCATTCACTTTCTGCTCTGGTTCTTAAGCTTCTCACCTCCAATTATCTTGTCTCCCACTCTTCTTCAGCCACTGACACACATGTTCACCCCTATGTCCGGTCATTATCAATAACTGAACACCCAGTATATTCTCAATTTTAGCTATGCAACTCTCCAAACAGTAGCTTCTAGCTCTCCATCTTATTTACTTTAGTACACTGACTCTTATCAATTTTTAATTTCACTAATACAAAAACAAAACAAAACAAAGAAACAAAAACTTTGGATTTTCAACTTTCCTCTATCTTTGTATTTAAAATGTTTGTCCCTCCTAACCCAGTAAGTTTTTTTTAGTTTACTAAAAGTTTTAGAACCTTTTCACCTCAGCTCCCTCCTAACCCAGTTTAGATACTCTGGGTTATCTTTATAATCACTGCTTTGTATAACACTGCTAACTCCCTTTGTCAACTCTACATTTATCATATCCTGTCAGACAAATTTCAACAATGATTAAATTAGGAACTCTGCCTACTCCACACCTGCCTTTATGCAGCTAAATAGATGGAGAAAAGCATATGTGTAAGTTAATAATCTCATTCTAATTTTATGACATGTCATACTAGGAGAACCCTTATGCTACCTTGTAATGCTACAGCATTTCCTTAGACTCTACATTTCTACTTTTATAGATGCTACCGTTAACCTTTTCTTTTCTCCTTTAAACCTCCATTATCCCCTCCTCTAAGTTTTACTCTCTGTTGATGACATTACTCCTGTTTTATTGAGAAAATAAAAACAATCACAAGAGATCCTTTAAGAAAAAAGAAAGTAGAACTAACAAGTTAATAGCGAGGGGAAACAAAAATTTTTAAGTGCTTTGTCAAAACATTAACTATATTAAATAAAAATGGATTAAATGCCCCAATATAAAGATAAAGGTGGTCAGAATGAAAAAAATAAACTAAACTACATGCTATTTGCAAGACATATATTTTAAATACAAAAATAAAGGAAAGTTGAAATTAAAAAGACCTAAGGAAAAATAGAGCTTTGAAACATAAACTAAAAATATCTAGTATAGATTTACTAATATCAGACAAAGTACACTTTAAGGAACAAAGCATTACTAAAGACAGATATGTCATAATAATAAAAGCTTAATCCAAAGAATATAATACAATTCTAATTTGTATGCTTCTAAAATACTCTCAAAGCAAATATTGTCAGAAATGAAGAATAAATATAAGTAAGTCTATAATGACAAATATTTTAGCATACCTCTCTCACAGATAGATCTACTATCTAAAATAGTAGGGTATAGAAGATTTTTATAATACAATTAAGAAAATGACGTATTAGATATATAGAGAACATTATAACCAACAATTGCAGAGTATTTATAAAAATGATATATGCTGGACCTTAAACAAGGCTCAGAAAATATCAAAGAAATGAAATCATTTAAAGTCCACGTTCCAAACACAGTAGCATTATGTTAGAAATTTCACAACAAAAATGTAACTAGAAAACTGCCATGCTTAGAAATTAAGAAGTTGAACTTCAGGACAACAATGAGACTAAAACAACAACAAAAAAAGAATTACAATAAAAATTTTAAAATACGTTGATCCAAATGCTACTACCATATAGCAAAGCTTGGATGCAACTAAAACTGTGCTCAGAATGAAGTTTATGCCTGTAACGAGAGCTAAAAATCATTTTTCCCCTGTATCCATCCTAAAAATTAGAAGAAAAATCAAGAACAAAATCAAATTAAACCTGGAGACAGGACACATTAAAGATATAAAATTAATAAAATAGAAATATAAACATACAATAAAGATGATCAATTATATCAAAAAAAATTTTTGAAAAGACTACAAAATTTGAATTAAATTAAAGCTGTTGTCAAAACTGGTCAAGAAAGAAGTGATAGAAAGGAAAAATGGTCAATAGCAGTAATTCAAAGTTAGATATTACTGCAAATTCTATAGAACTTAAAATATAATGCAAGACTATTATGAACAACTTTACGGCAATACATTTGGGAATGTAAATGCAATAGATATTCCTAAACAAACTTTCTAAAACAGGAAAATCTGAGAAGCCGCTTATATTTAAATAATTGAATCTATAATTTCAAATGTATCTGTCCCTAAAGAAAACTTGAGATCTCATTGTCTTCAGCAATGAATTTCACTAAACAATTAAGCAAAATATAACTACTATCTTATATAAGACTTGCCAGAAAGTAGAAAAAGCAAGAAACAATTACCAGCCAGTTTTATGAAGTCAGAATAATTTTGAAACCAAACCATGGCATGGATATTGCACAATATTAAAACTACAAGCTAACTTCACTCATAAACATAAATACAGAAATATTAAACAAAATGTTTATAATTTAAACACAAATTATATGCACCACAAGATACTATAACATAACTAAACTGGGTTTATTCGAGCAATAAAGGAAGGTTCTTGAAATGAGAGAAAAATGGAAAGGCTTGATAAACTTTCCATACACTCTGGCTGATTGGTAGACTGTGTGCCCATCCATTGTAAACCTAAAACTTCATGGAGAAACAATATAAGCTGTGGCAGCCTTGAAAACTGCCTGAACCTTGTTCTATCCAGTGTAAACTCAAATCCATTGACAGAGAGTAGAAGCCCTAGTGGCTGGAAATGCTTCCGCAGTATCTCTTATCAATCATTGACTGGCCACAAACCTCTTCAGAAACAGGGACGATCCCCAGGAAGCAAGGCTAAATTTTTTTAAGTTAACATTATTATTATTTTTTTTTTGAGACGGAGTCTGGCTGTGTTGCCCAGGCTGGAGTGCAGTGGCCGGATCTCAGCTCACTGCAAGCTCCACCTCCACGGTTTATGCCATTCTCCTGCCTCAGCCTCCCGAGTAGCTGGGACTACAGGTGCCCGCCAACTCGCCCGGCTAAGGTTAACATTATTTTAATTGATAAATAATAATTTTATACATTTATGGGGTACAATGTGATGTTTTGTTTTGTTTTGTTTATTATACTTTAAGTTATAGAGTACGTGTGCACAACGTGCAGGTTTGTTACATTTGTATACATGTGCCATGTTGGTGTGCTGCACCCATTAACTTGTCATTTACATTAGGTGTATCTCCTAACGCTGTCCCTTCCCCCTCCCCCCACTCCACGACAGGCCCCAGTGTGTGATGTTCCCCTTCCTGTGTCCAAGTGATCTCATTGTTCAATTCCCACCTATGAGTGAGAACATTTGGTGTTTGTTTTTTTGTCCTTGTGATAGTTTGCTGAGAATGATGGTTTCCAGTTTCATCCATGTCCCTACAAAGGACATGAACTCATCCTTTTTTATGGCTGCATAGTATTCCAGGCTGTATATGTGCCACATTTTCTTTTCTTATTTATTTATTTATTTATTTATTTATTTATTTATTTATTTTTTATTATACTTTAAGTTCTAGGGTACATGTGCATAACGTGCAGGTTTGTTACATATGTATACTTATGCCATGTTGGTGTGCTGCACCCATCAACTCGTCAGCACCCATCAATTCATCATTCATATCATGTATAACTCCCCACTGCAATCCCTCCCTCCTCCCCCCTCCCCATGATAGGCCCCAGTGTGTGATGTTCCCCTTCCCGAATCCAAGTGATCTCATTGTTCAGTTCCCACCTATGAGTGGGAACATGTGGTGTTTGGTTTTCTGTTCTTGTGATAGTTTGCTAAGAATGATGGTTTCCAGCAGCATCCACGTCCCTACAAAGGACGCAAACTCATCCTTTTTTATGGCTGCATAGTATTCCATGGTGTATATGTGCCACATTTTCTTAATCCAGTCTGTCACTGATGGACATTTGGGTTGATTCCAAGTCTTTGCTATTGTGAATAGTGCCGCAATAAACATACGTGTGCATGTGTCTTTGTAGTAGAATAATTTATAATCCTTTGGGTATATACTCAGTAGTGGGATGGCTGGGTCATATGGTACATCTAGTTCTAGATCCTTGAGGAATTGCCATACTGTTTTCCATAATGGCTGAACTAGTTTACAATCCCACCAACAGTGTAAAAGTGTTCCTATTTCTCCACATCCTCTCCAACACCTGTTGTTTCCTGACTTCTTAATGATTTCCATTCTAACTGGTGTGAGATGGTATCTCATTGTGGTTTTGATTTGCATTTCTCTGATGGCGAGTGATGATGAGCATTTTTTCATGTGTCTGTTGGCTGTATGAGTGTCTTCTTTTGAGAAATGTCTGTTCATATCCTTTCCCCACTTTTTGATGGGGTTGTTTGTTTTTTTCTCGTATATTTGTTTGATTTCTTTGTAGATTCTGGATATTAGCCCTTTCTCAGATGAGTAGGTTGCAAAAATTTTCTCCCATTCTGTAGGTTGCCTGATGGTAGTTTCTTTTGCTGTGCAGAAGCTCTTTAGTTTAATTAGATCCCATTTGTCAATTTTGGCTTTTGCTGCCGTTGCTTTTGGTGTTTTAGACATGAAGTCCTTGCCCATGCCTATGTCCTGAATGGTACTACCTAGATTTTCTTCTAGGGTTTTTATGGTATTAGGTCTAACATTTAAGTCTCTAATCCATCTTGAATTAATCTTCATATAAGGGGTAAGGAAAGGATCCAGTTTCAGCTTTCTACTTATGGCTAGCCAATTTTCCCAGCACCATTTATTAAATAGGGAATCCTTTCCCCATTTCTTGTTTCTCTCAGGTTTGTCAAAGATCAGATGGCTGTAGATGTGTGGTATTATTTCTGAGGACTCTGTTCGGTTCCATTGGTCTATATCTCTGTTTTGGTACCAGTACCATGCTGTTTTGGTTACTGTAGCCTTGTAGTATAGTTTGAAGTCAGGTAGCGTGACACCTCCAGCTTTGTCCTTTTGACTTAGGATTGTCTTGGAAATGCGGGCTCTTTTTTGGTTCCATATGAACTTTAAAGCAGTTTTTCCAATTCTGTGAAGAAACTCATTGGTAGCTTGATGGGGATGGCATTGAATCTATAAATAACCTTGGGCAGTATGGCCATTTTCACGATATTGATTCCTCCTATCCATGAGCATTGTATGTTCTTCCATTTGTTTGTGTCCTCTTTTATTTCACTGAGCAGTGGTTTGTAGTTATCCTTGAAGAGGTCCTTGACATCCCTAGTAAGTTGGATTCCTAGGTATTTTATTCTCTTTGAAGCAATTGTGAATGGAAGTTCATTCCTGATTTGGCTCTCTGCTTGTCTGTTACTGGTGTATAAGAATGCTTGTGATTTTTGCACATTAATTTTGTATCCTGAGACTTTGCTGAAGTTGCTTATCAGCTTAAGGAGATTTTGGGCTGAGACGATGGGGTTTTCTAAATATACAATCATGTCATCTGCAAACAGGGACAATTTGATTTCTTCTTTTCCTAACTGGATACCCTTGATTTCTTTCTCTTGCCTGATTGCCCTAGCCAGAACTTCCAACACTATGTTGAATAGGAGTGGTGAGAGAGGGCATCCCTGTCTTGTGCCAGTTTTCAAAGGGAATTTTTCCAGTTTTTGCCCATTCAGTATGATATTAGCTGTGGGTTTGTCATAAATAGCTCTTATTATTTTGAGGTATGTTCCATCAATACCGAATTTATTGAGCGTTTTTAGCATGAAGGGCTGTTGAATTTTGTCAAAAGCCTTTTCTGCATCTGTTGAGATAATCATGTGGTTCTTGTCTTTGGTTCTGTTTATATGCTGGATTACGTTTATTGATTTGCGAATGTTGAACCAGCCTTGCATCCCAGGATGAAGTCCACTTGATCATGGTGGATAAGCTTTTTGATGTGCTGCTGAATCTGGTTTGCCAGTATTTTATTGAGAATTTTTGCATCGATTCATCAGGGATATTGGTCTAAAATTCTCTTTTTTTGTTGTGTCTCTGCCAGGCTTTGGTATCAGGATGATGTTGGCCTCATAAAATGAGTTAGGGAGGATTCCCTCTTTTTCTATTGATTGGAATAGTTTCAGAAAGAATGGTACCAGCTCCTCCTTGTACCTCTGGTAGAATTCAGCTGTGAACCTATCTGGTCCTGGACTTTTTTTGGTGGGTAGGCTATTAATTGTTGCCTCAATTTCAGAGCCTGCTATTGGTCTATTCAGGAATTCAACTTCTTCCTGGTTTAGTCTTGGGAGAGTGTAAGTGTCCAGGAAATTATCCATTTCTTCTAGATTTTCTAGTTGATTTGCGTAGAGGTGTTTATAGTATTCTCTGATGGTAGTTTGTATTTCTGTGGGGTCGGTGGTGATATCCCCTTTATCATTTTTTATTGAGTCTATTTGATTCCTCTCTCTTTTCTTCTTTATCAGTCTTGCTAGCGGTCTGTCCATTTTGTTGATTTTTTCAAAAAACCAACTCCTGGATTCATTGATTTTTTGGAGGGTTTTCTGTGTCCCTATCTCCCTCAGTTCTGCTCTGATCTTAGTTATTTCTTGCCTTCTGCTAGCTTTTGAATGTGTTTGGTCTTTGATGGTGGTGACGTACTGATGGGGTTTTGGTATAGGTGTCCTTCCTGTTTGATAGTTTTCCTTCTGACAGTCAGAAGGACTGTCTGTTGGTCTGTTGGAGATTGCTTGAGGTCCACTCCAGACCCTGTTTGCCTGGGTATCAGCAGCAGAGGTTGCCGAAGATAGAATATTGCTGAACAGCGAGTGTACCTGTCTGATTCTTCCTTTGGAAGTTTCCTCTCAGGGGTGTACTCCACCCTGTGAGGTGTGGGGTGTCAGACTGCCCCTAGTGGGGGATGTCTCCCAGCTAGGCTACTCAGGGGTCAGGAACCCACCTGAGCAGGCAGTCTCTCCGTTCTCAGATCTCAACCTCTGCATTGGGAGATCCACGGCTCTCCCCAAAGCTGTCAGACAGAGTCGTTTGCGTCTGCACAGGCCCCCGCTGCTTCCCCTGTTGGTCTTCAGCTGTGTGCTGTCCCCAGAGGTGGAGTCTACAGAGACAGGCAGGCTTCCTTGAGCCGCTGTGAGCTCCACCCAGTTCGAGCTTCCCAGCGGCTTTGTTTACCTACTTAAGCCTCAGCAATGGCGGGCGCCCTTCCCCCAGCCTCGCTGTTGCCTTGCGGATAGATCGCCACAGACTGCTGTGTTAGCAATGAGGGAGGCTCTGTGGGCGTGGGACCCTCCCGGCCAGGTGAGGGATATATTCTCCTGGTGTGCCTGTTTGCTTAAAGCGCAGTATTGGGGTGGGAGTTACCCGATTTTCCAGGTGTTGTGTGTCTCAGTTCCCCTGGCTAGGAAAAGGGATTCCCTACCCCCTTGCGCTTCCAGGTGAGGCGATGCCTCGCCCTGCTTCAGCTCTCGCTGGTCAGGCTGCAGCAGCTGACCAGCACCGATTGTCCGGCACTCCCTAGTGAGATGACCCCAGTACCTCAGTTGAAAATGCAGAAATCACCGGTCTTCTGTGTCGCTCATGCTGGGAGTTGGAGACTGGAGCTGTTCCTATTCGGCCATCTTGCTCCGCCCCCATTTGCCACATTTTCTTAATCCAGTCTATCATTGATGGACATTTGGGTTGGTTCCAAGTCTTTGCTATTGTGAATAGTGTCACAATAAACATACGTGTGCATGTGTCTTTATAGAAGCATGATTTATAATCCTTAAGTTGATAGGAGTGGTGAGAGACGACATCCCTGTCCTGTGCCAGTTTTCAAAGGGAATGCTTCCAGTTTTTGCCCATTCAGTATGATATTGGCTGTGGGTTTGTCATAAATAGCTCTTATTATTTTGAGATACATACCATCAATACCTAATTTATTGAGAGTTTTTAGCATGAAGGGCTGTTGAGCAATTCCAAAATTTAAAGGTTAGAATTAAAAAATTAACTCAGCAGGAACACCAGCAACCAAACATTGTAGGGATGATGGATTCCACAGATCAGTCAAGTTTCATGGGAACAAAATAGCACCCTATCACCCATATACACACATAAACAGCAACAATACCAACACTCAAGTGTAAAAATCAGAACCAAGTTGCTAAATGTTCTGCTTTCAACAAGAAATTGTGAGACACATTAAGAAGCAGGAAAGTGTAGGTCATACTTTAAAGTACCCAAGAAAACTGCCTCTGAATGTATTTAGATATTGGATTTAGAAGACAAAGGTTTTGAAGCAATTATTATAAATATGTATAAAGACTAACGGAAACATTTGTAAAGAATTAAAGGAAAATATGGTGACAATTACTCAACAAATAGGGAATGGTGATAAAACATTGAATATGTCATTAAAAAGAAGAAAAAGGATATTCTAGAACTGAAGGGCACTATATCAAAATACTAAGCTCACCACACAGACTCAACATTTGATTTGAGATGGAAATAGAAATAAGGAATAAACTTGAAGACAGATGAATAGAAATGACACAATCTGAATAAATGTCTTTTGTCGTTTATTGTTTCTTTCAAAAGAAAAACAATTGCACAAAGCCTTAATTATAACACCGTATTGTTGAGTTTATAACATAGAGATGTAATATGCATTTGTAAAAAATAGCAGAAGAGGTGGAAAATCTAGGTATATTTAAGTAAAATAGCCGTATTTGGTGTAATTAAGTTATTTCTTTACCTGAAATTGAGGGTGATAAGCTACATATTATAATTCCAAAAGCAAACTTTCAGGTAATAACTCAAAAATATGATTAGAAAATTAACAGAAGAAGTAATATGGTACACTAAAAAATTTTTGTTTGACATGAACACAGTGAAGGAGGAGCAGAGGGATTTAAAAATTACAAGACATATTAGAAACAAATAAAAATGGCAGATAAAAATCCAGCATTTCAATAATTACATTAAATGAGTGTAGACTACTTCAGTCAAGTTAAACTCAATTTTAAGAAACAAGATTCAACTATATGCTGCTTACCAGAGATAAACTTTAAACTCAAGACACAGTTTGAAACTAAAAATACAGAAATAGATATCTCATGCAAACAGTAACCATGAGAGAGCTAAGGTGGCTATCTAATATCAGACAAAATAAACATAAAGACAAGAAATATTTCTAGAGACAAAGAGGAATATACCATAGTGGTGAAGGATCAATAAATTAGAAAACAATTATAAATATACACACAACAAACAATAAAGAGTAAAATATACAAAGAAAAAATGACAGACAGAATTGAAAAGAAAAATAAACAACTCAAAAATTACAATTGAAAATATCAGTGTCTCACTTTCTGTAACTGAGGAAACAACTAGAACAAAAATTAGCAAAGTTATAGAAGATTTGTACAACACTATAACAAATATAACCTAAATGGCAATTAACAAAACATATCACCCAAGTACAAAAGAATTCACATTCTTCTTAAGAACACATAAAATATTCTTCAGGATAAACCATAT
Source organism: Rhinopithecus roxellana (assembly GCF_007565055.1). NCBI lineage: Eukaryota > Metazoa > Chordata > Mammalia > Primates > Cercopithecidae > Rhinopithecus > Rhinopithecus roxellana. The sequence goes on along the minus strand of NC_044556.1, from coordinate 52,123,687 downwards.
ACTGTGAAAGAAAATAAATCCCAACAAATACAAAGGATTGAAATTCTTTCAAGTATGTCCCCAAACCACAATGCAACTGAATTAAAAACCAATAACAGAAATAAAATCAAAGAGAGCCCTAAATATATAGAAATGAAACAACACATTTCTCAATAACCCAAGGAGCAAAGAAGAAATCATATCAGAAATTAGAAAATATTTTGCATCGAACAAAAGCAAAATCACCACATATTGAAATGTATGGGATATAGCTAAAGCTGTGCTTAGAGGAAAATCTGTAGCTTTAAACACAATATTAAGAAGAAAAAAGTTTTCAAATAAATGTGTTCACCATTTGAAACAAAATAAGAACAAGTTAAATGTAAAGTAAGTCAAAAAAAGGAAATAATAAAGATCAGAGTGGAAATCAATGAAATAGAAAAGAGAAAAACAATATAGAAAAGAAATGAAACTAAAAGTTATGCTTAGCGAAAGGTAAAAAAGAACTGATAAAACTTTAACTAGGCTGGCTAAGATAAAATAAGAGAAGAAAACGTTACCAAATTTGAGAATCAAAGAAGGGATGTTACTACCATACCTACAAAAATTAAAAAAATCATAAAAGAATATGAACAAGTCTGTGCCAACAAATTAGACAACTTAGGTGAAATGGAAAATTCCAAGAAACCTACACATTATAAAAATGACCTAAAGTAATAGAAAATTTGGGTAGATCTATTATAAGGAAATAAATTGAACCAGTAATTTAAAATCTTACCAGAATCTAAAACCTAGACTTAGATGGCTTCACTGGTGAATTATTTCAAATATTTAAAGAAAAAGTCCAATTCTACACAAACCTTCTTAGACAATAAAAGAGAAGGAAACACTTCCAAATTCATTTTGTGAAGCCGGTATTGAACAAAGGCAACTACAGTAAAAATTTTTTTTTAATGTACAGACTAAAATTCTTCATCAACATAGACACAAATATTCTTTATGAAATATTAAACTGAATATAAGAACATAAAAAAGAATTCTACAACATGATCAAGTGGGATTTATTCCAGGAATGCATGGTTGTATATAATTTGAAAATCAATTAATGTAATTCACTAAATTGTAGGAAAAAAAAACCACATGATAATCTCGGTATACACAGAAGAAAACCCGTTTGACAAAATTTAGTCCTCATTTATGATAGAAGCTCTCAACCAAAATAGCTAGAGAAGAGATCTGCCTCAATCAGAGTAAAAAGATATCTGTAAGAAATTCCAGCGGGTATCATACTTAATGTTAAATGCCTGAATACGTTCTATCTAAGATCAGGAACAAGACAAAGATGTGCATTGTCACTATTTATCTTCAACATTATATTGGAGTTTTTAGCTTATGAAATAACACATAAAAAGAAATAAAAGCCATCCATCTTGAATATATTGAATAGGAAGAAATAAAACTATCTTCTTATCTAGATTACATGATGATCTGTAGTATCAAATCTGACGGTATCTGCAAAAAAGCTAATAGAAGAGGTTAACAAGTTTGCAGGATACAAGATCATTGTACAAAAAAATTAATTATATTTCTATATATTATGAGTGAATAATTAGAAAATGAAACCAAGAAAACAATTTCATTAATAATAATTCCAAAGTAAAATACTTGGAAATAATTTTAACAAAAGAAGCACAAGATACAAAAAAAATATAGATCATTGCTGAGAGAAATTGAAGATTTAAATAAGTAGAGAAAGATTCCATATTCATGATTTAGAAGACTCAATATTGTGAAGATAATAACTTTGCTAATATTGAATCTATAATTTCAATGCAATTCTAATATAAACACTAGCGGATTTTATTGTAGAAAATGACAAGCTGGTCCTAAAATTTATATGGAAATACTAAAGACCCGGAACAGCAAAACAAGTTTGGAAAAGAAGACTAGAGTTTGAGGACTCACACTAACTGTCTGCAACACTTACAAATCTCTATTAATCAAGGCAATGAGTATAGCTGAAATAATAAACATATGAATCAATGGGACAGAATAGAGATTCTAGAAATAAACACATATGCCTGTGGTCAAATGATTACTTACAAAGGTACCAAAGGAATTTAATGAAAAATAAAGCTTTTTCATTATCAGTGTGGAATAATTATACATCTATATCCAAAAAAGGAAAAAAGGATATTGAACCATATCTCAACGAAAATTATCTAAAAATGGATCATAGATCTAAATATAAAACATAAACCTATGAAACTTCTAGAAGCACACAGAAGAGAAAATCATTGTGGCCTTCAATCAGGCAAAATTTTAGACACAAAAATCATGAATCAGAAGATTAAAAAAACTTAAGTAAAAATAAATCTGAAAGACATTGGGAAAAAAATAATTCACGAAAATAATTGCAAAACATACATCTGATAAAATTATATAAGGGGCTCTCAAAACTCAATAATAAAATAATTCATTAAAAATAAGCAAGTGATTTCAATAGATGCTTCACTAAAAATGGATACAGTTAGCAAATAAACAAATGAAAAGATGATCAGCATTATTTATTAGGCAATTTCATATTAAAACCACAATTATATCCCAGTATTTCCTATTGAATGCTGACGTGGATATAGGGCATCTGAAAGTTTCACATACTACTAGTGGAAATGCAAAATAGTTCAGCCACTTTGGAAAACATTTCAGCAGTTTCTAATAAAGTTAAATATAAACTACTTAACAACCCATCAATCTCTCAGCTATTTATTTACTCAAGAGAAATAAAGATACACATTTATATAAAAACCTGTATATGAATATCTAAACATCTAGATAGCTCTATTGACATTTACCAGGAACTGGGGGAAAATAACCAAATATCCATCACCTGGTGAATGGATAAACAAAACTGTGATGGTTCTATCCACACAATGTAATAGTCTTTACACTGAGTGTTTACAATGTAAGTTTCTTTTTATATGTTCATATAATTTATTCCTTTTTATTGCTTTTACTTTATTGCCCAGCATTGGACCAACTGGCAAAAGAGAAACATAAATACAATGTAAACATAAAAATAAATAAATTATAAATACTGGATGTGTGCTCATTAACACATCTCTGTTACATACAGCTGTAGTTTATCACAAAGTGGCTTTTGTTTTTTATTTTTCTCATATTCTAGCTTGGAATTCCTATAGTGAGGTTTGTGGCTGATACCCATGCATGCCCAGAACCTCTGTAAAGTTGCTTTGTTGTTCTCACAAAGCATAAGCTCTGGCACAAGATCCTCTGGATTTCTACCAATGTTTCACTGAGCAAATATACTAACACTGGTAGCACCGACAATGACTTGATGTTGTACATTCTTTTCTGATCAAAAGAAAAGGATACATGTATTCCACTCTTGTGTTGGGTTCTATAACACACATCTTAAAATAGAGAAGTTGCATACTGATCCCTGCACCACATGTAGCCTATTTTGTGTGTACTTACAGCTCATTTTCCTGGCCATCACATAAGAACTTGGGGCCTAGCCAAGCAATCATCAGAATGACTGAATTATTCTGTGCAAATTGAATACACACTCTGGTGAATGAAGCTTAGATTTTAGATAAACCTCATTTTCTTCAGCCCTTTTCTGCCTCACAATAAGTACTAAGCCAAGAGCCATTTTCCTCCTCATTAGAATAGACTCTTGAATGGCCTGCCCTAGTCAGTCCTTGAAACATACCTAGAAATATATATATTTTTTGAGACAAGGTCTTGTTTTCTGTCACCCAGGCTGGAGTGCAGTTGCATGATGGCAATTCACTGAAGCCTTGATTTGCCTGACTTAAGCCATCCTCCCACCTCAGCCTCCCAAAGTGCTAGGATTACAGTTATGAATCATTGTATCAGGGCAGAAATATTTTAATCCTACAAAGAACATAACTTTGCCTCAAACTGAAATCACAGTTATATTAATAAAAGTGTGTATATACTACCTGCCAAGCACCAAAGTTGCAAAGATGCCTCAAATGGTTTCTTCTAATTCTTTATCTTCCAACAATAAAATCATATAAATACATATATAAAATAAAATAACAGGTGATTAAATTGAGGTATTACAGAGTATAGTAAAAACACAAAGGAACCATTGGTTATATATATATACACACATATATATATATTTTTTTTTGCTGGGAAAAGAGATCAGAAAAAGCTTAATAGAGTGATTGGATGGGAAAGAACAAGAAGGAGATTCCATATATGAGGAACAGAAGAGCAACTCATGAAGGTGTAAAGCAACAGATTGCTTTTAATAAAAACCCTATGTAGTATATTATGATTTAGGGGATTTGAGGCAGGTGTAATGAGGAATAAATGCAATGAGAAAAGTAGGAGCAGGATCAGGAAGACTCTTTGTGCAAAATTACTTTAAAACTAGATTGTATAACTGTGATTTTTTTACACTTCTCCTTTGCCTCTCTACACATTGTAAACTGAATAAATGCACAAAAAAGCTTATAAGTGAAAACAGGCACATCTATTGAGATACATAGACCCAAAGGAAAATCAGGAAATAGGCTTTGCTCCAAGATTTTATTCCTGCTCTAATGCAAGCTAATTTCACAATCTTCATCCTCAGGGTGTAAATAAATAGAAGTAGATTTATCTCGATGATATTCATAGACTCATTTTGACTTTTTGACTTGTTCATATGTGACTATTTCTAAGAAAGGGACAACAATTGTTATTTGTTTTCACCAGGCTCATTCACTTGCTAAGGTTTAGGCCTATTCAATTATTCTTTTCTCTCTAGACTTTTTACGTTAGAAGCACACTTGCATAAGGTTGGCAATTTTCCATGTATGAAATATTTAAAGCAGGAATTTTCTCTCATCACTGTTTTGTTAAGATGAATGGTAAGTTCAAGTGTATTCAGGTTTTGCTTCTTAAAAATAATATAAAATAGGCTGGGTATGGTGGCTCACTCTGTAATCTGAGCATTTTGGGAGGCTGAGGCGGGCAGATTGCTTGAGCCCAGGACTACCAGACCAGCCTGGGAAACAGCCAAACCTCCATCTCTACAAAAAAAACTACAAAAAATTAGCCAGGCATGGTGGCATGCACCTGTAATCCGGGCTACTTGGGAGCCTGAGGTAGGGGGATATCTTGAGCCTGGGAGGCAGATGTTACAGTGAGCCAGTGCCACTGTGACCCAGCCTGGGTGAAAGAGTGAGACCCTGTCTCCAAAAAATAAAAATAAATAATAAATAGAAAGATAATAATATAAACTAATGCCATGCACATAGCAATGACGGTAGTGTGTAATGAACTAAAGTTGACAACAAATCCAATTTTACTCTGAGATTTTCAAACATGTAGTAGTATTTTGTTCCACTGATCAAAACACTTCAATGGCTTCTGATCTCATTCAGAAATAAACTAAAGTCTCTACAAGCTCCTACAGGATCTAGACCCTAACTAACTCTCTGATTTTGTCTATCACTATTTAGTCACTCCCTTCAGCACACTCTGGTCTCTTTGCTATTCCTAAGGCATGGCAAGCATTCTCCCACCTTGTCATTTTTAGTCTTGCTGCATACTCTGCTTAAAATTCCGTTTTTCAAAAGGCCCCCAAGTTTTGTTTCCTCCCTTCCTTCAGGTCTCTGTTCACGTGTCTTCTTATCAGTGAGAACTTTACTGAACACACTATATAAAAGAACACACCTATCTACAAACACAAAACAACACACCTATCTACAAACATAAAACAACACACCTATCTACAAACATAAAACTTGTGCAATGACAATCCATCTTTTTGACCTTGTCAACCCTCACTCTAGTAACTAAAATTCTGCCTACAATTCCTTTACCTGCTATTCAGAAATTTATGCCATTGAGATTAACTTACCATCTTCCTTAACAAAAATAATGACAGGTAAGATTTTGCCCTTGCCCAAACTTTAAATATTCACTGGACATTGGAAAATAGGGCTTTAAGAAGGAAATGGGTTTGGACGGAGAATGTGGATAAGTGGGAGGAAACTGAGGGCAGTTACATGATTAAATGTCAATATGAAATGTGCAAGGTGTTCAGGAACCATTTGGCTAGAGCAATGGATTTATGTATGATTACAGTGATGAATAAGGCCACAATATCAAGTTGAGGCTCTGCATGAGGCAAAAATTTTTCAATAGATGAAATAGGCAGAACTAGAGGATACAGGGATCAGTTCTCTCTGTGTTTGTTTATGTCTGTGTTCAGTTGTGCATGTGGATATTTAATGTGGACTAAAGATAGTCCACAATATGAACTATCTTGCTTATTTATTTTTATTTTTTTGAGATGGAGTCTCACTCTGTCGCCCAGGCTGGAGTACAGTGGCACAATCTGGGCTCACCGCAAGCTCTGCCTCCCGGTTCACACCATTCTCCTGCCTCAGCCTCCTGAGTAGCTGGGACTACAGGCGCCCGCCACCACGCCCGGCTAAATTTTTGTATTTTTAGTAGAGACGGGGTTTCACTGTGTTAGCCAGGATGGTCTCAATCTCCTGACCTCGTGATCCACCCTCCTCAGCCTCCCAAAGTGCTGGGATTACAGGTGTGAGCCACCGCGCCTGACCAAACTATTTTGCTTATTAATTCATCCTTCTACACTGCTTTTTCTTAAAGAGCAAAAATTGATGAAGGTTTAATTTTACATTCCTGAAAATTTTGATAGGCTTATTTTGTTTTATTTCAGCGTTCCCGTTACTTGATAAATAAACACTCATTTACTTCATCTGTGGGGTTGCTAACTCTCCTCCCCATAGAGCATAAACATTTATGTAGCTGCTGTGTGATTGACTGAGAACTCCTTATCCTGTGTGAAACATAATGCAGCACTACTACTCGGAGTATTTTGTTTGCTCTGTCTGTATTCTGGAATAAGAACTAGAGTTCATGTATTTGTTTATTTTTAAAATACATTTTTTTTTATAAAATCCCCGATTTTTTTATGAGTTGGAGCCATTAATGAGAGTAAAATCAACACAGCCTAGCTCTATAAATTCTAATAGGGCCCTTTCCGTCCAGAGGAGAAGGTGAAAAAACAAGAATTTGGCTTATTTTGTGGCTTTGCGAAGCTTTGTTGACATAGGAAAGGAAGGGAAGCCCCAAGCCAGGGCCTCCCTGAGGGAAATATCTTGTTGCTTCCTGGGGTCTGGCTTCCTGCAGCCGCCAAGTTGTTAACACAAGTGCTGCTGTTCATATCTGTTGGCCCATACGAGTGTGGGAGATGGGGGAGTAGGGGATGGAAGGAGGTGGTTGGAAAGTGATCAGAAGTGGAGGGTGAAGTCTGAGTTCGTCTCTAAGTGTTAATGCAGCTAAGTACTCTCCAGAGTCTCTCATAGCTCATTATGCTTCTAGTTAAGAAACTCTTGTCAGAGAAGTAGTAGCTGTGACCCATGGACCGCCCCCTTCTCTGTGACAAGTGGAATTAAGAGGCTGTCCCAGCAACCAGATGATGGGAGCAGAGAGGCTTGCATGTAGCCACAGACATGGAAGGAATCAGTTCCCAGGCGGCCTTACGTGGTTACTATCATTTCAACTAAGCTACACTATCCAAGGCAGAGAAAGCTAACTTCCTCTCTATCTCTCAATCTCTCTCTCTCCCCACACACATGTGTGTGTAAAATATACACACATGCATATATTACGTTATATATTGTATATATTTACTAGTTATTTTTGTCCCAATAACACACCTAATAGAAAATAAGCTTGGCTGTGAGATTTGTCCCTTTTGTGCTATCTTAGAAAATGAGGAGGGACTGGGAAGGAAATGAATGGAATGAAGGAAGGTACGCACCCAAGAATCTGCCTGGTAATGGCAATAGGGAAAAAGGAAACTCAAATTAAATGAATTTGGATAGGGAGAGCAAAAATCCTGCAACTGTGGAACAAATAGTGCTTTTCTGACCTATAATCTATCCCACATAAGCAGAAGAAAACCAAACCAAACTTTAAGTACTCTGATAGTGGGAGGCCACAGTTCCTGGCACGGTGCCTGGCACCTGGCAGTCTCTGAACAAGTGTTAATCTTTCCTTGTCCCTTTCTTTGTACACTAGTGTGCAGGAGTATGTCTCCAAAAATAAGTACATGTAATGCATACAATTCAAATTTATACAACAGATATATTAGAGGCATATTATTTATTTTATAAAAGTACTTTTGCCTTCTTTAGCAAATTGATTAATACATTTGGACTGTCATTCAACTTACAAGGGGCTGATCTGCACATATTTCAGGAACACACCAGTTACACAAAGTGAGGCAGAACTATAGATGTTTTCCAAATGCGAGTAAATCTAATTTTGGTTAGTCGAATCAGATATTAAATTTCCTTGGAGAGTAGGTTATTTGAAAGGGCCCCAAGGTGAATTCTTTTGGTAAAGCATAAACTCTTTTTGAATGGTGAAAAATTTGTGAAAAACTTGATGACAAGTCTGCCTGGCCAGAAAGAAGTGCTTGTCAGTTTTCCCAAGAGTGGAGTCTAGGCAAAATTCAGGGAGCAGCTAGGGAAGGTAAAGGAAGCAATAGGTTATGGGAGGGAGTGGGCAGATCATCAAGCAAACCTGTATGGATTCCTAACCTAAGCTACAAGATGGATACACAGTTTCCAGACACAGAATCATGCATACATGCATTGTTTATTCTTCAGCCTTTGACATTGGGTTTTCCTGATGCATGTATTACCTGCATTTTAGAAACTGAAAATGCAGTGTTGACTAAATCTGGAGATAACACTACATATGAAGGCAAGACAAATGAAACATTAAACTTTGAAAGAAGATGAGGGCACCCACAGGAGCATGTAGATTAAGAAAAAAGAGAAGAAGGGAAGTCAAACCTCTGGGAAACACTAACAGTTAAAGTATGCTAAAGGAAAAGTAGACTGAGGAGAGGGGAGAGTGGTAATGCAGGATACAAGTAAAGAGAGACTATTAAGGAGAGAGTAGTCAACTAGGTTAATTGTAGCAGGTACACAAAGTCTAAGGGGTGTCCTCTAAGTTAAGTAGTAATAAGATCCTTGGAGACTGTTAAAAGACTAGTTTAGTGTGGCAGGAGGATGGATATAGGAATAGTTGACCCATGTCTCTCAAATATTAGCTGTTTCAGAGAAGCAATAATAACCAACTGGTGGCACATAAAGACTAGATTCTGGGCCTGGGCACAGGGGCTCACACTTTTATCTCAGTAATTTGGGAGGCAAATGCAGAAAGATCACTTCAGACCAGGATTTCAAGACCAGCCAGGATAGCATAGCGAGACCTCATCACTACGAAAATTTTAAAAATTCACTGCATGTGGTGGCACACGCCTGTAGACCTAGCTACACAGAAGGCTGAGGTGGGAGGAGTGCTTGAGTCCAGGAGTTCAAGATTACAGTGAGCTATGATAGTGCTGCTACTTTCCAGCCTGGGTGACAGAGCAAGACCCTGTCTCTAAAAAAATAAAATAAAATAAAATGGATTTCCTTGGAGAACCTGAAGACAAGATAGTAGTATGGTTCTGTCTAAGAGAAGAGCATATGCTCAGATATACCAGACATGAGTGGGCAAAGATGTTTTGTTGTGGTAAATACAGAGATAACTATGTATTCTTGACTTAATGAAGCATATCAACTTGCCTGCAAAGAAGTGTCCTTGCAAGCAAATTTTAGATTTTTCTCAGAAAACATTCTGAATCTCTTAGTGTTATTCCAAATCCTGGTGATATTATGATAACCTGAGACTGTAGACAACACTGAGTTCTAGTCTCCTCCACAGTTTCTATGTCCTTGATGCTTAGGAATTTCTAAACCTTTATTAATTGTATGTGTGCATATGTGGTTTATTCATTTGCCATCCATTTATCCATCAAACACGTATTGAAAGCAATCACTAATCTTTAGCACTCAGGGAGATAACCAGGGTGAGTAAGACATGTAACTAAACAACCTGCTAGATAAAATGAAGTAGCAGACAACTTCACATAGGATAGATTTAAATACAAGTTATAAGACCAATATAAGCAAATTCTTAGAAGAACGTAAACAAAACAAAAATTATACCTGATGCAGGGTGTGGGGACTGATTCCAAAAGTTTCAAATAAGAAAGTGTGTTAAGATGCCCTTGAAGTTTCCTTGCCTCTCACTATTCTCGCACATTCTGTTTCTCAAATCTTTAAATATTTACAGCCCTCTTTTGAAATCACTTTCCATGCTTTTCAAATCCGATAGAATCCAATACCCGACCTGCTGTAAATGCAGAAATGAATGTATAAGTGTTCCCAAGTGAATGTGACATCGTATAGTGTTTGGTGGGCACTGGTGTGTGGGAATACAGTTAGATTCTCTGTCCTATGGCAATGAATGCAATGGACTGTGTTTAAGGTCAGAACACAAGATGCTTCTGATGGATGGGCAGCAACAGTTTGCCCCTGGCCTCCTAGTCATGCTGGGAGAATTTCCAGACAGCACCTCCAAGAGTGAGCATATCCTGTTTCAGCCTGCGAAGGTATCACCATTAATACAAACAGAGCTGACAACCAAAAGGTGATGCAAAACTGCCCAGTGTGGCTTGGGAAGTCAGGAAAGTTGATTAACTGTTATTTCCTGATCTATAAATCATCAATTTCAAACCTCTTTGTGTACTTTCCATAAAATATTGGCTGTGGGCCTTTGTTATAAAAGAGCATTTCATTTTTTACAATGACCTTATAAATAATAATTAACATGGTACAATGAAAGAGTATCCTGTTATAAACTATGCAAAAATAGGGTCACATATTTAACTGCTTTCATAGTTAAGAAACGTGCTACACATGTGTATGCCTATATGTCCTAAGAAGAACTTTATTAAGGTTTCCCATCTTAGAATATTCATTTGCATTAGTTTGCCAATAAAGTTGTTAGGCATTCATAAGAGAAGGAAGATCTTCTCTTTCTCAATTGCCTCTCCTTAAGAACTAATAATAAGAATTCCTACAAAAATAAAAGAGATTACATATGTAGAACACTTTCAAGTTACACTTTTATATTTATCATATCATTTAATTGCCATAATCAGTGAGGTAGGTATCATTACCTCTACTTAAAAGATGAGGAAAGTAAGATTCAAAGAAAATAAGTAACTTTTTCAAGGTCTCACTGCTGATAAATGACAGAAAGAGACTATCTTACAGGAGTTATGATTTTAGTGGCTTCCTATAATATTATGGCTGCCGATTATTTTAAGTGACAATTTATTTTTCTGGGACTTTGAAAAGGGAGATTAAAAGAGGTCTTTACTCAATAAAATGTATTAAAAAGTCACAGATATCTTGAATTAATCTTCGTATAAGGGGTAAGGAAAGGATCCAGTTTCAGCTTTCCACTTATGGCTAGCCAATTTTCCCAGCACCATTTATTAAATAGGGAATCCTTTCCCCATTTCTTGTTTCTCTCAGGTTTGTCAAAGATCAGATGGCTGTAGATGTGCGGTATTATTTCTGAGGACTCTGTTCTGTTCCATTGGTCTATATCTCTGTTTTGGTATCAGTACCATGCTGTTTTGGTTACTGTAGCCTTGTAGTATAGTTTGAAGTCAGGTAGCGTGACACCTCCAGCTTTGTCCTTTTGACTTAGGATTGTCTTGGCAATGCGGGCTCTTTTTTGGTTCCATATGAACTTTAAAGCAGTTTTTTCCAATTCTGTGAAGAAACTCATTGGTAGCTTGATGGGGATGGCATTGAATCTATAAATAACCTTGGGGAGTATGGCCATTTTCACGATATTGATTCTTCCTATCCATGAGCATGGTATGTTCTTCCATTTGTTTGTGTCCTCTTTGATTTCACTGAGCAGTGGTTTGTAGTTCTCCTTGAAGAGGTCCTTTACATCCCTTGTAAGCTGGATTCCTAGGTATTTTATTCTCTTTGAAGCAATTGTGAATGGAAGTTCATTTCTGATTTGGCTCTCTGCTTGTCTGTTACTGGTGTATAAGAATGCTTGTGATTTTTGCACATTAATTTTGTATCCTGAGACTTTGCTGAAGTTGCTTATCAGCTTAAGGAGATTTTGGGCTGAGACGATGGGGTTTTCTAAATATACAATCATGTCATCTGCAAACAGGGACAATTTGACTTCTTCTTTTCCTAACTGGATACCCTTGATTTCTTTCTCTTGCCTGATTGCCCTAGCCAGAACTTTCAACACTATGTTGAATAGGAGTGGTGAGAGAGGGCATCCCTGTCTTGTGCCAGTTTTCAAAGGGAATTTTTCCAGTTTTTGCCCATTCAGTATGATATTAGCTGTGGGTTTGTCATAAATAGCTCTTATTATTTTGAGGTACGTTCCATCAATACCGAATTTATTGAGTGTTTTTAGCATGAAGGGCTGTTGAATTTTGTCAAAAGCCTTTTCTGCATCTATTGAGACAATCATGTGATTCAAAAAAAAAAAAAAAAAAAAAAAAAAGAAATGTCTATTTCAGTCCCTTGCCCATTTTAAAATCTGGTTCTTTGCTTTTTTGCTACCAAGCTATTAGAGTTTCTTTTATATTATTGATATTAACTTCTTGCTTTTCAGAAATTCTGTCATTTGTGGTAACATGGATGAACCTGGAGGACAACATGTTGACTAAAATAAGCCAGGCATAGAAAGACAAATACCACATGATCTCACTCATTTGTAGAATCTAAAGTTGATCTCACAGAAGTAAAGAGTATAATAATGGTTAACAGATGCTGAGGGGGAAAAGTGGGAGGGGATAATGGGGGAGAGATTGGTCAACAGGTACAAAATTATAGTTACATAGGTAGAATAAGTTCTGGTGCTCCATAGCAACAGTAGAGTGACTATAGTAAACGATGTTATAGCGTATATATCAACATAACTAGAAGAGGGTATTCTGAATATTCTCACTTCAAAGAAGTGAGGGATGTACTAAATACCATGATTTGATATTACAGTTTGAACATATATCAAAACATCATACTGTACCTCATAAATATGTACATATTCATAAATATGTATTATAATTCATCAATTTTTTAAGATATCTACCTTTTAAGAAAATTTGAAGTGTACAATAAAGTTTTGTTAACTGTAAAAAAAAAAAAAAAAGTCACAGATATCATGTAGGAGACATTAAATTAGAAATGAAGGTAGGTTTCAGAAGCCTGGGGAAAAAAAGAATCAGAATTGGAATACTGCCTCAAGGGGTGTAACTGATTTAGGTATTGAGCTTATTGTTCTTTATTAATAGCAGTGTTTTTCTGGAGGGCACTAGATACTTTTCCTTTCTCTCCTTTTATACCACTTATTTAACTATTTTATCTTACAATCTTCTTGTGGTTTAGTTTGCATTAATGCCAAAACATACATTTATTTATTTTATTATTACTTAAAGCACAGTATACCTTTGCTTCATCCTTGTAGATTACAACTAGATAACAGCAACAAAGATTAACATTTTAGACAATCTAGTCATTCCAGAGGTCTGGAGGGTCACATGAATTGCCATATGTCACCAACTGAACCCCAGTCTCTCAACGAGGTGGTCTGAGTTTTGAATCAACTATTCAATGAACAATTTTACTGCAATGTATAGACATGGCTGTACTGTTTTGTATGGAGACATTTCATTTAGAATAGTCTGACCCTAGAACACTAACATTCCTAAACTTAATGGACCATTTAAGTGGTCTCCACATTAAAAACTATATAAAACCCCATTTTTCTTCATGCCTCTGAAATTATGAAATCAAGGCTGCAAGATTTATTGTCAACAATATACATGGTTTCTATTGCCATAGGTGTTACGTCGCGTAAATAAAGATGCTGTGTATCTCTAAATAGCTCTCAGTTGGTGGCATAATAAAATGTTTTGTGGTCAACAGGAACTGCTGGATGTAATACAGACTTGGAATTCCATGAGAAAGACCAGGAAAAGACATGAAATGCACACTTTTATGAGGCCTAAAATCTGATTTTTGTCTCTGTCACTGACTTCCTATTTGACTCACAGAAAAATTATAAAATTATAAGGTGGAAAAGTCATCTAAATTATCAAGTAGATATACATGCATTTTGTATCCTGCTAACTTCCAAAAGAATTTAATAGAGTCATAGATTAAATGCCAGAAATACAGGACATAAAAATAAAATAGATACTAAAATAACTTTTTGAAAGATCTTGAATGTACTGATATTGTAAATGGTTTTGATATTGGGGCATTACCTTTGACTGATTTTTAAGGGGGTAGAATAAAAGCAAAGCTAGAAATGCACCCATTCAATAGTCTGTGAAGGTCTCAACCCAGGTTTTCCAATAAAGTGGGGTACTTATTTATTTTAGAGGAGTCAATCTTTTTGTTTAATTGAGTGATATCATTGTGTGTTTTATCACATGTAACATTATGTTTTGATGTTTTACCACACATTGTGGAATGGTTAAATCTAATTCACAGATTCCTTACCTCACCATATTATCATTTTGGGGGGTGAGAGCACTTAACATCCACTCTCCTTACATTTTTCAAGAATACAATATATTGTCATTAACTATAGTAACCTTGCTGTACAATAGATCTCTTGAAATTTATTCCTGTTATGTAACTAAAAGTATGTGTCATTCGGTCAACATCTCTCTTCATCACTCCCCTGTAACCACTCAAGCCTGTGGTAACCGCCATTCTCTACTTCTCTGAAATTAACTTTTTCAGGTTCCACATATGAGTGAGATCGTGCAGTATTTTTCTTACTGTACCTGGTTAATTTAACTTAACATAATGTCCTCCAGGTATATCATGCTGTCATGAAAGGCAGGATTTCATTCTTTTTTGTGGTTGAATGTATTCCATTGTGTGTATATACCACATTTTTAAAATCAGTTCGTTGGCTAATAGACACTTGGGTTGGCTATTGTGAATATTGCTGCAATAAACCTAGGAGTACAGAGATCTTCCAACATACTAATTTGATTTCCTTGAGATATACACCCACTAGTGATATTGTTGGATCATATGGTAGTTCTAGTTTTAATTTTTAAAGGAATTTCCATATCGTTTTCCATAATGACTGTCCTAATTTACATTCCCACCAACAATGTATAAGGGCTTTCTTTTCTCTACATCCTCACCAACACATTTATTGTTTGTCTTTTTGATAGTAGCCATGCCAACTGGAGTAAGATGATATCTCATTGTGATTTTGGATTGTATTTCCATGAAGATTAATGACATAGAGCATTTTTAAAATTTTATTATTATTATTACACTTTAAGTTCTAGAGTACATGTGCAGAACGTGCAGGTTTGATACATAGGTATACATGTGCCATGTTGGTTTGCTGCATCCATCAACTTATCATTTACATTAGGTATTTCTCCTAATACTATCCTTCCCCTGCCCTCTATCCCCTGACAGGCCCCAGTGTGCGATGTTCCCTGCCCTGTGTCCAAGTGATCTCATTGTTCAATTCCCAACTATGAGTGAGAACATGTGGTGTTAGGTTTTCTGTCCCTGTGATAGTTTGCTGAGCATGATGGTTTCCAGCTTCATCCATGTCCCTACAAAGGACACGAACTCATCCTTTTTTATGGCTGTATAGTATTCCATGGTATATATGTGCCACATTTTCTTAATCCAGTCTATCACTGATGGACATTTGGGTTGGTTCCAACTCCTTGCTATTGTGAATAGTACTGCAATAACATATGTGTGCCTGTCTCTTTATAGTAGCATGATTTATAATCCTTTGGGTATATACCCAGTAATGGGATTGCTGGGTCAAATGGTAATTCTAGTTCTAGATCCTTGAGGAATCGCCACACTGTCTTCCACAATGGTTGAACTAATTTAGACTCCCACCAACAGTGTAAAAGCATTCCTATTCCTCCACATCCTCCCCAGCATCTGATGTTTCCTGACTTTTTAATGATTGCCATTCAAACTGGTATGAGATAGTATCTCATTGTGGTTTTGATTTGCATTTCTCTGATGACCAGTGATGATGAACATTTTTTTCATGTGTCTGCTGGCTGCAGAGATGTCTTCTTTTGAGAAGTGTCTGTTCATCCTTTGCCCACTTTTTGATGGGTTTTCTCTTGTAAATTTGTTTGAATTCTTTGTAGATTCTGGATATTAGCCCTTGTCAAATGGGTAGATTGCAAAAATGTTCTCCCATTCTGTAGGTTGCCTGTTCACTGTGATCGTCATTTCTTTTGCCGTATAGAAGCTCTTCAGGTTCATTAGATCACATTTGTCTATTTTGGCTTTTGTTGCCATTGCTTTTGGTGCCATTGCTTTTGGTGTTTTAGTCCTGAAGTCCTTGTCCATGTCTATGTCCTGAATGATACTGTCTAAGTTTTCTTCTAGGGTTTTTATGGTTTTAGGTCTAACATTTAAGTCTCTAATTCATCTTGAATTAATTTTTGTATAAGGTATAAGGAATGGATCCAGTTTTAGCATTCTACATATGGCTAACCAGTTTTCCCAGCACCGATTATTAAATAGGGAATCCTTTCCCCATTTTTTGTTTTTGTCAGGTTTGTCAAAGATCAGATGGTTGTAGGCGTGTGGTGTTATTTCTGAGGCCTCTGTTCTGTGTCATTGGTCTATATATCTGTTTTGGTGCCAGAACCATGCAGTTTTGGTGACTGTAGCCTTGTAGTATAGTTTGAAGTCAGGTAGCGTGATGCCTCCAGCTTTGTTCTTTTTGCTTAGGATCGTCTTGCCTATACGGGCTCTTTCTCGGTTCCATATGAACTTTAAAGTAGTTTTTTCCAATTCTGTGAAGAAAGTCATTGGTAGCTTGATGGAAATGGCATTGAGTCTATAAATTACTTTGGAAAGTATGGCCATTTTCACGATATTGATTCTTCCTATCCATGAGCATGGAATATTCTTCCATTTGTTTGTGTCCTCTTTTATTTCGTTGAGCAGTGGTTTGTAGTTTTCCTTCACATCCCTCGCAAGTTGGATTCTTAAGTATTTTATACTCTTTGTAGCAATTGTGAATGGGAGTTGACTCATGATTTGGCTCTCTGTTTGTCTGTTAATGGTGTATACAAATGCTGTGATTTTTGCATACTGATTTTGTATCCTGAGACTTAGCTGAAGTTGCTTATCAGCTTAAGGAGATTTTGGGCTGAGACAATGGGGTTTTCTAACTATAAAATCATGTCATCTGCAACAGGGACAATTAGACTTCCTTTTCCTAATTGAATACCCTTTATTTCCTTCTCTTGCCTGATTTCCCTGGTCAGAACTTCCAACACTATGTTGAATAGGAGTGGTGAGAGAGGACATCCTTGTCTTGTGCCAGTTTTCAAAGGGAATGCTTCCAGTTTTTTCCCATTCAGTATGCGCTTGGCTGTGGGTTTGTCATAAATAGCTCTTATTGTTATTAGATATATTCCATCAATACGTAGTTCACTGAGAGTTTTTAGCATGAAGTGCTGTTGAATTTTGTCGAAGGCCTTTTCTGCATCTATTGAGATAATCATGTAGTTTTTGTTGTTGGTTCTGTTTATGTGACAGATTACATTTATTGATTTGCATATGTTGAACCAGCCTTGTAACCCACGGATGAAGCTGACTTGGTCATGGTGGATAAGCTTTTTGATGTGCTGCTGGATTTGGTTTGCCAGTGTTTTATTGAGGATTTTTGCATCGATGTTCATCAGGGATATTTGTCTAAAATTATCTTTTTCTGTTGTGTCTCTGCCAGGCTTTGGTATCAGGATGATCCTGGCCTCATAAAATGAGTTAGGGAGAAGTCCCTCTTTTTCTATTGATTGGAATAGTTTCAGAAGGAACAGTATCACCTCCTCTTTGTACCTCTTGTAGAATTCAGATGTGAATCCATCTGGTCCTGGACTTTTTTTGGTTGATAGGCTATTAATTATTGCCTCAATTTCAGAGCCTATTAATGGTCTATTCAGAGATCAACTTCTTTCTGGTTTACTTTTGGGAGGGTGTATATGTCCAGAAATTTATCAGTTTCTCCTAGATTTTCTAGTTTATTTGCATAGAGGTGTGTATAGTATTCTCTGATGGTAGCTTATATTTCTGTGGGGTTGGTTATGATATCCCCTTTATCATTTTTTATTGCATCTATTTGATTCTTTTCTCTTTTCTTTTTTATTAGTCTTGCTAGTGGTCTATCAATTTTGTTGATCATTTTAAAAACCAGCTCCTGGATTCATTGATTTTTTTGAAGGGTTTTTCTATCTCTATTTCTTTCAGTTCTGCTCTGATCTTAGTTATTTCTTGACTTCTGCTAGCTTTTGAATTTGTTTGCTCTTGCTTCTCTAGTTCTTTTAATTGTGATGTTAGGGTGTCAGTTTTAGATTTTTCATGCTTTCTCTTGTGGACATTTAGTGCTATAAATTTCCCTCTACACACTGCT
This sequence comes from Rhinopithecus roxellana, assembly GCF_007565055.1. Taxonomy (NCBI): domain Eukaryota; kingdom Metazoa; phylum Chordata; class Mammalia; order Primates; family Cercopithecidae; genus Rhinopithecus; species Rhinopithecus roxellana. Next base: position 52,105,297 of record NC_044556.1, on the reverse strand, counting down.
TTAAATGTGTCCCAGAGATTCTGGTACATTGTGTCTTTGTTCTCATTGGTTTCAAAGAACATCTTTATGTTTGCCTTCATTTCGTTATTTACTCAGTAGTCATTCAGGAGCAAGTTGTTCTGTTTCCATATAGTTGTGCAGTTTTGAGTGAGTTTCTTAATCCTGAGTTCTAATTTGCACTGTGGTCTGAGAGAGTTTGTTGTGATTTCTGCTCTTTTACATTTGCTAAGGAGTGCTTTACTTCCAATTTTGTGGTCAATTTTAGAATAAGTGTGCTGTGGTGCAGAGAAGAATACATATTCTGTTGATTTGGGGTGTAGAGTTCTGTAGAGTCTGCTTGTTGCAGAGCTGAGTTCAGGTCCTGGACATGCTTGTTAACCTTCTGTCTCATTGATCTGTCTAATATTGACAGTGTGGTGTTAAAATCTCCCATTATTATTGTGTGGGAGTCTAAGTCTCTTTGTAGGTCTCTTAGGATTTGTTTATGAATCTGGGTGCTCCTGTATTGGGTGCCTATATATTTAGGTTACTTAACTCTTCTTGTTGAATTGATTCCTTTACCATTATGTAGTGGCATTCTTTGTCTCTTTTGATCTTTGTTGGTTTAAAGTCTCTTTTACCAGAGACTAGGTTTGCAACCCCTGTTTTTTCTTGCTTTCCATTTGCTTGGTAGATTTTGCTCCATCCCTGTGTTTTGAGCCTATGTGCATCTTTGCACATGAGATGGGTTTCCTGAATATAGCACACTGAAGGGTCTTGACTCTTTATCCAATTTGCCAGTCTGTGTCTTTTTATTTACATTTAAGGTTAATATTCTTATGTGTGAATTTGATGCTGTCATTTTGATGTTAGCTGGTCATTTCGCCCATTAATTGATGAAGTTTCTTAATAGCATCGATGGTCTTTACCATTGGGCATGTTTTTGAAGAGGCTGGTACTGGTTGTTTATTTCCATGTTTAGTGCTTCCTTCAGGAGTTCTTGTAAGGCAGGCCTGGTGGTGACAAAATCTCTCAGCATTTGCTTATCTGTAAAGGATGTTATTTCTCCTTCACTTATGAAGATTAGTTTGGCTGGATATGAAATTCTGGGTTGAAAATTCTTTCCTTTTAGAATGTTGAATATTGACCCCCCACTCTCTTCTGGCTTGTAGGGTTTCTGCTGAGAGATCCACTGTTAGTTTGATGGGCTTCCCTTTGTGGGTAACTTGACCTTTCTCTCTGGCTGCCCTTAACACTTTTTCCTTCATTTCAACTTTGGTGAATCTGACAATTATGTGTCTTGGGGTGGCTCTTCGTAAGGAGTGTCTTTGTGGTATTCTCTGTATTTCCTGAATTTGAATGTTGGTTGGCCTTGCTAGGTTGAGGAAGTTCTCCTGAATAACATCCTGAAGAGTGTTTTCCAACTTGGTTCCATTCTCCCTATCACTTTCAGGTATACCAATCAAATGTAGATTTGGTCTTTTTACATAGTTCCAAATTTCTTGAAGGCTTTGTTCATTTCTTTTTACTTTTTTTCTCTAGCCTTGTCTTCTCACTTTATTTCATTAATTATATCTTCAATCACTGATACCCTTTCTTCCACTTGATTGAATCGGCTATTGAAGCTTGTGCATGCATCACAAAGTTCCTGTGCCATGGTTTTCAGCTCCATCAGGTCATTTAAGGTCTTTTCTACACTGTTTATTCTAGTTAGTCGTTCGTTTAATATTTCCTCAAGGTTTTTAACTTCCTTTCAATGGGTTTGAGCATCCTCCTTTAGCTCAGAGAAGTTTGTTAATACTGACCTTCTGAAGCCTACTTCTGTTAACTTGTCAAAGTCATTCTCCATCCAGCTTTGTCCTATTGCTGGTGAAGAGCTGTGATCCTTTGGAGGAGAAGAGGCACTCTGATTTTTAGAATTTTCAGCTTTTCTGCTCTGGTTTCTCCCCATCTTTGTGATTTTATCTACCTTTGGTGTTTGATGTTGGTGACCTACAGATGGAGTTTTGGTGTGGATGTCCTTTTTGTTGATGTTGGTGCTATTGCTTTCTGTTTGTTAGTTTTCCTTCTAACAGTCAGGTCCTTCAGCTGCAGGTCTGTTGGAGTTTGCTGGAGGTCCACTCCAGACCCTGTTTGCCTGGGGATCACCAGTGGAGGCTGCTGAACAGCAAATATTGTAGAACACAAAATATTGCTGCCTGATCCTTCCTCTGGAACCTTCATCCCAGAGGGGCAGCCACCTATATGAGGTGTCTGTCAGCCCCTACTGGGAGGTGTCTCTCAGTTAGGCTGCACGGGGGTTAGGGACCCACTTGAAGAGACAGTCTGTCCATTCTCTGGGCTCAAAAGCAGTGCTGGGAGAACCACTGCTCTCTTTAGAGCTGTCATACAGGGACGTTTAAGTCTGCAGAAGCTGTCTGCTGCCTTTTGTTCAGCTATGTTCTGCCCACAGAGGTAGAGTCTGGAGGCAGTAGGCATTGTTGAGTTGTGGTGGGCTCTGCCCAGTTTGAGCTTCCTAGTGGCTTTGTTTACCTACTCAAGCCTCAGCAATTGCAGATGCCCCTCCCCAAGCCAGGCTGCTGCCTTGCAGTTCTATCTCAGACTGCTGTGCTAGTAGTGAGCAAGGCTCTGTGGGCGTGGAACCCACCGAGCCAGGCATGGGAGAGAATCACTTTGTCTGCTGGTTGCTAAGACCTTGGGAAAAGTGCAGTATTTGGACAGGAGTGTCCAGGTTTTCCAGGTAGTCTGTCACGGCTTCCCTTGGCTAGGAAAGGGAAATCCACTGACCCCTTGTGTTTCCCAGGTGAAGTGATGCCCTGACTTGCTTCAGCTTGTCCTCCATGAGCTGCAACCACTGTCCAACCTGTCCCAGTGAGATGAACCAGGTACTTCAGTTGGAAATGCAGAAATCACCTGTCTTCTGCATTGATCATGCTGGGAGCTGCAGACTGCAGCTGTTCCTATTTAGCCATCTTGGAATGCCCCTGACCTAACATGTTTTTCATTTACCTGTAGCCATTTGAATGTCTTCTTTGGAGAGGTGTCTGTTCATATCTTTTTGCTTATTTTTAAATCAAGTTTTTTGGATTTTTTGCTATTGAGTTATTTGTGTTCCTTAGATACTTTGGATATTAACCTCTTGTCAGATGTATAATTAGCAAATATCTTCTCTTATTCTGTAGGTTGTCTGTTGACTCTGTTGTTTCCTTTGCTGTTCAGAGACAGTTTGATGTAACACAATTTGTCTGTTTTTGCATTTGCTGCCTGTGCTTTTGAGGTCTTTGAAAAATTACTGTCCACAACAACGTTATAAAACATTTACCCAATGTTTTCTTCCAGGAGTTTTATACTTTTGAGTTTTATAGTTATATAAAAGTTTTATAGTTGCATAGTTTTATAGTTTCAAGTCTTACATTTAAGTCTTTAATCCATTTTGAGTTGATTTTTTAATATGGTGAGAGATAAGGGTCTAATTTCATTGTTCTGTATGTGGATATCCAGTTTTCCCAAAACCATTTATTGAAGAGACTATCATTTCCCAATGTATGTTCTAGACATCTTTGTCAAAAATGAGTTGGATATAAAAGCATGGATTTATATTTGGGCTCTCTGGTCAGTTCCATTGGACTATGTGTCTATTTTTATGCCAGTATCATGCCACTTGGTTACTATAACTTTGTATACTTTTTAAAAAATTCTTCTTTGACAAGTCATGATGAGTATAATATACTTTCACATAAGGCAATATGTTGCCTCCAGCTTTGCTATTTTTGTTGAAGACAGCTTTGAGTACTAAGGGTCTTTTGTGGTTCCCTACACATTTTAGGACTCTTTTCTATTTCTTTGAAGAATGCCATTGTGATTTTGATAGAGATTGCATTAAATCTATAGATATTTTTGGGTAGTATGGATGTTTTAACTGTATTAATTCTTTCAGTCTCTGAACACAGAATATTATTTCATTTATTTGTACCTTTTTCAATTTTTTCAACAATGTTTTATAGTTTTAATTTTATTTCTAGGTATTTTATTTTTACTTTTTGAAGATGCTGTAAATGGAATTTTCTTAATTTTTTTCAGATAGTTTTCTGATTTTTATATGTTGATTTTGAATCCAGGAGCTTTACTGAATTTACTAGTTCTAGCAGTTTTTGGTGGTTTTTAGGGTTTCCTACATATAAGATCACATCATCTGCAAATAGGGACACTTTAACATTCTTCTTTACAATTTAGATGCCTTTTTTTCTTTTGTGTGCCTAATTGGGTGGATAGGTCTTTTGGTACTATGCTGAACAGAAGCAAAAGCGGATCTCATTTTCTTGTCCCAGATCTCAGAGAAAAGACTTTCCATTTTTCCCTGTTTCGTATAAAGTTAGCTGTGGGTTTATCATATGTGGCCTTCATTGCTTTTAGGAATGTTCCTTCTATACCCAGTTTTTCGAGGCCTTTTTATCATGGAGAGATGTTTAATTTCATTCAATGCTTTTTCATCACCGATTGAAAGGATTATATGCTTGTTTGTTTGTTTGTTTTTGTTCTGGTGATGTGAGGAATCATAATTTTTGATTGGTATATGTTGAATCATCCTTGCATTCCTGAAATGAATGGCATTTAATCATGGTGAATGATCTTTTTTTAATGTGTTGTTTAACTTGGCTTGTAGTATTTTATTGAAAATTTTTGCATTTATGTTTATCTGAGATATTAGCCTGTAGTGTTTTTTTTTTGTTGTTGTTGTTGTTCTTGTGTCTTTATCTGGTTTTGACATTACAGTAATGCTGGTCTTGCTATAATTTATTTGGAAGTATTCCCTAGTCTTCTAATTTTGGGGGATAGTTTGACAAGAATTGGTATTCAGGAGTGAAGCCATCTAGTCCTAGGCTTTTCATTGATCAGAGACTTTCTATTACTGCTTTAATCTTGCTACTCATTATTGATCTGTTCAGGTTTTCTATTTCTTCATGGTTCAGTCTTGGTAGGTTGTATGTGTCCAGGAATTTATTCGTTTCTTCTAGATTTTCCAATTTGTTTAACTGTTCATTAGTGTTACGATTCTTTGTATCTGTGGTATTGTAATCTCTTCTTTTTCATGTATGAGTTGCTTTATTTGGGACTTTTCTCTGTTTTTCTTAGGTTAGCTAAAGGATTTTTTGAAAATTTTATTTTCTCAAAATTCAACTTTTCATTTTGTTGACCTCAAATATTATTTATTTGTGCTCTGAGATGTTATTTTGTTTATTTCTGCTCTGAGCTTTGCTATTTCTCTTTTTCTGCTAATTTTGAGTTCAGTTGGCTCTTGTTTTTACATTCCTTGAGATGCAATTGTAAGTTGTTTATTGAAATCTTTCTTTTTTTGATGTAAGTATATGTTGTTATAAACTTCCCTCTTCGAACTGCTTTTAGTGTTTTTCATAAATTTTGGCATATTTTATGTCCATTTTTATTTGTCTTAAGAGTTTTTAAAATATCCTTTCTTACTTCTTCATTGATTCATTGGTTGTTCAAGAGCATGTTGTTTAATTTCCACATATTTTTAAAATTTCCAGTATTTGTCCTATTATTGTTTTTCAGTTGTATACCATTGTTGTCCAAAAGATGCATGACACAAGTTTTTTTCTTCTAAAATGTTCTAAGACTTGCTTTGTAGCTTAACATAATCTATCCTGGAGAATGTTTCATGTGCAGTTGAGAACACTGTGTGTTCTGCAGCTGTTGGATTGAGTATTCTGTAAATGCCTGTTAGGTTCATTTGGTCTAGAATGCAGTTTAAATTAAATATTTCTATATTAATTTTCTGTCCAGGTGATCTTTCCATTGCTAAAAATTAGGTCTTAAACTCCCCAACTATTATTGTATTGCAGTCTATCTCTCCTTTTAAATCTATTAATAGTCACATATATTTCAGTGCTCCAGTGTTGGGTGCATATATGTTTACAATTGCTGTACCCTTTTGCTGAATTTGCCCCTTTATTATAAATACGATGACCTACTTCTTCTCTTTTTACAGATTTTGACTTGAAGCCTATCTTATGTGACATATGTATAGCTATATCTGCTCTGTTTTGATTTTCATTTGCGTGGAATATTTTCCCAACTTTTCACTTTCAGTGTATGTATTTTCTTACAAGTGAAGTGTAGGCAGCATATAGTTGAGTGCTCTTGTTATTTATACCATCAGCCACTCTCTTTTAATTAAAAATGTCAATTCATTTACATTCAAAGTAATTATTAATTTGTAAGAACATACTACTGCCATTTTGTTCATTGTTTTCTAGTTGTTTCATAGATCTTTTTTCCTTTCTTCCTTCTTAGTGTCTTTCTCTGTGGTTAAGTGATATTCTCTAGAAGTATATTTATTCCTTGCTTTTTGTTTTCAGTATATATATTTATCATAGCTTTTTGCTTTGTGCTTACCGTGAAGCTTACAAAAAACATAGTTATAACACATTAAATTAAATTGATAACAACTTTCTCTGGTTGCTAAAAATAAAAATAACCAACAACTGGAAATCCTACTCTACACTTTATTTCCACCTTCACACATACATTTTGAATTTTTGATGTCATAATTTATAACTATTTGTAAATAACTTACAAAATATTATTATAACCGTTACAAATTATTGCTTATTCCTTAACCAATTTTGTAGTTTTTATTATTTTTAAGTTTAGTCTTTTAATCTTTATATTAAAGATATAGGTTATTTACATACCATGATTGCAGTATTAGAGTATTTTGAATTCACTCTCATACATACTTGTACCAGTGAATTTTATACCATCAGACATTTTCATGTGTCTCATTAGAGTGCTTTTTTTTTAGTTTAAAATGCTGCCTAGCATTTCTTGTAAGATAGGTCTGGATGGTGATAAACTCCTTCAGCTTTTAGTTTTCTGGGAGAGTCTTTATTTATCCCTCATTTCTGAAAGATAGCTTTGTTGGGTATAGTATTTTCAGTAGACAGTTTTGTTGTTACTTCAGCACTTTAAATACATCATTCCACTCCCTCCTGGCCTGTGAGCTTTCTCCTAAGAAGCATACTGTTAAGCATATTGGAACTTCCCTATATGTTATTTTCTTCTATTCTCTTGCTGATTTCAGGATTTTCTCTTTGTCTTTGATTTTTCAGTTTGATTCTAATATTTCTTGGGGTAGTCTTATTTGAATTGCTTCTAATTGGTGACTTTTGACCTTTTTATATCTAGTATCTTTCCCCAGATTTGAAAAGTTTTCTGCTATTATTTTTTAAAATAAGCTTTCTATCCCTTTGTGTTTCTTTACTCCCTCTTTAACTCCAGTGAGCAAAACTTTGCCCTTTCAGTGTTGTCCCATACATTCTGCATACTTTCTTCATTCCTTTTTTATTTTTTCTTCTATGACTGTATATTTTCAGTTAGACTGTCTTCAAGCTCACTGATTTTTTCTTCTTCTTAATCAATTCTGCTGTTGATTCTTTCTATTGCAATTTTTAGTTTATTTGTTGTATTCTTCAGCTCCAGAATTTTTATTTGGTTTTTGTTGTTATTTTAAACTCTCTGTTAAATTTCTCTGATAAATTTCTGAATTGTTTCTCTGTATTTTATTAAAATTCACCACGCTTCCTCAAGACAGCTATTTTGAACTGTCAGGCAGAACATACATCTCTACCTCTTTAGGGTCAGTTACTGGCATCTTATTTTGTCTGGTTGGTGATGTTATGTTTCTGATTGTTCTTAATCCTTGTGGCTGTTTGTTGATGTATGTGCATTGAATATGTAGGTGTTTTTTGTCTTCAGTCTGTAGTCTGACTTTGTCTGTACCCATCCATCTTTGGGGAGTAGGGTTATCCAGAAATTTTGTGCTGACTGTTTTGGTCTCTTTGTCTTCAACCACTACAGCCATTGCAGTGCAAGAGGGCATGCTAAACTCAGTTCTGCTACTCCTGGCACCAAGGTTTGAGATTTAGTTGCTGTCAGCCCCAACCCCATTTCTGGTTTCAAAATGACTGCTGATGAGCTAGCCCTTAAGATGATTCCCTTGGAATAAGACCAGAGTGAGTCTTTGACAAAGGGTTCCAGAATGATGAAGCTGAATGTCCATGTCAATTTACTTTTTCTGTTGTAGAGACAGTAAGTCCAGGGGACTTTACCATGTGTGGTGCTGTGCAGACTCTGGGGATGAATACTGCAGTAAAAGACAATTTGTCCCCTTACTGTCTAAATGTGCATTTTTCCTCAGTTCAACAATCCAAAGGGACATCACAGCTTCACTCCAAGTTCTGGGATGTCTGTTGTGGTAATCTTGCCTCTGGATAGTTACTAGTTGTTGAGAGGAAAAGATGGAGAACTCGTAATCTTCCATTTTGCTAAAGTGACTGCACAAAGGAGTCAATCTTGCTTCCATTTGCCAGGCAGGGAAGGAACTGGATGCTTGCCATTTTCAGTTCCCATTACCTTTATTGCCACATGGTTTAATGAGTTTTTATTCATGGCTGACCCCTCATTGGTTAGGTGATGTAGCATGCTTGAGATTAACAAGTTGTGGCTGTGTTTAACTTACATGCCAAAGCTCAGCCATTATTTTTCAAGCATGTCAGTTATTCAAGAGTTGGCTGGGCCTGAGGAAGTTTCTAGCCTCAGCCACAATCTGGGCCATTACCAGCTTTTCTTCAAAAACCCAAATCAATATCAGAATCTTACTTTTGTCCTTATGAATTTAGTTTGGAGCCTTTATTTTCCTTTCTTCCAGTAACTCTCAATTAGGTTATTCTTCATGGTAACATTGAACTTCAAATGAGTTTCTTTTCTTCTCATTCAAGGAAAATTTTTTAAGTTTGTCCACTTCCTTTACAGGAATAAGGATTATGTACCAAGGAACACTGAGACACGGTGTTTCTTCAAAACCTAAGAGATCACATTAACTATATTTCAGGACAGCAAGTGCCTAACAGACTTTCATTTTATTCATTTCTACAGAAAACACTTAGGAATGTCTCCAATCTGCCAGGCACTGTTTTAGACTCCAAGAAAACAGCAATAAATAAATCTGAACAATTTCCTGCAATCATGGGGTTTACAATCTAGTGGAAAAGAATGATGAACAAACATCAAGATAGTTTATGGCTGGTGGTGGTAGATGTGAAAATAAAACAATTGACTATAGAATGAGATGGGTTATTTTAAGTAGGGCTGCCACTGAAGTGACAATTTAACATTGAATAAAGTGAGAAAAAAAGCTATGTGGAATCTGAAGGAAGAAAGTTATAGAAAAATAGCACATGCAGAGTCCTATGTTCAGAGCATGCTTGGCAAGCTCAAATAACAGCAAGCAGTTCAGTGTGTTTGAAGCAGAGTGAGCAAGGGGATGTTGCACATGAGGTCAGAAAGATGGTTGGGGGCAAAAATTGTGGAGTCTTGGAGGTTATGGTAAGAGCTCTAAATTTAACTCTACATGAGCTAAAGCCTTTGAAAGGTTTTGAGGAGAAAACAGACATAATCTGGTTTATATTTTAGAAAAAACCCTCACCATTATAGGGTCTTCAAAAATAATTTGACAACATGTGGAGTGAAATGTGGGGAATGGGTAGGGCATAGAAGAGAGGACACAGGGAGAATAGTAGAAGTAATTGAGAAAATAAAGGACTCATAATTGACCCTTAGATTTCACATGATGGAGATTACTAGTGACCTTGATGAGAACAGTTTTATTAGACTGGTGGAGACAACAGTTTTCTGTGCAGTCCATGACCCACTGCTTCTTTCATCAACTGGCTTTGAAAGTCTAGTAAAATTCATTCATTCAGCATGACATTGTTTTAACTGGACAATTATTATGTGTCAAGGACTGTGCTTCTTACTAGATATACAATAGATTAATGAAGCATTGGTTTTTTCCCTCATCACCAAATAGCAAACACAGATGAGCAAAATAATAAATTATAACCTACATTAGTTTCTTCTTGTGTTGCTATAAAGAAATATCTGATACTGGGTAATTTATAAAGAAAAGGGGTTTAATTGGTGCAGGGTTCTCAGGCTGTAAAGAAATCCTGGTGCTGGCATCTGCTTGGCTTTTAATAAGACCTCAGGGAGCTTACAATCATAGTGGAAGGTGAAGGGGAGCCAGCACATCACATGGCAGGAAGGGAGTTACAGAGAGGGGCGGGGAGGTCCTAGATTATTGTAAACAACAAGATCTCTCATGAGCTAACTAAGTGAGAACTTATTCATCACCAAGGGGATGGCACTAAGATTTTCATGAGGGATCCACCCCAGATCCAATATCTTTCACTAGGCTCTGCCTCAAATACTGGGGATTATATCCAAACATGATATTTTGAGAAGACAAGTATCCAAACCATATCATAACCCAATATAGGAAACAGATTATTCTTTTGTTGAAATAAAACATATCCAATATGTGCTCAGTCACGTTTCTTCATGAGGGTTTAAGCCATCTGGAAACTGTCAGAAGCCTACGAAACACATCAAAACATGTTTGTTTGTTTGTTTTTTTCTCCCTCAAGTTGTATATTTCTAAAAAGGGAACCTAAATCATTAAATGGTTTTACATATAAAAGTCTTACACAATGCAAAGGGATTTTTTTGTTTGTTTTACAACTACTGGCTATTGTCTCATCCCATTCACATAAGATTCATATAGGATGGTGTGGATGTTTCCATTTCATGGAACAGAAGAGAAGGCAACATAAAGAATGAAAATGAGAAATAACTGTGTGGTAGAATGGACCCTTATAAATCTAGGGCGGGGTCTTTATGTCATCAAATAACACAAGAGCCCAGTAAATCAAGGAAATGGGCATATTTGAGTGACCACATCATAACCCATTCAAATAAATACCCTAACTGCATTTATTTGAATGTTTTATGTACTCAAGAGAGCGTGTGTATATGTGTGTGTGTTTGTGTGTGTATGTGTGTGTGTTTGTGTCCGTGTGTGTGTATGTGTTTGATGTGTATATGTGTTTGTATAGGCATACAATTTAATAAGTGTGGCTGTGTTTATTCAAGTATGTAGCATTGCACATATACATACAGCACACATGTGGCTTGAGATCATTCATACCTTCATTCTTAAAAAGGTTGTAAGTAGAAAAATTATACAAACCATAAAAATCAAATCATACTAGCTTACATGCATATAAATTCAGAGATGCTTAAAGGAAATTTACAGCTGAAATCACTACTGTGGAACCTGAACCTATGGAATAAACTGAATAACTAGAAATAGCCCATTTAGAAGCACTTAGAATAGTCACAAACATGACTAGAGAGACTGGAAAATCAGATTTATATGAAAATGTTAATGCAACAAGATTACATAATAAGGAAAAGAGCAAAATGAGTAGTTATTATTTTTTGAAATACACAAATTACTTACTTTTTGAAATACACAAAAAGATGATAACCTACATTTTCTGACAACATAAGAAACACATATAGAAGTAGATACAGAAAATGTCTTATTAAGGATGTTGGTCAAATAGTGAACTATGATACAGAAGTGGAGAGTGAGACTTTATTTCAGTTCATCAGATGTTTTTTAACATGTGAACAATCATGAAGGTACTGAAATTTTTTCTAGGAACTTACTGTCTTTTCTCAAAGCTCTAGTTTCCTATCTTGGCCCTCTAGTGAAGCATGGTAAGTACAGGTTCTCACGACTGCTATAAGAGTAGGAATTGAGGGTAGAGGATTAAAGAACTGACAACTCCAACTGTTACCTAGTATGTTAAGTAACTGGAATTCTTACACACTACTGGTAGGAGTAGAAAATGGTACAAATGCTTTGATAAATGGTTTAAGTTGCCATAAAATTAAGCATGCACCTATCCTATAACCCGCCACTTCTACTCTTAGGCATTTTACCTATGAGAAACAAAATCATATACCTACAAAAAAAAAAAAAAAACTTGTGCAAGAATGCTTATAAAACCTTTATTCATAGAGAATAAGAACTGGCAACAACCCAAATGCCTACCAATAGGTGAATAAATAAACTAATTGTGATATATTCATAGAGTAGAATATTACTCAGCAGTAAAAAAAAAAAAAAAAATTCTATGGGTAAATACAACAATGTAGATGAATCTCAAAAGCATTTTTAAGTGAAAGAAACCAGAAACAAAATAGTAAATACTGCATAAGTATAATTCTATTTATATTAAATACAAGAATAGGTAAACTTAATCTATGGTAATGGAAATCAGAATAGTGGGTGCCTATTAGACAGAGGTGGGGGTTGATGGGTCAGGAACAAAGGAAAACTTTTAGGATGATTAAGGTTATGTACACAGGAGTGCATCTGTTAAACCTCATCAAAATGTACACCTAAAATGTGTGCATTTTAGTTCATGTAGATTTTACTTCAATTAAAATAATGAAATGATCAAAACCCTCCAATAGCTTATCATTTCACTTGGAATTAAATTTTTTTTTAATGTCCTCTAAGGGCCAGTGCGATCTAAGCTTTCACTGTCTCTTAGACCTTATCTCCTATCAGTCTTCCCTTTGCACGCTCCTTTCCAACTTCACAAGTCTCTTTCCTGATTCATCGTCAGCATGCTCCTAACTCAAAACCTTATGCTGCTCTTCCTTCTGCTAGGAACCTTTCTCCTCTGTGGATCAGTGTAATCATCTCCCTCATTTACTTCAGATCTTTTTTCAAATGTCACCTCATTAGAGTGCTCCTGAAATATCCTTTCTAAAATATCAACAACTGTCCCCAATGCACACACACTTGCGTGCACACACACACACATTTCATCACTCTTTATCTTTTCTTCCTTTCATAGCACATGTCAATCCAAGACATTACAATATATAGATATTATATGTTTATATATTATATATATTATTGTCTTTCTTTCTCCCTAAAATGAGGAAATCTGCAACCATAACCTTTGTTATTCACTGATGTATCCCCTAGTGCCTAGAAAAATGTCTGTACATACATATTCAATAAATATGTGTTTAATGGCTGAATAATTAAGTGGAGGTTAGATAACTGAAGCAATAGTATAGAGGAGATGCAGACATCTGATGGGAAAGAAAACTAAATATTCCACCTATCCATTGTTGCATAATAAACCTTCCCAAAACTAATAGCTAAAAACAAACAAACAAAAAAAATTGTTCACAAATCTGCAATTTGGGTAGGGCACAACAGGAACTGCCAGTCTCTGTTCTATGCAGTGTCAGCTCTGGGGTGGCCTGACTGGGGGAATAAGGATGCACTTTCAAGATGATTCATTCATATGCCAGAGTTAGGTGAGCTGGGGCCTCAGTGTTTCCTTAAGGGATCTCTCTACGACTGGCTTCCTCATGGCATTGTGGCTGGGGTCCAAGAACAGGTATCCCAGCAGACAGGAAGTTGAAGCATCACTTCCACATTATCACATCATGTAGGCATTTACAGAATGCCTTACAGAATTACAGAACCCCTTCCAATTCGGTGCAAGGGAATGTAAACTCAACCACCTAATGAGATGAAAGCCAAATAATTTTAGGGTCATTTTTTACAGTCACCACACAAAATAACCTTTCAGCTATGTTCTACTACCCTGGGATTTATAATTCTGCAATTTGCTTTATTGAAGAAGTTTTCAAAAGTCATATGATGTATAACTCCCCAATGCAAATATAAATGATGAATTGATGGGTGCTGACGAGTTGATGGGTGCAGCACACCAACATGGCACAAATATACATATGTAACAAACCTGCACGTTATGCACATGTACCCTAGAACTTAAAGTATAAAAAAAAAAAAAAAAGTCATATGAGAGGAATTCACTTAAACGAAAACAATAATATAATCATCATTAATAATACTAATATTAAAGTTCTGATTGTATATGAGGTACTATATCAATATATTGCATATATGATATCACTTTTTTTCTTTTTCTTTTATTTTTATGTTATTTTTGAGACAGAGTCTCACTCTGTTGCCCAGGCTGGAGTGCAATGGCGCAATCTCAGCTCACTGCAGCCCCAGCCTCCTGGGTTCCAGCGATTCTCCTGCCTTAACCTTCAGAGTTCGTGGGATTACAGCGTGCGTCACCACGCCTGGCTAATTTTTGTAGTTTTACTAGAGATGGGGCTTCACCGTGTTGGCCAGGCTGATCTCCAACTCCTGACCTCAAGCGATCCACCTGCCTTGGCCTCCCAAAGCACCAGGTTTACAAGTGTGAGCCACTGCACAGGGCCTCTTTTTATTTTCAAAATTTAATATTTATATGGCACTTATATGAACCAGGCACTGTTCTTGGTGCATTAAAGATATAACCTAATTTAATTTTTTAACAATCTCATACATTACATGCTGTTATTATTTCCACTCTATAAATTGGAAAACCTAGAATGAAGAGATTAAACACTTGCACAGTCACATAGCCATTGAGGATGGAGTCAGGATTTGAACCTGTAGTCTGACCCTAGAGCCTGCACTTTTAACCACTGTGTTATGCTATCACTTTCTTATTCCATCCAGTAATACTGCAAAGTAAGCACTATTGTGATCTCATTTGACAGAAGAAAAAGCTGAGGTTTAACGCTGTTATGTGATCTATTCAAAGTCTGTCTACTTACATCCCAATACTGTTGTTAGTATTTTCTTTTTCTTTCTTTACTTTTTTTTTTTTTTTTTTTTTTTTTTTTCTTGATACAGGATCTCACTCTGTTTCCCAGGCTGGAGTGCAGTGGCACTATCTCAGCTCACTGCAACCTCCATCTCCTGGGCTCAAGCCATCCTCCCACCTCAGCCTCCCAAATAGGTGGGACTATAGACACACACCACCATACCCAGCTAATTTTTGTATTTTTAGTAAAGACAAGGTTTTACCATGTTGCCCAGGCTTGTCTCAAGCTCCTGAGCTCAAGCAATCTGCCTGCCTTAGCCTCCCAAAGTGCTGGGATTACAGGTGTAAGCCATCACACCCGGCCTGTGCCAGTATTTTATATATTGTTTCTAATCCTCACAGCAACATTGCAAGGTAGATGTGTGGAAACTGAGAATCAAATGTTAACTCATTCTACATTACATAGCTAGCAGGAATTGGAGCTGGGATTCAAGCTCAGATGTATGTGGCTGCAAAACCAGGCTTCTTTACCCTGTATTGCTCTCATCTTCAGGTGCAGGGAAATAAGGGAGGAATGTAGAAGTTGATACCATTAATAGAAGAGAGGATCCCTTTCTACACTGTGACTCTGGTTAACCTCTGAGGGTGCTGAGCAGAGATGTCCAGAGATGACAAGATATCTACACAGTATTAGGAAAGATTTCTGGATCTATTGTTAAATCATAAATACCAGCTCTATATTTTTCTGTCTTCCTTGGAGAAATCAGTTTTCTTTTCTTTCTAGGGCATGACCTGTTTTTCATTGCAGCCACCATCTTCAGCCCAGCTGATAGAGGAGGAAGGTGAAGTGATGAAAGTCAACATCTAACCAGGGACCTTTTGTGGTTTAGTCAATTAATTGTTGGCTCTGGGGAGAGGGGTTGTGGAAGAAGAGTGAAGAGGAAAGGAAGGAGTGAAAAAAAAAAAAAAAGAAAGAAATCAACTAATCTCCCACACCTGTCAGGGTTCTTCTCAACTTTTCCTATGAAGATGTCCCTTGTGGCCCATTTAGAGGCATTTACCAAACCTTTTTTGAGATTTCTTTGATTTTAACATCTGTTTTCCTCTTTCTTTCCTGCATAGTCCTATGCTTCCAGGATGCATGGCAGTTAGCCTTTGATCTTGGTGCCTCTTGTTAGCTGCATGCTGTAAGTTATCCCCCTCCTCAAGCTAATTCTTGGCAATGATGAAATCTACATCCTTCCTTCTTCACTCTCTTTATCACAGCCTCCCATCAAGTTTGATGTGAGTCAGACCAGCTATCCCCACGGAGATTCACAGGGCTCACTAATACTTTAATAGGAACAGGAGCTTCAGCCCATACAGAATCCCAAAGATATTACGTTACTCCTGTAAACCAACCACCTTAAAAGTCATAGATGTCCCCCAAAAATCAGGTTATCAGTGAAAAATAAGTGTAGTATAAATTTTAAGCATAATCGGGTTAGGTAGGACAATTTTCTGTGGAATTTGCATAATCACCATTACTGTCATTACTTGATGTATCTCAACTTCAAATTTGGTATGATACTCATCTAAGTGTAGGAAGAGTTGAAAAATATACTAAAAAGCTAATTTGTGGGAGGCTAACTCGTTTTAATTTAGAAGACTAAATTATAGAAGCCTCTAAAAGAACACAAATGTATTCTTTTTATTAGTAAGGCCTATAAAATTATTACAATTATCCAATTATCTATTTTCTAGGGATATTTGCAAAATGAATATATGATGATGATTTATAATAAATTTTAAGTGTAAATTGAACCTGTCTTCAAAATATTTTCTCAATTTTAATATTTTCAGGTGATATTTCCAACACATAACATTTGTATTCAAACTGTTCTTTAATGATAGTGAGGACAAAGGTGAATGTCAGACCGTCGCCTGGTCAAGTAATCATAAATTTTGAATAGTGAAGATTTTATTGTACTACTTTTCTACCCTTTGGGAAAACCCAATTAACACGTAAAACATTTCTTCTAGTGAGTAGGAATTACTTCCTATATTTTTAAATTATTCATTATTATAAGATTCCCAAAGGAAATCAGGTCCCATTTCTGTTAACTCTTAATATCCAAGTGAATTTTTAATTCTGTGCCTTTTCCACAGCTGACATACATTCCAGTTACATTTTAGTCATGGATTCTTCTCTACAGTATGCTTCTGGTAACTATTCTTTGCCTCCTATCTGGTAGGGAAGCTTATGGAAATATCCAATGTTAATATGAGACTGAATTAAAAGCTAGTTTTCGGCATCTTACTTTTGAATTATTAGATATTTAGGGGTTACTCATATCATGGCCCTTTCTAGATAATTAAGAGTAAACCTTATTAACCCATTGCTCCAGAAGAGGGCCATGGAAAGTGAAGAAATCTGCTCCTATTTTTATAAGATTTGTTAGTAACTAAAGAAAGTGAAACACACACAGACACACACACGCACACACACACACACAAATCCAGAATAGAAAAGGAGAGAAGAGATATTGTCGTTTTGGCTGAAATACTCAAAGTATAAAATGACTATGAAACTGACAAGGTTGGCTTTAGAACCCTGAGTTTTAAACTGTTCTGTGGCCTAAAAATTGAACAGTGTTCTAAGAACTGAGTAGAATCTAGGGAATGAAAGGAAATTGAGGCAGGAAGAGTCAGGGAAGACATTCAAAGGAATAGGTTTTGCTATGGTCTGAATGTTTGTGTTTCTCTAAAATTCATATGCTGATGTTCTAACCCCCAAGGCAATTGTATTAGGAGGCAGCGCATTTGGGAGTTGTTAGGTCATGAGGGAAAAGCCTTCATGATTAGGATTAGTGCCCTTATAAAAGCAACCTCAGAGAGCTGCGTTGCCCTTTTCACCATGTGAGGGCACAGCATGAAGGCAACATTTATGAACCAGAAAGCCAGACCTCGACAGACACAGAATCTGCTGGTGCCTTGATCTGGAGGACTTCCTAGCCTCCAGAATAAGTTTCTGCTGTTTATAAGCTACCCAGCCTATGGAATTTTCTTACAGCAGCCAGAATGTACTAAGACAGGTTCTTAATTGAATTTTGGAGGCAGGTGAAGAAGGACGAAGTTGGCAGAGAGAAGGAAGAATGTCCTAGGCTGTGTTGATTAGAAGTTGCTCAGAGTAGACTTCCTCCCCACTGGCAGATGTTTCCAGAACTTCTTTGAAGGAAAGAAGCACACTTGTGGAACCCGGAGTAGGCTGTCCTCACCTAGCCCAGACGGAGGAACAACTTTGCTGACTCCATCACGTGCTGCTGATGGTGAAGGGCGAAGGTCCTGGAATGCCTCTCTTTGAGCCTCATCCCTCTTCATGACTTCCCAGAGAGAACTGTCAGTGAGGTGTTCCGGGCCATGAAAAATGATCCTCTTCCCAGAGACTAGATTTTTTCACTTAGAAAAATCAAGCATCTTCTTTTCCTGAAAGCATTTGTCAATGGGACAGGTCCTATTGCTCTCAAGGATGTCTCCCCCGCCCTTTGGTGTCTGGCCCCTGGAGATCTGAGATTCAACTGCTGAGCATTATTACAGACCCTGCTCTTCTCTACTGCATATCTCCCCAGCAGCGTGTGGTCTCTTAGAGCTACAATCTATGCACGCTATTCTCTGTAAGAGAGTAGCTCTCTGAGACAAATATTTTTCAACCTCTCCTGCCTGCCTCCAATGAGTGAATAAACCTAGCAACTGATGTTTACATAGCACTTACCTTCTAGAGCGCTCAGTACAATTTTCAGTGGTAGACTCTAATCCTTCCTCAGCTTCTGGATAGCAATAAGTATTAATATTGTTTCCCTGAATATATAAGAAGAAGATCGAGTCAAGGAACTTGTAACGGCTGGCTGAATAACACCTGTCATTTGTTGGTTCATGCATTCCATTGATTTTTCCAATTATGCCCTTATTTTTGTACAATAAGATATTTTCACATATATTAACTCATTTTTTCCCAAATTTACTTGATAAGAAGAATAATCTGGAGCTCTTGTTAAACAAACAACTTCTATGACCCCTGTCCTGAACATTTTTCATTCGGTTGGTCTGAGATGGGACCTAGGAATTTACGTGTTTAACAAGCACGCCAGGGGATTTACCCCCTTTTTTGTGAAGTATAACATTCTCTGTGATTACTATCATTAAGAAAATTTTGGAAACTCAATTTATTTCATTTAATTTTTACAGTAACCCTGTGGGATATTATTAAGCACCTTTATTTAGAAATAAATATGTGATCAGCAAATCAATCTGGGAGGCCCAGATATGAAATCTCAGTTAATTCAATTCTAACTCTCAAGACAAGAGGTGGCAGCTGATTTCTTATATTTCCTAGGTTTTCTCAACCACACCTTCTCACTTAAACAATTAAAGCTAAAGTTCTTCATCTGAAAGTTGAACTATATACATAATTTCTGTTTAGATCCATGCCATAAATCAGTGCCATAAGAGCCATAGAAATTATGAAACCATAGATATAGTTCAAAATAAGCTCTTTCCCTTTTCTGAAAACTTGATATCTTTTCTGCACGTTTAAGCTCATCTTCTTAGCTCCCCCTTGGACTTTGCCTTATTTTTATTCAATTCATTCCATTATTGCTATTGCTATTTTCTTCTCTCTCACTTTCTCACTGTCTTTCTCTCTGTCCCTCCTCTATCTTCCTCCCTCTCTACCTGATATGGTTTGGCTCTATGTCCCCACTCAAATCTCACCTTGAATTGTAATAATTCTCACATGTCAGGGGTGGGACCAGGTGGAATAACTGAATCATGGAGGCAGTTTCCCCTACAATGTTCTCATGAGAGTAAGTGAGTTCTCAGGAGATCTGATGGTTTGATAAGGGGCTTCTCCCCCTTTGCTCGGCACTTTTTCTTTCTGCCACCATGTGATGAAAGACGTGTTTGCTTCCCCTTCTGCCATGATTGTAAGTTTTCTGAGGCCTCCCCAGCCGTGTGGAACTGTGAGTCAATTAAACCTCTTTCCTTTATAAATTACCCAGTCTTGGGCAGTTCCTTATACCAGTGTGAGAACACTATGCTTAATCCCCATCTCCCTCCCTCCTTCGCTCTTTCTCTTTCTCTCTAACTGCTTTTTTTTCTTGCTGAGATACTTCCAAGTCTGTTTTTTTCTCTCGCAATTGCTTTGTGACCACCTATAGGGCTGCATGATTCCAACGCATAGTCATAAAGTTCTATTTCTGAGGAGTCTGGAAGAATTTCTGTCAACTATAAGAGAGAGCATCAGCCTACACATGATCCTAGGGAGGCCAGAAAGTCAGGAGCTCCTCTCTTCTACAGTTTCCATGGCTCTTCTCACTTGCAAACTATTAGGCTAGGGAGTAGACCCACAAGCAACATTTGAAATCTGAATGAAAACTGAAACAATTCAACTGTTCAAGTGGTCCATAACAATGTAATTTCTGGGGTTACATAGATCTGGTAGTGTGCTGGTTATCTAGAAAAGAGTAAGAAAAAAAGAAGAAAGGAGAAGGAAGGGAGATAGAAAGAGAAAGAGAGAGAATGAAAGCCCTGATTTATTTATGTAGCATGTACATATTTAGTAGAGTAAATACTCTTAAGATGGACAATTTCAAGCTACCAAAGATTTAATGACCAGCTAAAAAGATTCTTTAATATTAGCAATCAGCTTTTATAAGCTGGTGTGAGCCAGCTCCAGCATGCCACTGTGTAAATCAAACTCCAGAAAAAATTAATTCACTTTCCCCAGATCTTCTAATGCTTTCTAGTAGGTACTTTATATACTGGTACACAAAGGATTGATTATCATACCCCAGAGATGTTCTCTGCTATCCTATCACCACGCCTTTCCTCATAATGGTCTATTTTCTAGAAATGCCCTTTTCCCTCATCTCTTAAAGACCTATCTCAAATGTTTTCTGGGTCTTCATAGTTATTGGCCTATAGCCCTCTTAAAACATTTATGATGTTTAATCTTGTATTAGAGCAATTTTTATACTTTTATCCCATATATTTACTGGATAAAAGCTCTATATCTGTATTACCCTTGTATTCTTGCAGCACTGAGTTCAATGCATGGAGAAGAGTAGGCATTCAAAGCCATTTTACCAACCACCTATTACATGCTTTCAATATAGCAGGTATTAATCTAGATCCTAGAACCCCAATTTGATTCAAGGAACTGGAAACCTTAAAATAGGGGTCTGTGGAGAAACCCTGGTTTTAGATGGTTAATGGAAGTTAACTATTAACCCAAGATATTTGGAACAAGTTGATGACTACATTAAGCAGATAGCTTCCACCTAGACCCGTTGGAATAATTAGTCTATTAAAGGGTTAGCCATATTTTTTTGTAAAGAAACAGATAACAAATATTTTAGGCTTTCAGTCCTTTAAGTCTCTGCCAAAACTATTCAACTCTTACGATATAGTGCAAAAGCAGCCATAAACAAAATGAGCATGGCTGTATACCAATAAAACTTTATTTATAAACACAAATGATAAGATAGATTTGGCCCACAAGCCATAATTTGCCAGCCCTTGGCCTAGATACTTTAAAGCACTGATTTCCAAACTCTCATGTAAATGATTTTGTCTGTTTTTCTTTTAGTCATAATGTTTCTCTTTGCTACTCTAACTTATATGCTTCTAACTTAGTCCATAATGCCTTCTTATCAATAATTCTTAAGTCTAAGCTTGTTAAATACAATTACCAGTCTATAATTTAGCTCATCCAGGTTATTGCTAATGCAGCCATTCTGAAAAACAGTATAAAGATATGTTACACTGACCTTGCCAATAGTAATACTACTTATAGACAATGTATAAATGAAATTAAATGCCCATGTAATACAAAGTGATACAGGTACTACTGGGATGCAACAATGACTGTCATGATGACACCTAGAGATAATATATTTACAGTTCTATTAAGTTTGTATATATCTCTCATGAAGTATCTGAGTTCTTTTTCCCATGAGAAAATGAGCACCTTCAGTGCCAACTCAGGACTAAGACTGCTTGTTCTGTAGTGCTAATAGTTAGACTATTTAGAGTTTATGATTCATCAGTACCCTCAATGTACTGTTTCTTATAAAGCATCTGTATGGATACAATCTTTCCTATGTAAATGAATAGTAATCGGTGAAACAAAGTCTAAGGGTAATGATCTCATTCATAGAAGCTAGAAAACTTGACATGGTCATCAAAAATGAATTCTCTACTATGGTTCTTGTCCTGGATACACAACTGACTTTTTAAAATTCCTTCACCCAAGTAATTATGAAAAATAAACTAACCTTAGATTTTCTTTTGGCCAATTAGAGGAAATCAGTACTATTTCATAATTTATATTGTACCTGAATTAACAGCATGGTTTAAACGGAGCATTTCGTATCAAAACTGAAATAAAAGACAATCTATCTATCTATGGATGACTCAAGCAGTCAATGGAATTTGTTTTTTGGTCAATTCTCGAAATCTTGGTTTATTATTTGAGAGTGTCTATCAGTTTCTTCTAATAATATTCTTTTTATATTTGTCATGAAATTGTTAAATATGTATTTTCCAGAGTTTTAAATGTTGTCATGTAGCCATCATCCCAAATAATGACAGACCAAATAACAAAAACAAAGAAGAGGATGAAGCCATGCTGATTAACAGTTGAGTGAAATTTAGATATGTGCAAACAAAACTGCATCTGCAAGGAGAATCAACAACTAGGATGTAACTATGGGTAGTCCTTGCTGTCTTTCCTGAAACTTTAGTTGAGGAAAGATGTAAAAGGGTGACTGAAAAAAAATTTTAACTTTCCACACTCCTAGAAGAAGACTAATTGTTCTAAAGCCAGGGTAACAAATAGTGACCAGAATAAGCTTTTTGTTTTTTGTTTTTTGTTTTTTTTATAGAAAACCTAGGTTTATTTGTTAAGCTATTACAAAAACAAAACAATTACCATTTGAAGTACTTTTGAGGACTTCATCCAAGACTCACTTGCTCTGTTACAGAAACTAACCTAAAAGGCTGGAAATTAAAGGATATAACCTAAGAGTTTGTAACAGCAGACTGATAAAACATGGCAAAAGGAGCTCTCTCTTTCCTACCCAGTCTACCTACACCAAGCTCCTGTGCATTTTCACCACATAAATCTGCTAGCTTACAAAAGATGCACATAGTCAAGGCAGGAATTTTAGGCCTACTCAGAGGGTACCCAGACACAGAAAGTTTTGGGGTAAATAATAAACTACAAATACCCTCTTGGTTAAGTTAATTCATCAAGTCAATAAAGGTCATATTATCTATCTTCTGCTGGTGACAACTTATTGTCTCAGTATAGTCTGTCTCAAGAAGGAACTGGTTCAGGTTGGGTTGTGGAAAAGGAAAAAGACTTCCATCAACTTCACTACAGAGTGGAAGAGGCACCAAGTTCTCTCCTACAGTTAGGAGCAGAATCTTAAACCTGCATAAATCATTTTCAGTGATCAACATCTGCATCCTCAAACTGTCCAGCAACTGTTGGTGTGGTGTCCACCTCCATCCCATCTTCATAATCTCTTATTGAATCTTCTGTCCTGACCCCAGCCATATTATACTGGCTGCTCACAGACTGAGAGAGCATTCCCTCTAATCTCTCCCATGTGGCTTGGCCTTCTGCTGTTAGATGGGATAATCCTTCTTCATAGGTGTAAAATGTAGGGATGTCCCCCTGTCCTTGTTCATGCGCTTCCACATCATATTCTTCTCCATCGTAGTCATCTGAATCCTCATCCTCAGGATCTGGATGCCAGGCCTGGCACTCGCACATTGTAGTGAACATCGCCTCCAATGCTAATTTATCACTAGGCACAAATCTAAATTCAGTAATAGGTTCAACATCATCATCACTGTCTTCCTCTTCTTCATCAGCAACAGGTTCTTTTGATTCTTCTTCAAATTTGGCATTCACCATAACATACAAATGCTCTCCTAGACAGTCACTTCGGTCCCTGGATAATGCATGTAAACTAATGGTGGGGTATTCCAGTGAGAATCCTAATCCAGAACCATCTAACCAAGACAGGCGGCTCTCAGCGATGTAAAGGGTACCAGTGCCGAGGCCCTTCCCGTTCAGCACAGCCTCGGTGTCTGGTTGTTGCCACAGGAGCCCCTCTGCTGGCCCAGGCGGCGGGAAACTTTTGAGGAAGCTCATAGCAGCAGACAGTGCGACAACACAGCCCCTGAGGGAGTTAGAACACAGCAATGCGTGCACCACACCGCTCGCCCTGGAAGAGGAGAATAAGTTTTAAACCTACTTAATGAGTAAGAGTTCCACAGCCATAAACCATCAGAATCAGTTTCAAACATATTTAAAATGTTTAATCAAGTCAATTTAAAATGTTTACTTAAATCAAATACAACTTGTTTAATGAACACTTTTCTGTAAGTCAATAAATTAATGACAACCCCTTGCTTTTGAAAGTCAGTCAGCCAGAAATGGACTCATTTCATAAACGTACTTCCAATTGCCATATAATCAAGAAAAGTCTTCTTCAAATAACCACATTTCTACAATGGACAACAAACTAGTCACAACTCTTTTGAACTCTGTGATTGTTACAAATCCTTATATAAGATCAATTGTTTTCCTGCCTGAAAAAACTGTGACCAAACAGCCTAGATATCCTTTACTTAACCAAGCAATAAATTCAGCATGTTTTGTTTATTTGTCTCATCATTTTGAGTGATGGCTTCATTCTTTGAGAAGATGGAGAAATGGAACAAGACAGAAAGGGTATTCCAGGTACTAGAAATTGCATGGGCAAAGACATGGAGGCACAAAAGTATTTGGTGAGTTCAGGAATGCAGAACCCTTGTAGTAGCTTCTTGGGGTTGGAAATATCAATTGAAGACAGACTTTGAACTTCACAGGCCAGTATAAGAAGTTTATATTTTATCTGCTGGGCTTTGAAGGCACATCGAATATTTTAAAAGGCAAGTAGTATAATTAAATACAAGTTTTAGGAGCTAAAATGCAGTGTTAGGCCGGGCGCGGTGGCTCAAGCCTGTAATCCCAGCACTTTGGGAGGCCGAGGCGGGCGGATCATGAGGTCAGGAGATCGAGACCATCCTGGCTAACACGGTGAAACCCCGTCTCTACTAAAAAAATACAAAAAACTAGCCGGGCGAGGTGGCGGGCGCCTGTAGTCCCAGCTACTCGGGAGGCTGAGGCAGGAGAATGGCGTAAACCCGGGAGGCGGAGTTTGCAGTAAGCTGAGATCTGACCACGGCACTCCAGCCTGGGTGACAGAGTGAGACTCCTTCTCAAAAAAAAAAAAAAAAAAAAAAAAAAAAAAAAAAAATGCAGTGTTAGGATTAGTGGTTGAAGTGTCTGTGACATATTCAATAATTATATAATTATGGTAAACTACCTCTATAAAAATTAAAGAAGTAGATCCTACCAAATCTATGATTTACTAAATGAGAGAGGTAAAAATTTAGAATAAACAATGAGAGAGGGAATGGCCAAAATGGCCAACTAGAAGGAGTTAGTGTTCATGGCTCTCATGGTGAAGAATGGAAGGGAAAAGTAAATACAACTCTTTCAACTGAAATATCCAGGTACTCACTTTGGGACTAATCAAGGAAACAACTTGGCCCACAGATAATGAAGAAAAGCAAGATAGGACAATGGCCCACTGGGGAGCAATACAGAGCTAGAGGAACCTCCCCAGACCAGGGAAGCAGTGAGTGAATGTGCAACCCTGGAAAACCATGCTTCTCCCATGGATCTTTGAAATGCATGGGTCAAGAGATGTCCTTGCCAACTTGTTCTACCAGGGCCTTCAGCCAGCCAGACAGAGCTATGTGGAGTCTCAGCAGAGTGGCCACTCGGGCATGCTTGGAAACCCTGGAGACTTAAATACTCAGGTTTTCCAGCATAAAAGCTGCATCTCTAGCAATGTGGAAGATTAGACTCCTGTGCATACCCCTAGGAAAGAGGTTGAATCCAGGGGACTGAGCAGAGACAGCGTGCAAGCCCCACTGCCATTGCACATCACAAGATAAGACCCACTGGCTTGGAATTCCAGTCAGTAAATGATAGGGGCATTGCATCTCCCTAAGAAGGAGCTCCCAGGGGGAGAAGTGGGTCACCATCTTTGCTGTTTGGATGCCTTAGTTGTTCCAGCCTTCTGGCTTTAGAGGGTCCAAGCCAACCAAGAGTGGAAGGGATGCTCCAGTAAAACATAGCTGCTCTACCAAAATGTGGCCAGACTCCTGCTTTAAGAAAGTGCCCATCTGTTCCTCCTCACTGGAGCCTCCAGACACCTCTGCCCATGTTCTCCAGCCAAAAGAGAGTTGAATTCTTCCTGGGACAGCACTCGCAGAGGGAGGAGTGGTCTGCTATCTTTGCTGTTTGGGCTATGTAGCCTTTCCAGCCTCCAGGCTTCAGAGTATCTGAGGTGACCAGGGACTGAAGTAGACCCCCAGCTCAGCACAGCTGCTCTACCAAAACATGGCCCGACTGCTTTTTTGAGAGGGTCTCCTGTCGCGTTCCTCCTCACTGGATGGGACCTCCCAACTGGGGTCTCCAGCCACCTCCTACAGGTGCCTTTGGGATGACAACAGGCCCATACCTCCCTGGGATAAAGCACCCAGAGGAAGGGACAGGTTGCCATCTTTACTGTTTCACAGCCTTCACTGGTGATACCTCCAGGTACTAGAAAATTTAAGGTGTCTAGGGACTGGAGCAGGCCCCAAGTATACCACAGCAGCCCTACAGAAAACTGACCAGACTGTTACATGGATGCCCATTCCCATATATCCTCACTGGGCAGGTCTGGGCCTCCATCCACCACCGGCCAGAGCTATTGAGCCAGTAGCAACTTAGCAACTCCTTGGATGGAGCCTCCAGGGGCAACTGAAAACCTCTCTGACACTGCCTCTGCAGTGGAGCTGCCACCTCAGACTAATGAAGGAGCAAAGACCTTACGTGTCTCATCCACACCTCCAACAAGCAGCAGTCAACCTAATCAGAGGAGGGCGGTCCACCTCTCACTGGTCTCACACCCCCTCACTGCTCATCACCAGATAGGGAACCCCTGGCTTGGGCCCACAGCACAGACCTTCCATCCTGTGCCAATTCCGCTGAGTGACTGATGACCTGCATCTCTCTAGGATGGAGCCCCACAGGAGGCAGTCAAATGACCCTTGATCAAGACCAGTACTAAGATCCCTTCCTCTGCTGACTCCAAGTAGGGGAAGGAACATAAACACTAAGATTGCCCCAGAGCTGCAGTGGGCAGCTCAAGAGTGCCAAGTCACAATCTACAGCCAGCATTCAAGGGAAAGAGGAATCCATGATTTCAGAGCATTGAGAGGAAAAATGGCTGCAACTGTGAGGAAAGAGGGGGGCCACGCAACCAAGCAAGAGTTTACCAACTGACTAATAAGCCTAAGTGCCACCTGCTGGATCATACTGTAAAGCTTTAACACCAAAAATACCTCACTAACATATCCTCTGCCAAAACCAGAGATAAGGAGGCAGCTTCAAATAAAGACCCTGCACAAAGCCTAGGCCTGGTAAAAAAAAAAAAAAAAAAAAAAAAAAAAAAAAATCCAGAAAAGAAATCTATTGACTACTCACTCTACACTGCAGTTAAAGGAACAGTTACATATACAGATAAGAAAGAATCAATGCAAAACCACCAAGAAATCCCTGTCTGAGAGTCTGGAGTGGACCTCCAGCAAATTCCAACAGCCCTGCAGGGTCTGAGGGACCTGAGGCACCTGACTATTAGAAGGAAAACTAACAAACAGAAAGGAATAGCATCAACATCAACAAAAAGGACATCCACCAAAACCCCATCTGTAGCTCACCAACATCAGAGATCAAAGGTAGATAAAACCACAAAGATGAGGAGAACCACAGCAGAAAAGCAGAAAATTCCAAAAACCAGAATGCTGCTTCTCCTCCAAAGGATCGCAGCTCCTCACCAAAACAGAACAAAACTGGATGGAGAATGACTTTGACGAGCTGACAGAAGCAGGTTTCAGAAGGTTGGTAATAACAAACTTCTCTGAGCTAAAGGAGTATGTTCTAACCCATATCAAGGCAACTAAAAACCTTGAAAAAAGGTTAGACGAATGGCTAACTAGAATAAACAGTGTAGAGAAGAACTTAAATGACCTCATGGAGTTGCAAACCATGGCACGAAAACTTTGTCACACATGCACAAGATTCAATAGCCAATTCAATCAAGTGGAAGAAAGGATATCAATGATTGAAGATCAAATTAATGAAATAAAGTTAGAAGACAAGATTAGAGAAAAAAGAGTGAAAAGAAATGAACAAAGCCTCCAAGAAATATGGGACTATGTGAAAAGACCAAATATACATTTGATTGGTGTACCAGACAGTGACAGGGAGAATGGAACCAAGCTGGAAAACATTCTTCAGGATATCATCCAGGAGAATTTATCTAATCTAGCAAGACAGGCCAACATTCAAATTCAGGAAAAACAGAGAACACCACAAAGATACTGCTCAAGAAGAGCAACCCCAAGACACATAACTGTCAGATTCACCAAGGTTGAAATGAAGGGAAAAATGTTAAGGGCAGCCAGAAAGAAAGGTCAGTTACCCACAAAGGGAAGCCCATCAGACTAACAGCAGATCTCTCAGCAGAAACCCTATAAGTCAAAAGAGAATGGGTGCCAATATTTAACATTCTGAAAGAAAAGAATTTTCAACCCAGAAATATCCAGCCAAACTAAGCTTCATGAGTGAAGGAGAAATAAAATCCTTTACAGACAAGCAAGTGCTGAGAGATCTTGTCACTACAAGGCCTTCCTTACAAGAGCTCCTGAAGGAAGCACTAAACATGGAAAGGAACAACTGGTACCAGCCACTGCAAAAACATGCCAAATAGTAAAGACCATCGACGGTATGAAGAAACTGCATCAATTAATGGGCAAAATAACTAACAAACATCATAATGACAGATCAAATTTGAATGTAAAAATATTAACCTTAAATGTAAATGGGCTAACTGCCCCAATTAAAACACACAGACTGGCAAATTGGATAAAGAGTCAAGACCCTTTCCCCACTTTTTGATAGGGTTGTTTGTTTTTTTCTCGTATATTTGTTTGAGTTCTTTGTAGATTCTGGATATTAGCCCTTTGTCAGATGAGTAGGTTGCAAAAATTTTCTCCCATTCTGTAGGTTGCCTGTTCACTCTGATGGTAGTTTCTTTTGCTGTGCAAAAGCTCTTTAGTTTAATTAGATCCCATTTGTCAATTTTTGCTTTTGCTGCCGTTGCTTTTGGTGTTTTAGACATGAAGTCCTTGCCCATGCCTATGTCCTGAATGGTACTACCTAGATTTTCTTCTAGGGTTTTTATGGTATTAGGTCTAACATTTAAGTCTCTAATCCATCTTGAATTAATCTTCGTATAAGGGGTAAGGAAAGGATCCAGTTTCAGCTTTCTACTTATGGCTAGCCAATTTTCCCAGCACCATTTATTAAATAGGGAATCCTTTCCCCATTTCTTGTTTCTCTCAGGTTTGTCAAAGATCAGATGGCTGTAGATGTGCGGTATTATTTCTGAGGACTCTGTTCTGTTCCATTGGTCTATATCTCTGTTTTGGTACCAGTACCATGCTGTTTTGGTTACTGTAGCCTTGTAGTATAGTTTGAAGTCAGGTAGCGTGACGCCTCCAGCTTTGTCCTTTTGACTTAGGATTGTCTTGGCAATGCGGGCTCTTTTTTGGTTCCATATGAACTTTAAAGCAGTTTTTTCCAATTCTGTGAAGAAACTCATTGGTAGCTTGATGGGGATGGCATTGAATCTATAAATAACCTTGGGCAGTATGGCCATTTTCACGATATTGATTCTTCCTATCCATGAGCATGGTATGTTCTTCCATTTGTTTGTGTCCTCTTTGATTTCACTGAGCAGTGGTTTGTAGTTCTCCTTGAAGAGGTCCTTTACATCCCTTGTAAGCTGGATTCCTAGGTATTTTATTCTCTTTGAAGCAATTGTGAATGGAAGTTCATTCCTGATTTGGCTCTCTGCTTGTCTGTTACTGGTGTGTAAGAATGCTTGTGATTTTTGCACATTAATTTTGTATCCTGAGACTTTGCTGAAGTTGCTTATCAGCTTAAGGAGATTTTGGGCTGAGACGATGGGGTTTTCTAAATATACAATCATGTCATCTGCAAACAGGGACAATTTGACTTCTTCTTTTCCTAACTGGATACCCTTGATTTCTTTCTCTTGCCTGATTGCCCTAGCCAGAACTTCCAACACTATGTTGAATAGGAGTGGTGAGAGAGGGCATCCCTGTCTTGTGCCAGTTTTCAAAGGGAATTTTTCCAGTTTTTGCCCATCAGACATTTCTCAAAAGAAGATATTCATACAGCCAACAGACACATGAAAAAATGCTCATCGTCACTCGCCATCAGAGAAATGCAAATCAAAACCACAATGAGATACCATCTCACACCAGTTAGAATGGCAATCATTAAGAAGTCAGGAAACAACAGGTGTTGGAGAGGATGTGGAGAAATAGGAACACTTTTACACTGTTGGTGGGATTGTAAACTAGTTCAACCATTATGGAAAACAGTATGGCAATTCCTCAAGGATCTAGAACTAGATGTACCATATGACCCAGCCATCCCACTACTGGGTATATACCCAAAGGATTATAAATTATTCTACTACAAAGACACATGTACACATATGTTTATTGCGGCACTATTCACAATAGCAAAGACTTGGAATCAACCCAAATGTCCATCTGTGACAGACTGGATTAAGAAAATGTGGCACATATACACCATGGAATATTATGCAGCCATAAAAAAGGATGAGTTTGCATCCTTTGTAGGGACATGGATGCAGCTGGAAACCATCATTCTTAGCAAACTATCACAAGAACAGAAAACCAAACACCGCATGTTCTCACTCATAGGTGGGAACTGAACAATGAGATCACTTGGACTCGGGAAGGGGAACATCACGCACTGGGGCCTATCATGGGGAGCGGGGAGGGGGGAGGAGGGAGGGATTGCATTGGGGAGTTATACATGACATAAATGATGAATTGATGGGTGCTGACGAGTTGATGGGTGCAGCACACCAACATGGCATAAGTATACATATGTAACAAACCTGCACGTTATGCACATGTACCCTAGAACTTAAAGTATAATAAAAAAAAAAAAAAAAAAAAAAGAGTCAAGACCCATCAGTGTACTGTATTCAGGAGACCCATCTCACATGCAAAGATACACATAGGTTGAAAATAAAGGGATGGAGGAAGATCTACCAAGCAAATGGAAAGCAAAAAAAAAAAAAAAAAAAAAAAAAAAAAAAGCAGTGGCTGCAATCCTAAGATCAAAAGAGACAAAGAAGGCTACTACATAACAGTAAAGGGATCAATTCAATAAGAAGAGAGAACTACCCTAAATATATATGCACCAAATAGAAGAGCATCCAGATTCATAAAGCAAGGCCATAGAAACCTACAAAGAGATTTAGACTCCCACACAATAATAATGGGAGATTTTAATACCCCACTGTCAATATTAGGCAGGTCAATGAGACAGAAGATTAACAAGGATATCCAAGACTTGAACTCAGCTCTTCACCAAGTGGACCTAATAGACATCTGCAGAACTCTCTACCCCAAATCAAGAAAATATACATTCTTCTCAGCACCACATCCCATGTATTCTAAAATTCAACACATAATCGGAAGTAAAGCACTTCTCAGCAAATGTAAAAGAACAGAACTCATAACAAACTGTCTCTCAGAACAGAATGCAATCAAATTAGAAAACTCAGGATTAAGAAACTCACTCAAAACTGCACGACTACATGGAAACTGAACAACCTGTGCCAGAATGACTACTGGGTAAATAACAAAATGACGGCAGAAATAAAGATGTTATTTGAAACCAGTGAGTACAAAAACACAAGATACAAGAATCTCTGGAACACATTTAAAGTGGTGTGTAGAGGGAAATTTATAACACTAAATACCCACAAGAGAAAGAAGGAAAGATCTAAAATTGACACCCTAATATCACAATTAAAAGAACTAGAGAAGCAAGAGCAAACAAATTCAAAAGCTAGTAGAAGGCAAGAAATAACTAAGATCAGAGCAGAACTGAAGGAGATAGAAACACAAAAAACCCTTCAAGAAATCAATGAATTCAGGAGCTGGTTTTTGAAAAGACCAACAAAATAGATATACTGTTAGCAAGACTAATAAAAAAAGAGAGAAGAATAAAATAGACGCAATAAAAAATGATAAAGGGGATATCACCACCCCAATCCCACAGAAATACAAACTACCATCAGAGAAAACTATAAACACCTCTATGCAAATAAACTAGAAAATCTAGAAGAAATGGATAAATTCCCAGACACATACATCCTCCCAAGAATAAACCAGGGAGAAGTTGAATCTCTGAATAGAACAATAACCAGGCTCTGAAGTTGAGGCAATAATTAATAGCCTACCAACCAAAAAAAAAAAAAAAAAAAAAAACAAAAAAAAACAACTTCTAGGACCAGACAGATTCACAGCTGAATTCTACCAGAGGTACAAAGAGGAGCTGGTACCACTCTTTCTGAAACTACTCCAATCAATAGAAAAAGAGAAAATCCTCCCTAACTCATTTTATGAGGCCAGCATCATCCTGATACCAAAGCCTGGCAGAGACACAACAAAAATGGAGAATCTTAGACCAATATCCCTGATGAACATCAATGCAAAAATCCTCCATAAAATACTGGCAAACCAAATCCAGCAGCACATCAAAAAGCTTATCCACCATGATCAAGTCAGCTTCATCCCTGAGATGCAAGGCTGGTTCAACATATGGAAATCAATAAACAACAATCCATCACATAAACAGAACCAACAACAATATGATTATCTCAGTAGATGCAGAAAAGCCCTTTGACAAAAATTCAACAACCCTTCAGCCTAAAAACTCAATAAACTAAGTATTGATGGAAAATATCTCAAAATAATAAGAGCTATTTATGACAAACCCACAGCCAATATCATAATGAATGGGCAAAAACTGGAAGCATTCCCTTTGAAAACCAGCACAAGACAAGGATGTCCTCTCTCACCACTCCTATTCAACATAGTGTTGGAAGTTCTGGCCAGGGCAATCAGGCAAGAGAAAGAAATAATGGGTAGTCAATTAGGAAAAGAGGAAGTCAAATTGTCCCTATTTACAGACGGCATGATTGTATATTTAGAAAACCCCATTGTCTCAACCCAAAATCTCCTTAAGCTGATAAGCAACTTCAGCAAAGTCTCAGGATACAAAATCAATGTGCAAAAATCGCAAGCATTCCTATACACCAATAACAGACAAAGACAGAGTCACAAGGAGAATAAAAGACTTAGGAATCCAGCTTACAAGGGATGTGAAGGACCTCTTCAAGGAGAACTACAAACCACTGATCAATGAAATAAAAGAGGACACAAACAAATGGAAGAACATTCCATTTGGAAATGGAATGAAAATGGCCATACTGCCCAAAGTAATTTATAGATTCAATGCTGCCACTGACTTTCTTCACAGAATTGGAAAAAACTGCTTTAAAGTTCATACGGAACCAAAAAAGAGCCCATATATCCAAGACAATCCTAAGCAAAAAGAACAAAGCTGGAGGCATGATGCTACCTGACTTCAAACTATACTACAAGGCTACAGTAACCAAAACAGCGTGGTACCAGTACCAACACAGGTATATAGACCAGTGGAACAGAACAGAGCCCTCAGAAATAACACCGCACATGTACAACCATCTGATCTTTGACAACCCTGACCAAAACAAGAAATGGCGAAAGGATTCCCTATTTAATAAATGGTGCTGGGAAAACTGTGTAGCCATATGTGGAAAGCTGAAACTGGATCCCTTCCTTACACTGTATAGAAAAATTAACTCAAGATGGATTAAAGACTTAAATGTAAGACCTAACACCATAAAAACCCTAGAAGAAAACCTAGGCAATACCACTCAGGACATAGGCATGGGCAAAGCCAACATGACTAAAATACCAAAAGCCATGGCAACAAAAGCCAAAAATGACAAATGGGATCTAATTAAACTAAAGAGCTTCTGCACAGCAAAAGAAACTATCATCAGAATGAACAGACAACCTACAGAATGGGAGAAAATTTTTGCAACCTACCCATCTGACAAAGGGCTAATATCCAGAATCTACAAAGAACTCAAACAAATTTACAAGAAGAAAACAACCTCATCAAAAAGTAGGTAAAAGATATGACCAGACACTTCTCAAAAGAAGACTTTTATGCAGCCAACAGACATATGCAGAAATGCTCATCATCACTGGTCATCAGAGAAACGCAAATCAAACCACGATGAGATACCATCTCATGCCAGTTAGAATGGTGATCATTAAAAAGTCGGGAAACAGCAGATGCTGGAAAGGTTGTGGAGAAATAGGAACACTTTTACACTGTTGGTGGGAGTATAAATTACTTCAACCATTGTGGAAGACAGTGTGGCGATTCCTCGAGGATCTAGAACTAGAAATACCATTTGACCCAGCAATCCCATTACTGGGCATATACCAAAAGGATTGTAAATCATCCTACAATAAAGATACATGCACACATATGTTTATTATGGCACTATTCATAATAGGAAAGACTTGGAACCAACTCAAATTTCCATCAATGATAGACTGGATTAAGAAAATGTGGCACATATACACCATGGAATACTATGTAGCCATAAAAAAGGATGAGTTCACGTCCTTTGCAGGGACATGGATGAAGCTGAAAACCATCATTCTAAGCAAATTATCACAAAGACAGAAAACCAAACAGCACATGTTCTCACTCATAGGTGGGATTTAAACAATGAGAACACATGGACACAGGGTGAGGAACATCACACACCGGAGCTGTTTGGGGAGTGGAGACCTGGGGGAGGGATAGCATTAGGAGAAATACTTAATGTAAATGATGAGTTGATGGGTACAGCAAACCAACGTGGCACATGTATAGCTATGTAACAAACCTGCACATTGTGCACATGTACCCTAGAACTTAAAGTATAATTTAAAAAAAAAAGGCCGGGCGCGGTGGCTCAAGCCTGTAATCCCATCACTTTGGGAGGCCAAGACAGGTGTGGATCACGAGGTCAGGAGATCGAGACCATCCTGGCTAACACAGTGAAAGCCCGTCTCTACTAAAAAATACAAAAAAACTACCTGGGCGAGGTGGCGGGTGCCTGTAGTCCCAGCTACTCAGGAGGCTGAGGCAGGAGAATGGCGTAAACCCAGGAGGCGGAGCTTGCAGTGAGCTGAGATCCGGCCACTGCACTCCAGCCTGGGCAGCAGAGCGAGACTCCGTCTCAAAAAAAAAAAAATAAATAAATAAATAAATAAATAAATAAAATAAATAAATAAATAAATAAAAACTTCAGTATCTCAAATGACCACAGTGTCATATATCCTCCAAACAACCACACCAGTTTTTCACCAAGAATTCTTAACCAGACTGAACTAGCTAGAATGACAAAAATATAATTCAGAATATGAATAGGAACAAAGATCATTGAGATTTAGGAGGATGACAAAACCCAATTTAAAAAAAATAAGTATCACAATAAAGTGAAACAGGAGCTGAAGGATGAAATAGCTGGTATAAAAAAGAACCTAATGGGTCTGACAGAGCTGAAAAACAGAATACAAGAATTTTACAGTGCAATCACAAATACTAACAACAGAATAACCAAGCTGAGGAAAAAAATCTCAGAACTTGAAGACTGGTTCTCTGAAATAAGATAGACAGACAAAAATAAAGAAAAAAAGAATAAAAATGAATGAACAAAACCTCTGAGAAACATGAGATTATGTAAAGAGGCCAAATCTACAATCATTGGCATCCCTGGAAGGGAGGGAGAGAAAGCATATAACTTGGGAAACATATTTCAGGTTGTCATCCATGGAAACTTCCCTAAACTTGCTAGAAAACCCAACAGTCAAATTCAGAAAATGCAGAAAACTCCTGCAGGATTCTATGCAAGATCATCCCTAAAACACATAATCATCAGATTTTCCAAGGTCAGAATGAAAGAAAGAATGCTAAATGCAGCTAGAGAGAAAGGACATGTTGCCTACGAAGGGAACTGCATCAGACTAACAATGGACCACTCAGCTAAAATTTTGCAAACTAGAAGAGACTAAGGGCCTATATTCAATATTCTTAAAGAAAAAAATCTTCAACCATGAATTTTATATCCAGCCAAACTAAGCATTCTAAGTAAAGGAGAAATAAGATCCTTTTCAGATAAGCAAATGTTGAGAGAATTCATTACCACCAGATCTACTTCACAACAAATATTGAAATGAGCCCTAAATGTAGAAAGGAAAGACTGCTACCAGCTAATACAAAAATATGCTTAAACTCACAGACCAGACCAATGTCACTGTAAAGCAACCACACCAACAAGCCAACAAAATAATCAGATAACAGTACAATGACAAGATCATCAAATCCACACAAATTAACACATAATAACCCTGAATGTAAATCGGCTAAATGCCCCTACTTAAAAGGCACAGAATGGCAAACTGGATTAAAAAAAAGCAAGACCAAATGGTATGCTGTCTTCAAGAAACTCATTTTTCATGTAATGACACTCATAGGCTCAAAATAAAGGAATGGAGGAAAGTCTACCAAGCTAATATAAAACAGAAAAAAGCAGGAGTTGCAATCCAAATTTCAGACAAAATAGATTACAAACCAACAAAGATAAAAAAAAAATGGACAAAGAAGGGCATTACATAATGGTAAAGGGTTCAATTCAACAAGAATACCTAACTATCCTAAATATATATGCACCCAACACAGGAACACCCAGGTTCATAAAGCCGGTTCTTAGAGACCTACAAAGAGACATAGACTCTCACACAATAATAGTGGGAGATGTCAATACTTCTCTGACAGTATTAAATCATCAAGGCAGAAAACCAACAAAGATATTTAGAGCCTAAACTCAACATTGGGCCACATGGGTCTGATAGACCTTTACAGAACTCTCCACCCAAAAACCACAAAATATGCATTCTTCTCATCACCATGGTGCGTACTCTAAAATGAATCACATATTTGAACATAAAACAATTCTCAAAAAATATGAAAGAATCCAAATCATACCAAACACACTCTCAGACCACAGTTTAATAAAAACAGAAGTCGAGGCTATGAAAATAACTCAATATCATTTTACATGGAATTTACATGGAAATTAAATGACATGCTCCTGAATGACTTTTGGATAAATAATGAAATTAAGGCAGAAATCAAGAATTTCTTTGAAAATAATGAGAACAAAGATACAACATACCAGAATCTCTGAGACTATATAAGGCAGTGGTAAGAGGAAAATTCATAGCACTAAATGCCCACATCAAAAATTTAGAAAGATTTTGAGTTAATAACCTAACATCACAACTGAAGGAATTAGAGAAGCAAGAACAAATCAACCCCAAAGCTAGCAGAAGACAAGATATAACAAAAAATCAGAGTTGAACTGAAGGAAATTGAGACACAGAAAACCATTCAAAAGATCAATGAATCCAGGGTTTTTTTTT
This sequence comes from Rhinopithecus roxellana, assembly GCF_007565055.1. Lineage (NCBI taxonomy): Eukaryota > Metazoa > Chordata > Mammalia > Primates > Cercopithecidae > Rhinopithecus > Rhinopithecus roxellana. Next base: position 52,068,074 of record NC_044556.1, on the reverse strand, counting down.
TTTTTTTTTTTTTTTGAAAAAAATAATAAAATAGATTGGCCACTAGCTAGACTGACAAAGAAGAAAAGAGAGAAGATCTAAATCAACACAATAAGAAATGACTAAGGAAATGTTACTACCGATCCCACAGAAATAAAAACAATCATCGGAAACTACTATAAACACCTCCACACACACAAACTAGAAAACCTAGAAGAGATGAATAAATTACTGGCCACACACACCCTTCCAAGACTGAGCCAGGAAGAAATTAATTTTCTGAACAGACCAATAATGAGCTCTGAAATTGAATCAGTAATAAATAGCCTACCAATGAAAAAAAGCCCAGGATCTGATGGATTCACAGTCTAATTCTACCAGATGTACAAAGACAAGCTGATATGGTTCCTACAGAAACTATTTCAAAAAATTAAGGGGGAGGGACTCCCTCCCAACTCATTCTATGAGTGCAGTCATCTTCATACCATAACCTGGCAGAAATACACACATAGGAAGAAAACTTCAGGCCAATATCCTTCATAAACGTGAGTGCAAAAGTTTTCAACAAAATGCTTGTAAACCAAATCTTCAGATATCAAAAAGCTTATCCATCATGATCAAGTAGGCTTCATCCTCAGAATGCAAGATTGGTTCAGCATATGCAAATCAATAGATGTGATTTATAACATAAACTAAAGATAAAAAGCACTATTATCTCAATAGACACAGAAAAGGCTTTTGATAAAATTCAACATCTCTCCATGTTAAAAACTCTCAATAAACTAGGCACTGAAGGAACATGCCTCAAAACAGTAAGAACTATTTATGATAAACCCACAGGCAACATTATACTGAACGGGCAAAAATCAGAACCATTCTTTTTGAAAGCTGGCAAAAAACAAGGATGCCTTCTCTCACACCACTTCTATTAAACATAGTATTGCAAGTCCTAGCTAGAGCAATCAGGAAAGATAAATAAATAAAAGGGGAATAGAAAGAGAGGAAATCAAAGTATCTCTGTTTGCAGATGACATGATCCTATATCTAGAAAATCCCATAGTCACAGTCCAAAAGTTCCTCCAGCTGATAAACAACTTCAGTGAAGTTGCAGAATACAAAATAATTGTACAAATATCACTAGCATTTCTATACACCAATGACAGCCAAACTGAGAGCCAAATCAGAAAGGCAATCCCATTCACAATCACCATAAGAAGAATAAAATACCTAGGAATACAACTAACCAGGGAAATGAAAGATCTCTACAATAAGAATTACAAAACACTGCTCAAAGATATCAGAGAAGACACAAACAAATGCAAAAACATGCCATGCTCATGGGTAGAAAGAATCAATATCATTAAAATGGTTATACTGCCCAAATCAATTTACAGATTCAGTGTTATTCCTATCAAACTACTAATGAAATTCTTTACAGAACAAGAAAAACTACCTTAAAATTCATATGGAACCAAAAAAAGAGCCCAAATAGCCAAGACAACTCTAAGCAAAAAGAACAAAGCTGGAGACATCATGTTACCCAACTTCAAACTATACTACAAGGCTACAGTTACCAAAACAGCATGACACTGGTACAAAAACAGTCACAGAGACCAATGAAACATAATAAAGATCTCAGAAATAAAGCCATACATCTACAACCATCTGATATTTGACAAAGCTGACAACAACAAGCAATGGGGAAAAGACTCCCTATTCAATAAATGGTTCTGCAATAACTGATTAGCCATATGCAGAAGATTGAAACTGGACCCCTTCCTTATACTGTACCCACAAATCAACTCAACATAGATTAAAAACTTAAATGCAAAACTCAAAACTATAAAAACCCTGGAGGACAACTTGCAATAGCATCCTGGACATAGGAACAGGCAAATATTTCATGACAAAGACACCAAAAGTAGCAGCAACAAAAGCAAAAATTGACAAGTGGTATCTAATTAAACTTAAGAGCTTCTGCACAGCAGAAAAAACTATCAATAGAGTAAACTGACAACCTACAGAATGGGAGAAAATATTTGCAAACTATGCTTCTGATAAAAGTCTGATATCCAGCATCTATAAAGAACTTAAACAAATTTACAAGAGAAAAACAACTCATTAAAAAGTGGGCAAAGGGCATGAACAGACACTTCTCAAAAGAAGACATACATGCAACCAACAGCATATGAAAAGAAGTTCAATATCATTGGTCATTAGAGAAATGCAAACCAAAACCACAATGAGATACTATCTCACACCAGTCAGAATGGCTCTTTGTTTTTTTGTTTGCTTGTTTGTTTTTTGAGATGGAAACTTGCCCTGTCCCCCAGGCTGAAGTGCAATGGTGCAATCTCGGCTCACTGCAACCTCCACCTCCTGGGTTCAAGTGATTCTCTTGCCTCAGCCTCCCAAGTAGCTGGGATTACAGGTGTGTGCCAACATGCCTGGCTAATTTTTTTTTTTTTTTTTTTTTTTTAATCTTTAGTAGAGATGGGATTTCACCATGTTGGCTAGGCTGGTGTCTAACTCCTGACTTCGTAATCTGTCCACCTCGGCCTCCCAAAGTGCTGGGATTACCAGCATGAGCCACTGTGCCTGGCCAGAATGGCTATTATTTTTAAAAGATAAAAATAGCAGATGCTGACGAGGTTATGGAGAAAGGGGAAAACTTATACATTGTTGGTGGGAGTGTAAATTAGTTCAACCATTGTGGAAAGCAATTTCTCAGAGAGCTAAAAGCAGAGCTACCGTTTGACTCAGCAATCCCATTAATGGGTATATACCCAGAGGAATATAAATTATTCTACCATAAAGACACATGCATGTGAATGTTCATTGCAGCAGTATTCACAGCAGCAAAGACATGGAATCAACCTAAATGCCCATCAATGACAGATTGGATAAAGAAAATGTGGTCTTTTGTGGGAACACAGATGGAGCAGAAGGCTATTATCCTTAGCAAACTAATGCAGGAACAGAAAAGCAAATATTGCATACTTTTACTTATAAATTAAAACTAAATGGTAAGAATTTATAAACACAAAGAAAGAAACAACAGACACTGGGGACAACTCGAGCAGGAAGGGTGAGAGGAAGGAGAGGAGCAGAAGAGATAGCTATTGGGGGTCAGATGTGGTGGCTCATGCCTATAATCCCAGAACTTTTGGAGGCCGAGGTAGGTAGATCACCTGAGGTCAGGAGTTCGAGACCAGCCTGGCTAATATGGTGAAACCCCGTCTCTACTAAAAAAAATAAATAAATAAAAGAAAGAAAGAAAGAAAATACACACACACACACACACACACACACACACACACACACACAAAGTAACTGGATATGGTGGCAAGCCTCTGTAATCCCAATCCCAGCTACTCGGGAGGCTGAGGCAAGAGATTGGCTTGAACCCAGGCAATGGAGGTTACAGTGAGCTGAGATTGCACCACTGCACTCTAGCCTGGGCCACACAGCAAGACTCTGTCTCAAAAAAATTAATAACATAAAATAACTATTGGGTACTGGGCTTAATACCTGGGTGATGAAATAATATGTACAATAACTCCCCATGACACGTGTTTACCTATGTAACAAATCTTTACATGTATCCTCAAACCTAAAATAAAAATCTAAAAATTGAACAAGAAAAAGAAGAAAAAAAAGATGAGATTTTAGACATGAGTAATTTATTTACCTCAACAAGCAAGAAAGAAATGAATAAATAAATTTCTATAAAATCAGCTTTCTACCAAGTATTGCCAATGGAAGAGGTATCAGTAAATATTAAATTATTTTAAAGTTGTTGCATGCTCAGCATCCCATTTATCTATGGTTCTTCTATTTCCAGATCATCACCTTGATGGATGGACTCCCACCCATATCAAGAAGGCCCACCTAACGCAAGTGATAACAGTGTAGGTTTCTCCAGTGCTTGTTCCCTTCTGCTCATCCTGAGTTTCTTTCATGCATTACCCAGAAGCTTTCCCATACTTTCTCAGCAGGTCACTCTTCAGCTCTAGTGATCTATTGCCCCAGGGCTATGCACCAAGGAAAACAGTCTGGGCTCTGCATTCTGCCCTTTTCCTTTATCCCAGAGAAACAGACCTGTCTAATGAGATTGTTAGTGAATTAGGAAGAAAACTATTACTTAGAGAAGGGAAGTTTAGCATTTAAGCTTTAATAATTAGAAATGGCTTCATGAACAGGTGTACCAAAAAGTTTCCTGGGACATAATCAAGCAGGACTGTTACACTGGTGCTTTAGAGTTTTCTTATTGTGGGCAGGCAAGGTCATAATTTATGGAGGCAACCAGCAAAGAAAGAGGCAGGAACGCCATCGGAGTATGTACCAAAAAACTCATGATTAAAATGTATAGCATTTCTCCATCCATCCCCAATGGATGTATTCCATCCATCCCCAACATACATATACACACGCACACACGCACACACACACACACTGCATTTACATTACTATAGTGGCCAAATTAATACGATGGCTAGCAATATAATCCTGCTTATTTGTAGAACACTTCCACCCATTTGAGGCATCATTGCTATCCAGGAACTTAATAGATACATGGGTATGAAGTAGTAAATATGAATGACCTTTATTTTTTTGTTGACTCAGATACCAGCTGGTCCCAGTGAAAAGCTCAATAATAATAATAACAACATTCACTGAATGATACTACTTTACATAAAATGAAATGCTTTACACATATTTTTCTTAATATAGATACCTGTTTTATCTCCATTTACAGATAAGGAAATGGAATAAGAGTAATGAAACAAGTATATACAGCTAGTTACATCTAGGATAATGTAGATTTGTCTGCTTTGGAGCTCAGACTTTTAATCACTGCATTATATTATTTTACCAATAAAAATCTAAGATCTAATATTAAAGCTGTACATAGCACAGGACTCGTCTAAATATCCTTCCTAATTTTCAAGCATCAAACTGACCCCTTCTAGCTCACTGCCAAGTTGTGACACTTTTTTTGTTTTCATTACACTCAAACATTTGATTACATAATGAGAAAAATTAGAACTTATCAATGGCACTCTCCTTACTTTACCCAGATACAGGTATAATAAGTCTTCCATGTTGATTCTGAAGCCAGACCATCTGAATTTGATTCTTGATTTGCTACTTATTGTGTGACTTTAGGCAGATTGCATGACCTTTCTGTGTTTCAATCTCTCCCCACTTATGAAATGAGATTAATAATAGCACCTTCTCACAAAGGCCCAAATCAATGTCCACTCAAGAGCAGCAGTTGCAAGCATTAATTATCTGTCCTCATCTGAGGAGTATGACAGGAGATAAACACACTGGCCTTTTCGGACACAGTGAAGATCATCAGCCCCTGAAGTCATCATCTCAGAAACTACTTCTTACCCACTCCACTACCCTCTTTTGTGACTGCCCTTTTTCTTCAAATATATGCCTTTCTAACTTTATTATATCAAGATTAAAACGTCAGTTGAGGGGAGAGTTCTACATACTACATTTAGTCAAGCCTTCACTGCCATAAGAGTGACTTTGAGCCCAAATAACACTGAAAATTGTGATCTGGATTTTCTGATCAATGCTCCCTTGCCTGGCATACTTTCTCCTGGGATTTTCATATCTTGGCCTTCAAGTCCTACCCGCATGTAGCATGTTGCTAATAGTCAGGACATAAATACATCATTACTGGACAGAAAACTGTTCCGAAAAGCAAAAGGAATGATAAGTAAATCTTGTGCAGGGAGAGATGTTTGCATGAAAGCTGAGTTTAAATTTTCCCTTCTGGGATGACTAAAGCTGAACTTTGGTCTGTGAGTGTGGCCAGAGGTGTGAGCTGGGGAGGAGTGGTCTGGCCTTGGCGCTCCCCTGGACTTGCTGTGTGGCCTTGGCTGTTTTAGTGGCTCCACAGCTCAATTTCCTAATCAGCAAATGAGGATAGAATATCATCTTTCACTCCCAGGAGCTGTGACAGTGAATTAAGGCAAAAGCAGAGTCTTTGGGGTCCCTTAGCAAGAAAGAAGAGCTGAGTGAGTTGAAGTTTCAGCCACACAAGCTGGGTAGCTCAAGCATTTACATCACTATATGCTCAAGGAACAATTTCTGAGACTTGATTTCAAGTAAATATTTTGAGAGAATCTAGACTCACCCACTAGGATGTTTTTGAGCTGTGGAACACCAAGGAATTTGGCTATAAAGCTTTTATTTTGGCCTTTGCTTAGCTTTAAGCACAGGATTATATGTAGACCTGCTGTTTTATTTTCATGGTTAGAGTTTAGGGCCTAGGCATCTGAACAAGTTATATCTTTACTGGGATTTAAAAGTCTGAAAAACAAAGTCTCTCCTTGCCTGCTTTTCTTGGTCTGGATTTAAACAACAACAACACAAAAAGCAAGGGGAGACTTAAACCTTAAATTATATGGTAAACACAGGCACTTTACATTATATAATTGGCCATTTCTTTACCTTGCTTTGTCTGCATGCTCAGGCATATTTTGTATTGAATATTTTAGAAATTCTTTGGCAGAATTGTTCCCATTGCCTCATACTCCATGGAGGCCCTCTGAGACTGAGATTCCTCTGAGATTTCACCAGTCAGGGCCTAAGCTATACATAGTTGGCTTCCTTCATACTTTATCTGGGGTATCATCCCATCCCATCCACTCTTAACAGCTTAAATCCAAAATGTAGAATGCCTTTTGGGGATTTTAATACATTTTTAAATGATTCTTTCCCCATATTATTTCACCTCTTCTTTCCCCATACTATTTCCCTCTGTCTAATCCTCCCTGCACTTTTCATTCTGTCTTTTCTTCTCCTCTCTCTCTAAGATCACCAGACATAGAACTCCAAGGTTACTCTCTTTAGGTATATCATTTGCTTATTGGAAAGAATGTTGGACACAGAGAGTTAAAATACTTAAGCTCCAAATCCAGTTTTACCGTATACTGGCAACATGACCTTACACAAGACACTTTATTTCTTTAGGATCTAACTCCCACATCTGCAGAATGGGGATAAAATAATGCAACAGTTTTACTGTGAGCGGTTTCTAAGATAATATATGCAAAAGTATCTTGACTACATATTAACCAGGCACTTGAATAAATCTCAAACTTGCAAAGTCTCAGAATCCTCATTTGTAAAATGAAAATAATTGTAGCTACCCTGCCTTCTTCATGATTAATTATGGAGATGATGAGATAAGATGTGTTAAAGAAGTTTACAAATTGGAAATCACTGAATAATGTAAAATGTCACTTTCCCATTGCTGCTTCTTCACTGGGCAGAGGATGATGGCTGGGGCTTAGCATATGTGTTGCCATTGGAGGATGGAATCAGATGTCAGTACTGCCCACTTGTTCTGGTTCTTTTCTCCCTCAGGATGGAATGCTATGTTGAAAGACTCCCCTTTTCTGTCTGACATGATTTCTTTCTATACTGCAAGCTGTTCTCCAAAATGAAAAATGACAACGCCATGTCTTCAATGAGGCAGAAAACTAACACTAAATTGTGTCATTGCCTCTCTCAGGCCGTAAAGTAGCTTGTGGTGGGCCCAGGATCCCAGTTAGGGAAAGGCCACCCTGGTGAGCTGAACTGATCCAGCCTGTTGAATCCATTGCTCAGATCCCTTGGCGGCCATTTAATATTATTACTTTCTCTCCTTTTCTTGGAATTGTGCTTCCTCCTGTCTACATATGAAGCATGAGTGAATTGGGAGAGATCTGGGAAGACAAAGGGCTCAAAGACAAAAGCAAAAGATAATAATGATAACAACTCACATTGGTAGAGTAATTTGCAGTTTATAAAGCCCTTTATATTGTAATATATATTGTTTATTTGCTGTATAAACTCACACAAATTAATGTCCTAAGGTTGAGTCCCTCTATAAAATGGTGAACAACCATAAAGCCTTACTTCACAAAGTTATGAGTATTGAAAAATAATGTACGTAAATAGTTCAAAAGTATGTTTGACAACAAATAAAGGAACTGTCCTTTATTTATTTAGGAGATGGGGTCTCACTCTGTCATACAGTCTACTAAGATGAAATCTCACCAAACCTAATGTAATCAGAGGAAAACTGTCCCATCACCTTTGCCATTTTTCTATTGGCTACAAGCAACGTAGGTTCTGTCTACATTCAAAGGAATGGGATTATATAAGAGCATGACTCACTGGGGGGTCACCTTAGGATATATTCACCACAGGAAAGAAAGGTAGGTGAGGATATATGTCATTCATTTGGCATGAACAGTTGCTGAGAAGATTATTTATTTTTCTCAAACAACTGTTCTTCTGATGAACAACTCATGATAGCCACTGTACGCAACCCCACTCCTCCAGTTACACAGTTATTAAGGTGCTGAAAAAGCACTTTCTTTTTGACCTAATGACCCCGAGTGATGTTGCCTTTATTATACTGGAGCATGCCTTTTCAATATCCATGTCGAGGAATTGTCCTAACAATGAGTTTCAGAGGACACCTATCTACCAGCATGTAATTCTGTTCATGCAAATTTGTAACACAACATAACCAATTCTGAAGGAGCAGTGCTACTTGAGATGCAGTGGGTGTAGAGAGACTCCATAGAGTATGAAATAAAAATGAGAAATCCAGAAGTCCAACTGAGACTGTGTAGCTAGCTATCTGTGTAGCCTAAACCAACCCATTACCTAACTACAGCTCAATGTTTCATCCATAAGATGATGTCCTAGAAGTACATCACTTGTTTTCAAATGATACTTTCCAAACTACAAAGTGTTACAGAGGTGCTTTAGGATTTCAGCAAACAAAAAGATGTTTTCTACCAGGTAATAAAGATTTCTGTTTCCTGAGGAACCCATTGGCTTATCACTTTAATTTATCTCTTTAACATTTCAGAATGTCTGTATAAGAATTCTGTGGAAAAGGGTTTAGTTCTTTTCAATTCTTCAAAATGAGTGTGAAAAAGTCAAAGCTAATTAATCTGCAGGGCCTCGGCCTGACCTTCTTTGGATCCATGAGAGGTAATGTGCTGCAGAGATTTAAAACTAGGGCTCTTGAGTCAGAATGTTCTTGGGCTGAATTCTGTCTCCACTACTGTGTGAATTTGAACAAGAGACTTAATTTTCCCAAGACTCGTTTCCTCATGAAAGTAATAAGAGAATCCCCCACATAGGGTGAAGGTAAGAGGCATCCTGAGCATTAAAGTTAATTTGTCTGAGACTTATTCCCCAAGGCCTGACTCCTTGAGAAGTCCAATGGAATCCAGCAGCATACAGCCAAATACCTAAGGTGATCAATCCTGGCAGAACATTGAAGGGGCACATCAAGTTCCAGACTGCTAAGGGATAAAAGCTGCAGCCCCAAGTCCTTGATCTCAGTCCTCACGATGCCATGGAGATGGGCTTGTGCTTCTACATCCATGAATGCTGAGGTGATAAATGATGCCATCTGCACACCAAGTCATACAGTTGCAGTTAAACAGTTTGGATTCCTCATGACAAGGGAAGGGCTTCTCAACCTCACACCATTGACATCTTGAACTGGACAATTCTTTGTTGTGGGGGATTTCCCTGTGCATTATAAGATGTTCAGCAACGTTTCTGACCTCTAATTACTAGATGCCGGTTGCAACCATCTCTCCTAGCAAGACAATCAAAAGTGTCTCAAGACATAGTCAAACATCCTCCCAGGACTCAAAATCATCCTTGGTTAAAAATCACTGCATGAGGTGAACTCCAAACCAAAAGTGCTGAGCTGATGGAATAAGGCTGTGGCCAAGTGCTGCTTACAATGCTGCTCTTGGGTTCCCAGCTCCGATTATACCAGGAGACAGGCTGTGCTTCCCCAGTCCCATAGTTTAAGAGCCCCACAACCAAGTCAAAGATTCTGTGGTAGGCAGGACAATGGTCCCCCAAAGATATCAGTGCCTCTGTTACCTTGTAAGGAAAATGGATCTTTGCAAATCTGATTAAATTAAATTAATTATTTTTGAGATGAGAGATTTTTCTTAGATTATCTGGGTGAGACCTAAATGGAACCACAGCTGCCTTTATAGAAACAAGTGTAGAAGGAGATTTGAGAGAAGAAAAGACACACAGAGGAGGAGAAGACAGTGTCACCACGGAGACAGAGATTGGAGTGATGCAGCCAGAAATTGAGGAATCTGGGCAGCCCCCAGAGGCTGGAAGAGGCAGGAAACAGATTCCCCCTACAGCCTCTGGACAGGGTGCTGCCCTACTGACAACACAATTTTGGCCAGTAATACTGATTTCAGATGCCTGGTCTCCAGAATTATTGTTCGAAGCCACCATATATTTGTGGTAATTTGTTATAGTAGCCACAGGAAGTTCATTCAGATCCTATCCCCGGATCTGACTCTGGTCCTGCTATATCCTTGTATGCCATTCTGCTCCTGTCTCTGTGAGATTTTCATAGTAAATTCAGCCCCAGTGTGTATGCTGTCTGGCTATTCACCTTGGTTTGCATGACACATTCATGAACAAATACTCTTAAATTAAGTATCTATTATATGTCAGGCAATGTTCAAGACCCTCAGGACACAGTGGTGAATGTAAATTTCTTTATTTCAGGTTGAGGGTGACAGTTGTAGGAAGGAAGAAGGAGGAAGAATAATACAGGAAATGAATAAACAAAACTAAGTAAACAATGAATAGAATAACAATTCAGAAACAAACCCAGACCTGTTGACAGAACATGACCATGCCTTGGGAAAAGCATGCCTTTTCCGTAAATGGTTCTGGTCAAGTGGATATAAATAAGGGGGAGGGGGAAGGAATTTTAACCTGTCTCACATTATGCTCCTAAATTAATTCTCTAAATGGATTGCTGATCTAAATGTGAAATGCAAAACAACAAAGCTTTTAGAATAAGACATAAAACATCTTCATAATTTTGAGTAGGCAAAGGTTTCTTAAGCATGTTACAAAATATGCTAGGCATAAAAGAAAAAATCCAGTGTACTAGGCTAATTTAATATATTAAAAAGGTCTCAACCTCACTAGTCATCTTAAAAAAGCAAATTAAAACTATAGTGATGTACCACTACATACCTATCATGGCACCATGCTGTCCCTCCAAAGAGAGGATGTGTAGTATGAGTGAACTCCATCTAGAGCATGTTTCAAGGTGTTCTCAGTCACAGGCAGAGTGAGCTCCAGGCCTCATTCCTTTCTTAGCTCTGCTCCCACCCAATTGCGATATTCATCCCATGCTTGCTGTACACTTACATTGTAGAGCACTGAAGATTCAGTGGCCAATAAAACAGACATGAATCTTAGTGAAAACTTATAAAATTTAATGAAAACTCAATAGTCAACAAATAAACACAATCCCAAACATACAATTACAAATGTTGTACGCTATGATGGGAAATAAAGTGTCTGTGAGACAGAACAATATGGGAGGGGAAGAGCCAGTTTAAGCTGGAAGGTAATCAGCAAGGGCAATAGAGGAAGTGCTATCTAAGCTGAAAGATGAAGAGAAGACTAGAAAGAAAAGCCCTCCAGGTAGAAGTAAGCATAAGGCAGGAGCACGGCTTAGAATAGCAGAAACAGGGGCAGTGAGGGTGTCAGTGGTGAGTCAGTTGACAGTGAGAGGAACTGAAGCTCTAAGGTGGAGCAGGGGTGAGGGGTGAGGGAGTCCTACAGGTCTTTGCAGATTATTTATGACTGAATTTTATGTTAAGTGTACTGGAAGCCATTATAGGGTTTTAAGCAGGAAAATAATATAGCTTGGTTTAGTTGTTTTTTTTTTTTTTTTAATGATCCTTCTGGCTTCTGTGTGGAGGATGAATGGAAGGGAGCAAGGGTGGAAAGCTGGAGACTAATTAGGAAAATGTATCCACTGTATAAGTGGGAGATGAGAGAGGCCTGGGTTCGGAGGCGGACCCTGGAGATGGGGAGAAGTGAATGAGTCAAATTATATTTTGGTGATAGAACCAATCTGTTCTATGGATTGAGTATACGCCTCGGGTAAGAAGAGGTATTCATGTTTTCTAGGTCACAGAAGACAAGCAGCTAATGTGTATGATATCTTCCAATCATGCATAGGAATTGTGATCACTCAAAGACAGCACAGAAACTTACCCTGAAAGACCTTCTGAATCTTCTCCTTCTTAGGAAAACGCTAGGATCAAACTATAGTTCTGTGGTTTTAGATACAGTGGTTTTTGTTTCTCTTTTAAAATCCTCTGAAACAATTTCAGGAATAATATCTAAAACATTCCTGTATTAAAAGCATGTACTTACATCTAACCTAAATCCCTTATGTCGTAAGGGTTAAATTAAGTTTCCTGTTGGAAAATGGCTTCCTTTTTCCCAGCAGGAGGCAGTGTGATATTTTGGCAAAAATCTGGAAACCTCACTTCTCACCTTCTCCTCTGAGGCCTCTGTGCTGAGAATCCACTTTATCTCCCATCCATGTGACTGCAGGAGGAAAAGACCATCTTCCTTAGGCTGCTTCTGAGGAGGCTATTAAAAAGACAGCTTTACAAGACGTTTATAGTGCTCCTGATCCTAGAGGGCAGGCCTGCAGGGCCTGGCAGGGGAGTGCGTGTGTGTGTGTGTGTGTGTGTGTGTGTGTTCTGGATGAGGCTGCTGTCTTCAAATCCAGATGGCCCATGATGTCACTGGAAAAAACCCTGAAATGTGCTACAAGAAAGAACTTTTTTATGGTTCTCTGTGTAATGTTACCATACACTAACCTTGAGGTGGGAGAAAAAGGAACTGAAACTTTCCTGCTCCCCACAGCCTGGCCCATCTGTCACTTTGGACTGCAGGGAAAGGAAGGGCTACAGGAAGGGAAGGGATTAGGTGGGAAGACAGAAAAAAGCAAAAGGACAAAGGGAGTTGAGAACTAAACCTCTCGTCTTTATACTGCCTCTGTGTCTTGTCAAAGGGTCCTTAGCATACCAGAGGACAGCTCTTCATCTACATGTGTGACGCTCCTAGTAGACTAGATTTGAGATCAGCGTCCCTGCTGTTTGAGATCAGAGTCCCTGCCTTACTTACCTCTGAAACCTTGGAACCAAACACAAGGTCAATTACACGATGTTTTATTCCTTCACCACTGAACCTTACATAAGCAAGTGTTTGTGGTAGAACTTTGGGCAAGGTTGAGGTATATAGCTTGCTAATACAAGCATGTAAGATTTTAGAACTGAATACCATTCAGAGTCTTAAGTTTAGACTCTATGCTTATATCTAAACCATCTGTTTCTCTTCATGTCCAAGAAAACCTTGTCCAGAAGGAGGAGAAACATGATAGACACGTTTTCCTTAAAAGCAGTGTCCCTGCTGTTTGAGATCAGAGTCCCTGCCCTACTTACCTCTGTAACCTTGGGACCAAACAAAATGTCTATTACGCAATGTTAAAAGAGTGGAGTTCTACAATGGAGCTACATTATTAAAGGCCATAGAAGCAAGAATCAGGAGAAAGAAAGAAAGGAACTATATTTTATTTGGTGTTTCATATGTGTTACACATCATAATAGACCATTTGGATACATTTTCCTTGCTGCTATTGTTTGAAGTAGAACTTACCAACCCCACTTTACAGAGGAAAAACCTGAAGCTTATAGAAAGTAAATCATATGCCCAAGTACGGGCAGCAAGCACAGGCAGCATTCAAGCTCAGATCCAATTGATTCAAAAGCAATTCCCACTAGTACAGCATGCCCTCCTCAGCAAATGACTACTCCCCATTCTTCCCCACCTCAGACAGAGGACAGAGAGAAAAAGTAAGCTATATGTGGGAAGAAGTGGGCTGAAAATGTGAATCCTAACTGAGTACTCATTATAAGTGAATCCACTGTAACACAATATAGTAGACAGTGGATGCTTTTAGGGATACTTAGAGTTGGATTTCTTATAACTTTCTTGCCATTTCTTTAACTTTCACTAATTGTCTGAGTTTCTGTAACTTTCACTGAACTGAAAGCAAGTTCTAAAGAGCCTAAGTTACTCAAGTAGTGGTGTATGTAGTGGGAAAGGATAGCTTACAGGGAGAACCATTCTCTACTTAGATTAAGGATAAACCATGTCAACTTTGGTTCTTCAACTAAAAACCAAATCAGAATGAAAACTAACATAAAATAAATGATCAGGAGTGACTCTGTAAACATTTCATAGTCAAACAGGAAGAAAATGATCCTGGTTTTATTCCTTCACCACTGAACCCTACACATGCAAGTGTTTGTGGTAGAACTTTGGGCAAGGTTAAGGTATATAGCTTGATAATAATACAAGCATGTAAGATTTTAGAACTGAATACCATCCAGAATCTTACGTTTAGACTCTATACTTATATCTAAGCCATCTGTTTCACTTCATGTCCAAGAAAACCTGGTCCAGAAGGAGGAGAAACATGCTAGATTTTACAGCAGGTTAATGGCAGAAGTAGCACAGAAACCAGTGGTTGTATCCCCCAGCTAAGAGATCTTGTCACTCTCTTAAGAAGACATATAAGGCTTTGGATGCTAGCTCTACCCCTGCCACTCTACTCTGGCAATTATAAAAGCAATCTTTCAAGCCAGTGTGTAAACTGGTCATCAAAATTTCTGCATGTGCTCAGCTAAAATGCCAAGAATTTTTTAACATTGTCCAGGTGACATCAAAAACTGTAGAAAGTTTTGAGAGTAGTATGAGGATATTTTCCTCTTCTAGGGGTATCAGGGGCATGTTACAGAGGACTACCAGGCTTGATAGGAAATTCTAGCAGATATTTCCTTAAAGACCAACATGCCACATACATGTATTTTTTCATGGGATTATGTAATAAAACTATCTTATCATCTGGCATCAAAATTCTTTTTAAAAAGGGAACACTCTCTATTTGGAAAAATACCTTGCTCTGTGCTTGGAAATAAAGGCAGGCTATTAAGAGCCTACGTATTTTAGGGTTCAGAATTTAATAGGAAATGATACAATTACTCTGCCCTAGATGAAAATAAGAAATTTGTTTTTTTTTTTTTTTTTTTAAGAGACGAAGATGGAAAGTTAAAATATAAACAAAGGAGGGAGAAGAAAATAGGTGTCATGTGGAGGACAAAAACAAGGGAAAAAGAACCTTATTGGAACCAAGGGTGAACACCAAGGATAATTCAGAATGGAATTATCAATTCTATTTTCTTTATTGTGTGACACTTTCTTGTTTATTTCTTTATTGTGTGACCCTTTCTTGTGACACTATCACTGTCCAAACTTTTAAATAGCATTTTGTATATTCATGAATATTTTGTGTGAGTCATAATTCCTGGTTTTTGTCTATTTGTTGGAGAAACTAGTAAAAGTTGACATGAATGGAATAGACAGCAATGCAGAAAAAGAAACCTGATTCTGCCTGTAGTGTGATATTCATTCTACACTTACTGAACAGCCTCACTGCAGAAAAAGGAGTAAAAAATGCTTCCAATGGATATTATGAGGCCAACACAATGCTGATATTAAAACCTGATAAAGACATAGCAAAAAATTAGCATTACAGACCAATAGTACACATGAACACAGATGCACAAATTCCTGAGAAAGTGAACAAAATAATTACCAAAAGGATAACATACCCTACCACGTGGGATTTATTTCAGTAATGCAAGGCTGGTTCAACTTTCAAAAATAAATCTATGTATTTACCACATTAGTAGACTAAAACAAAAAGCATATGATCACCTCAATAGGTTAGAAAAAACATTTGACAAAATTCAATGTCAATTTATGATTTTTAAAAATCCCTGAGAAAACCAGTAATGTAAGAGAACTTCAAAAGTCATGACTGACATCATAATTAATGAAGAAAGATGTAATGATTATCCCTGAAGGTTAGGAACAAGGCAAGAAGGTCCACCTTTAATACTTGCATTTAATATTGTGCAGCTATCCCTAGCCAGTACAATAAAGCAAGAGAGAAAACTACAATACATAGAGTTTAAAAAGAAATAAAACTATCATTTTCATAAAAAATTTTATTGTTTATATGAAAAATCCTAAAAACTCTACAAAGAAACTATGAGAATAAATGAATTTAGCTTATTTGCAAGATGCAAGATCAATATATGAGATCAATTGTATTTTTGTGAAACTAGTAACAAATAATTAGAAAAATGAATTTTAACATTAACATGTATAAAGCATCCAAAAACATGAAATAGGAATAAGAGAATAAAAGACCGGAAATACAATACACAGAAAATTTCAAAGCATTGCAGAGAAAGTAAAGAAGATGAATATATTTGACATTTAATGAAGTCAAAGATTCATTTTTAAGGTGTCAGTTGTCCTCAGTTGATCTACAACACAGTCTAATCAAAATGCCAAAAAGGTTTTTCTGAAGAAATTGAAACTAATTCTAAAATTTACATGAAAATAGAAAGAAATAGCCAGAAGAATCTTTAAAAGTAAAAAGAAGCTTGGAGTTTTATACTATCTGATTTCAAAATTTTCTATAAAGCTACAGCATACACAAAATTAATTGAAGGTGAATTCCATTCGTAAAATATAAAATCATAAAAATGTTAAGGTAAATATAGGAGAGTGTCTTTGTCATCATTGAGCAAGCAAAGATTTCTTAGATAGGCCATACCAAGCACTAAATATAAAAGAAATAATTGCAAATTGGATCTGCTTAAAATAAAAACTTATTTGCAAAATCAGCAAGACAGCAGCATGGAAGTAGAAGTTTCTAGTCCCCATCTATCCTCTTACCAATTTGACAATCATCCACAGATGAAAATATCTTCACAAGAGCTCCATAATATAACCCACACAGTGCATCACTGAGAGAGATCCCTCAACCTAAGAGTTCTCCCATGGGGGAAAAGTGAGAGTAAAGTTAATGTCCAGCTATGTTGCAATCCTAGGCACAGAACCAGGAAAGTGAGAGTGAAGTGAGTATTGAACTTTGCCATGATCCCAGACAATGGGCCCACTCAATTGTGGACACTGGCACCAGACCTGCTAGCCATGAATTCCTGGCATCAGGTCCACTTGGCAGCAGGCAGGCTTGTCCAAAACCCTTAACTGGGATGACTGGTGAAGAGCTTTCCATACATAAGTTAGTCTGTAAAGTCTGGAAGGGATGATGACTTCTTCAAATAAACAGATCCCAATGCAAGTCCACAACGATTATGAAGAATGAGAGAAACATGACACAATGAAAGAAACAAAATAAAGCTCTGGAGACAGCCCTAAAGAAATAGAGATCTGCAAACTACCCAACAAGTAATTCGAAATAGTCACCTTTAGGAAGCTTACTGAGCTGCAAGGAAATAAAGATAGACGACAAAATGAAACAAAAAATGCATGAACAAAATTAGAAGTTCATCAAAATTGTAGACATCATTAAAAAGAAACAAACAGAAATTCTGGAGTTGAAGAACACAATGACTGAACTGAAAAATTCAATAAAGAGCTTCAACAGCAGATTCAATCAAACTGAAGAAATGATCAATGAGCTTGAAGACGAGTCATTTGCAGTCATACAGTCAAAAGAACAAAAATAAATAAAAGAATAAAAGATGAGCGAAGAAAGCATTTGGGAATTGTGGAACACCATCAAGTGAGGTTATGGGACACCATCAAGTAAGCTAGCATATGTATTATAATAGTACCAGAAAGAAAAGAGTGACAGAAAGGAGAAAATAGCTTATAAGCTTATTTAAAGATACAGTGACTGAAAAATTTCCAAATCTGTAGAAAGAAGTGAAAACCCAAATTGTTGAAGCCGAAAATCCCAAGTAGATTAAACCTAAAGGGGCCTACATCAAGATATTATAATTAAATTATCAAAAGTCATAGACAAAAAAAATATTGAAAGCACAAGAGCAAATGACTTGTTGCACACAGGGGAATCTGCAGAAGACTCTCAATAAACGGATATCTCAGCAGAAAAAATGCATGCCAGAAAGGAGTGAGATGATATAGTTAAAGCTTAAATTAAGAAAAAAACCTTGTCAACCAAGATTTCTATAACCAGCAAAACTATACCTTTAAAATGAAGGAGTGATCTACACTTTCCAAGACAAACAATAAAACTGAAAGAGTTCATCACCATTAGATTTAATTTACAAGAAATGATGAAGGGAACTCTTCAAGTTGAAGAGAAAGGCTCCTAAATAGCAACATGAACACATGTAAAAGTATAAATCTCACTCATAAAAAATATAGACAAATGAAGAATTATATAATAATGTAATGGTGGTGTGTAAATACTTTTAATGCTAATATAAAAGTTGAAATACAAAAGTATTAAGAAAAAATATAACCAAAAATATTGGTTAATGTATAAAAAATATAAATAAGTGAATTTCAATATTGAGAACATAATGTGGAGGAAGTAGAGGGAGTAAATGTATAGAGTTTTTGTGTGCAAGCAAAGTTAAATTGTTACCAGTTCAAAATAGACTCATAACAATATGAAGTTTTATACAAGCCTTGTAGTAACCACAAAGAAAAAAACATAGTTGATACAAAAAAGATAAAGAGAAAAGAATCAAAGTAGGTACGATAAAAATGTATCAAATATCAAATGAAGACAGCAGGAGAGGAAGGGATGAACAAAAGAACTACAAAGGAGACAGTAAGCAATTAAGAAAATGGCAAAGGTTAGTCATTTCTTGTCAATAATTACTTTAGCTGTAAATGTAAATGGATCAAAATAATCCATCAAAAGACATAGAGTGGCTAAATGGATAAAAACAAGATCCAACCATATTCTATCTACAAGAGACCTACTTTAGATTTATGGACATACTGAAAGTGAAAAAGGTATCCTATACAAATAGTAACTAAATAAAGAAATGGGGTATATATACTTAGACAAAATAGACTTTAACTCAAAAATTGTTACACAAGACAAAGAAGGTCATTATATAATAGAAAAAGGGATCAAATCAAAAGGAAGATGTAATAGTTATAAACATATATGCATTTTCCCCCAGGTAGGTTAAGCTCAAATAAAACCTCAGCAGGCGAGGCTCTGATTAAATAGATTCCCCGGAGGACAGGTTTTGTTAAGAAAATGGAATACTCTGGTGTATTTCAAAATTGGTCCTTTTACCCTACCCCTGCAGGAGTTGCAAGGGAATTTTTCTTTAAAATTCACTGTGAGGACCTAGTATAGATATTGTAAGTAAAACTCACAAAATTATGGGGATCCCTGCTATGACTAGGTCCTCCTGGAGTTTCTAATTTTCAGAGTTGTCCACACTAAGCCTCTAGCAATTTGTCAATTACAGTTTAGGTTTTCCTTCCCCAGTATTGGTTCTCTTGGAGGTTTCTGCTTTGCTAAGTTACAAATCTCTGTTTCTGCTTATCTGTATCTCCAATTTTGGGAACAGCCATTTGCCTGTGACCTCACTTCTCTGACAGATTTAAGAAGAGTTGAACTGTCAATTTGTTCAACTTTTTACTTTTTAAGATGAAGTGATGACTTCTAAACTTTCTACATCTCATCTGGCTTGATAATCCTCTTTTGCCTGGAATAGTACTCTCTTGGAATAGCAATTTTTAAATATCAAGGTATTTTATGCCAATTGGACACATTTTTTAGTCTGTCATGTTCAACTTGCAGGCTTTAAGTATAAAATCTCCATTGTGATCCACACAGGTTTGTTAAATCTCAAAGCTCCAGGAGAGCACATTTTATCAGTAAGCTCTTGGGGAAGGACCCTGCAGTGCTAGCGGCCCAGAAGTGGCATTTCTCCTCCTCCCAAACAGTCTCTTCTCTGAGCTTAGGTACAGTGGTCAGAAAAATTGTAGAGAACCCTTAATTTTGGTGGATATAAACTTGAACCATGGCAAAGTTGTCTGTGCTAACTTTCTGTTAGAATCAAATATTCTATTTGGTTGCAGTATGCAATAAGTTTGTGTCTTTAACCAGTTTTTCATATGGAAAACTGAAAAAGAAGAATCAAGATCAGTTTGACTTTAGGGGAGTGTAGTGTTAATGTGATATCAAACTCTAGATTGAAGTACAGGCCAGGCAGGCCGGCAGGTAGGTTATCAGTTCTAACGATGTGCACACCTATACGAAATAGTATTTAAAATGTGTAAGTCTGAGAACATTGTGTGAACTCTTATTGCATCTTCCTACAAAGATCTGGCTATTGGGTCCTTTGAATAGTCCAAGATAGACCAGGTTTCAAGTGTAAGAAAGAAAGCGCAGTGATATGTAAAGACAAAATTAGAAAATGAGTAGATTCAAGAGATCAGGGATAAGTTTGATCCTTTTGATGCTGACTATGTGACCCAATATAGGGCTTCCATATTTTTGGGGTTGTGGTTTCATATCTATGCAGTAAGAATCTCTCTTCATGATTGTTAAATTGGTCCCTGACTACATCCCATTTGTAGAGCCGGAGTGCTAGCCACATGAAGAGGAGAGAATAGAGCCAAGAATAGGAGAGAAGGGTAACCCTGGACTGGACCGAGGGAGACTGGAAACAGCATTATTAAATGGGCGAGATCAAAGTATAGCTTCAGAGGGAAGCCACAGATCAGAGCCAAAGGAGAAATATTTATTCCCAAGTCCAATATATTAGTGTAAACTGAATAAGGAAAATAAAAGTAGTAGTTAGGCACCAAGAAGGTCAGGGAGAAGTTGGAAAGCAGATTGTAAAAATGAAGTATTGGTTCAAGACATACATAAGCCATGTAGGTGAACAAGGTGACAAGGGCCTGTGACTGCTGGAAACAAGGCAGCTAAATCAAGAGGGTAGGGCAGAGTTGGCTCTGACTGGGTCTTTTCAGGGAACTGATCTAGAAACTCCATAACTCTAAGTGCATGGTAAGGTTTGATGAAAGTAATTTCAGGATAATACATAATCTTCTAAGTGATCTAGCTATATTCTTCATCATTATCATGGTTCGTCATCACTGCAGATGTTCATTCCTTGACCTTATACCACATCCAAACCACTGGGCTGAGATTTCTGTCACCTTCTCTCTTGTGCACTTTCTGCCACTCCAGTTATCCCCACACCTCACACATTAAATAGTTTTAAAGTTTTATTTTTCAGGTTTTCTTTTTAGGAATAGTTTTATTAACCTGATTTCTGTTGGTAGCCTGTGGATTTTATTAATTTAGGCATAAAGTTTTTTCACTGTGTAAAAAGCACCTGGTAAAGTTGGAATTAGTGGGCTTTTTTCCCCTTTTATTTAAAAATTTACAGAATTGCTGTTAGGCAAAATTTGACCAAGTTGTTTTGCTGCAAAGGTAAATTTGGCTTATGATTGAAAAATTAAAACAGTTACTCAAACAGCAGGCTAGTAGCTGCTGGAAATGTAAATAGCATTACCAAAGGGTTCTTTCTTTTCTGTTCCTCTACCTGGTGGCTCATTTTAAACAGGTTCTTTTAAAAGTCACGCAAAGGATAATTACTTTTGCTTTCTCCTTGGCTTTTATGGAGAAAAATAAATGAGACTGACACATTCAGGCAAACACACACAATTTGATGTCACTAAAAATATGTTGATACTACCTTTTCTTTAGCTTGAGTTTAAAGCCTATAGTAAGAAGTCAGGTTGGTATAAACACTAGGGGGTCAGCCCTTCATATCAACAGGTTCTGCATCCATTGGTTCAACCAATCACAGATCAAAAATATTCAAAAAAATTAAAAACAAAAAATAACCACACAAATAAAAAAACAATATAGTATAGCAGCTATTACATTGCATTATCATTGTATTAGGTATTTTAAGAAATCTAGAGATTATTTAAAGTATACAAGAAGATGTGTGTAGGTTATATTATATAAATATAAATATATAAGTATTTATATTTATAGGGTTTATATAAAGAACTTGAGCATCCATGAATTTTGGTATTTTGGGGAATCCTGCACTCAATCCCCTGGGGATACCAACTGTACTGGAAGTTCTGTGTACACTTACATTTAATGATCCCTATTCCTGTTATCTAATTCTATCATTGTTACATCATTTATTTTGCTACAAAATCCACAATCTGTATAGGGCTCAGTAGAAATAGGTAATCTTTGCTCCTATGTTGTCACTGAACTGGCTCTTAGGATGGAGAACTGAGACATCTCATGGCTCTCTCACCACACATCTGGTGGCTGATTTTGGCTGTTGAGTCTCAGTTTCTATCCACATGTGCCTTTCCATGTGGTATCTTTGTTTTTGTTTTGTAGAGATGGGGTCTTACCATGCCCAAGCTGGTCTTGAACTCCTGGCCTCAAGCCATCCTCCTGCCTCTGCCTCCCAAAGCACTGGTATTACAGGCGTGAGCCACCATGCCCAGCCCACGTGTATCTATGTGTGAGCAAATTTATGCTGCCTCTAGATTCATTGACTTGTTTGAAGATTGAGCATCCAATGAGAGAGAAAGTCAAGACAGAAGCAACATTGCCTTTTGCACCTTGATGTTAGAAGTCAAGCAACATTACTTCTGCCACATACTTGATCAAGTCAGTTACAAAGGTCCACCCAGGTTTAAGGGGAGGGATATGAACTTTACTTCTCAGTAAAGGAGTGTCAATGCCACATTACATAAAGACTATATGACAGAATATATATATATATGAATCTAGAGGCAGCACAAACTTCCTCACACATAGATATATATACACACACATATATATGTATATATGTATATGTATTCTGGCCTATATAATTGAAATATATTATATATATGAAATATATTTTATATATATATATGACTATAATTGAAATATACAGTCTTCCACTGACCCAGGTGGAAAGTTCCTCTGTGGCTAAACTTATAAGGACACTGATGTGCAACTATTGTAATGCACATCAAAACATGGAGACAATTACCCTCTTAGTTGCTTACTGCCAATTATTCAGTTCCTTGCCTTCAGGAATCAAGTGGATTTTAAGAGAGGATGATGCATTCACTTTCCTTTTCCCATTCTAGAATGGCTGGTTTGCTCAGAGAAGGAAATTCTGCCTCTGTCCCACCAGGCCTTCCCCAACCCCATGCTTTTTCTCTCCATCAGGAAGGTTGATGCCCAGACAAAAGAATAGAGCCATGAGATAGCAACCCGGTTGTACCCTAAGCTATGTCCCTGGTGTTCCTACCTCCATAAGTGGAGAAGAGCATCTCAGCTCAAGAAGAGATCTGTCTTGAATTTAACAAAGCAAAATAAATATTTATTCCAAATGGTAGTTTAAACCACATTGTGTTTTTTCCCAATTTTTTTCTCTTAGGTTTCTGAGCCGGCTGGTAAACTAAGATACCGAGAAGTTCTGTGGTTCATACAAACTTTCAAGGCAGCTTTAATTTAAAACAGCATTCTTTGTTCAAAGTAGTTCAAACTACCATCTTTTTAGTTTTGCAATTTAGCTTGGTTACTGTTTTTTTCATTTGAAACTTCCTATAAAAGTGAATTTGGGAATCCAGATACCATTTTTTTTTTTTTTCTTAAAACAAATGAGAAATATTTGCTGAGTCTAGCGGTCTGAATCCAACTGTGTTTCTGAGACCTATACCCAATTTCCAAATCACTCTGTTCAACCGTGCTGTAAGTTCAAAACCAGTTGGAATGCCAGGGAATTTTAATTCACTTCAGACGAAATGGGACTTCCTGTTTTTAAGAAAATAAGGCTACAAATAAGTTCCAATGGTTCTTACAAGATAACAGATTTGAAAAGTTAATTATAAATTAAACAGAAACACATGTGTTCAACTTTCGATGCCCCCTAAATACCTTAAGATAAATAAGTGCTTAGAAATTAAGGAGTGGGAGTGGGGAGGAACTCGTTGCTGGATGCACTTAGAAGGAACAAGACAAAAATTCTTCACAGAAGACTGATGTACAATTGTTCTAAGCACAAACGGGAATCTCCTTTTCCAAGTCCATTTTTCCTATCACCAAATATTTATTAAAAGGAAAAATGCCATTGCACTTGCTCTCCCCTCACAGATTCCAGACCCTGGAAGCCTTTACCTTTTAAAGTATGGGGTCTGTTCAACATCAAGAGACAACCAAGAATTCTGACTTTTCCACCAATAGATGCCAATTTTCAATGAAGATATGAATGAACTACAAGAAACTTATATATTTAAGGTATACAATATGATGTTTTGATATGTTTATCTTGATATGCACATGCATAGTAAAGGGACTACTACAGTCAAGGAAATTACTATGACTCTCACCTTATATAGTTACCTTTCATTGTGTGTGTGTGTGTGATAAGAGGAAGGTATAGACTGACGGTTATGCAGAATGAATAAGTATAGAGATTTAATGTACAGCATGAGGACTATAGTAAACAACATTGTAATATATACTGGTAATTTGCCAAGAGAGTAGATGGCTAAGGTTTTCTTCAGCATCAGCATCCAGCTAGCAGATGAAGAAAAAACAGTGGATGGAGGGCTTTTATGGTTTAGGCCTAGAGGTAGTGCCTGCCTCCTCTATTCTCATTTCACTGGCAGGTGTGGTCAGTGGCTACACCTAACAGTAAGGGGTAAAGAAAAACATCGTCTTGAGATTTCAGCCTAACTGAGCATTCGGAGAACCAGTTTGTTGAGGCATTAGCCTACCTCTGACATGAGTGGTCAGTGTGACTAGACTTTAATCAGTGAGGGAGTAAGAAAGGGGAGAGGAAGGGTAAATAAGGTAAAGGAGAAGGTGGAGGAGAAATAGAAAAAAAAAAAAGAGGCAGGAGGGAGGGAAGGAGAGAGAGAGAGAAAGAGAGAGCAGAATAGAATAATTGTAGAAGTATGAAGTAGAAAAATCAGGCAAGGCCTTTTAGCCTGTTGTAAGCATGAAAACAATGTAGTCAGCTTTACCTTTTTAAAATACCTCTCTGCTATGGAGTGAACTTGACAGGGACAAGAGTGGAAGGTTAACTGACTACTAGAAAAGCTCACCTCAAAGATAACTGCAGTTTGCTGAAGGATATTGACAGAGGAGGAGGAGAAGAGTGATTGGATTTGAGATCTATTTTGGAGGTAAAGCCAACAAACATATAGATAATCAATAATGATTTTGGGAATAAATAAATTAATTAATGAATAAACAATAATGCTAAACATTTATCAAATACATCCTGCATCAGACTCTCTGGTAGGAGCTTTTACATGGATTAGACCATTTAATCCTTACAATAATCTTATAAAGTGGGTACTATTATTATCTCTACTTTTCAGATGAGGAAATTGAGGTCCAGAAGGTTAAAATAACTTGCTTGTGGTTATATAAATAATTTGAGGCCAGAAGTTTTTTCTAAGTCTGTATAGTATTTCACTATGTATAGATACCATATTTTATTTATCTGTTCATTCGTTGATAGACACTTAGGCTGATTCCATATTACAGCTATTGTGGATAAAGTTGAAATGAACATGGGAGTGAAGATACCTCTTTGAATTACTGATTTCAATTCCTCTAGGTATATACCCAGATGTAGAGTTGCTGGATTATATGGTAATTCTATTTTTAGTTTTTCACAGAATATCCATACTGTTTTCCAAAATGACTGCATTAATTTACATCCCCAGCAGCATGCAATCCTGTCATTTGTGACAATATGAATGAATCCGGAGGTTATTATGCTAAGAGAAATAAGTCAGGCACAGAAAGACAAATATTGTATGATCCCACTTACATGTGATATCTGAAAAAGTCAAACTCATACAAACAGAAAGTAGAATGGTGGTTATCAGAGGCTGGGGTAGGGGGATGGGAAAAGGGGAGATATTGACGAAGGGTACAAAGTTTCAGTTAGGTAGGAGGGATAAATTTCAGTGACCTAGCGTACAGCATGGTGGCCATAGTTAATAATAATGTATATTTTAAAATTGCTATAAGAGTGTATTTTAAACACTCTCACTATAAATAAATGACAGGTAGGTGTGAACCCAAAAGTATCTGAGACAGGTCTTGGTCAATTTATAAAGTTTTTTTGCCAAGATTAAGGACGAACCTGTGACACAGCCTCAGGAGGTCTTGAGGACATGTGCCCAAGGTGGTCATGGTATAACTGGCTTTATACATTTCAGGAATACATAAAATATCAATCAATACATGTAAGGTTTACATTCCTTCAATCTACAAGGGCAGGACAACTTGAATGGGAGACTTCCAGATCATAGAGGTAGATTTAAACATTTTCTGATTAGCAATTGGTTGAAAGCATCATTATTCATAAAAGGGAATGTCTGGGTTATAATAAGGGGTTATGGAGACCAAGGTTTTATCATGTAGATGAAGCCTCCAAGTAACAGGCTTCAGAGAAAATTCAGAGAGAACAGAGGTAAATGCTTCTTATCAGATTTAAGGTCTGTGTTGACATTAACACTGGAGTGGTATGACAAGGCATGTCTGACCCCTTTTTCCATCATGGCCTGAACTAGTTTTTCAGGTTAACTCTGGAATGCTCTTGGCTGAGAGGAAAGTGCATTTAGATGGTTGGCGGGTCTTAGACTTATTTTTGGTTTACATAGATGAGGTGATAAATATGTTAACTAGTTTGATTTAAACTTTCTACAATGTACACATATAGGAGAACATCATATTGTACCCCATAAATATATACAATTATTATTTGTCAATTAAAATTTTATTAAAAATAAATAATAATTCGATGATAAGCCAATACTAGAATATAGGAATTCTGATTTCAGGAACCCATACTCTACTGGCCCTAAACAAGCCACAGTTGTCCCCTAAAAGTAACAAGCCTATTAATGATCATCTTCAAATGACTCCAAACTCCCAGCCTACCCTTGCGCCTAGCCCCAGCCACACAGAAAATTCCCAAGGCACAGAGTCAAATACTACACGTAAATACAAAGATATTGGAGGTATTTATTGTCCCCATTTTTTTGGGAGAGTTCACATCTTGTTTCTGAAATCCCTGCCTTTGGTAACTCTTGTTAAAGCCGGTTGTAATGTACGTGTAAGATCAATTGCTCAGAGGAGAGTCTGTTCTGAATTAGAAAATTGTTGCTGCTAAGGAGCCCCCGGGGGATGGGGAATTGGGGGAGGGGAGGGCTGCACATGGGTTCAGCATGGCAGGCCCCTATGCTGATAATGAATGGGGGAAACGTGGTCAGTAAGACCCACAGAAAGAAAAACACTTAAACCTCTTGATGAAAGGCCATATGAGAAGGTAAGTGTTATAATTCAACTGAAAATAAAAGCCCGCGGCAGGTTATCCTTCCTTCCAGGCAGACAGTTTGTGGGATTGCTTTCCTGCAGCTACAGTGGCAGTGATGGATTATCTGGGAAGGTGAAGCAGCTGAGCTGATCTACCCCCTCCTCTTCCACTCCCAAATTCCCCTCAGGCTACAGGGTTTCAGGGCAGCTTTAATCCCTCTTAGCCTCCACCCTCCCACGGATTCCAAGAGGAGTCCCAGGAGTTACTTAGGCCTGGATAGCATCCTCCCAAGCTGTTTCCTGAAACCCAAGTCTGAAAGACAGGAGTTGGCCCTCAGGTGCTTGCCAGAAGCCTCCTATTCATTACCCTGCTAGGAAGGATTGTTTGAGGAGTCTGGACCTAAGAAAGAGTGTTTTGATCTGGTCTTGGTTACTCAAGAGTGGCCCATTCAAGGAGTGTCTGGAGTGAGCTGTTCACTGCATGTGGCTCTCAGCCAGTCTTATTGGAGGATGTAATGTCTAGGATTGATTGGGGTGGACATGAAGGAGTGAGTCTTCAGTCCTAGTCACTTTTTGCCTCTGCTCTTTAATGAAGGCTTTGCTTGATGCTCTTCCTGCCTCATCCTTGTTCCCGTCATGATCAGCTTGAGTTGCCAGCCCTTTCAAAGCCATTTTATTTCTATTAGATACTCTTTGGATCCCTCCAAACCTTCCAAGAGCTACAGATATGTGCCTAGTTTGGGAATTCTAGGGCTTTTGGCGAAATATTTTTGATAAGGAGGTCATCCTGGAGTCTTTCCAGTCACTATAGATGGGTAGCTACTAAGCTTCCTGTTCAAAGACTGGCCAGAATCTCTAGACTTAAAGCAAACAGAGATAGTCAGAACTACAAATACAATTTATTTTTCTCTTATTATTCCTTGCTTTTGCCCTCTGCGCATTGAATACCGGATGCAATAAGTAGACCCATAGAAAGAGTGGGAAAAGGCAGAAGGTTCATGCCTCAAGGACCACTCTATAAGGGAAATCTGAATTGTGGATGGTGAACCTGTGTCAAGAGAAGATAATTCTCCACCAAGACCACTCAATCTTTTAGTGCCATTTATATTTATTTTGTAGGAAATTCATTTTTTCCTATTCCATGCAAATGTACACTTTTCTACCATATCAATTTTATACAACTTGGAATAAGAAATCCTAACCACACAATTGTCACTGTTATGCACTCTAAATCTTAGTATTAAAGAAACATATGGGTAGGATAAAATGGTATGGATTTTAGAATGGGGCAAACCTGGGTTCAAACTATACCACTTAGAACTGGGGCATTAAACATTTATATATTTTTTCAGTTATCAAATGTAGGTAACCCCTAACAAACTATGGCAAGGATTAAATGAGATATGTGAATCCCCTGATAATCATAAAATATCAGTGTCCTTTTTTGTTGAAGCCAATCTGAGTTAAACCCAAAAGAGAGTTGAAATCCTTCTTTCTTCAATAATTCCCTATAGTATAATTCCTAAGAAGCAAAAATAGAGATGATTGTTTTTCTTCCTAGCTACAATAGCAATATGATCTCTCGTGTGTACATAGTAAGTCATGCTTTCCAAAGAACATTCACATTCACTTTGTATCACATTTAGTCTTAGAACTATCCCATAAATACATTCTGCTTCAGCTTTAGATCAATAGCAGGATAACTGTGATTTAATAACAAAGAAACACAGGTCTTGGGACTAGTAGCTTAGAAGTGAGAAGGGGAGCAAGGAAGAGAGGAGAAAAAGAGAGAGAGAGAAAGAGAGAGAACATATTCTATTCCTGATCACCAAGACCTTGTATTCTAGTTGGGACACAAGGCGAACATGTACAAGAGCCAAGAAAAAATGCTTGCCAGCATGTGATTAAAAGAAGAATAAGTGAAACTCACAAATGTCCCACTTCTTTCGAGAAGGGTGAGAACAGTATGAACTGAAATAGCACAGAATATCCTGTGGCACATAAGCTTGGCCTCACAAAAAGGGTAAGCTGAATACCCAGGGAAGGTGAGCAAGTATAATGTGTTTGCAGCCAAGCCAGAGATCCTCAAGCTGCCTGCACATTAAAATCAGCTGGGGAGATCTTTTTCAATTTTGATGCCTGGTCCCCACCCCCAGAAATTCTCCTTTAACTGGGCTCAGGTTGAAGCCAGACATCAGAACTTTTCAAGTTTCTCTTAGTGGTTCCAATATGAATCTAGGTATTGTATTGTACTGTATTATAGATTTGACCACTTCCACAGAATAAAGTATGTAAATCTCTCATGATAAAAGAAAAACATATTTGTGAGAGTTAGTTTAGGCGGTCAGGTTTTATTTCTTGGGTTTTCTGTAAGTCTTCCTGAACAAAGGTTTGTGATAGTTATTATAAATTATGTATCTTGAAAAGGTGTCATCTAATCCCAATTTCATAAATTCCTGCTACATCATGTTCTTGTTAAGTAAAAATATTGGGATGAAGGTACATTTTGACACCAACCGGGTATTTGGCTTTAGTGCAGGGTCTAGGCTTCAGTTTCTTCATCGATTTATTATATAGAGGAGATCAACTAATTCAGAATTCTTCAAATTGGGCTCCACAGAGAATTCCATGGAAGGGCCCTGGGGTCCGACTTGAGGAACAAAGACCACATGTCGGCTTCAACCAGAGAAGCTCTATTTCTGTCTATTTTATACACCTGGCCTCTAAGAAAATTCATTTGAAAAAAGAATGAGGCTGGATGTCAGCAAAATGGCAGAGTAGGCAGCTCCAAACATTTGTTCCACAAGAGCACTATTCACAATAGCCAAAAAGTGGAAATAGCCCAAATGTCCGTCAATAGATGAAAGCATAAACAGATTGTGGTGTGTACATGCAGTAGATTATTCAGCCATAAAAAGAAATGAACTGACATATGGTACAATGTAGATGAACCTCTAAAACATTAGGCAAAGGGACAGAAGCCAGACACAAAAGACTACATGTTGCATGACTCTATTGTGTGACTATCTTAGTATAATTTTTGCTAAAATAATACCTGAGACTGGATAATCATAAAGAAAAGAGGTTTTTTTTTGAGCCCACAGTTACAGGCTGAGAAACTTAAGTCATGGTTCTGCTTCTGGCAAGAGCTTTTGTGCTGCCTCACAACATGGCAGGGAGGGTCAAAGGGGAAGGAGACACATGCAAAGAGGGGAAACCTGGGGACATCCTTGCTTATAAAAACCCCCTCTGTTGGGAACTAATCCATGAGTCTTGCAATAGTTGAGAACTCAGTACTGTGAGAACAGCACCAAGCCATCATAAGGGGTCTGGCACCATAACCCAGACACCTCCCATTAGGCCCCTCGTGAATATATGGCAATAGCTCTGGCTGCAGAAGAGTCACGATACTGCCTTTCTGGCAATCAGATTTCAATATGAGCTTTGGTGCAATCAAGCAAACCATATCCAAACCATAGCAGTGATATCCAGGAGAGAGAAATCCATAGGGGCCAAACACAGGCTGATGACTGGTAGCGGTTAGGAGATCAGAGAATAGGGAGAAACTGCTGAATGGGTACAGGGTTTTACTCTGGAGTGGTGGAAATGTTTTGGAAGTAGGTAGAAATGGTGTTTGCACAACATTGTAAATGTACTAAATGCCACTGAATTGTTCCAATTAAAATGATTAATTTTGCCTGATTAGTTTTTTTAAGGAATGAGAACTGTTGGGCCAGATGATCATTAAGGGCCATTTCAGCTCCAAAATTGTATATTTACGATTCTATGAAATAAATATATTTTTAAAGTATAATAAATTACAAGGGAAACATAAAGAAGGTGCTCCGAGTGTTCAAATGAAGAGTTGCGGACATAAAGGAAAGCTTCAAGACGAAGGAGGCATTTGCAGCAGGTTCTGGAGGACAGGAAATGTTCTCCATGGAGATAGCAGGAGAGCTTCCTGCAAAGATGTGGAGACAAGAACTTGTGAAAGAGCTATTGGTAAGAGAATTAGGTCCATTCAGGGGATGGGGATCCAAGGCTGAAAATGTGGGTCAGAAATATACAAGGAAGAACTCCAATATGTTCAAACTTCATTTGGATTCAAAGAAATGGTCTGTAAAGGTTTGGAAGTAAACAAGCTATACAATTGGAATTCTACTTTACTGTGCTGGTAACAGAGCATAAGATGAAAGCTGTAGACAGGGCGCACAGCAGTGTGTTTAAGGACAAGGATTCCGAAGCCACACCACCTGAATGTCAATCCCAGCTCTGCCATACTCAAGTCCAGTGAACTTGGGCAGGTTACTTAATTTTTCCTTACCTCAGTTTCATCCTCTGTAAAATAAAAACAATACCCGCCTCATAGAATCGTTGTGAGGATTAAATAAATTAATACAAGTAAAGTGCTTAGAATAACACATAGAGCAGAATAACTGCTTAATAAACGTTAGCTGCTATTTATTGAACAATAAAGAAATGTGTGTTTGGAAAACAATGGACATAGTGGCAAGAATCAGACCTGCTGGGCTGCTATTCTATGTTTGTTGTGAGTGAAGAAATACTTTGTGTGAAGTCAGTGGTACACTGAACTTAGGAGATTGCATTTTTAGACAGAATGTTTAAGCAACAGTAAATATCGGACAAATAAGCTTTGGAAATCTATTGGGGCGTCAGTAAGAGAGCACTAACTAGAAATAGATAAGAGAAGAATATTATCAGGATGATGGTCTTTGAAAAAGAGAAGGATATTATTAAGATGATGACCTTTAAAGGTGTCCTCAGGTGACCTGGGGAACTTTCACATGCCCAAATTCCTCATGAATATGTGGCAATAACTCTGGCTGCAGAGAAGTCATTACTGAAATACCTCAGTACAAAAATTTAGAGGAAAACCACATGGGGTGAAGCAAGGTCTGGCAAGAAGCTGTTGCATTGGTTGGGAAACCTGTTTGTATCAGCAAGACTGACTTAGTGTTAGAACTGAAAGGAACTGCGCTGACGTTGAGGTCAACTTCTGAATTCAGAGAGGAGGCCGCACCTGAGGTCACATCGTGGGAGGCACCAGCTGCTGGTATTGATGGTTTCAGATTCTTCAGTAAATTCACCCCCCAAGCAAGAATTCAAGCTCTTTGCATCAGTCAACAAATCTATTGTACACCTTTTATGTGCCAAATGATGTAATTTACAGGTATGTGGTGATTACAAAAAAGGAAAAAGGACATACAATCCCTGACTTTGTGGGCCTTCAGTATAGGAGAGGAGAAAGAATTAGTGCTATCATGTTTCAGAGGCACTTCAAGTCAAGGTGTACAAAACTGAATTCCAAAAGCTATATAATTGAAATCATACATCCCTCTCAGCTTATTGTAGTTTTTCTTTTGTAGTAAATTCTATAAACCTAAGATTCATCATTAACAACTGTTTCTCATTACCCCCACATCTAATGCATCATAAAAGTCTTGTCCATTTTGCCTCTTAAATATATTTTTAAATCCATTCACTTTTTTTCATCTCCACAGTCCCAGCCTGTTTTTAGTCACTGTCTTCTGGGGCATAGCAACAGCCTCCTTACTGATATTCCACATCTGCTCTGTTCTCTCTCCAGTCCACTCGTGACTTAGAGGAATGCACGAGACCAAGTGCAAAATCCTCCATTTTGCGTACAGGTCCCTTCCTCATCATCTGCTAACCGCCTAAATCTCCAACCTCATCATTTTCCTGCCACACTGGCCTCTTCACTTCTTCAAATTTGACATGTGCTCTGCTGTCACAGGTCTCATGAAGGCTGTCCTAATCTGACCCACTCATCTCTTAGTCAGCTCCAGTTCATTCTCAGGATCTCGGCTCAAGTATCACTTCCTTGGAGGAATCCTCCCTCACTCATTGGCCAGATCCGACCTCCCTGTTGATGATTTCTGTTAGCATTGTGCTAACCAATAAGCAATCGTTTTCTTAAACTTATTCACGCATAAGTACTCAACAATAAAAAATGTGGCATAACATTAATACAGTGAAAAAATACTATTTTCAGGGTAACTAAATAGCACAGCAGCATCATCAGAATAGCTGTATCTGATGTTAAACAGCGGCAACAACAAACAACAGCAGGCTTTCAGTCTCCACCTACAATGCTGTGTTTTAATGAAAAGGCTAACTGTACACTGTTTTATTTGTTGAGGTAAGAAGAAACATCAAAAGCAGTTGAGAGACCAGAAAGTGGGTCCTCTAGGGATAAAGAGGCATCCTGCAGGATGGCTTTTTGAAATGTTTCCTCATGTGCCTCATTAACAACAATTTGTCTCAGAAGTCTCTCTGTGGTTTTAGAAACTGACATGATTTCTTGTTTTGTTATGAATGTGTGCTCTGGTCCTTCAATGAACCCATCACACATTTCATCATGTCATTTACAAACACTTTTTCTGCAGTGTTAACAATGTCATCTTTCTTGCCACTATTATCATGATCACCTTGATTCAGAACCAATTGGCTATTTCACCATTGGTCAATGAACAACTGGAGCATCATTATGAACTTACTGATGTTAAAACTTCTTAATAGCCTCGTCCAGCTTTTGTTTTTTTTTTCTTTTTTTTTTTTTTTATTTTGAGACGGAGTCTCGCTCTGTCGCCCAGGCTGGAGTGCAGTGGCCAAATCTCAGCTCACTGCAAGCTCCGCCTCCCGGGTTCACGCCATTCTCCTGCCTCAGCCTCCTGAGTAGCTGGGACTACAGGCACCCGCCACTATGCCCGGCTAGTTTTTTGTATTTTTTAGTAGAGACGGGGTTTCACCGTATTAGCCAGGATGGTCTCGATCTCCTGACCTCGTGATCCGCCCGTCTCGGCCTCCCAAAGTGCTGGGATTACAGGCTTGAGCCACGGCGCCCGGCCCCTTTCCAGCTTATTGATGGCCTTGAAAAGTCGACTTTTGCATATGTAATGGTGTCAGACATCATTTTTTTTCTCACTTGAGATATGGAATCATTCAAAGTCGCCATTTTGCTCATCATTATCACTAAACATAACTGCAGGCCAGAAGTTGTAGGAGGCATGCACAGTTTGTCTATACTTACTGTGTTCCATGTGTTGGCAATAGCATGTATGGTATCCTTAATGCTAAACTTTTGAGAACCTTCCACACCCTTGCCTCTGTTTATTGCTACGAGCATGCTGTTTAAGAAAGCTGAATAAACTGTGTATTGAAGGCCTGTGTTCTGACTGTGACCCATCACATGAGGTCAGGTGTGGAATTTTCCATGTGTGGCATCGTGTCAGTACTCAAAGTTTCAGATTTTGGAGCATTTCCAACTTCTAATTGATTGATTAGGGACACTCAACCTGTACAAGTTTTAAACCAGTATTTTAAAATAGCAGTGAGGAGTGACTTAGTCCATTTTCTATTGCTATAACAGAATAGCTGAAACTGGGTCACATTTAAAGAAAGGAAATTTCTTATAGTTCTGGAAACTGGGAAGTCTAAGGTGCAGGGAATGTATCCAGTGGGGGCCTTCCTACTTTGTCAAGACATGGTGGAAAACATCACATGGTGAGATACAGAAACTTTGCCAGTGTGTTTTTCTCTTCTTATAAAGTCACCAGTCCCATCATGGGGCCCCCATCCTGATGACCTTGTCAAACCCTAATTATCTCCCAATGGCTTACCTTCAAACTTCATCAACATATCAATCTGGAGATTGAGTTTCCAACACATAAGGTTTGGGGGACACATTCAAACCAGAGTGGTAAGAATTTTCATATTTTACTTCACTTAATAATTGCAATTATGTTTTTGCAACATTTTCAGACAGAAATAAAGTCCTGCCCCAAATTGCAGGATTCAACATGGCTGAGCCAGGGTTCAAACCCAGATGGGTCTGATTGCAAGGCCCAGACTTCTCATCATAAAACCCTCTAGATCCTTTCCTCCACCATATGGAAAACTCACGTGCATCTGGACAGCCTCTCACAAAAATAGCTTGGAGCCCAGGCCTCAACACTGACGTGGCATTAGCATTTTTCTTTTCATTCATCCCCAGATCTCCTTTCGGCTTGGCTTATTCTGACACCATATTTCCTATAGCATAGGAAATGCTGTGGAATATGGAAGCTTTCAGATGTGGACTTGATTGAAATGGGTGAAGTTTGTTTTCTTTTATGTTCTATTTCTCTCTCATGCCTTCATAAGTTAGTGGATCCAGATGGTTGGAATCACCAATTAAAAACAAAGAGAACACTAGGAAACTGTAAGAGAGAGAGAGAGACATACCAAGTGGCAATTAGGGATGAGACAGTTAAAATCGCTTCATGATGGTAAAGATTCTTTCAAGAAGAATGTGTGTGCAAATTATTTTTTTCCTTCTGGATTAATTTAGCATTAATAAATTGCCACCAGAAATCTTTATTTCTCTAAGAAAATGTATTATGGTTGTTTCCACAGTAATCAATGTGTGTCATTTAAATTATTAACTGGCTTATGTAAAAAGGTTGAAAAAGCCAAGACAGAGACTTCCCCTGGGCTTCTGAGCTTCTACATCTATTGCCGGGCATCGTGGGTGGCTAGTCCCAAGGCCGCTGCTTAGAAGGCAGACATTTTCAATGTCTGCCAGCCTCACCCTAAAGCAATGGAGAACTGAAGACTTTGCACCTTCGAAATATTTTGATCGCTCAGTTTCTTATATGGTAAGCATACATCAGTTATAAACCTCTCAACTGCTGGTTAAAAACAGAAGTAGAGAAGCAGAGAGGATGAAGAGGGGTTGGAGAAAGAGATTGAGGGAAAGAGGGAGGAGACAAACAAAAAGAGAAGGAGGAACAAGGAGATAGGAGAAAGAAGATGAAAAGGGGTAGAGTGGGAAGGAAGGAGAGGGAGAAAGAGGAGAAAAGACCTTAACCAGAAAAAACCAGGAAAAAGAAGTATATGCCACTTCAGAAAGAAATGCAGTTCTATTACTCTCAGACACCAGAACTATTGTGAATTAGGTTAATAATTACTTCCATGAACTAGAGTTATTAGTAGCAAATTTAGGGACAGCTCTAGAATGATTTGTAATTAGCTTTTGATTTGCTTATATCTAATAGAGAACTTTGGACATGTCTGAAAGTAGGTTTAGTCAAGTTTACAAAATCCATTTGTTTGGTTTTTTTTTTTTTTTTTTTTTTTTTTTTTGGTTTTTCTTCCATAGATGAACTTAGATAAACTTCAGCTAAACCACTTTCCAATTATCACTAATTCCAACTAATAAAATCCAAATGATTGAGGTCTGGCTGTGTTCTTCATTCTCAAAACAAACTCAGTTCCCCCTGTGGTTTTGTATTAAATGAAACTGAAACACAATGTCGAAGAGTGATAGAAAATGAATGTAACCTGTCCTTCCTTTAATCTTGCTCTACATCCAATCATGTGCACCTTCCCTCCATGTCGCTTCCCTGGGATCTGGCTGCCAGGTGTCACTTCAGTTACTGAGAACTAAATTGCCCACTGTCTTTCCACCAGAGGGTTGGCTTCTCGACGGCAAGGATGCTGTCTAACTTGGTCATGCCAGGCCTGGGACGTCTCAGGTCGTGATTCCGATTCATTGATAAACGTAGTTGACCTATCTGTCTCCTAGATTGACTTTTCCCATGGCTGCATATAATAGGCAGTGCCCCCTATTTACATCTAGATTCTTCTAGGTTGCCATCCTTGAACTGATTCTGCCATTAATGGCAACTTAGGACTATAGCTATAGTAAATGTTTCATCATCTGAGCTGGC
The DNA here is from genome assembly GCF_007565055.1 of Rhinopithecus roxellana. Lineage (NCBI taxonomy): Eukaryota > Metazoa > Chordata > Mammalia > Primates > Cercopithecidae > Rhinopithecus > Rhinopithecus roxellana. The sequence continues at coordinate 52,031,240 of NC_044556.1, read as the reverse complement.
CTGTGTCCTGGACACCACTACTGACCGTTTCTGTTCTGGTCTTGGCTCCACTTCATGATACTGCTTTCACAGCTGTCTATCCATCTAAGGTGTTCCTGCTAAGTTATTGATGATTAGTCACGAGACTTGCTTCAGCTGAGCTGCCAGAGAACTAGTATGTAGTTACATCTACATACTAGATGTAACTTGATGTCATAAAAATAGACAAAACTACACTTGTAATCTAAACTACTGGCTCTAAAACCTTGTGCATTAAGAATCACCTGGAGATTAAATTACTTGGCTTCAACTTCAGAGAATCTGATTCACTAAGCCTTAGTGGGTAGCGGAGTGGAGTGCCTGAGAATTCGCATTTAATGAGCTAAATGATGCTGATCAAGCGGTCCTAGACCACCTTTCAGAACCCAGACTTAACTCTTAGAGTCTTAGCCTCATTCTTTTCACTTCCAGTGTCTGTACATTTTTAATTTTTTGCAGACTGTCTACTTAATCTAGTTCCAGCATAAATTCCTGGGTTTCATTTTATTTAGCATGTCATATTATTTAAAATCAGGTCTGGCTAAAATGGCTGAGGCTGGGGGTAAGAGAAAGCAATTATAACCAGAAAGATAAATCAGAAAACAAGACTATTCATATCAGGGTACCTTGTTTTATATTTGTAATAGTTTTAAAAAGCTTAAAAATATTAAGCCGAGAAACAGAAGAGCATCTAAAGACCCAATTGCTTTTTAAACTGCATTGATGCATGTGTTTTGAATTCAGAATGCTGGAGCTAAAATGGTAGTGTCAGCAAAGCCACTCGACTATTGAGCCATTGTCTGGAATCTTCTGGTTGAGAGAGTCCCAGACCTGCTCTCAAAATCCTGCAAGTTGTCTGTGATCTCCAGGGCTATCATGAAGTTCTCAAAGCTAATTTAATTTCAGTTTAATTTTATTTAAATAGAGCAATTTCTGTTTAATAAAACATTTATAGTTCAATAAAAAAGATAAGTTATAAAATAATGTTGTATATTCTTTCTTTTAAAAATAGTCGATATATATTTGATTTGTTCTCTTTGTTTAGAAAAAAGTCTAAAAGCATATTCACTAAAATGTCAGTAATGATTTTCTCAAGAGTGTAAATGTAGATGAATACAAATTTTCCTTTTTCTATTCAGTGTTTTTTTTCTGAATTTTTCTAAATTAACATTTATTAATATGTAACAAATACAAATTAGGGAAAAACAAATCTCTTCCTGAACAGCACTTCTGAGTTAAACTTAATTTAAAATAGTTGGAAATTCATGTGCCATTTCTCAGCTCATAATCAATCTCACCACTTAACAAAATGTCTTTTAGTTTTTTTTTTTTTTTCCAGATTATTCCTCCTCACAGGCAATATACAAAAATATACCTGGAAAGACAAACCTCCCTTCTGTATTCTCTTTTGCTCTAGGTTAGCTTCCTTAGACATTTTTCCATAGGAACATTTTCTTCTCTGTGCATAACCCAGTCCACACAAAAGCATCATTTAAAAGTTTTCCCTCTAATTTTAATAATGCATACAAATTTATAGACAATATGGAAAAGATAAATAAAAATCACTCATAATTACACTAGCCAAAGTCATACTAAAATACTAGCAGACGTATTTTCTCACGTGTGTGTGTGTGTGTGTGTGTCTGTGTGGTTGAGTGTAATTTACTAGGCACACTAGAAGAAAATAGATTATTGGGGCCGGGCGCCGTGGCTCAAGCCTGTAATCCCAGCACTTTGGGAGGCCGAGACGGGCGGATCACGAGGTCAGGAGATCGAGACCATCCTGGCTAACATGGTGAAACCCCGTCTCTACTAAAAAAATACAAAAAACTAGCCGGGCATAGTGGCGGGCACCTGTAGTCCCAGCTACTCAGGAGGCTGAGGCAGGAGAATGGCATAAACCCGGCAGGCAGAGTTTGCAGTGAGCTGAGATTTGGCCACTGCACTCCAGCCTGGGTGACAGAGCGAGACTCCGTCTCAAAAAAAAAAAAAAAAAAAAAGAAAATATATTATTGGGCCAGGACAAAACTCTCTCAGTATAAATACAATAAAATAAAGCAGAAAGGAAATGGCTGATTTTTACATATAATGATTTTATTTGCTATTTTCCAAATATCTCAAACCACATTAAATAGCAAGTAACAAATTAGGAGAAATGTTTGTAACATACAAAATAAGGTTGAAACTTTAAGTAAAGACTCTAAAAATCACTGAGAAAAACATCAGGCCATCAAATAGAGATTAGGATAATGATTAGCCTGCTGTCTTCAAGATGACAAAATAAATGATTTCACTAAGATAGGATTTCATTTTTTTCTCATGTAAGAACAAAGAGGGTAGCAGCTCCCTCCAGGTAGCTCAGCTCCACGTAGTCATTGAGGTTTCCTTCATCTAGCTGCTCTGTTTTCTCTGGGGCATTGTTCGTTTCTGAATATTTAAGCTGGTTGCTGCTTCACCTGGTTCCCAAGCAGTGGCAAGGAGGAGAGACAACCTGAGCAAGGGATTTCCTTTTAAACAAGAAAAGAGAGTACTGAAGACATATCTTCAACTCCATTTCCATTTGTGAAAATCTGGCCATATAGTCTTACTTACTGCAAGAGAGCCTGGAAAATGTATTCTCTAATTGGGATCTTACATACCCAAGAAAAAGGGAGAATAGATTTTTGAGGGTACAACAAGGCTTTTCTAGTAAAAAAAAGGTTCAGAAAAGGATATGAACATATAAATATAAAAGACTCAATAAATGTAAAATAAAACAGTACAATGGTCATTTTTGGTCTACCAAATTGGTAAAGATTTCCACAAATGACAATCATTGCTGATGAGAATATAATAAAATAAGCATTTTCAAACATTGCTGATAAGAAGTGTAAATAGTTGTTACCTTTCTAGAAAGCAATTTGGCCATGCATAGCAAAAGATTTTTAAGTGTTTTCACTCTTTGATTCAGTAATTCATCCCAAGAAATCTAGTCTTACAAAATAATCAGAGATTAAGATAGAGAAAAGTAATAGACAAAGAAATGTTCCACAAAAAGAGAACTATAAAATAATGTATGCAACAACCACACAGTGGAATATTATGCAGTCAATAGAATAATACTTTGAAGCTTATGGGAAAATGTTTATGATGCAATGTTAGGAGAGGGAAAAGAATGATTCAAACTTCTGAATTAAGAATCATGTCAGCTTTGTTTAAAACAAATATATGACTAGAATTTAAAACACCACAATATAAGACTGCTTATATTTGAGAGACTTTTGCTTTCCATATTTATTTTCCATAAATAATATATTTTCTGCAATTATAATGTATTTTATAATTTTGTAAAACAGAAGATGCTATTTAGAAATTACCACACAAAGCAGAAGATAAGGTCCTAGGACTGTCAGTCCTGGGTGAAGAGACAGGACTGCCTTCAGGCTTCAGAAGACTTGGGATATACACACAAGAACATTGTTTTTGAAGAGGAAGTCACTGAGTCTGAAGGTATGAGATCTAAATAACCTCCAAGTTGTCTGCTGTATAATTTTATCTCTGGTACACTACAACTTTTGTGACATTTTTTTCTCTATTTTATTCATTAGGAAACTTTTGGTTACAAGTACCAGAAACCCAACTAAACATAAACCATTGAAACCATCATGAGGGTACAGAGCTATTTCATAGCATTCAAGAATTGAAACATTTCAGAGACTCAGCGAGGTGATTGAACCAAGGTCTAGAAAGTTGTGGAGACTTTGCCTTTGCTTTTTCCAGATATCTGCTTTGTTCTTCATTCTCTGTATAAATTGGCCTCCTCCTTTTCTCTCGTTCACATCATAGACATAAGATGTTTGCTGATGTGTCTCAACTGCAAAGAATAGCTCATCTCAAAGAATACTATTAGGAATACATCCAGGAACTGAATGTAATACCGTGTATGAATACATGCAGGAACTGGATGTCATTCATAGCTAGGCTTTGATGTTCTGTTAAATACAAATGAGTCCACAGAGCATCAATATCAGACAAGACCACTCTGTAACTGTCCTATAGCAGCTAAGGATTCTGAAGTGACACATAAAAAACCAAGATACTTTGTGGCCTTGTTTAAGCACAGACAAAAACAAGAACACTGCAAACCACATAAATAACCAAACATCCCTCCATTTTGGCTTATATAAGTGTTAAGAACTATATATGTTTGCGCTCCCCCAAAATTCATATGTTGAAGCCCTGACCTCCAATATCATAGTATTAGGAGGTGGGACCCGTGAGAGGTAATCAGGTTTAGATGAAGTCATGAGAGTGGGGCGTCCATGGTGGGACTATTGTCCTTCAAAAGAGACATGAGCTTCCTCTCTCTCCACCATGTGAAGACATAGTAAAAAGGCAGCTGTCTACCAGCCAGGAAGAGAGCCCTCACCATAATCTAACCATGCTGGCACCCTGATTAGGACTTCCAGCCTCCAGAATCATGGGAAATAAATTTCCATTGTCTAAGCCTTGGCATTTTGTCGTAGCAGCCCAAGCTACGGTAATAAATACTGATTCTTTTCAAATTGCGGCTTTAACTTCCTTCTAGTCTTTTCTCCTTCTAGATAAAATTCAGTAAGATTCCCAGAGAATTACCTTTCCTGACAGCATCCATCCAAGAGCAAAGCCCCACTTTCTTAATCTCTTCCCAAACTACCTAACATGAGTCCAAACACTGTAATAAGTTCTTTGGTGTCAACTTACTGAAATACCTCATGATTCTCCACAGCGTGCAGCCTCCTTCATTGCAAGGAGTAATAATAATTTATTCAACAACAGATATATTCCTGGCTGGAAAGCACTGACATAAAATATATAGAGAGAGAGGTTTAGAAAATATCTGTCTGCTAAGAGAATGTAAAGGCAATGGCCCTTCAGTAACCATGAGCACCCCTAACACCAAGATGTTAGATTCAAAATATCATTCTCCAATAAAAACAACAGGATTCCTAGAGAAATGGCTAATTCGAAGACTCAGAGAGTTAAAATATCAGAGGAACCTGGAACTTCTTATAATTCCAGGAGAGGAAGCATGGCTTTAAGAAAGAAATGATGGGCAGTTGTCCAAAGGACACAGGAGCCATCTTGAAGGGGCTCCTGGCAGCCAAATTTGAGATAATTTGAACAGCAGAATAATAAAGATAGTAATGGATTATAATCCATAGAATAAGATAAGGCTCTATGAGTCCATACTGACATAAACAAATAAATAAATATGTGAGAAAGAACAACTTTTTCTTACATTAGTATTCCAACTAATACATATAATTATTGTTTGACAAACAATAAATGTTTTAGGCAAGATTCACAAATTGGTTAACAATATTAGTGGGTGAAAGTATAAATGAGATCTTCCAACAAGATACTTATTCATTCCAAAGGGAAAAATGATAACTTTAGGGAGGAGAAAACAGGCAAACACAGCCTTAATCATGTCATAAAAATTAACATCAACTAGTAACGGGACAAAGCTTAATCATGTGGTTCCTGATGCTTCACTGAAATAAACACATCATTCCATGGTAATCTTAATCATGAAGAAATATCTGACATGCCTAGATTGGGGAACATTCTACAAAACTGAATAACTGGCCAGTCCTCTTCAAAAGTGCCAAAATCGTAAAAGACAAAGAAAGAATAGGGGATTGTTCCAGATAAAATGTGACATGAGATCGGGAGCAAGATGGCCGAATAGGAACAGCTCCAGTCTCCAACTCCCAGTGCGAGCAACACAGAAGACCGGTGATTTCTGCATTTTCAACTGAGGTACTGGGGTCATCTCACTGGGGAGTGCCGGACAATCGGTGCTGGTCAGCTGCTGCAGCCCGACCAGTGAGAGCTGAAGCAGGGCGAGGCATTGCCTCACCTGGGAAGCGCAAGGGGGAAGGGAATCCCTCTTCCTAGCCAGGTGAACTGAGACACACAACACCTGGAAAATCGCGTAATACCCACCCCAATACTGTGCTTTAAGCAAACCGGCACACCAGGAGAATATATCCCACACCTGGCCAGGAGGGTCCCACGGCCACGGAGCCTCCCTCATTGCTAACACAGCAGTCTGCGATCCAACCGCAAGGCAGCAGCAAGGCTGGGGGATGGGCGCCCGCCATTGCTGAGGCTTAAGTATGTAAACAAAGCCGCTGGGAAGCTCGAACTGGGTGGAGCTCACAGCAGCTCAAGGAAACCTGCCTGTCTCTGTAGACTCCACCTCTGGGGACAGGGCACAGCTAAAAAACAACAGGGGAAGCAGCAGAGGCCTGTGCAGACATGAATGACTCTGTCTGACAGCTTTGAAGAGAGCAGTGGTTCTCCCAACACGGAGGTTGAGATCTGAGAACGGACAGACTGCCTGCTCAAGTGGGTCCCTGAACCCTGAGTAGCCTAACTGGGAGACATCCCTCACTAGGGGCAGTATGACACCCCACACCTCACGAGGTGGAGTACACCCCTAAGAGGAAGCTTCCAAAGTAAGAATCAGACAGGTACACTCACCGTTCAGCAATATTCTATCTTCTGCAACCTCTGCTGCTGATACCCAGGCAAACAGGGTCTGGAGTGGACCTCAAGCAATCTCCAACAGACCTACAGCTGAGGGTCCTGACTATTAGAAAGAAAACTATCAAACAGGAAGAACACCTATACCAAAACCCCATCAGTACGTCACCATCGTCAAAGACCAGAGGCAGATAAAACCACAAAGATGGGGAAGAAGCAGGGCAGAAAAGCTGGAAATTCAAAAAATAAGAGCACCTCTCGCCCTGCAAAGGAGGGCAGCTCATCGTCAGCAATGGATCAAAGCTGGTCAGAGAATGACTTTGACGAAATGAGAGAAGAAGGCTTAAGTCCATCAAACTTCTCAGAGCTAAAGGAGGAATTACATACCCAGCGCAAAGAAACTGAAAATCTTGAAAAAAGAGTGGAAGAATTGATAGCTAGAATAATTAATGCAGAGAAGGTCATAAATGAAATGACAGAGATGAAAACCATGACACGAGAAATACGTGACAAATCCACAAGCTTCAGTAACCGACTTGATCAACTGGAAGAAAGAGTATCAGCGATTGAGGATCAAATGAATGAAATGAAGCGAGAAGAGAAACCAAAAGAAAAAAGAAGAAAAAGAAATGAACAAAGCCTGCAAGAAGTATGGGATTATGTAAAAAGAACAAATCTACGTCTGACTGGGGTCCCTGAAAGTGAGGGGGAAAATGGAACCAAGTTGGAACACACTCTTCAGGATATCATCCAGGAGAACTTCCCCAACCTAGTAGGGCAGGCCAACATTCAAATTCAGGAAATACAGAGAACGCCACAAAGATACTCCTCCAGAAGAGCAACTCCAAGACAAATTGCCAGATTCACCAAAGTTGAAATGAAGGAAAAAATCTTAAGGGCAGCCAGAGAGAAAGGTCGGGTTACCCACAAAGGGAAGCCCATCAGACTAACAGCAGATCTCTCGGCAGAAACTCTACAAGCCAGAAGAGAGTGGGGGACAATATTCAACATTCTTAAAGAAAAGAATTTTCAACCCAGAATTTCATATCCAGCCAAACTAAGTTTCATCAGTGAAGGAGAAATAAAATCCTTTACAGATAAGCAAATGCTTAGAGATTTTGTCACCACCAGGCCTGCCTTACAAGAGACCCTGAAGGAAGCTCTAAACATGGAAAGGAACAACCGGTACCAGCCATTGCAAAAACATGCCAAAATGTAAAGACCATCGAGGCTAGGAAGAAACTGCATCAACTAACGAGCAAAATAACCAGTTAATATCATAATGGCAGGATCAAGTTCACACATAACAATATTAACCCTAAATGTTAATGGACTAAATGCTCCAATTAAAAGACACAGACTGGCAAACTGGATAAAGAGTCAAGACCCATCAGTCTGCTGTATTCAGGAGACCCATCTCACATGCAGAGACATACATAGGCTCAAAATAAAGGGATGGAGGAAGATCTACCAAGCAAACGGAAAACAAAAAAAAAAGCAGGGGTTGCAATCCTAGTCTCTGATAAAATAGACTTTAAACCATCAAAGATCAAAAGAGACAAAGAAGGCCATTACATAATGGTAAAGGGATCAATTCAACAGGAAGAGCTAACTATCCTAAATATATATGCACCCAATACAGGAGCACCCAAATTCATGAAGCAAGTCCTTAGAGACTTACAAAGAGACTTAGACTCGCATACAATAATAATGGGAGACTTCAACACTCCACTGTCAACATTAGACAGATCAATGAGACAGAAAGTTAACAAGGATATCCAGGAATTGAACTCATCTCGGCACCAAGCAGACCTAATAGACATCTATAGAACTCTCCACCCCAAATCAACAGAATATACATTCTTCTCAGCACCACATCGCACTTATTCCAAAATTGACCACATAATTGGAAGTAAAGCACTCCTTAGCAAATGTAAAAGAACAGAAATTATAACAAACTGTCTCTCAGACCACAGTGCAATCAAACTAGAACTCAGGACTAAGAAACTCAATCAAAACCGCTCAACTACATGGAAACTGAACAACCTGCTCCTGAATGACTACTGGGTACATAACGAAATGAAGGCAGAAATAAAGATGTTCTTTGAAACCAATGAGAACAAAGATACAACATACCAGAATCTCTGGGACACATTTAAAGCAGTGTGTAGAGGGAAATTTATAGCACTAAATGCCCACAAGAGAAAGCTGGAAAGATCTAAAATTGACACTCTAACATCACAATTAAAAGAACTGGAGAAGCAAGAGCAAACACATTCAAAAGCTAGCAGAAGGCAAGAAATAACTAAGATCAGAGCAGAACTGAAGGAGATAGGGACACAGAAAACCTTCCAAAAAATCAATGAATCCAGGAGTTGGTTTTTTGAAAAGATCAACAAAATTGACAGACCGCTAGCAAGACTAATAAAGAAGAAAAGAGAGAAGAATCAAATAGACTCAATAAAAAATGATAAAGGGGATATCACCACCAACCCCACAGAAATACAAACTACCATCAGAGAATACTATAAACACCTCTACGCAAATCAACCAGAAAATCTAGAAGAAATGGATAATTTCCTGGACACTTACACTCTTCCAAGACTAAACCAGGAAGAAGTTGAATCCCTGAATAGACCAATAGCAGGCTCTGAAATTGAGGCAATAATTAATAGCCTACCAACCAAAAAAAGTCCAGGACCAGATGGATTCACAGCTGAATTCTACCAGAGGTACAAAGAGGAGCTGGTACCATTCCTTCTGAAACTATTCCAATCAATAGAAAAAGAGGGAATCCTCCCTAACTCATTTTATGAGGCCAACATCATCCTGATACCAAAGCCTGGCAGAGACACAACAAAAAAAGAAAATTTTAGACCAATATCTCTGATGAACATCGATGCAAAAATCCTCAATAAAATACTGGCAAACAGGATTCAGCAGCACATCAAAAAGCTTATCCACCATGATCAAGTGGGCTTCATCCCTGGGATGCAAGGCTGGTTCAACATTCGCAAATCAATAAATGTAATCCAGCATATAAACAGAACCAAAGACAAGAAACACATGATTATCTCAATAGATGCAGAAAAGGCTTTTGACAAAATTCAACAGCCCTTCATGCTAAAAACGCTCAATAAATTCGGTATTGATGGAATGTACCTCAAAATATTAAGAGCTATTTATGACAAACCCACAGCCAATATCATACTGAATGGGCAAAAACTGGAAAAATTCCCTTTGAAAACTGGCACGAGACAGGGATGCCCTCTCTCACCACTCCTATTCAACATAGTGTTGGAAGTTCTGGCTAGGGCAATCAGGCAAGAGAAAGAAATCAAGGGTATCCAGTTAGGAAAAGAAGAAGTCAAATTGTCTCTGTTTGCAGATGACATGATTGTATATTTAGAAAACCCCATTGTCTCAGCCCAAAATCTCCTTAAGCTGATAAGCAACTTCAGCAAAGTCTCAGGATACAAAATCAATGTGCAAAAATCACAAACATTCTTATACACCAGTAACAGACAAAGAGAGAGCCAAATCAGGAATGAACTTCCATTCACAATTGCTTCAAAGAGAATCAAATACCTAGGAATTCAACTTACAAGGGAGGTAAAGGACCTCTTCAAGGAGAACTACAAACCACTGCTCAGTGAAATAAAAGAGGACACTAACAAATGGAAGAACATACCATGCTCATGGATAGGAAGAATCAATATTGTGAAAATGGCCATACTGCCCAAGGTTATTTATAGATTCAATGCCATCCCCATCAAGCTACCAATGAGTTTCTTCACAGAACTGGAAAAAATGGCTTTAAAGTTCATATGGAACCAAAAAAGAGCATGCATTGCCAAGACAATCCTAAGTCAAAAGAACAAAGCTGGAGGCATCACGCTACCTGACTTCAAACTCTACTACAAGGCTACAGTAACCAAAACAGCATGGTACTGGTACCAAAAAAGAGATATAGACCAATGGAACAGAACAGAGTCCTCAGAAATAATACTACACATCTACAGCCATCTGATCTTTGACAAAACTGAGAGAAACAAGAAATGGGGAAAGGACTCCCTATTTAATAAATGTTGCTGGGAAAATTGGCTAGCCATAAGTAGAAAGCTGAAACTGGATCCTTTCCTTACTCCTTATACGAAAATTAATTCAAGATGGATTTAGAGACTTAAATGTTAGACCTAATGCCATAAAAACCCTAGAGGAAAACCTAGGTAATACCATTCAGGACATAGGCATGGGCAAGGACTTCATGTCTAAAACACCAAAAGCAACGGCAGCAAAAGCCAAAATTGACAAATAGGATATGATTAAACTAAAGAGCTTCTGCACAGCAAAAGAAACTACCATCAGAGTGAACAGGCAACCTACAGAATGGGAGAAAATTTTTGCAATCTACTCATCTGACAAAGGGCTAATATCCAGAGTCTACAAAGAACTCAAACAAATTTACAAGAAAAAAACAAACAACCCCATCAAAAAGTGGGCAAAGGATATGAACAGACATTTCTCAAAAGAAGACATGCATACAGCCAACAGACACATGAAAAAATGCTCATCATCACTGGCCATCAGAGAAATGCAAATCAAAACCACAATGAGATACCATCTCACACCAGTTAGAATGGCAATCATTAAAAAGTCAGGAAACAACAGGTGTTGGAGAGGATGTGGAGAAATAGGAACACTTTTACACTGTTGGTGGGATTGTAAACTAGTTCAACCATTATGGAAAACAGTATGGCGATTCCTCAAGGATCTAGAACTAGATGTACCATATGACCCAGCCATCCCACTACTGGGTATATACCCAAAAGATTATAAATCATGCTGCTATAAAGACACATGCACACGTGTGTTTATTGCGGCACTATTCACAATAGCAAAGACTTGGAATCAACCCAAATGTCCATCAGTGACAGACTGGATTAAGAAAATGTGGCACATATGCACCATGGAATATTATGCAGCCATAAAAAAGGATGAGTTTGCGTCCTTTGTAGGGACATGGATGCAGCTGGAAACCATCATTCTTAGCAAACTATCACAAGAACAGAAAACCAAACACCGCATGTTCTCACTCATAGGTGGGAACTGAACAGTGAGATCACTTGGACTCGGGAAAGGGAACATCACACATCGGGGCCTATCATTGGGGGGGTGGGGGGAGGGATTGCATTGGGAGTTATACCTGATATAAATGACGAATTGATGGGTGCTGAGGAGTTGATGGGTGCAGCACACCAACATGGCACAAGTATACGTATGTAACAAACCTGCACGTTATGCACATGTACCCTAGAACTTAAAGTATAATTTTAAAAAATAATAATAAAAAAAAAAACGTGACATGAAAACTAATGGTAATGTATGATCCCAGACCAGAAAAAAAACATCTAATCTATAAAATCTATAATCTATAAAAGAATCTAATGTATAGTTTAGATGATAATATTAGATTAGATTAGATGATAGATTAGATGATAATATTATATTAATATCAGTTACCTAATTTGATGATTGTACTGTGGTTATGTAAAATGTTAACATTTAAGAAATTATGGGTATTTGAGACTTCTATCAGGTTGGTGCAAAAGTACTATTCTGAACATTTTTATGAGTTTGAAATGATTTCAAATTAATTTTTAAATTAAAAAGTACCTGGACACAATAGCACATTCCTCTAGTCCCAGTTACTCGGGAGGCTGAGGTGGGAGTATGGCTTGAGTCCAGGAGTTGAAGTCCAACTGGGCAACATAGCAAGACCCTGTCTCTTAAAAAAAATGCCCTACTTCTATGCGTTCACCTTTGTTTTGCCTATGCATTAAATTAACAGAAAGGGAGTTAAACTTTAAACCCTCAATAGTTACAGTCTGTAAATACTTCCTAAGGGGAATAGTTTAGGCTTATGTTAATATTAGAAAAATTGCAACAAAATATATACTATCTAAATGTCAAATTTCATGCATGTTCAGCCTCAAAAATATGAGTGTTCATATTACATACACTGGAAAGGTTTCCTGGACAATTCTGTACATTTCAGCTTTTTCCTGCTTTTTTTTCTCATATTTTCTTATATTTTCTAATTCCTTTCTACTTACCTTATTGCATTTTCAATTGTTTATGTTGCTCTTTTTATTTCTTAAATGACTGTGTTTTTCAATATTTTTCAAAAAATATATTTTAGCAAAATCAATCAACAATCACAGAAATCATCCATAATCCTATTCCACCTTTAAAATTATAAACATATTTAAATATGTACAAATAAGCCATATGCATTCATAACTTTGTCAATGTTACATTGTCGTTATTTTCATTTGTCATGCCTAAGGCTATATCTACCCAAAGCCACAGAAAAATATAATCAACCAGATGTTCGAGTCTTGAAAAAGAAGATCAATATATGGTTATTAAAAACACCTGGTGTTTGTGGAGGTTGTTTCAGTCTACTCAAATGTTTAGCTTCATCTAAACACAGTATGTCTCATTTCCCTGGTAGATGAATAAAGATTCTCTTACATTCTACTATCTCTGAGTTCCAAAAGGACCCCATACATATGTAATACTATAGGTTGTTGACACCTCAAGATGAAGGGAAGTTCACATTAATGTTAACTAACACTAGTATGTTTTGAAATAATCTTGATTGCCTTGACAAATCCTAGGAATGATGGTCAAAAACATAGTCTTAAAGAGATTTTCTCTTTACAGGAATTAATCAGCCATGGAATACAGCCCATCAAATTTGAAGCAACCCCAGTATCCTGGAGTGATAGTGTGTTGATGTACTCAGAAAGAAAACTTCTCTAGCAAATTGGAGGCAGAGATGGCAAACAGTAACATCAAGCACCTATCCCCAAAACTTCAGTGACAATGTAAGCCTTTAGTAGGTTTGAGCATTGTCTTGTCTTCCATGAATGCCTCCCGATGAGAAGATGCCCCACCTCTATAGTTGAAATCCTAAGGTACGTTGTGAATGCCATTGGTTTAGCACAGCATTAACTGTGAAGGACTTTTATAATCAGAGTTATGATTACATCTTGGCCAGCTGTAAGGCTACTCCAGAAACCTATGTCTTAACACCACGACCCCACTGCATAAACCATATGTAGGTTTGGTGCCACCACTAGGCATCACTTATTGTACCGGTTCCTAGACACTGTGGAGTGAGGATAAGGGAGTGACGATTGTGAGAGAATGTGTTTGAAATAAATGCTACTAGCTCCTGTAAACCTAAACCTATCCACCTTTTTCTGGTAGCGCCTTGCCTCATTTTAGAAGGTATAGTGTTTTTAGAGCTGAAGGAATGAGTGCAGATAATAGACATGTATATTCACTGCTGTCTTAGAAACAGCAACCTCAAATGCCAGGAACTCCTTAAAATAACCAAGAACATGGATCAAGCCATTCCATATGAAATAACAGATTAGATCTGAAAAAAATTGAGATATGCTATGTTGATTTTTAAGTACCTTTATTGAAATATGGTTGACATACAAATAAATTGTGCATATTTAAAGCATAAAGCATGGTAAAATTTGACATATGATTACATCCATGAAATATGTAGTGGCTGCTATGGGTTGGGGGAGGGATAGAAGGGAGTTGAAATAATCACCATAATCAAAATCATGAACATATCCCTATGACCCAAAAGCTTCCTCATGTCCCATTTTTTCTATTGTGATAAATCACCCATAATAAAATTTTTACTATGTTAACCATTTTAAGTGCACAGTACAGTGTTAACTATATGTACCTTGTGTGCAATCTCTAGAACTTTTATCTTGACAAATTAAAATTAAAGTTCTGTACCCATTTAACAACTCCCCTTTATCCCATCCCCAACCCCCAGAAACCACTACTCTACTCTCTGTTTCTAAGAGTTTGACTACTTTAGATACCTCATATAAGCAGAATCATGCAGTATTTGTCTCTTTGTTGCTGTTTATTTCACTTACCATAATGTCCTTCATGTTCATTGATTTTCATATGCTAATATGAGAGGATTTTCTTCTTTTTAAAGGCTGAATAACATTACATTGCACATATATATTATATTCTCTTTATCCATTCATCTATCAATGGACACTTAGATTGCTTCAATTTCTTGGCTATTGTGAATAATGCTGTAGTGGACGTAGGTGTGCAAATATCTCTTTGAGATCCTATTTTTTTTTTTTTTTTTTATTATACTTTAAGTTCTAGGGTACATGTGCATAACGTGCAGGTTTGTTACATATGTATACTTATGCCATGTTGGTGTGCTGCACCCATCAACTCGTCAGCACCCATCAATTCATCATTTATATCATGTATAACTCCCCAATGCAATCCCTCCCTCCTCCCCCCTCCCCCCTCCCCATGATAGGCCCCAGTGCGTGATGTTCCCCTTCCCGAGTCCAAGTGATCTCATTGTTCAGTTCCCACCTATGAGTGAGAACATGCGGTTTCAATCCTTTGGGATATATACCCGGAAGTGGGGTTTCTGGATTATATGTTAATTTTATTTTCAAGTTTTTGAAGAATTGCCATATTGCTTCCCACAGTGGTTGTAGCATTTTACATTCACACTAGCAGTGCACAAGGGTTCCAATTTCTCCACATCCTTCCTGACACTTTTTTGTTTTTTAAAAAATAGTTGCCATTCTAATGGGTATGATTTGAAATTTCCCGGTGATTAGAAATGCTGAACACCTTTTCATACACCTGTTGATCATTTGTATGTCTTCTTTTGAGAAATGTCTATTCAATTCCTTTGCCTATTTTTTAATTGGGTTATTTGGGTTTTGGCTATTGAGTTGTAGGTGTTCTTTATAAATTCTGGATATTAACCCTTTATCAGATTAATGGTTTAAATTATTTTCTCCCATTCTGTAGATTGCCTTTTTAGTCTGTTGTTTCCTTTGCTGTACAGAAGTTTTTAAGTTAGATGTAGTCCCATTTGTCTATTTTTGCTTTTGGTGTCATATCCAATAAATCAGTGCCAAATCCAATGTCAGGAAACTTTTCCCCTATGTTTACTTTTTGGGTTTTTATAGTTTTAGGTATTATGCTTAGGACTTTAGTTCAATTTTAATTAAATTTTTAAATACGGTGTAAGGTAACACTCCAACTTTATTTATTTTTTTTTTTTCGCATGTGGATATCCAGTTTTCCCAATACCATATGATGAAGAGACAATTTTCTTCCCATTATGTGTTCTTGACACCCTTATGAAAGATCAGTTGACTGTGTATTTGTCAATTTATTTCTGAGTTATCTATTCTTTTCCATTGGACTATATGTTTGTCTTTATACCAGTACCACACTGTTTTGATAACTATAACTTTGTAATATGTTTTGAGAGCAGGAAGTATGAGACCTACAGCTTTATTTTTCTTTCTTACGTTTGTTGTGGTTATTAGGGGTCTTTTCAGATTTCACATGAATTTTAAATGTCTTTTCTTTCTATTTCTACAAAAAAAAAGAAAAGCCACATGAATTTTATTAAGGATTGCATTAAATCTGCAGATAGCTTTGTATAATGTTGACATTTCAACAATATTAGGTCTTCCAACCCATGATGGGATGTTTTTCTATTTCTTTATATTTTTACAGCAATACTTTGTTGTTTTCAGTGTGTAAGTCTCTCATCTCCTTGGTTAAGTTTCTTCCTAATTATGTTGTTCTTTCTTATGCTACTGAGAATAGGATTTAATTTTTTTCCTTTTCATATTTTTCATTGTTAATGTACAGAAATATGGTGATTTTTTGTGTTAGTTTTGTATCCTGCAACTTTGCTAAATTAATCTACTAGTTCTAACAGCTTTTGTGTGGAATTGTTAGGATTTTCTACATATAAGGTCATGTCTTCTGTAGAGATAATTTACTACTTCCTCTCTAACTTGGATGCTTTTTTATTTTTTCCTTTCTTATTTTTTCTTTTCTAACTGCTCTAGCTTAGACTTCCACTACTACATTTAATAGAAGTGGCAAGAGATGTATCCTTGCCTTGTTCCTGATATTAGAGGGAAAACTTTCATTTTGCCATGATGTTAGCTGTGAGCTTTTAATACACAGCCTTTATTATGTTAAAATAGTTTCCTTCTATTCCTAGTTAAATGAGAATTTTTATCATGAAAGGCTGTGGAATTTTTCAAATGCCTTTTCTGCATCAATTGATATGATTATGTTGCTTTTGTCCTTCATTGTGTTAATGTGGTATATTATATTGACTAATTTTTATATGTTTAACCATCCTTGAATTCCAGGAAGGGATCCCATTTAGTTACAATGTATACTTTTTTAAAATGTTGAATTCAGTTTACTAGTATTTTGCTGAGGATGTTTGCATTAATATTTATCAGGAATATTGGTCTGTAGTTTTCTTTTTTTGTAATATATTTACCTGACTTTGGTATTAGGATAATGCTGATGTCATAAAATGAGTTTGGAAGTCTTCTCTTGAATTTTGGGGGGACAATTTGAGAAGGATTTGTGTTAATTATTTTTTAAATGATTATTAAACTTCCTCAAAAATGTCATCTCATTCTAGGCTTCTCTTTGTTCTAAGGTTTTTGACTGCTGATTAAATCTACTTACTCATTGTAGATCTGCTCAGATTATTTTTCTTTTTGAGATGGCATCTTGTTCTGTCACCCAGGCTGGAGCACAATGGTGTGGTCTTGGGTCACTGCAGTCTCCACCTCCTGGTTTCAAGCTATTCTCCTGCCTCAGCCTCCCAAGTAGCCGGGACTACAGGCGCATGCCACCATGCCTGGCTAATTTTTGTATTTTTTAGTAGAGATGGGGAGATGGGGTTTCACTATATTGGCCAAGCTGGTCTCAAACTCCTGACTTCATGATCTGCCCACCTTGGCCTCCCAAAGTGCTGGGATTACAGGCGTGAGCCACTGTGCCTGCCCCAGATTTTTAAATTTCTTCATGATTCAGTCTTGGTAGATAGTATGTTTCTAGAAATTTGTTCATTTCTTCCAGCTTATTCAATTTGTTGGTGTATAATTGTTCGTAGTAGTCTGTTTTGATCCATTTTATTCCTGCAGAATCAGTTACATTGTCTCATTTCTAATTTTTGTAATTTGAGTCTTCTCTCTTTTTTCTTAGCCTAAAGGTTGGTCAATTTTATTGATCTTTTCAAAACTTAATTCTTAGTTTCATTGATTTTTTCTATTCTTTATTTTTTATTTCTCTTGAATTATTTTCTATTTCCTTTCTTCTGCTAACTTTGAGCTTAGTTTGTTCTTTCCCTTGTTCCTTGCTGTTTAAGTCAAGCTGTTGATTTGAGATCTTCCTTCTTTTTTAATGTGCACATTTACCACTATAAACATTTCTGATAGTTCTGCTTTTACTGCATCTCATAAATTCCTGTATGTTTTCAATTTTGTTTGTCTCAAGCTGTTTTCTAATTTTTTTCTGAGTGTTTTCTTTGGCTCACTGGTTTTTCAAGAATGTGTTGTTTAATTTCCACGTATTTTTCTATTTTTCCATTTTTCTTTTGCTATCGATTTCTAGTTTTACTCCACTGGTGTCGTGAAATACACTTGGTATAATTTCAAACTTCTTAAATTTGTTAAGGAATTGAAATTCATTTAATGGCCCAACATATGATCTATCATTGAGGATGTGCCACATGCATCTGAGAAGAATGTGTATTCTGCTGTTGTTGGGGGGAGTGTGCTGTGTGGGTTTAATTGTTCTACAGTTTTGTTCAAGTCTTCTGTTTCTTTTTTATGTGTAAATATATTTTTAAGTTTCATTTTTAATTATACATTAACAAATTATAGTTGCATATATTCATGGATTACAAAGTGACGTTATGATTTATAAACACAATATGAAATAATTATACCAAGTGAATTAGGATATGCATCACCTCAAATACTTATCATGTTTTGTGTGTGTCGAGAACATCTGATGAAATTTACTCTTAGTGATTTGGAAATCTAAAATACATTAATATTTACTGTATTCACCATACCATGCAATAAATCTCAAAGAGAAAAACCTCGTGTCTAATGAGGCTTTGCACCCTTCGACGATTACCTCCTTATTTGCTTACTAACACCCCCAGCCTCTGATAACCACCATTCTATTCTTTGCTTTTTTGTGTTCTATTGTTTTAGATTACACATATAAGTGAGAACATGTGCAGTTTATCTTTCTTTGTCCTTGGCTTATTGCTTACTTCACTTAGTATAGGATTCTCAAATTCATCTATGTTGTTAGAAAAGACAAAATCTTTCTCTCTTTTTTTTTTTTTTTTTTTAGACACAGGGTCTCATTGTTACACAGGCTGAAGTTCAGTCGCTCTTTCTTAGCTCACTGCAGCCTCAAACTCCTGCCTCAAGTGATCCTCCTGGGACTACAGGTGCATGCTTCCATACCTGGCTAATTTTTAAATTTTTGGTAGAGACCTGGTCTTCCTATGTTGGCCCAGGTTCGTCTCTAACTCCTAGCCTCAAGTGACCCTCCTGCCTTGGCCTCCCAAAGCGCTAGAATTACAGGTGCAAGTCACACTCAGCCTTCTTACATTTTTAAGGCTCAGTAATATTCCATTTTGTATATATACCACATTTTCTTTATCCATTCATCTTTTGATAGACGCTTAGATTGACTCATACCTTGTGTGTTATGAATAGTGCTGTAGTGAACATGGGAGTGCAAACATCTTTTTGACATATTGATTTCAAATCCTTTGGGTAAATATCCAGAAGTGTGGTTGCTGGATCATATGGTAATTCTATTTTTAGTGTTTTGGGGAACCTCCATACAGTTGTCCATATGGCTGTCCTAATTCATATTAATTTTTGCCGACAGTCTACATGGTTCATTTCTCACCACATCCTCACCAATATTTATATTTTTGTTTTCTCTTTATTAATCTGGTTAGTGTTTTCCTTATTGAAAGTGAAGTATTAACATCTCCTGTTATTATTAGGAGTTGAGTTGCCCAGCGACTGCCCCTGGTCTAACTGCTATCTGCACTCAGAGGTTCTCCTCTTCTCTCCCTCTCTGCTGCGTCGTTCTGCTGTCGTTCTGCTGGTCTGCCGGCTTGCAGGTCTGCTGGTCTGCTGGTCTGCTGGTCTGCTTCTGGACCCTGGGACTCGGAGTTTATATGGGTGCAGAATAGAGGGTGTAGCAGGGCAAACGGCAACTTTTGGGGCATGAAATCAGTAATGCCTGTTTTCATTTAGGGCCATGAGTCTTCAGGCTTGAAGGTGAGGCCTTTTCTGGGAAACCACCCTCTTCTACCCAGTGTTTCCCTGTCTCCTGTCCCTATCAGTTTCTTCCATGTTGTTGCAAAAGACTGAATCTCATTCTTTTATGGCTGACTAGTGTGCCACTGTTTATAGGTACCACATTTCTTTATCCATTAATATCAGTTAATGGATATCCATTTCTTTATCAGTTAATGGACACTTCAGTTGCTCCAATATCTTGGCCATTGTGAACAATACTGCAACAAACATGGGAGTGCAGATATCTCCTCAATATACTGATTTCCTTTCTTTTGGGTACATACCCAGCAGTGGGATTGCCAGATAATATGTTAGCACTGTTTTTAGTTTTTTGAGAAACCTTTCTCTTTTTGAGAAATTGTTCTCCATAGTGGTTGTACCAATTTACATTCCCACCAACAATGTATATGTTAACTCTAATTTCAGTTTTTTGAGAAACCTCCAAACTTTTCTCCATAGTGGTTGTACCAAGTTGCATCCCCACCAACAATGTATGAGGGTTCCCTTTTCTCCACATCCTTACCAGCATTTGTTATTGCCTGTCCTTTGGAAATAAGCCATTTTAACTGAGGTGAGAAGATATCTCATTGTACTTTTGATTTGCATTTCTCTGATAATCAATGATGTTGAGCACTTTTTCATATGCCTATTTGTCATTTGTATGTCTTCTTTTAAGAAATGTCTATCAAACCTTTTGCCCATTTTTAAATTGGATTATTAGTTTTTTCCTGTAGAGTTGTTTAAGCTCCTTGTATATTCTGGTTATTAATCCCTTGTCAAGCGGATAGTTTGTAAATGTTTTCTCCAATTCTGTGGGTTGTCTCTTCACTTTGTTGATTGTTTTCTTTGCTGTGCAGAAGCTTTTTAACTTGATATGATCACATTTGTCCATTTCTGCTTTGGTTGCCTGTACCTTTGGGGTACTACTCAAGAAATTGTTTTGTATACCAATGTCCTGGAGAGTGTCCCCATTGTTTTCTTTTAGATGCTTCATAGTTTGAGGTCTTAGATTTAAGTCTTTAATCCATTTTGATTTGATTTTTGTATATGGCAAGAGATAGAGGTCTAGTTTCATTCTTCTGCATATGAATATTCAGTTTTCCTAGCACCATTTGGTATACACTTTTCCCCAGTGGATGTTCTTGGCAACTTTGTCAAAGATGAGTTCACTGCAAGTGTATAGATTTGTTTCTGGGTTCTCTATTGTGTTTAGTTTGTAATGTATCTGTTTCTATGCCAGTACCATGCTGTTTTGGTTATTATAGCGATGTATAATTTGAAGTCAGGTAATATGATTCCACCAGTTTTGTTCTTTTTGGTTAGGATAGCTTTGACTATTCTGGGTCTTTTGTGATTCTATATACATTCTAGGGTTGTTTTTCCTTTTGCTGTGAAAAAAATGTCATTGGTATTTTGATACGGATTATATCAAACCTGTAGGTTGCTTTGGGTAGTATGGACATTTTAACAATATTGATTTTTCTAATCCATGAACATGGAATATCTTTCCATTTTTTGGTGTCGTTTTCAATTTCTTTCATCAGTGTTGTATAGTTTTCATTGTAAAGATCTTTCACTTGCTTGGTTAATCCCTAGATATTTAATTTTATTTGTGGCTATTGTAAACGAGAATATTTCGTTTTCAGATTGTTCACTGTTGACATATAGAAATGCTATAGATTTTTGTATATTGATTTTGTATCCTGCTACTTTACTGAATTTATCAATTTTAATAGTTTTTGGTGGCATCTTTAGAGTTTTCTAAGTTAAGATCATATCATCTGTAAACAAGAATAATTTGACTTCTTTTCCAATTTGGATGCCCTTTATTTCTTTCTCTTATCTAATTACTCTGGCTAGGACTTCCACTACTATGCTGAATAACAGTGGTGACAGTGGGCATTCTTGTCATGTTTCAGATCTCAGAGAAGTCTTTTAGTTTTTCCAAATTTAGTATAATTCTAGCTATCAGTCTGTTGTATATGGCATTTATTATGTTGAGGTACATTTTTTTCTGTACCCAGTTTTTACAGGGTTGTTATCGTGAAGGGATGTTGAATATTATCAAATCTTTTCTCAGCATCAATTGAAATGATCATTTTTTTGTCCTTCATTCTGTTGATATGATGTATAATCTTAATTGATTTGTGTATGTTGAACCAATCTTGCATCCCAGGAAGAAATCCCACTTGGTCATGATGAATAATTTTTTTTAATGTATTGTTGAGTTTGGTTTGCTGATATTTTGTTGAGGAATTTTTCTTGTTTCTTTTTTTGTTTGTTTGTTTGTTTGTTTGTTTGTGAAAGAGCACACTTTATTGGGAAGCAGAGTGCTGCACAGTGACCAACAGATGATGGCCGCCCAGTGGGCACTTACACATCATACTCCAAAAGACACATAGGATGTTTTGCTAATAAAAATCAACAGGAACAGGGATTCCTCTTGGCAACTCCCCCAACCTCATCCCTTTCAGGGGTCAGGAAATCTCCCAACCATGTTCCTAACGGCTGCTGTGGTTCACTAGAGATAGACAGCCCCTCCGGGGAGCCTTCCTGTTTCTTATAAAGAATATTTTCT
Source organism: Rhinopithecus roxellana (assembly GCF_007565055.1). NCBI lineage: Eukaryota > Metazoa > Chordata > Mammalia > Primates > Cercopithecidae > Rhinopithecus > Rhinopithecus roxellana. The sequence goes on along the minus strand of NC_044556.1, from coordinate 52,008,872 downwards.
TTAGATTTTTCTGAAGTCTTCGTTTGTTATTTTCATTCTACATTCTCTTAAGACCATCAGACTAGCTTCTCTATGTATTGCCTTGATGTCAGCACCAGAGAGGTCATCTTTAGCCATAATCAAATCGTCCAGGGTTACATCATCAGCCAGCATCATCCTCCTTGTGTGAATCTGAAAGATGTGCTTCTTAGTCTTTTCATCAGGCAGGGGGAACTCAATCTTTCTGTCAATGTGGCCTGGTCTGATAAGTGCTGGATCCAAAGTTTCTATTCAGTTTGTGGCCATGATAACTTTCACATCTCCCCTAGAATCAAATTCACCCAACTGGTTCAACAATTTCAACATTGTTCACTGAATGAATTTCCCTCTCATCACCAGAATTTGAGTCATATCTTTTTGTCCCAATGGCATCAATAAACACGATGGACAGTGCATGTTCTTCAGCAACTCGAAACAATTTCCATACAAATTTGGGCGCATCACCTAGGTACTTCTGAATAAGTTCAGAGCCAATCACTCTCAAGAAAGTGGCCGAGGTTTGGTTTCCTACTGCTAAGGCTAACAAGGTTTTACCTGTGCCAAGTGGACCATAGAGAATGACCCCTTTAGGAGGCTTTATACCCATCTCTTCATCATATTCAGGATGGGTTAGAGGAAGCTCCACAAATTCCTTAATTTCCTAAATTTGGTTGTCCAACACCCCAGTATTAGCATAGATCTCCTGGGGGCACTTTTCCACCTTCATCACCGTGACTAGGGGATCCATGTCATCCATCAGCACCCCATCACAGTATGCAACTTGTGGTTGAGCAGGACCTAGCATCCAGATTTCAGCAGAACCTTGTCTACAAATAAAAATTGCTGACATAGTATTCTGAGCTCACAGATGTAGACACGATGGCATGATTGTCATTGATGATCCCTTCCAAAGTTCCTACTGACATTGGGGTACCCGTCAGATCATCCACTTTTGATCTTTCCTCCTCTTGCTTTTCTTCTAATGGTTTCATTTGTTTCTGATTTCTAATGAATTATCCCTCCATGAGAAGATAGTCTTTCATTCTCTTTAACTTCAATAATTTTAATGGGCACTGAGTGTTAGCTGTCAACAGTGGCAGTTTGCTGGCAGCATCCGGTTCCTTTGTTTTCTTCTTCTTTTTCCCCACTGTAGTTGGTACAGGAGGTTCATATTTCTTTTCCTTGTCCTTGTCATCTTTCTTGCCACCTCCAGGAACATGACCACACTCTGACTTTGACCCATCTTGCCTTGGCCACTTAGGCTGAGGATTTTTTCAATAGTCATCAGAGATATTGACCTGTAGTTTTCTTTTTTAAATATGTCTTTGTCTGATTTTGGTATCAAGGTAATACGGACCTCATAAGATGAGTTCACCCAACATTGGCACACCCAAATATATAAAGCAAATGTGTGTGTGTGTGTGTGTGTGTATATGTGTGTATGTATATATACACACATATATATATACACACACACACACATATATATATTTAAAATAATTAGATCCTCTCATTGATTTGATCCTTTTATCATTATATAATGACTTTCTTTGTCTCTTCTTACAGTACTTGTGTTGAAATCTATTTTTTCTGATATAAGTATAGGTACTCCTGCTTTTGTTTTAAATTTCCATTGTCATGGAATATCTTTTTTCATGCCTTTGTTTTCAGTCTATGTGTGTCTTTAGAGATGAAGCATGTTTCTTGTAGGCAACAGATTATTTGGTCTTGTTTCTTCATCCATTCAGCCACTCTGTTCCTTCTGATTAAATAGTTTAGTTTATTTACCTTCAACATTATTATTGATAAGTAAGAACTAACTCCTGCCATTTTGTTATTTGTTTACTGGTTGTTTTGTGGTCTTCTTTTCTTTTTCCTGCTCTCCTCTCCTCTCCTCTCCATTTTTCTTTTAGTAAAGGTGATTTTCTCTGGTGATATGATTTAATTTCTTGCTTTTTATTTTTTGTGTATTTGTTGTTTGTTTTCTGTTCTGAGGTTACTATGAGAGGTTACTATGAGACTTGCAAATACTGTCTTATAACCTATTATTTTAAGCTGATAACATTGTTTGCATAACCAAAGAAATAAGCAAAAAGAAAACTAATAAAAACTCTACAGCTTACCTTCATCCCCCCACTTTTAAACTTTTTGTTGTTCCTATGTATATCTTATTGTACTGTCTATGTCTTAAATAGTTATAGTTATTATTTTTGATTAGTTCATCATTTATTCTTTCTACTTAAGAGTAGTTTACACAGCACAGTTAAGTATTATAATATTGTGTGCTTTTTTGTGTGCTATTACCAGTGAGTTTTGTTACCCTCAGATGATTTCTTATGGCTCATTAATGGTTCTTTTCTTTCTGATTAAAGTACTCTGTTTAGCATTTCATGTGGGGCAGGTCTGGTATTGAAATCCCTCAGCTTTTGTTTGTCTGGGAAAGTCTTTCTTTCTACTTCATGTTTTAAGAACATTTTTTTTACCAGGAATATTATTCTAAGGTAAAAGTGTTTTTCCCTTCAGGACTTTAAGTATGTCATGCCAGTCTCTCCTGGCCTATAAGGTTTGCACTAAAATGTCTGCTGCAAGACATATTGGAGCTTCATTGTATGTTAGTTGTTTCTTTTCTTTTCTTTTTCTTTTTTTTTTTCTTCTTTTTTTTGGGGGGGGATACTTTCTTTATCCTTGTGTCCTTTGGGACTTTCATTATTAAATGCCTTGAGGTAGTCTTCTTTGGGTTAAATCTGCTGGGTATTTTATAACCTTCTGGTACTTGGATATTGATATCTTTCTCTACGTTTGGGAAGTCCTTTGTTATAATCCTTTTGAATCAACTTTATACCCCTATCTTTTTCTCTACCTCCTCCTTAAGGTCAATAGCTCAGATTTGTCCTTATGAGGCTATTTTCTAGAGCCTGTAGGTGTGTTTCATTGTTTGTTATATTCTTTTTTCTTTAGTCTCCTCTGACTGTGTATTTTCAGATAGCCTGTCTTCAAATTCACCAGTTCCTCCTTCTGCTTGACCAATTCTGCTATTAAAAGACTCTGATGCACTAAGAGACTCTGATGCACTCTTCAGTATATGAATTTTACTTTTCACTCCAGAATATCTGCTTGATTCTTTTTAATTATTTTAATTTCTTTGTTACATCTGATAGAATTCTGAATTCCTTCTCTGTGTTATCTTGAATCTATTTGAGTTTCCTCAGCACAGCTATTCTGAATTCTCTATCTGAAAGGTCACATATCTCTGTTTCTCCAAAATTGGTCCTTGGTGCTTTGTTTAGTTCATTTGGTGAGGTCATGTTTTCCTGCATGGTATGGATACTTGTAGGTGTTCAACTGTTTCTGGGCATTAAAGAGTTAGGTATTTACTGCAGTCTTTGTAGTCTGGGCTTATTTGTACCCATTCTTCTTTGGAAGGCTTTCCAGATGTTATAAAGGACTTGGGTGTTGTGATCTAAGTTTCTGCTTTAGGGAGCACCCCAAGCTCAGTAGTGCTGTGTTTTTTTCAGATTTGTAGAGGTACCACCTTGATTGTCTGGAACAAAATCTAGAAGAATTCTCCAGATTATTAGGCAGAGACTCTTATTACCTTCCCTTTCTTTCTCCCAAACAAATGTAGTCTCCTTCTTTTCTGAGCAACCTGAAGCTGGATGTGGAGTGACAAAAGCACCCCTGTGGCTACCACCACTAGTACTATGCTATGTCAGACCTGAAGCCAGCAAAGCACTGGGTCTCATCCAAAGCCTACTGTAACTATTCCTTGGCTTCTGCCTATGTTTGCTCAAGGCTGTGGGGCTCTATAATCAGCTCTACAATCAGCAAGTGATGGAACTAGTCTAGCATATGTTCTTCCCTTCAAGTCAGTGAGTTCCTCCAGGCCCCAGGTGGGTCCAGAGTTGCCATTACAGGAGCCAGGAACTAGAGTTAAACCTTAGAAGTCTACCTGGTGTTCTATTATCCTGTGACTGAGTACAAAATATTGTACTCAAACAAGATTATACACTCCTCACTCTTCCTTCCCCTTTACCAAAACAGAGGTCACCTCATGACCACCACCACCACAGGTCACAGGGAGTACTGCCAGACTACCGCTAATGTTCCCTTAAGGCCCAAGGGCTACTTAGTCAGCTTATAGTGAATTCTGCCTGGCCTGGGATTTACCCTTAAGGGCAATGGGCTCCCCTCCAGCCCAGGGAAGGTCTAGAAATAATGTTCAAGAGTCAAGTCCTGGAATCAGGGACCACATGAGCCCCTTTGATCATATATCCCACTGTGGTCAAGCTGGTACCTAAGGCATAAGACAAAGTTCACTTTACTTTTCCCTGTACTTTTCTCAAACAGAAGGATTCTTGCCCTGTAGCCACTATAGCTGGGAATGCACTGAGTCTCAACTGAAGCCAGCAAGTCTCAGAGTCACACCCAAGACCCATGATATAGTACCTGGGTATCACTGTTGGTTATTCAATGCCCAAGGGCTCTTCAGTTAGCAGATGATGAATCCTGCCAAGACTGGGTTATTCCTGTCAAAGCAATGAGTTCCTTTCTGGCCCAGGTTGTGTCTAGAAATGCCATCCAGAAGCTAGGGACTGGAAAAGGGGGCGTCACAACTCTGACTAGTGCCAGATCCTGCTGTGGCTGAGCTGGTATCTAAGGTACAAGACAAAGTCCTCCCACTCTTCCCTCTCCTTTCCTCAAGTGAGAGGAAAGGGTCTCTTTTGGAGCTGTGAGCTGTGCAGCCTGGGCTTAGGGGAGGAGAAATGCCAGTGCTCCAGCTGCTGTCTCAGTAGATCACATGCCTTCCAAGTCCACTGGCTTTGGGCCCAGTTCGGCACTAGCACTCATTCAAGAGTTGCAGTTCTTGTGGCCTAGTCTGCCTTCCTTTACTTAGAGACTTGGAGCACCTTAGCCTGCAGGAGTGAGGTTGGCGGGAACTCAAGGTCCTACCACTGGGCTCAGTGATTTCCCTCTGGATGGGGCTGATTTAAGTGCTCCCTTCATGGTTGGGCATCAGATGAGTTTGGTCCGTTTTTACTTTCTGCTATAAGAAACCAGCACTGAGTTTAATGCCTCACAGTTGTTGTGCTCTCCCATTCTCCAGCACACAGAATCATTCTCCACTCCATGCTGCCACTGCCACGGGACGGGGGGCGGGGGTGGTGTTGATAATTCAAGACTGTTTTTCCTACTTCTTCAGTGCCTTTTCCAGTGATATGAAGTTAAAACCAGGTACCATGAATGCTCACCTCATTTTTGGTTCTTCTGAAGATTCTTTTTTTGTGCAGATAGTTATCAAATTGGTATCCTTTCAGAGGGGATAATCAGTGGAGCCTTCTATTCCACCTTCTTGCTCCCCACCAAGCCTGCATGGAACATTTTTTTGGTATATATTTACTCTTAATCTATGTATTTTTGTCTTTTTTTGAGACAGGATCTCACTCTGCACCAAGGGTGGAGTGAAGTGGTGTGATCATGGCTCATTGCAACTTCAACCTCCCAAGTTCAATCAATCCTTCTACCTCAGCCTCCAAAGTAGCTTGGACTACAGGCATGTGCCACCATGCCTGGCTAATTTTTATACTTTTTGTAGAGATGGTGTTTTGCCATGTTGCCCAGACTGGTCTCAAATTCCTGGGCTCGAGCAATTTTTCTGCTTCGGCCTCCCAAAGTGCTGAGATTACAGGTGTGAGTTACTACACCCTGCCGTCACATTCCTTTTTAATCCCTACTTCCCACTTCCTCTTGCTTCTGCCACCTTCTGTTTTTCACACAGCCACTGATCTACTTTCTTTCACTTTGGATTTATTTGAATTTTCTATAAATTTTATAAATGGAATCACATAATATATGGTCATTTTTGTCTAGTTTATTTCATTAGTATAATTATTTTGCTAATTATGGAGGAAAAAAATAAATAAAAGACATCCAGATTAGAAGTGAAGAAGTAAAATGGTCTTCATTCACAGTCTCCATAATGGTGTATGAGAAAACCTGTTCGAATCTATTTTTAAAAGCTACTAGAGCTAACAAGCAAATTTAGCAATGTGGTCACGCCATTTTATTGCTAATTAGTATTTTATGGTATGACTATATGATAATTTATTTTTACATCTGTTAATGGATATTTTGTTGTTTTTGTTTTTTTTAATATTTTATTTTATTTTTTAAGTTTCAGAGTGCATGTGCAGGATGTGCAGGTTTGTTGTATAGGTAAACATGTGCCATGGTGGTTTGTTGTACCTATCAACTATCATCTCGGTATTAAGCCCAGCATACATTAGCTCTTCTCCCTAATGTACTTTCAAAAATAAATCTCCCCGCCAGGCACAGTGGTTTACACCTGTAATCCCAGCACTTTGGGAGGCCAAGGCAAGAGGATCACCTGAGTTCAGGAGTTCAAAATCAACCTGGCCAACATGGCAACGCTCCGTCTCTACTAAAAATATAAAAATTAGCCAGGTGCGGTGGTGCGGTACTGTAGTCCCAGCTACTCTGGGGACTGAGGCAGGAGAATCACTTGAACCTGTGAGGTGGAGGTTGCAGTGAGCTGAGATTGACCTATTGCACTCCAGCCTGGGTGAGAGGGCGAGACTCCATCTCAAAAACAAATAAATAATATTCTATAAAAGTTTCTGTACATTTTTTGTGAAGACATGTTTTCATTTTTCTTGAGTAAGAGATCTTGGTTGGATCATATGGTAGATACATATTTAGCTTTTAAGAAACTGTCAAATTGTTTTCCATAGTAGTTGTAACATTTTGTATTCCCACCAGCTGTGTATGAGAGTATGAGTTGAGTAGCTCTACATTCTCACTAATACTTGAAATGAGCAGTCCTCTTAATTCTAGCCATTGTGTTAGATGTACAGTAGTAGATTATGGTGTTTTAATTTGCATTTCCCTAATGAACAGTATGGTTGAGCATCTTTTCAAATGCTTATTTACCACGTTTATTTTATTTTCTTTGACGAAATATCTGATCAAATATTTTGCCTTTTTTTTTTTTTTTTTTTTTTTTTTTGAGATGGAGTTTTACTCCAGTCACCCAGGCTGGAATGCAATGGTGCGATCTTGGCTCACTTCAACCTCTGCCTCCCAGGTTCAAGTGATTCTCCTGCCTCAGCTTGCCAAGTAGCTGAGATTACAGGTGTGTGCCACGACACCCAGTTAATTTTTTTATTTCTGGTAGAGACGGGGTTTCACCATGTTGGTCAGGCTGGTCTTGAACTTCTGACCTCGTGATCCCCCACGTCGGTCTCCCAAAGTGCTGGGATTGCAGGCTTGAGCCACCGTGCCCGGCCATATTTTGCCTATTTTTAATTGAGTTGTTTGTTTTCTTTTTATTCAGTTGTTTTGAAACAGTTGTATTATTTTTAATTTTGGTGGATGCGTAATAGTTGTATATATTCATGGGGTACATGTGATGTTTTGATACAAGCATATAATATGTAATAATTACATCCAAGTGACTGGGTATCTATCACCTTAAACATTTATGATTGTTATGTGTTAGGAACATTTCAATCCTACTCTTCTAGTTGTTTTGAGATAAACAACAAATTACTGTTAACTATAGTCACCCGATTGTGCTACCAAACACTAGATTTTATTCCTTCTATTAACTATATAGTTGCACATATTTACCTACTGTTCTTTATCTCCCATTCTCACTACCCTTTCTAGCCTCTGGCAACCATTATTCTAATCTCTATCTCTATGAGATCATTTTTATTTTAACTCCATATATGAGTGAGGACATCATTTAACATAATGTCCTCCAGTTATTTCCATGTTGTTGCAAATGACAGGATATTATTATTTTTTATGGCTCAATAACATTGTATTATACATACATATCACATTTTCTTTATCCACTCGTGTTAATGGACATGTAGGCTGATTGTGTATCTTGGCTATTGTGAACAGTGCTGCAATTAACATAGGAGTGCAGATGTCTCTTTGACATATTGATTTCCTTCGTTTTTTTATTTGGACCTACACCCAGTCATGGGATTGTTGGGATATTCTTGAGTTTTGAGAATTCTTTTTGTAGTTTGTATACGTCCTTCATTAGATATACGCTTTTCAAAATTTTTTTGCTCCATGACTTATTGTTTTTTAATTGTAAAGTGTCTTTCAAAAAATACTTATTTTAATTTTAATAAAGTTCAATTTATCAGTTTTTAAAGGACCATGCTTTTGGTAATGTAGCTAAGAAATCTTCATCAAACTCTGTGTCACTAATATATTCTTCCATATTTCTGCTAAAAATCTCATAGTTTTAGGATTTATATTTAGGTTTATAATATATTTTGAATTAATTTTTTATATGGCATGAGATATAGATCAAAATTTATATTTGTTGCTTGTGGTTATTCAAGTGTTTCAGCACCAGTACATCTCTGCTGAATTTTCTTTGCATCTTTGTTGAAAATCATTTGCTACTATATGTGAGGTCTCTTTCTGGATTCTCTATTCTGTTTTATTGATCTAGTTGTTTATCTTTTTGCCAGTGCCACACTGTCTTGATTATTGTAGTTTTATAGTACTTCTCGAAATCAGGCACTGCTAATGCTTTGATTTTGTTCTTTGTTTGAAGTCATTTTGGCTATTCTCGGTCCTTTGCATTTCCACATGACTTTTAGAATCTGCTTACCAATTTTCACTTTTAAAAAGCTTAATGGAATTTGATTAGGAATGCTTTAAATATATAGATCAATTTGGAGAGAACTGACATCTTAACAATAATTGAGAAGTCCCATCTATTAACGTGGTATATCTCTTCATTGACTTAAGTTTTCATTAATTTCCTGGAAATGTTTTGTAGTTTTCAGTGTACAGTTCCTGCATATCTTTAGTAGGATTTATACTTAAATACTTACTATTTCTGATGTTATTATAAATATTAATAGTTGTGTTTATTTTTATCTTCAATATCTGATTATTTATTATTAGTGTAGAGAAATAAAACTTATTTTTATATAGTGATCTTGTGTCTTGTAACATTGCTAAATTTGCTTATCAATTCTAGTAGCTCTTTTATGGACTCTATCAGATTTTCTCATAAACAATCATACAGGCTGCTAATAAAGACAACTTTTACTTATTCAATTCTAATCTGAATAGCTTTTTCTTTTCCCGATTATACTGGATAGAACCTCTATTACAATGTTAAAAATAAATATTATGAGCAAATGTTATTGCCTTGTTTCTTATCTTAGAGGAAAAATATTAAATCTTTGCATCATTAAGGATGAAATTAACTGTAAATAAAGTTCAAAAAGTTTCCTTTTATCCCTAGGTTGGTGAGACTTTTTATCAGGAAAATACGTTAGATTTTTACCAAATGGTTTCCTGCCTCTATTAACAGCATCATAGGCTTTTTCTTCTTTAGTTTGTTAATATGATGAATTATGTTGACTGATTTTTTTAAGGTTAAAACAACTTTGTGTTCCTGGGAAAACTACACTTGGTGATAATATATTATTTCTGTTTGCATATTGTTGGATTCAATTTGTTAAAATTGTATTAAGAATTTTTACCTCTGTATCCATGTGGATTGTTGAAAAAGCAGCTTTCTTTTCTTGTGATCTCATTGTCTTATTTTAGAATCAGAGTAATGCTGGCCTAACATAATGACTGGGAAGGATTTTCTCTGCTTCAATATACGGAAATAATTTGTGTAGGATTGGTATTTTTTTTAGTGTTGATAAAATTGCTCAGTGATGCTGTCCAAGCCTATAGTTTTCTTTGTGGAAAAGTTTTAACTACAAATTCAATATCTTTAGTAGTTATAGAGTTATTCAAGTTATCTATTTCTCCTTGAGTGAGCTTTTATAGTTTCTGTCTTTCAATAAATTAATCCATTTCATCTAATTTGTTGGATTTATTGGCAAAACATTTTTAGTATTATTATCTTTATTATCTTTGCAATACCTGTAGAATATAGAGTCACGTCACCATATTGGTAATATAAGATTTTTTTCCATTTTTTTTCTAATTAGCCTGGCTACATATTTATCAATATTTTTGTTTTTCTCAGTGAAATAGCTTTTGTTTTCATTTTATAGATTTCCACTCTCATCTTTATTGCTTTCTTTCTTCTTCTTGTTTCGTCTTATATTTGCCCTACTTTTTCTAGTTTCTTAGTTAAAGTCTTTGATTTGGGACTTCCCACGTTTCTTAATACAAACATTATTTCTATTAATTTTCCTTTAATTGTTACTTTAGCAATGACCTACAAGTATCTATATTCTTTGTTCTCATTTTCATTCAGTTCAAAATATTTTAATTTTCCTTTAGATTCCTTCTTTACCCAATAGATTATCCTAAAATAAACTTGGTTTTTAAATATAGGGATTTTTTGTAGTTCCTTCTGTTATTAATTTCTAGTTTAATTTTATAGTGACCAGAAAACATAGTTGACATAATTTATATCCTCATCTTTCTGATGTCATCCTTCTTTTTTTCTCTGTAGGTAACATGTCTGGATACTTTTAAATTTTTCTCTTTATTGTTAATGTTGAACATTTTTATTTTGATGTGACTACTGCAGTTTTCATCATTTTTTAATTATTGGGGTGCCTTGCTTATTGGACCTGTGTTTACAGTTTTCAACAAATTTGAAAAAAATGACTGTTTATTCAAATACTTTTCTACTCCCAATTTTCCTTTGAAAACTCCAATTACACATATATTTAAGTGCTTGAAATTGTCCCATGAGACACTGATATTGTGTTTATTTTTTTCTTACCATTTTATTTTGAATTTCTTAAAGTCTTCAGGTTCTCCAATCTTATCTTTTGTAATATCTATTCTGCTATGATGCTATTAATTCAATCTAGTTTATTTTCATTATAGGCAATGAAGTTTCATCTTTATAAGTTTAAATTGGAAGATGTAGATATATTCTCTTTTGATACTTTCCATGTCTCTATTTAACATACTCAATCTTTCCTCTAGGTATAGAACATATGGAGTACAATTATAAGAACTATTTTAATATCATTCTTTGCTAATTCTAACATTTATTTCCATTTTTATTACTTAATTTTCTCCTCATTATCGCTTATATTTTTCCGCTTCTTTGCATGATGGGTAATTTTCTTACTGAATGCACATGTGGTGAGTTTTACCTTGTTGGGTACTCAATATGTTTGTATTCCCATAAGATATAAAAGAGGAACTTTTTATGGAGGACACAGTATAGTTACTTGGAAAAAGTTTGATACTTTCAGATCTTATGTTAAAGATCTTTTAGGTAAGAAAAGAATAGAATTTTTGCCTGATGCTAATAGTGCCTCATTACCGAAACAAGATCTTTCTGGGTACCCTTCCCAGTGTTCTGTGAATGAAGAAACCTTCCATTTTGGCTGGTGGAAGCAGACACTATTCTTGGTCCTTTGTAAATGCTGGTACTATCTCTCTGATACTGTTGTTAAGTGGTTCTTTCTCCAGTTTCAGGTAGTTTCCTTACACGTCCATTGATCAGTATTCTTCCAAATACCCAAGTGGAACCCTCTACATATCTCTGGAGTTCTTTTCTGTGTAGCCCTCTACTCTCCAGTCCTCTTCCCTACAAACTTGAGCTGCCTTTGTCTCCCAGAACACTTAGCTCTGTCACATTGGCTTAATTCTGACATTGCAACATAAGAGTTCATCAGGCTTGCCCTTTCTGCATTGTGGCCCAGAAATTGTTTCAAGGCAATAAGCTTGGCCTTATTGCCCCCCATATAAGCTACTTCATTTATTTGCTGTCTCTTAAGGACCATTTACTTCATTATCTGATGTCTACTGTCTTTAATTATTTCATACAGTTTCAATTTTAAAATTGTTTTAGGTAGAAAGACAAATATAGTTACTATTGCTCTGTCTTTTCCAGTAGTAGCATTGATAATACACTGTTTATTAATTGTAAGATTTAACAGTGTCAAGATATCAAGTCTCCCCAAGTCAATCTATAAGTTAATGAAATTTCAATGAAATTTACAAATTTTTTGTGAAAGTAGAAACACTGATTCTTAAATCTGTGTGTAAGACTAAGTGTCTAAGACTAGAACAGAATTCCCATTACCCTATAATGCTTTATCATCTTACACTGCTTACTCTCATTTATAGTTCTTATTACCCCTTGACATACTGTCTTTAACCATTTTTTATCTGTCTTTAACCCCAACTAGAATGTATGATGCACAAGAGCAGGAATTTCAGTTTGTTCATTGCTATATCCCTAGTGTCTAACACATATACACTAAATACTTATTAATTGAACAAAAACTGCATGCCAAAGAAAATTCCAAAAAAGAAGATTGGGAATTTGGCTTAGCATATATCAAGACGGTAGAAGGCAATAGCGATTAAGACCATTTGGGTATTACTGCATGGATACACAAAAAGATCAGTGGTGCAAAACAGGGAGGCCAGAAGTAGCTCTTATTGTATACAAAATTTGGTTAACATATTATAGAAATGCCATTACAAATCAGTTATAAAAGGACGGAATTAGTTAACAAATACTGCTCAGACAATTGCCTTCCTTTTGGGAAAAATATGTACACAATAAATTCTATGTGGTTAGGCTAATCTAAGTAGCCTAAGCAAAGCTTTTAGCAACAATTATATAAGAATATCTTTATGATCCTATTGTAGAAAAAAATATTTTAGACATAACACAAAAGGCACATCTTATAAAGAGAAGAGAAAGATCAATAAATTTGATTATATAAATATGTAAACCTTCTGTTATATAAAAGAATATCATAAACATAGAGAAAACATGAGACACAAACTGAGATAAGATATTTGAAACTTGTATAACAACCAAAGAATTAGTGTTAATATAAAAATGTGTTTATGAAAGTCCTACCAAACCGCACCCCAGCCAAAAAAAAAAAAAAAAACTGAAAGGCAAAAACCAAATGGGAAAAAGGGCAAAGGATTTGAGCAGAAAATTCACAGAAGAGAAAACCTGGATAGTTAACAAATATACAAAATGCATATATTTATGCATAATCAAAGAAAACTAATATAGCATGTTATTTCACTCACACCAAATTGGCAAAAATTGAAGTCTGACAATATCAAATGTTGATAGGAATGTGGGGGGTGTGAGTTCTGTTAAAGGAGTACTACTACTTTGGAGAATAATTTTGCAATCTCTGGTAAAATTTAAAATGTTCCCATCCTACAGTTTAGAAATTTAGTGTCTAGATTCATGGCCCAGGAAAACTCTTGTACTTGTACAACAGGATATCTTTAGAGGGAAGTGAATTTGTTCAAGTAATATTTTGGAAGCATTTAAATGTTGTCAGCATGGGGAATAAAGAAATAAAATGTAGTGTACTGATACAACAAAGCAGACTTTCTCAAGTGCAGTTTAGGGAGGAAATTTCGGTGGCCTAAGGCATCCATTAAATGTAATGAATTAACTAATTGCAATATATCTAGAATGGTCCTGATTATGTATCATCGTTGGAAGAATTAAGAAAGAAGTCATTGAAATCATTGTCTTAGGTTCAGTGGTTAAGTTGAAGATCTCTGCCTGAGACAGGCTGCCATGCAGCAATTAAATTCAATGATCTTGAATTGCATGTATCAATATGAAAAGATCCCCCCACATAAGAAGAAATATAAAAACCAAGATGCAATAACTTACATAAAATATGAAAGCATTCATATAAAATTGAAAAAATAATATAATGTTATATGTTTTCGTAGATGTTTCTAAACTATGTAGTAAAAATATGAAACCACAAACTGGAATGATATAAACTAAGCTAATGAAAGTTTATTTGGGGAGAAGTAAAGAGGGAATAAGAATGAGAAAGACTTCAACTAAGTAATATTTTATTTCTTTCATATGTAAAGTATATCTGAAGCAATGATGCCAAAATATTAACATTAATTAATTGTGGATACTGGAAACACAGATACTTGATAGCACTTCCGAATTTATTTAACTTTTCAAAAAACATCCGGAAATTAAAATAAAACTTTGCCTGCAGCTTAAGAAAAAGTAAAAAAAAAAAAAAGACAAGCTAGCAACTATGAAATATTTTGTGTCTTCCTAACTTCTACTGAGTTCACTAAGTTCTACTGATCTGTCACCAGTTTTTCCACAGTAAAGGAGGCCATTGCATTGTGGTGCTGTATCTTATCATCCAGTATCCAAAAGCCTGACTTTTGTCATTCTTGAGTGTGAGAGGGCTGCAAACATCAGAACAGCTTTTCACAATAAGTGGCTGGCTGGGAAACCTGAGCAAACAAAAACAGGAGAAAATTAACTCTAGTCTCTGGCCAAAATAATTTGCCTATGATAAACAAAACAGACAATTTCCAGTTCCCACCCCATAGCAGATTAAGACCACCTGTTGTTAATTATGTCCAAATATTTGATAGTTCCTTGTTCCTTTATGTTTCTCAGTTATGTCATTATTGTTTGTTTTAATTTTAACCCATGCAGTATGATTCACTTTTCCTTGGCTTTCTACTTTTAGAGTCGTTACTTCTAACTTACCTCTGCTTCTCTCATCCAAAATTTAGAGACAAATCTAAAACTTTGGTCTTGTTACTCCTTAGCAAATGATGGCCAGCTTAGTGCAACATTTTTCCCTGACTATTCCTGAAGCAGTTTATTGACTTCACTACCCCCGCAGACCCCAGGAATAGAAAATGCTGATTCTCCCATAGTTCACCTACTTGTAGCTACTAGGTAATGTAATCTTTCTCACAATTCCCTCCTACCTCTTGTATCACTGAGGGGTACAGCAAGCCAAGAGAATGAACTTGTATTGGTTAAATGAAAGCCATTTAATAACTGACTGCTTACAGAGAAGTAGGTGGGTTATGGGGTAAAATAAGGGATATTAAGACATGCAGACATTAGCAAAAATGGGGAGGCATTACCACCTCTAGGGCTAAAAGCAAGGAGAAGAAATATGTTTATAGAATCCTGTGAGAGTGTGAGATGTTGGGCAAGGGCTACTCCCCAGAAGCTCTAATCTTGGGAGAATCCAGGTGCTACTGCAAGAGGTGCTGGCACAAAGGAGTGAGCCTGAAAAAAACACAACAACCTGTCTTTTCTCTTGCCTTCCAGTCTTCTGCTCACAACTCCCTTTGGCTAAATCCACCTATAAGCAAATTGAAAGAGTGGCTGCAGGATGTAGGCCTTAAGCAATAGCCTTCTAGGATCTCTGACTGGGTCGATGGGAGTGAAGACTGGTTTTACAGGGGAAGGCGCAAACAATAACCTGCACATTCCAGAAGGTCAGATGTTTCTTCCTCCCTCTTTTCAAGCTCATGTTATCTGACCATGCCACCCTCTACCACTCTTCAGTGCTGTCACTGACCGGTGTCACTTTGCACTAAACACCTGCCATCATCCTTGGCTACTTCACTGTATGTGGATGACCCATCAGACAGTCTAGCCTCAATTTCTCACCAACAACAGCTTTTATCTGTGTTCTAGTTCAGCAACCCGTGGTAAACTACCAATTGTTTTTTCTAGACAGAGGAAAGAGTTATCAATGAGCTATGAAATCTCTCAGTTTTCTATCCTTAATTTTAGCTGTATCCATTTTCCCTTCTTCCTTCAGTTTTTGTTTTGTTTTGTTTTTGTTTTTAATTTCAATAGGTTTTTGGGGAACAGGTGGTGTTTTGTTACATGGGTAAGTTCTTTGGTGGTGATTTCTGAGATTTTGGTACACCCATCACCTGAGTAGTGTACACTGTACTCAATGTGTAGTCTTTTATCCCTTGCCCCACTCCCACCCTTTCCCCAGAGTCCTCAGAGTCCACTGGATCATCCTTAGGCTTTTGCGTCCTCATAGCTTAGCTCCCACTTATAAGTGAGAACATACGATGCTTTGTTTTCCATTCCTGAGTTACTTCACTTAGAGTAATGGTCTCCAACTCCATCCGAGTTGCTGCAAATGGAATTATTTCATTCCTTGTTATGGCTGAGTAGTATTCAGCCATAAAATAGAAATATTTTATTTATCTGCTCATTGATTGATGGGCATTTGGGCTGGTTCCATATTTTTGCACTTGCGAACTGTGATGCTATAAACATGCATGTCCAAGTTTCTTTTTTACATAATGACTTCTTTACCTCTGGGTAGATGCCCAGTAGTGGGACTGCTAGATCAAATGGTAGATCTACATTTAGTTCCTTAAGGCATCTTTATACTGTTTTCTATAGTGGTTGTACTAGTTTACCTTCCCACTAACAGTGTAAAAGTGTTCCCTTTTCACCACAGTCACACCATCTATTATTTTTTGATATTTTAACTATGGCTATTCTTGCAGGAGTGAAGTGGTATCACATTGTGGTTTAGATTTGCATTTCCCTGATTAGTGTTTAGCATTTTTTCCATGTGTTTTGGCCATTTGTATATCTTCTTTTGAGAATTGTCTATTCATTTCCTTAGCCCACTTTTTGATGGGATTATTCTATTTCTTCTTGCTGATTTGTTTGAGTTCCTTGTATATTCTGGAAATTAGTCCTTTGTCAGATGTATAGATTGTGAAGATTTTTTCCCATTCTATGGGTTGTCTGTTTATTCTACTGGTTATTTCTTTTGCTGTGCAGCAGCTTTTTAGTTTAATTAAGGCCCATCTATTTATTTTTGTTTTTGTTACATTTGCTTTTGAGTTCTTGGTCATGAAGTCTTTGCCTAAGTCAATGTCTAGAAGGGTTTTCCGATGTTGCCTTCCAGAACGTTTAATGTTTCAGGTCTTAGATTTAAGACTTTGAGCCACATTGAGTTGATTTTTGTATGAAGTGAGAGGGAAGGACCCAGTTTTATTCTGGTGGCTTGCCAATTAGATTAGCACTATTTGTTAAATAGGGTGTCCTTTCCCCACTTAATGTTTTTGTTTGATTTGTCAAAGATCAGTTGGTTGTAAGTATTTGACTTTATTTCTGGGTTCTTTATTCTGTTCCATTGGTTTGTGTGTCTATTTTTATACCAGTACCATGCTGTTTAGGTGACTACAGCCTTAATAGTAGATTTGAAGTCAAGTAATGTGATGCCTCCAGATTTGTTCTTTTTGCTTAGTCTTGCCTTGGCTATGCAGGCTGTTTTTGGTTCCAGATGGATTTTAGAATTATGTTTTCTAGTCGTGCAAAGAAAAATAATGGTAATTGGAATTGCACTGAATTTGTAGATTGCTTTTGGAAGTATGGTCATTTTCACAATGTTGATTCTACCCATTCATGAGTATGGGATGTGTTTCCATTTGTGTCATCTATGATTTCTTTCAGCAGTGTTTTGTAGTTTTCCTTGTAGGAATCTTTCACTTCCTTGGTTAGGTATATTCATAAGTTTTTTTGTTTTTGTTTTTGTTTTTTTGCTTGTTTGTTTGTTTGTTTGTTTGCAGTGGAGAAAAAGGAGTTGAGATTTTATTTGGTTCTTACCTTGGTTGCTGTTGGTGTATAGCACTGCTACTGATTTGTATATATTGATTTTGTATCCTGAAACTTTACTGAATTTATTTGTCAGATGTAGGAGCTTTTTGAATGAGTTTTTAGGGTTTTCTAGGTATATAATCATATTATTAGTGAATAGTGATGGCCTGACTTCCTCTTTACTGATTAGGATGCCCTTTATTTCTTCCTCTTGATTTATTTCTCTAGCTAGGATTCCCGGTACTATGTTGAACAGAAGCAAGGAAAGTTGGGATCCTTGTCTTGTTCCAGTTATCAGGGGGAATGCTTTCAACTCTTCCCTCTTCAGTATAATGTTGGTTGTGGGTTTGTCATAGATGACTTTTATTAGCTGAAGGTAAGTCACTTCTATGCCAATTTTTCTGAGAGTTTTAATCATAAAGCAATGCCAGATTTTGTCAAATGCTTTTACTGCATCTATTGAGATGATCACATGATTTCTGTTTTAATTCTGTTTATGTGGTGTATCACATCGACTTGCATATGTTAGACCATCCTTGCATTCCTGGTGTGAAAACCAATTGATCATGGTGGATTATTGCTTTGATACTAGTTAGCTAGTTTCTTGAGGATTTTTGCATCTATGTTCATCAGGGATATTGGTCTGTAGTTTTCTTTTGCGTTATGTTCTATCTTGTTTTTGGTATTAGGGTGATACTGGCTTCATAGAATGATTTCGGGAAGGTCAGATCTTTCTCTATCTTTTGGAATAGTGTCAATAGGATTGGTACTTTGAATGTCTGATAGAATTCAGCTGTGAATCCATTTGGTCCTGGATATTTTTTGGTTGCCAATTTTTTTCATTACCATTTTGATCTCACTGCTTGTTATTGGTCTGTTCAGAGTTTCTGTTTCTTTCTTGTTTAATCTAGGAGGGTTGCATATTTCCAGGAATTTATACATCTGCTCTAGGTTTTCTAGTTTGTGTGCATAAAGGTGTTACCAGTAGCCTTGAGTGATTCTTTGTATTTCTGTGGTATCAGTTGTAATATCTCCTGTTTCATTTCTAATTGAGCTTATTTGGATCTTCTCTCCTCTCTCTTTGGTTAATGTCACTAATGGTCTATCAATTTTGTTTATCTTTTCAAAAGCTCAACTTTTTGTTTCATTTCTCTTTTGTAATTTTTTGGGTCAATTTCATTCAGTTTTTTTCTGATCTTTGTTATTTCTTTTTTTCTTCTGGGTTTGGGTTTGGTTTGTTCTTGTTTCTCAGATTCCTTGAGGTATAACCTTAGACTGTCTATTTGTGCTCTTTCAGACTTTTCATGTAGGCATGTAATGCTATGAACTATCCTTTTAGCACCAGTTTTGTTTTATCCCAGAGATTTTGATAGGTTGTGTCACTATTATCATTCAGTTCAATTTTTTTTTTAAATTTTCATCTTGATTTCAATGATCATTCAGGAACAGATTATTTAATTTCCATGTATTTTCATGGTTTTGAGAATTCCTTTTGGAGTTGATTTCCAATTTTATTCCACTGTGGTCTGAGAGTACTTGATATAATTTTGATTTTCTTAAATTTATTGAGATGTGTTTTGTGGCCTATCATATGGTCTATCCTGGAGACTGTTCCATGTGGTGATGAATAGAATGTATATTCTGCAATTGTTGGGTAGAATGCTCGGTAAATATTTGTAAAGTCCATTTATTCTAGAGTGTAGTTGAGGTCCATTGTTTTTTTGTTGACTTTCTGCCTTGATGATCTGTCTAGTGCTGTTAAGGGAGTATCAAAGTCCCTCAATATTATTGTGTTTCTGTCTATCTCATTTCTTAGGCTTCATAGTCATTGTTTTATAAATTTGGGAGCTCCAGTGTTAGGTGCATATATATTTAGGATTGTGATATTTTCCTATTGGATTAATTCTTATCTCATTATACAATGGCCCTCTTTATATTTTTTAACTGTTGTTGCTTTAAAATCTGTTTTGTCTGATATAAGGATAGCTAATCCTGATCCCTTTTGGTGTCCATTTGCATCCCTTTTCCATCCCTTTACCTTAACTATATGTGAATCTTCGTGTGTTAAGTGAGTCTCTTGGAGACAGCAAATACTTGGTTGGTGAATTATTATCCACCAGCCACTCTGTATCTTTTAAATGGAGCATTTAGGCCATTTACATTAAACATTAGTATTGAGATATGAGGTACTATTCTATTTATTGTGCCAGTTGTCACCTGAATACCCTGTTTACTTTTCCATTTCATTACTGTTTATAGGCCTTGTGAGAGTTATGCTTTAAGGAGATTCTATTTGGGTGTATTTTGAGAATTTGTTTCAAGATTTAGAGCTTCTTTCAGCAATTCTTGTAGTGCTGACTTGGTAGTGGTGAATTTTCTCAGCATTTGTTTGCCTGAAAATAACTTTATTTTCCTTCATTTATGAAGCTTAGTTTCATTGGATACACAATTATTGGCTGACAATTGTTTTGTTTAAGGAAGCTAAAGATAGGACCCCAATTCCTTCTAGCGTGTGGGATTTCTGCTGAGAAATCTGCTGTTAATCTGATAGGTTTTCCTCTATAGGTTACCTGATGCTTTTTCCTCACAGCTCTTAAGATTCTTTCCTTCACCTTGACTTGAGATAACCTGATGACTATGTGCGTACATGATTATCTTTTTGTGATGAATTTATCACGTGTTCTTTGGGCTTCTTATGTTTGGATGTGTAGATCTCAGACAAGGCCAGAGATGTTTTCCACAATTATTCCCTCAAATGTGTTTTCCAAACTTTTAGATTTCTCTTCTTACTTCAGAGCACCAATTATTCTTAGATTTAGTCATTTAACATAATCCAAAACTTCTTGCTTTGTTCACTTAATTTTTTTCTCTGTCTCTGTTGGATTCAGTTAATTTGAAAGTCCTGTCTTTGAGCTTTGAAGTTCTTCTATTTGTTTGATTCTATTGTTGAGACTTGCCAGTGTATTTTGCATTTTTGTGTGTCCTTCATTTCCAGAAGTTGTGATTGTTTTTTATTTATGCTATCCATTTCTCTGGAGATGTTTCCATCCGTATCCTGTAGCATTTTAAAAATTTCTTTAAGTTGGTATTCACCTTTCTTTGGTGCCTCCTTGAGTAGCTTAATGATCAACCTGCTGAATTCTTTTTCTGGCAATTCAGAGATTTCTTCCTGGTTGGATCTATTGCTGGAGAGTTAGTGTGATCTTTGGGAATATTAAAGAAACTTGTTTTGTCATATTACCAGAATTGTTTTTCTGGCTCCTTCTCATTTGGGTAGACTATGTCAGAGGGAAGATCTGAGGCTCAAGACTGCTGTTCAAATTCTTTTGTCCCATAGGGTGTTCCCTGGAGGAACTCCCTAAAGAGGGGGCTCCTCCAGTCCCAAGCCACTAGCTAGAGGAAGGGGCTTCCTGAGAGCTGAACTTCAGTGATTCTTATATCTCCTCTGGGTTGAGCCATCCAGTGGACAAAAGAATCTGAACAATGGCTCTTGAGTCCCTGATCTTCCCTCTGACATAGTCCACCCAAATGAGAAGTAACCAGAAAAACAATTCTGGTTCCTCTAGGTAGTGGCTTGGGACTGGAGGAGTAACTTAAAGAGGGGAACACTCTTGGGACAAAAGAATTTGAACAGCAGTCCTTGAGTCCCAGATCCTTCAGTCCCAAGCCACTACCTAGAGGAAGGGGTTCCCTGAGAGCTGAACTGCAGTGATTGTTATATGTCTTCTGGGTTTAGCCATCCAGTGGAGCTACCAGGCTCCAAGATACTACTGGGGTGTGTCTGCAAAGAGTCCTGTGATTTTGTTTGTCTTCAGGTTTCTCAGCCATGGTTACCAGAACCTGCTCTGGTGGAGGCAGCAGGGAAGTGAAGTGGACTCTGTGAGGGTCCTTGGTTTTAATTTTGTTCAGTGCGCTGGTTTCTCTAATGCTGTTTATGGTAACAGTGAAATTGTCATGTGCACAGACATGGCCACTGGTTAGCCAGGATGTTACAGGTGGTGGAATTAGTGTTGTTTTCTCCTTTCTTGAGTGGGGCCATTCTTTTATGAGTTACTGTAATGGTTGAGTTGGGTGGCCTCTAGCCAGGAGGTGGCACTTTCAAGAGAGCATCAGCTGTGGTAGTATGGGGCAATACAAGCTTGCCCTAAGGTTGACTGGATAAGTATTTGAGTTTCTCAGGTGATGGGTGGAGACATAGAGCTCCCAATAGATTATGTCTTTGTCTTCAGCTACCAGGGTGGATAGAGAAAGACCATTAGATGGGGACAGGGATAGATGTGTCTGAGCCCAGACTCTCCTTGGGTGGGGCTTGCTGCAGCTGCTGTGGGGGATGGGATGTGGTTCTCAGGTTAATGGAATTATGTTCCCAGGGGGATTATGGCTGCCTCTTCTGCATCATACAGGTTGCCAGGGACGTGGGTAAAAGATGGTAATGACAGGCCTCACCTAGCTCCCACTCAGACAGCAAGGCCAGTTTCACTCCCATCTTGCCCGACCAATAACATCAAGTTTATATCCAGGTAGCTGATGAGCAGGGATAAGATCTTTCCCTAGGCTACAAGCCACCCCACTGAGAAAGCAAACAGAGCTTTCAGGCCCCACCTCTTCCTGCCTGCCACAGCTTCTGTGTGCATATCTGCACTTCCCATTTGGCCACCCCCAACTCCCCTGGATTCTGCCCAGGATTATTTGCACTCGGTCAAAATCATTACAAAATTCAGCTGGGAGTTTCCTTCTCGCTGTGGTCTTTCCCCAGTTCCACTGGCTGCTCTTCCCAAGGACCTCTGTGAGATAAAGTCAGAAATGGTTTCCCTGGGCTTCTTTGGGGACTGGGAGTGCCTACAGGGCTCTTCCCACTGCTTCTTCTACTTTCATATTTTGCTTGGCTCTCTAAATTGATTTCAGCTCTAGGTAAAGTTAAATCCTTCCCCTGTGATTTGGATTTTTAGGTTCCCCAGTGGGTATGTGTGTTCAGAAGCTGACATTTCCCCTCTCACATTTTAGGCACTCATAGGTTTTTGGCTGTCTCACGGAGTTTGCAATGGCAAGCTACTTCTTTCAAAGGGTCTGTGAATTCTTTTGTTTTTCCTAATATCTTCCTGCAGTAGTTCTTGGAGCAAAAGTTCATGATGGCAGTTTCTACACACTGTTCTGGCCATCTGAGTGAAAGCTGCAAATTAGTCCTGCTTCCTATCTGCCTTTTATTATTATTATTATTCTGATCTCCTCCTTTCAAACAATAGGTTCTTTCACTTGTCTAGAGCAGTCTATCTACCTGTGCTCTGTAACTGATTCCTTGCTGTCTCCTCCAGGACATGGCTCTGTTGATTGCTTTCTCTTCCTTTCTACTATCACCTTCCTCAAAGACCATATACAAATCCCTCTTTAAAAAAAAAAACAAACCAAAAAACTGAGGAAAAGGAAAACAAATACTTCCCCTCATCAAATATCTCCTTGTAGTTGCTATTCTCCTTCTATCTTTAGCAAGTGTCTCCCAGCAGCCTACACTCACTATCTCTACTTGCTCTCACTTTGTCCCACTAGTCACCCCACAGCAATATCTCTTAGCCCAAGTAGCTCACTCTATTGAACCCATTCCAGTAAAATAATTTTAATGATTTTCAAAATGCCAAATTTAGTAAATGCTTTTCAGTGTCTGTGTGCCATTTGGCATTACTGTCCATTTCCATTTTCATTTTGTGTGACTTCTGAGATAACACTTTCCCCTTATATTTTCCTTTTGCTTATGGTTTTTCTTTCCTGGTTTCCTTTGTTGGATCTGCTAGCTGTAGCTACTTCTTAAATGTTAATGTTTCTGAAGATTCTGTCCCTGGCCCACTTCTGTCACTGGGCATGATAATCCTCATCAACATTATCCTACGTTATCTTGGAGTTTCAGCTACAATCATATGCCGATGGCATTCAAACTCCTGCCTCCAGCCAAGACCTCATTTCAAAGTCCCAGATCCCACATATTTATTTAATGTATATTTAAGTAGTGCTTTCTACATTCTAGTTTCTAAGCTTTGCAAATGTTAGTTCATTTAATTCCCAATACAATTCTATGAATTGGTATACAGGAGAAAAATTGAGGTACTAACATAAGACTAAAATATTTGAAGTTTTCTGGCTAGTCAAATAACCTAAATGATTTTATAGGTTGTATAACTTGCCCCATGACTCACAACTTATAACTGGTAGAGCCAGCATTTGAATTGAGACAGTCTGGCTCCAAAATCCATGCTGTCAACCATTTTGCTTAATTCTTCATTTCAGTGTCCCTTGGGTACCTCTAACTCAACATATCTGAAAGTGGATTTAGCTTTCTCTGAAAACTGACTTCTCCCAATCTAATCAACAATGATAAAGCTAATATTCAGAGATACCTTCAAATTGTTATTTTTTAATTAGTGATTTAACATTTAATTAGATGTGTTGGGGGAAACTGATGTAATAAGCATTGTATACTTATATCATCATAAAAATAGTATATCCCTAATACAATGTAAAATTTTGATATTTTTGGAATTGTTTTTCTGAGCTATTAAATATAAAGCTTCATGTCCATGGATATGTTTAGACTTTTAAAAATCACTTGAAGGTTTATTTTTCTGATTTATATGTCAGCAGAATATTTTATGATCACTTTTTGAATAATAACATTTTAAATAGATAGTGCCAAATAAATCACATGTTATTTGGCATAGATGTTTCTGGATCCAGTGGTTAGAATCTTTCCTTACATATGTGATACAGTTTTAAAGTAAAACAAAATTGCTATGGAAATTTATTTAAATGGAAATGCATGTTTTATCCATTTAGAATCTGTACAAGATTTTAGGTAAATTAATCTTAATGAGCTATGCAAACTGGTCCTTAAACCACAAACCAGATTTACCAATAAAATTACTTAGCACTTTTCCTATAACATTTGAAACAAATAATCAGTTATAATTAGAATTTTGAGGATAAATTCACTGTTCATTTTATATATATATATATCCCTTGAAATATAATTTGGTTTCATATTGCCAAATTAAGTGGAACAGGCCACCTAGCAAGATTATAGTAATGTCAGCAATTAGTCAAATATTATTTTCCTGGTAGATACCATAGTTTCAGTTCTACAAAAATAATTCTTTCAATCAATCAATTTTCAGTAACAAAATCTAAAGTAATTTTATGACATAGCAAAAATTTGATTTTTAAAAATTTTTCACTTCAAATTCAAAAACAATTTCTAACAAAATAGGAGAAATAGAAATGTATTCACTAATTCACTTCTACTTGTCAAATCAAGCTACACATTCTGACTTTTTTAAAAATCCTGGTTTTTACTTTTTTTCAGTTTTTGTGATCTGTTCAATCTTTCTGCACTAGTCAAAATCAGACAACTCCTTGGTAGACATATAAAGATTTTTAAATTTCCTCAAGTAAAATAAATATAATAATAAATCACATATTCCAAATAAACAGCACTTTGCCATGCTTTTGTTAATTTCAGAATACTGGATGACGCTAGATACTAGCATCACGTGACTCTCATTTTACTGCTCTCAGGTTTCGGACGGGATGTATAGCTGCACCTTGCAATTTGCATGCATGCTGCCCATCATTCCTCAGTAGGGGAGGGAGAGGATGAATCAATGAAGAGTTGTACTCCTCCAGGTGCTTTTTAGTTTAGCAAGACTGAGACCAGTTTACCTGGAGAACACCAATTTAAGTAGTTGCTTGTGGAGACCTGAGTTATTAATTGGCACTATAAATAACTAATATCACTTGTGGGACTTTTTACACTGACAACATGTAGAAAACAGAAACATCGTTCTTTAAATTAGACTTGGATTGTCCATAAGGTCTGACTTCTCCAATTGAGGAAGCAACCATCTCTCTCAACAGATGTTGCTATTTATGGTGCAGAGAGGCCAGACTTCATAAATGTGTTGGAGCTTTAAAGTAAACCAAAATTATGAGATAAACTTTGTAACATAAGTGCATGTTTTATCTACTTATATTTTATAATAAATTCACAGGAAATAAGATGTGATTTAGCAAATTTGAGAACAAAAAGCTTTAAGCCCAAAATACAGCCTCTTCTCTGCTTCAGTGTCTTCTGAAGACTTCCAAACTTAAATGAATGTTATATATTATATACTCATCTTCCTTCAGAGAAAAAGCCTCTCAGTTTGTATTTCAGGACCCAGGGTTTCATTGTCTAAAGAAATCATATTTAACTTTATTCATAGCAGATTTATGGTTGCTTTGATGCTTAAAGCCTTGCAAGGACTTTTACCAATGATCTTTGAAGTTCTGTGCAAAAATCCCTGAACTTATGTAGAAGAAAGCCCTAGTGTACCCATTTTAGACATTAGATCTTTCAATCGTCACTCGCAGTGATGCTACACTGGAAATGGCCTGCTTTAAGCGTGAAGATTTGAAATATTCAGAACAGAATCATCTCTCTGAACAGCTTTTCTTCATTCAATGAAAATTCTTCATCTTGGAACTTAGTCCAACTTTTGAAACTTAACGTGGTGATAGCCGCCCTGCGTTCTTTCCCTTTGATTACTTATTTTCTCCAATCCATTTTGTACCAAACTTATATTTCAGTTTTTCTACTACATGTTTATCCTTCTTTTTGCCAATTTTGTAGATAGATGATAGATAAAGGGCTAGCTAGCTAACAAGATACATAATCACAGATATAGCTTCGGGTCCAATTTCTTTGGTAGAATTTATTTGAAAGAACTTAAAATATTACTCTTTCTCAATTAGATCTATGCTTTTTAAAATTTAGAAATGAAATTACTATAAACTTTTCTACTCAGCTTCTTAGAATCTCATTTCTTCAGTGAGCATTTCTGAGTGCTTACCATTCTGTGAATATTTAAGATGTCTTGCCAACTGTAATGATTGAAAAACTATTATAAATAAGAGTTTATTTTACAAAAAGAAGTCCAGAGATACTCATGTATAGTTGTTTGAGTTCCAGATTCCTATTAACGGTCCAGCATCCTTCAGTTTTACACTTTGCCAACCTTAGTATGTTAGTTAGCCTATGCTAGGCTATGCTGATGTGACAAGTAAATTCTGACATCTGAGAATCTTAACACACAAAAAACGTGGTCAGTAAGGATAGTGTAGTCAAGCAGGAAACAAGGTTCCTTACATCTTATCCTTAGCCAAGATCATCACAGAAGAGGAAAAGACAATGTGGGAAATCACATATGGAGGTTTTAGGATCGAGAGTAGAAGTGTGGTACAACACTTGCACCCATGTACCTTTAGCCAGAACCCAATCACATGGCCTTCTTTCACATCTAATTGGTCACATTATTACTTTGAGCTGAAGGGAATCCAGAAAGTATTCTTCTAGTTAGGGCAAAAATATATTTGGTAGGTAACTAGCAATATTTACCTCAGGGATATAATGTTGAACAATGTATAGTTTCAGCCTTCTATGTTCTTATATTACAGTGTGAGAGGAATGCTACATTGTGAGTGCTATAGGAGAGATTTCAATAAAATACCATAGGATTTCACAACACAGAGCAGCTCACTGTTTCTAAAGAATTTAAAGAGGGCATCAGAAAGAATATAACATTTTAGTTGAATATTAATGGAAGATTTGGAGTGTATTAGGTAAGAAATGTTGAGAGATGAAGCCAGCTGGACTTCCTGGGTTGAGTGGGGACTTGGACAACTTTTCTGTCTAGCTAGAGGATTGTAAATGCACCAATCAGCACTCTGTAAAAATCCACCACCAATCAGTGCTCTGTGTCTAGCTAAAGGACTGTAAATGCACCAATCAGCATTCTGTAAAAACGCATCTATCAGTGCTGTGTCTAGCTAAAGGATTGTAAATGGATCAATCAGCACTCTGTAAAATGGGCCAATCAGTGCTCTGTAAAATGGACCAATCAGCAGGATGTGGGTGGGGCCAAATAAGGGAATAAAAGCTGGTCATCCGAGCCATCAGTGGCAACCTGTTCAGGTCCCCTTCCACAGTGTGGGAACTTTGTTCTTTCACTCTTCACAATAAATCTAGCTGCTGCTAGATTTTGGTCTTTTGGGTCTGCACCACTTTTAAAAGCTGTAATACTCACCACGAAGTCTGCCACTTCATTCTTGAAGTCAGGGAGCCCACAAACCCACTGGAAGGAACAAACTCCTGATGTGCCATCTTTAAGACCTGTAACACTCACCACGAGGTCCCCGGCTTCATTCTTGTAGTTAGCGAGACCAAGAACCCACTGGAAGGAACCAATTCTGGACACAATGTGACTGAAAAGGCAGGACAGCATCACATTGTAATTGGACTTACGTTATTTGTTAATGAATTATCTTGGCATTGAAGTGTTAACAGAAAATTTTCAGCAAGCGGGGGTCATATAACTGGATTTGCCATTGAGTAAGTGTTGCAGTGGCTGGACTGTGTAACCTTACAGTTTGAGAATGTCAAGATCCAGGAGACTCACATACTCTTTAACTACAGGAAAAAGGTGCTGCAGGAAGAGGAAAAGAGAAGTATGAGGCAGGGAAGCTGAGACCAGTCTTCCCTCTTAGACCTCTAATAATGAGAGCCCATTTAGTCCCCTCCAACCCCAAGATGTGTTCATCTAGTATCATATGAAACTGTTTGAGATAAGGCTGTTGATGCTCTGGGTTTTGATAATTAAAGCCTAAGAATAGTGTCCTATCCTACAAGTCAAAGTGAGTCTCCCTGAAACTTTCATTCACTGGTTTTATCTTTATTCTCATTGGTTAGTCTTTTTGAAGGTCATGGTATTCTTTGGAAATATATAGTACACATGTATACAAAAACTCACATGCAATTTCATAAGCTTGAAGACTCTCTGGAGTCTTACCATAGATCCCCAAGTTAAGAACCCTTGGCCTCTAGCAACTCTAATAAAGGCCTACTTATACTTTAATTTATAGCCCTTCAAATATTTAAAAACAACTTTCTTTTTTTTCTTTTTTAAACACTGATAAAGCCCTTAGTATATTCAAATGCCATGTTTGGCAGTTTATTACTAACTCATTTAATACTCATAGCAACACTGTAAGATAGATACTATTTTTTTCCCTTTTCCAAATGAGGAAACTGAAGTACAAAAGGGTGAAATAACTTATCCAATTCACATAACTACTAAATGGAAGAACCAAGGTTTGAAAATAGACAATCTGGCCCCTGAGCCTATGCACTTAGCACCATACTTAATTGATATTTAACTTGTAAGAGAGAAGTTTAACTTCTTTGACTGTATTTACATTTCATAACCTCCAGGCCCCTCATTCTTCTCTAGACAATGTAGTTTGACAATGTTCCTTTAAAATGTGTTGCCAGTTCCAGACACCATAAATGTACTGGTATAGCATCACACTGGATCAGCCTTTTTTTGATAGCCACAAAGTGGTCATTCATGCTGGGGGAAAAGGACAGGATGAAGGAAGAGGCCTATGGGTCTTCTTCAGCTTCACACTGTTCTGGGTCCTCTGGGCAAGGTTTAGAAATAGCTTTTGGGATGGATATATCTGCAAGACTTTTGTTATGCAATATCCCAGGCGAAGTCATGCATGGATTGTTTTCCTCTCAGAATGAAACCTATCCCAGGCTCCAAGTAATCATTCCCAAGGGAATTAAATAGTCCTTAATTAAGAACAACACTAGTAAATCCTAGTCTGAACCACAAAACAACCACACTTGAGGAATCTACACCCCTTAATGAAGAAAGGCTGTTAATCTATGCTGACACCTTCAGCTTGATTTTATTTTATTGGAAAGATGTTATATGGGTTACTATCTCCTGGTTTACATAATCCTACAGTTCCTTGATGCAATATGAAGTGAGATTCACAGAAGTTTGAGTTTACAATCCTATGCAGCTGGTGGAGCTGGGACTCAAATTCAAGACCACAGAACACCGCACTAGTAGATACGTACTTGGAAAGTTGGAGTTTGGTGGGGAGTTCCTGGGATGTGATCCATCAAATTGTCTGAAGTGAGGTGTTTGGGAATTTGTACTACAAGTGAATCTAAACTTTAACTAATTTGACTTAAAGGTTCTGTGACCTCTCTTAAGTGGGAGACTCCCTTGCTCCGGTGTACTTTCTCTCCATCTTTGTCTGTTGCTAATAATTTAGCCAGCGACAAGGTATACTTAAAGATCAACTTTTTTCCTGCTACAAACATGACTTCAGTCCAAGTATTTAAGCACCTGAACTCAAGTGAGGATAATAAATGTCAGAGGAATATTTATAGCTTGGTATATGGAGATTTTCCAGGTCCCTGTTCTGCAATAACACAGATCCATCTGCTAAGGGCATTAGAATTGTGTGTTGTTGCTTTTTTTTTTTTTTTTTCACTCAAGTTGATAGATTCTGAAAATAGAAAATTGCAATATACAAAGATTTTAACCTTTTTTTACTCAAATAATTATTAAATTAGGAGTTAATTACCAAGGGCAAAGTTTTCCCGCAATTCCTGGCTATTGGAAGCAAGCCCAGAAGAAACCTTAGCTCAGTCTTATATAAGCCCCTGTCATCATTATGCTGACAGATCTACCTGAGGATTTATTGTAGGATTGTCAGACCTTGGGGGTCTGAGGTTAGTCGACTCCCCAATCTGTCGTTGGGGTTATGATTGTTTTTATTGCTGTGCTATAAACATAGTTACCACTGATACTATTGTCAGCTAATGTATTCTTGTTCAAAGGTCTGAGGAAGAATCTTTACCCACAAAGACAGTTTATATGTATTTGTACCAGGAGGTTATTTAACTCTTCTTCTATGCTAAGCAAGGGCAAGAAGGACCTCTCTGGTTCTGTTCCATCCTTGTATCCTAACTTAGAGAATGTCCATAGAGCTGACTGATGGTCAGTTAGCTATTAAATAGAAAATTTTATGCACTGTTGAGATTAACACTAGAGTACAAGTCTAGACAACATAATAAAGTGGAATGACAATGTGTGTCTTCTGTGACTAATGAACATACATTCTCTGCTTCACAAAAGAATAAAGGACAATAATATGCGAGGCAGTGTGCCTCATGTTACTCATGGGCATAGTCAGAAACAATGTGTAAATTAAATTTTGTACAACGTAGTTCCTCTTACAGTGCAATTTCAAGAATATCTTATTTCTAGATTACCAACTGACATTGATTTCTCTTTTTAATTTAAATTTAGTTTTAGTTTTACAAATATCTCAATTACAGAGCGTTAACCATGCTCAGATGGTGACATATCATCATCATTGGTCTGCACAAGGAATCCCTCCTGTTTATTTATTAACTTATTCCATTTTCATTCCTATTCTGCAGTCCCATTCTCACTTTTACCCTCATATGCCTGATTTTAAACTTTTATTTCTATACAACCTTGAAGAATGGGAATGATTGTGTACATGCCATTTAATTTGCAGTACTGATATTGTGCCATAGATATCAGCTTTCTTACTTTTTTCACCAGAAATATGTTTTGAAGGTACAATCTTATAACTATGCACATATCTAGTTTGTGGCTTCTGATGTCTGCCAAGTACTCAATTCTATGTATCCACCTTGTGTTAATACTCCTCCAGGGCTAGATCCCAGACTGTTATCATCATCTTTCTGCCACCACAAACAATGCCATGATAAACAGTGCTTCTATTTGTCCTCTATCCAATAAAGAAAGACTCTAAACTAAACTAATATTCAAGTGCATAGATAAAGTCCCTAAGAAAACATAAAATCTTATTGAAAATTAGGTCATATGACTTTTAATATGCAAATAATTATCCTTAATGTGTTTATGGCATGCATTTTGTGTTTGGACGTATATACATTTGACTTCTATAAAGACAAAATATCTTTGTGAAACAGATTGGGACTTTTTTTTTTTTTAGCCCAGTGGGCTTAATGCTTTGCTCCTTTTCATTTAAAATGTCTCAAGTAATCAGCTTTCTTCTTTGAGTTTTTGTATCCCAGGCCAATATATATGATTGCTTGGAAGTCCTAACATTTGGCTTACGTTTTCTTTTTCTTGAATGGATCTCAAAAGAGTGATCTCGCCAGGCCGAATCTCTCCCTAAAGAAATTAAGCAGTATATAAAGTTAGCTAAAATGGCAAATTCACAACAAGAACTCTAACTATTTGGGTTTGGGAAAAGACAACAGTAGGTGAAGGTAAAACAGCTGTGCAGATGTCCTCATGTCTACAAACTAGGGCTAAATATTATTATAGGTCCTTAGCAAAAAGTAATGTTGATTCTATTCGGATTTTTTTTTTCTGCTAAAGGTAAAATAAAGCCTAGGGGTAGACTGATAAAATAGCCATGTGTTGGAGAAATGCAATACTTAAATTAGCCAATGTTTACTGACTATTTATTATAGTTGAGGCATTGTAATAAGCAATGGGATAAGAAGAAAATAGTATGCAAACATTTTAAAGTTATAATTGCAAGATTACAGTGCATTTGGAGTTACATGATGTTAACTAATGGGAGAAATACAGTTGCAGAAATCCATCAATTTGATTCAATATATACTAATTTTCAGTCAAGTAGTAGGTGCTTGTATTAGGTCCCCATCAATCAAACACAAATGATTTCAATACTAACCTTCACAATCTTCAAGAGGTAGAAAAACAAAAAAGTAAATGTGATTAAATATTATGGAAGCTATGATGTAAGGAATGCAGATGGAGAACCAAAGTCATTGCTACCTTCTAGAAAGGTAATGTGAAACTTCATATAGAAGATCACATGCAAACTGAGTCCTGAAGTTTTTGAGGGTTCAGAAGGAAAGAATTTCTGTAAAGGGAGAAAGAGGTCCTGAAGTGAAAGGCAGTCTGATAATTAGTGAAGCAGTAACTAATACAGTAGAACCATCTGTGTTCGAATTCTGACTCTGTCATTTACTAGCCTATTATGGCTCAGTTTCCTCATCTGTAAAATGGGTAAAATAGGAGTTCCTTCCCCATGGAGTTAATTTAGGATTCACAGGAGATAGCACATGTAAAATGATAGATACCATGCCTGGAATATACTATAAGTGCTCAATAAATATTAGTATACTTACAATAATGACAAATAATGTGCTAGAGTTGGTGAGGAGGTGAAAGGAAGGGAAAAGGAGTGAAAAATAAGTCTGAAAAAATAGACAGAAACCAGATCATGCAGGACCTGATACACATACTTTGGACTTTAACATTTCTTGGTTAGGTAATTAGAAGTTGGGAAGAGTTTTACACAAGGAGTAAAAGGAAGACACTTGATAAGATTCGCTTTTTTAAAAAAAAGAATAATCAAGCATTAGCAAGGATGATGGATTGGAAGAGACAGGGCAATGAATTAGATGACTACTGCAGTGGTCCAGGCTAACAATGAGTTAAAGCATAAAAGTAAAAATAAATAGAAATTTAAAGGATGATTCTGAGACATACACCATATTTATTTGATTTCATGTGGAAAGTAAGGGAAAGTAAGGACTCTTGAATGATTCCCATTTCTATTAATAATTTTATACATATCTTTTTTTACATAACTTATAAACAGATGACATAAACTTACAGTATCCATAAATACAGAACAGTACTCAGTATATTTTCTCTGTCATTATTTTCTTAACGTTTTCTTTAGTTTGTTTTATTGAAAGAATATGGCATACAATATATATACAAAATATGTATTAATCAACTGTTTATGTTATCAGTAAGGCTACTAGTAAAGTTTTGGGGGAGTTAAAAGTTATACATGGATTTTCTACTGCAAGGGAGGTTGACACCACTAACTCCCATGTTGTTCAAGAATCAACTGTACTAAGTTTTCCCATTTTTGTACTTCTTTGTATTCTTTTGTGATTTCTTTTTTCTATTCAACATTATATTTGTGAGTTTTACCCACGTTAAGATGAGCCATAGGTGCTTTATCTTAATTTTTCTTCTCCAGTCTTGCCAGAGATGCATTTTCTTTATTGGTTTTCTCGAAGAAACATTTACCATTATTAATTAATATGTCTTCATTAATTAATATGTTTTCATATGTCTCCATATGTCTTATTTGTTTTCATCGTTATTTACATTTTACTCTTTCTTCGTATTTGCTCTGTTGTTCCTTGTCTAACTTATTTGTTTTCTCGATGTTTTGTTGTTGCTCAGAGAGGCAGTGGATGTTTCTCCTTTTATTTATTTCTCTTACTGCTTGATCAATTTTTTGGTTATGTTGTTATATTTACCCAGTGATACAGTTTGGCTGTGTCCCCACCCAAATCTCATCCTGAATTTCCACATGTTATGGGAGGGACCCGATGGGAGGTAATTGAATCATGGGGGCAGGTCTTTCCTGTGCTGTTTTCATGATAGTTAATAAGTCTCATGAGATCTGATGGTTTTCAGAAAAGGAGTTCCCCCGCACAAGCTCTCTTTCGGCCTGCTGCCATCCACGTAAGACACCACTTGTTCCTCCTTGCTTTCCGCCATGATTGTGTGGCTTCCCCAGCCATGTGGAACTGTAAGGCAATTAAACCTTGTTTTTTTGTGTAAATTGCCCAGTCTCGGGTATGTCTTTATCAGCAGCTTGGAAATGGACTAATACAGCCAGTTTGAAATGGTTATATCTTCCATTAATTTTTTTGAACTGACCTTTTTAATGTGAACTTTTAGCATTTTAAAGTCACTCTCTTTATGTGTAATAATATTTTTGCCTTAAAATCTGTTTTGTTTGATATTATAATAATATAGATATGCCAGGTTTTTTAAATTAGTATTTATCCTATAGTTTGTTAATCATATTTTTACTCTCAACATTTTTTCTCTACATACTTTAGTGATTCTGCTTTAAAAAAGCATACAGATGAATTTTGTTATTTTTGTTTTAACTGAAGATTTTAGCAATTACCATTTATTTTGACATATGTAACTTTATTTTATCAACTCATTCTGTGATCTTTATTTATTTTTTAATGTTTTATGCTTTACTCCTCCGTTCACGGTTTTTTCAGCTGAGACTTTTTAAAATTCTATTCTCCTCCTGTTTTTTTTTTTTTTTTTTTTTGGAAACTGTTTACTTTTTCTATTATATTAGAGGTTATCCTTGAAATTTGAACATACGGACTAAACTTATCAAAGTAAAAAATGCATCAGTATACTTACCTCCTCCCCAAGTAACATAAATGCCATAGTACATTCACTGGAAAACAGTATTTTAGTCCTATCTTGCTTTTTAGCCTTCATATTGTCATTTTCATTTTTTTGTTTTTTATGTATTTGTTATTTACTTGCATTTATGCATATTTAGCAATTTTTTTCTTCAGTTTCTTGTTATATCTCAGACATTACTCTTGTGATCATCTTCCTTCCTCATGAACAACAACCTTTCAAAGTTCCTTTAGTGGTAAGTGCTCTCACTTATTTGTTATTTGAAACATGTTTTTATTGTTTGCTCTTCTGAAAAGATAGTTTTCTAGGAATATTTTTCCAGGCCAGTAGTTATTTCACCTTTCTAGATATTGTTCCATAGTCCCTTAAATTCTACTGTTCCTCTTAGGAAGTCAGTCTTAGGCCTAGTTGTCATTTCCTTATAAGAAACCTGTTTTCCTATCTGCTGCTTTAAGATCATCTGTTTGTCTTGTGCTCTGCTGCATCACTGTGATATGTCTAGGAATTGAAGTTCCGATAAATCCTTTTTGTAATATGTTGTGCTTTTTCCAACTAAAGAACCATAACTGCCATTAATCCTGAAAAAAGTAAAGATTCCAATCCACAAATAGAGTACATCCGTCCATTAAGTTTCCTTTGATTCCCCTCAAAATATTTTTATAGTTTTCAATATTCTTTCACATGTTTTATTAAATATAGTCCTTGTTTAAATTTTTGATATTACTATCATTTTCCAACTACTTTTTGCTGGTATTATACATGGAAATATAAATTGAGTTTTAAATATTCCTCTTGGATCCAGCAACCTTGTCAAACTCATTTATTCTAATAATTTACATATAGATTCCTCTGGATTTTCTAAGTACAGAAGCATATCATCTACAAATAACAGTGTGATTTATTTTTTTAAAATGTAGGTACATACAGAAGCCCACGTGCCATCAGCAAATTACTAGAATGTCTTCTTCCTCTGCACAGTAGGGTATGAATAATACTTTCTTTACGTAGGGGTATCCAATCTTTTGGCTTCCCTGAGTAATACTGGAAGAATAAAAATTGTCTTGGGCCACGCATAAAATACACTAACACTAATGATAGCTGATGAGCTAAAAAAAAAAACTGCAAACAAAATCATAATGTTTTAAGGAACTTTATGAATTTATGGTTGGCCATGTTCAAAGCCGTCCTGGGCCACATGTGATTCATAGGCCACAGGTTAGACAAGCTTGCTTTATAGGTTCTAATAGTCTGATCTCTTTCATGAATCACAAGATTAGTAAGAATGATCACTACTTATTTTTCAGATTGCTGATTTTTCTTCACAAGTATTTAGTTCAATAACCCATTGAATTTTGCTAAGAATTTCCAAAATTTCTTCTTAAAAAATAGTTTTCTATTTTTTAAGATAGACACATAGCTAAGACAGGGTTCATACCATGTACATTTTAACCTCAAATGGATTTGTCTAGAAATTCATTAGCAGAGATTTTTATATAAAATATTCCTCTCACAAGTAACTTTCATAAAGTCGCTATTGGCAATAGTAACATGTGAATACACATTGATCCCTGTAAACCACACAGCAATTGATCATTTCTTATACTCTACATGCTCATGCACCAGGTTGATTACTGAGAAAGGAGGTAAAGGAATGAGGTGAGTGACATTCTTTGAAAACAAGCATCATCTTGTTGAATTTAGGCCTATGTAAAACTTTATAAATTCAAGTTCCCTAGTTTTGTTTAGGTAAGGCTTAAATTTGATAAAATTTTCTAATTTGAGTCAGATTTTAGTAAAGAACTTTTTAAGCTAGGGAAAAGGCAGAGAAATGGGATTAAACCCAGATTAGAGGATACATGGATTTAAATGGTGATAGTTCCTTTAGGCAAGACACCACACATGTATATGTGTTGGGAAAACATCAACATTCTTACTTCAGGACCTTTGCATGAAGTTTTCCCTCTGCTTGAACAATGTTTATTCTCTGCTCTCCATCTGAACAATTTCACTTATTGCTCAAGTCTCAAATTTGCTTCCTTAAGCACTTTATAACCAATGTGTCCCGATTTAAATTCACCTTCCCCATGTCATCCTATTATATTTGAGGATTTTTATTAGAAATTTTCATTCCATATGTGTGTGTGTTTACAAGTGGTTTTCAAACTTCACTGTGCTTAAAAAACACTTGGGAAGCTCATTAAAAAGTAGATTTTTGCACCTAACTTCAGATATTTCTACTGAGTAAATCTAATTGGGAATCGAAAAATATGCATTTTTAGCTAGACTCCCCAAGTAATCCTAATGTAGATGACCATAGGAACACACTTTGAGATGTCCTCCATGAGGATAGCAACTGTGCTTGTTTATTTCTGCATCCCCAGCACCTAACAGAGTGCTCAATGACCATTAGTTGAACTGGAAACATTAGGATCAAAAACACTCAACAAACTGGCAAATGAGCCAACAGGCTAATGCTGCTTTAGGATTGGGGCTGCCTTCAGACCCAGGGAAACCATCAATTTTTAAATGGTGGGTAGAAGAAGTTTTAAAGGAGATATGAAAGTATTTGGGGAAAAAGGGGGAAAAGCGCATTTTTCCAGCCTTAGCCAGGAGTCAAAGTTGATGAGCTGTCAGCAGCCACTCTCTATCCTGATGAGTCAAAGACTGTATACATAACTCCCCCAGGGTATCCAGTTCAGAATTTCAGCTGGATAAGGGCATTATCTTCCTTTCATCGCAGGGCTGCTTTCAACACATCAGGAAACACCGTGTCACTCCTTGACAGAGGCTGGCAATTTAAACTAGGGAGATAATCTGAAGCCTTTAAAACTGGCTGATATTTTCATTTGCGATTCCTCATGGCAGCACTCTGCAGCCCCCACTTTTTCTGTTTTGTACCCTGCAGTGAGGCTTGGCAGCTAGATCTATATTTTAGGGCAGGGTTGATGGTGAAGTGCTACAAGGGAACTGTAATGCCAGCTTTTCTGGAATCTGATATCGGCATTTTGGGACAATGGTACATAAGGAAATAGTATTATGGGGACTTAAAAAAAAAAAAAAAAAGGACCAGAGGGACATGAGACCTAAGGCCTGCGATTAACCTCTGGAGCTATAGAAAAGCAAGAGCGGAACTTGTTTGCTGTTTTAGAGTATAGAAAAATTATTTAGGGTCTATCTATTTACCTTTGTCCTTCAAGCATAAGTTAAAGTTTAATATGGTGATTCCAAGGGAAGGTGAAAATCTCAACAAAATCCAGAACCAAGGAAATCAGTTACTGAGAGAAAATTATCTCGATAAGAAATGGTAAGAATGAATCTGGAAAGAAAACCAATTATTGCATGCCAGTCAACTTAGCTGTTTGAATTCTGTCTGTACCTTCAGGGAAACAAATTTTGCTGATGTCTGCTTACCTGTCATTCTGTCTTTCTATAAACTTCTGTCTTTAGATGTTCCTTTTTACATATTTGGCATATAGACAATCTCTGATGAGGCAAAATTTTCTCTAATGGGTTTTCTTGGGTAAGATCTCTGGCCTCTTTCATTCTTTCATCTTCTTTGAACAGCAAATCCCTTCACTCTTTAGATAGCTCTTGAAATCAGATAGACATAAACAGTAATATTTGCCAAGAAGCATGGCAGCCCTGCTTAGAAAAATCCACGGTGCCTGGAAAATACTTGGCTGCAAAGTTTCGTGGTGAGAAATGTGGCACCAAAGATCAGAGGGAATACACTTTCCTCTGGCTGTTAGTTTGCACTCAAGTGCTATGCTGGGAGTGACCAGAGGCCAAAGCTAAAGCAAAGCCTCCTTAATCTGTGCATCTACTAACGTATTTCCCATCTGGCAAGAAGATTGTCCTCTTCTGTTTTCAGTTACTCCCCGTTAAAATCTCAAACAGCATTTTTATTTCTGTGGTTCCAGATTCTAATCGGACCCCTGACAGTCTCTAAAAGGCTGTGCGTCTCCTGTTGCTGGCATGTTTTCTTGACTTTATCTGAATTAGATGAATTATGGCCATGCTGACATTTCTCCTCTAATCTGACTCTAATCATAATAAATATAAATTTCAGATGGCGTTGTTTCCCCTACCCTCTTTATTCCAATATGACACTCTTAACTATGAAAGGAGGAGAGCTACTGAAGACTCTTAAGTCCTTGCACAAACATATTTCATCAGTCTTTAAGACCTGGTAATTTGCATTTTGTGCAGACATGGAATTTCACTTGGCAGAATAATTATTAATGGTATCAGACTATTTGTCCACTATAAACAGCTATAAAAATAGGCAAAACACATGAAACAAGGTTTAAGTACTGGAAAACGTACAGTGCAGGATTGTGATTTCGAAAGAAAGGAAATAATTGTGGCAAGAGTACCAAATCACACCAGCTTTGTGCCCACAAACATTTGCCACATGATGTCCCTGGAAAAGAGGTCCCAAGTTGAACAAATAGATCTTTCTGAAGTTAGGAAACAGAGATAAGAATTCAGTGCTGCTGACACAGATGAAATGTGCAAAGCAGAATTTTTGAGAGGAGGATGCCTCTCCAGATATTCAAATGGAAATTTTAAAACTGAAAAATATTATTTTTAAATTTTTAAAATTCACTGGATGGGCTTAAAAGCAAAATGAAGCTAGGGAGCCAGTGAATTAAAGATAGACTAGAAGAATTATAAATTTTAAAGAGAGCAAAAAGAATTGAAAGAATATGAATAGTATTTCAACAACATGTGGGGCAATATACATGTAACTGGAGTCCAGGAATAAAATGAAAAAGTGAATAGTATAGAAAAAAATTAACATAATGTTGAAAGTGTTCTCAATTTGATGGAAGATATAAATTTACAAATTCAAGAATCTCAAAAACTGCAAGCAAGCTAAGTGCAAAGAAAACTAGGTCTAAGAATGTCAAGCTAATGAAATTAAAGATAAAGACAGAGAAAAATGACTCACTACATAAAGAGGGAAATGACACAAATGATAGCTAACTCTTCATCAAAAACTATGCAAGATAATACAATAACACCTTTAAAATGCTGGGGGAAAATCCTCAGCCAAAAATTCTATAACCACTAAAACTACTGAATAAAAGTAAAATAAAGACACTTTTAGATAAAAGAAAATTGACATTATTCATTGCCAGTAGAACTGCAATATGAGAAATGCTAGGGAAGTTTTTCAGGCTGAAAGAAAACAACATAGATAAAAATTTGTATCTTCAGAAGAGAAATAAAGGATCAAATATGGGAAATACCTGGATAGATGTAAACTTTTTGGTTTAATTATCTTTAAAATATGTAGTTTAAAACAAAAATTACACCATTTCCTGTAGAATTTATAACCTATTTAGATGTAAAACATAACTCTGGCATTAGGGACGTAGGGAGGAGTAAATGGAGTCATAGTGTTGCAAGGTTTTCACATTTAATGCAAAGTGGTCCAACATTAACGCAAATAAATAATTAAAAGTTAAAAATGTATACTGAAATTTTTAGCATGAGTAATAAAAAATTAGTATAAACAGTTTAGCTAAAAAGGCAATAGACAAAGTAAAATGAAATTCTGAAAACTATCCAAATAAGTCAAAAGTAAGTAGAAAAAATATTTTAAAAGAATCAAAAAAAGGAGAAGCTGAAGAATAATCAAATAATAAAATAGTAGAGCTAAATAGAGCCATATCAACAATTAAAAGGCAGAGATTGCCAGAATAGATAATCAAGACCCAATGATATACTATCTACAAAAGATGCACTATAAATATAAAAAAATTTATACTGATAAGATGAAAATAAACAGATGAATCTAGTACTTCCATTTAAGCGCTGGCATGTAAAGAACTTGGAAGTTATCAATCCCATCCTTAGAAAAAGACAACTTGAAAAACTAAGAATCAAAAGCTCCTCTTGTGCCCATCAAAGAAATAAGCTTGCAAGGCAAACTATCACCTCAATATCTGGAGAGACAGGCAAATCCATAGAGACACAGCCAAGATCTGGTTACCTAGAGCAGAAGCTAATGAAGACAAAACTGGTAAAAACAAATACTAATTATGACAAGTTGATGGAGGCCAAAAGTGGGCTAGCCTGAGAGTGCCAGTCCCCTGGGAACTACATATTTCGCAAGCTTTATCTTGAGGAACCGCACACCATTCTCACAATGAAGGTTCAAGAAAGCTTAGCTCCTGGTTCTTTCAGGTGAAGGGGAAAAGTAATCATTGTGAAATATATCCAGAGCATACTTCATAACAAAGTTCCACTCTCCTTTCCAGGGAAAAGATTTTGCCAGAGCCATATTCCAGTTAGGAGAAGGACATCCCTCCCACTGCAACCACTTCTAGACTTCTTGTCTGACCTAACAAAAACAACATAGTCAACAGAAGTCAGGGCTTCAGGGACAAGAATTAGAATACTTTAGACAGGGAATGGAATATAAGGTGAGCGAAGGAGTGAGCAAAAAAGGATATACCATAAGATAAACACATGTGAAGTTCACAGCTCCAAGAGAGGCCCATTAAAACTGAGATTTAGCCAGACACAGTGGTGCATGCTTGTGGTCCCCCAGCTACTCGGCATGCTTAGGTAGAAGGATGGCTTGAGCCTAGGAATTCATGGTGAGCCTAGGCAACATAGCAAGATGCTGTCTCACAAAGAAAAAAAGAAAAGAAAAGAAAAAAACCCTGAGATTTAATGAGAAGATTATAAAACAGTCCTCTTCCTCCAGACCTTACCACCACACCAACGGTATTGTAACAGTGAATTACAGGTGAAAGAGTTACAAGACAGATTCTGAGGAGAAATACTCAGGGAAGCTCAAAGTCAAGAGGGGAAACAAATATAGTATAAGGACACTAGAGGAATTAGAAGCTTCTAGCACCTATAGCTATAGCAAATGTTAACTACAGCCCAGCTCCTAGTCAGATTACCATAAATCCTCACACTGAAGGCTGATTTAATTTAGTTCTTATTAGCCAATACATGTCCAACTTTCAACTAAAAATTTACAAGACATGCCAGAATGCAAGAACAAACACAGTGTGAAGAGACAAAGCAACCATCAGAACCAGACACAGCTATGACACCAATGTTGGAATTGTCAGGGAGTTAATATAATTAAAATAATAAGGGCTTTGCTAGAAAAAGTAGGCAATAGGCAATAACAGATAGGTAATGTTAGCAGAGAGATGAAAACTCCAAGCAAGTAAATGGATGGGAAGAGACAGACCGTGCAAATGCACATAGTAAGCATAAGAAGTCTGAGTCGGTATATTAATATCAGATAAAAATAGACATCAAGACAAACAGTGGTACCAGACACAAAAAGAAATATGTCATAATGATCAAAGGATGAATTCAAGCACATAGCAATCATAA
The DNA here is from genome assembly GCF_007565055.1 of Rhinopithecus roxellana. Lineage (NCBI taxonomy): Eukaryota > Metazoa > Chordata > Mammalia > Primates > Cercopithecidae > Rhinopithecus > Rhinopithecus roxellana. The sequence continues at coordinate 51,966,932 of NC_044556.1, read as the reverse complement.
ACGTGTACACAATTTATAACAGGGTTTCAGAATACATGAAAAATTTGACAGAATTAAAAGGAAAAAGTCAATTTCATAAGCATAATTAATAATATTAACACTTCTCTCCCAACAATGTATAGATTAAGAGACAATTAATAAACATATTGATTATCCCAATGACACTACTAATTATCTTAACCTAATTGATATTTATAAAAGACTACTCTCAACAACTGTGGAATATAAATGTTGAATTGCATGTAGCATATATATCAAGATAGATTATATACTTTGATCTAAAATATGTCTCAATAAGTTTAAAAGGATTGAAATAATACAGAATATATTCTCTAACCACAATGGAATTGAATTAGAAAGTAATTAGCAATAAGATCTCTAGTAAAATACAAAATATTTGAGAACTGGTATCAATTCTATCGAAACTATTCAAAGAATTCAAACAGGGACTCCTCCCTCACTTATTTTATTAAGCCAGCATCACCCTTGTATGATACCAAAACCTGGCAAAGACACGACGGAAAAAGAAAACTACAGATGAACATAAACGCAAAAATCCTCAACAAAATACCTAGCAAACCAATTCCAGCAGGACATCAAAAAGTTAATTCACAATTATCAAGTAGGCTTCATTCTTGGGATGCCAGGTTGGTTCAGCATACACAAATCAATAAATGTGATTTACCACATAAACAGAGTTAAAAACAAAAATCATATGATCATGTCAATAGACATGAGAAAAGTCTTTCATAAAATCCAAAATCCCTTCATGATAAAAACCATTAACAAGCTAGGCATCTAAGAAACATATGTCAAAATAATAAGAGCCATCTATGAGAAACCCACAGCCTACATCATACTGAATAGGGAAAGCTGGAAGCATTCCCCTTGAGAACTAGAATAAAACAAGGATGCCTGCTCTCACCTCTTTTTCAAGTTAGTGCTGGAAGTCCTAGCCAGAGCAATCAGGCAAGAGAAAGAAATGAAAGGCATCCAAATTGAAAATGAGGTCAAACATCTCTCTTCACTGAAGATATGATTCTATACCTAGAAAGCCCTAAAGACTCCTCCAGAAGGCTCCTGGAACTAATAAACAACTTCAGCAAAGTTTCAAAATCAGTGTGCAAAAATTAGTAGCATTTCTATACAGTGATAACGTTCAAACTGAGAGCCAAATCAAGAATGCAATCCTATTTACAATAGCCACAAAAAATAAAATACCTAGGAATACATCTAACCAAGGAAGCAAAAGATCTCTACAAGGAAAACTATAAAACACTGCTGAAAGAAATCATAGTTGACACAAACAAATTGAAAAACATTTTATGCTCATGGATTGGAAGAATCAATATTATTAAAATGGCCATACTTTCCAAAGCAATCTATACCTTCAACACTATTCCTATCAAACTACCAAAGTCGTGTTTCACAGAATTAGGAAAATACTCTTCTAAAAGTTCATATAGAACCAAGAGAGCCCAAATAGCCAAAGCAATACTAACAAAGCAAAAAGAACAAAGCCAGAGGTATCACATTACCCAACTTCAAGCTATACCAAAAAACTACAGTAACTAAACCAGCATGTTACTGGTACCAAACCGGACACATAGACCCATGGAACAGAATAGAGAACCCAGAAATAAAGCTACACACCTGCAGCCATCTGATCTTCAACAAAGTCGACAAAAATAAGCAATAGGGAAAGGAACCCCTATTCAATAAATGGTGCTGGGACAACTGGCTAGCCATATGCAGAAAATTGAAACTGGACTTCTGTCTTTCACCATATACAAAAATTAACTTTAGCTAGATTGAAAACTTTAGTAAGTCCTCTAACTGTAAGAATACTAGAAGAAAACATGGGAAATACCATTCTGGACATTTGGAAGAAAATATTTGCAAACTATGCATCCAACAAAGCCCTAACATCCGGAAGCTATAAGAACTTAAAGAACTCAACTAGCAAAAAAAAATCACACTACTGAAAAATGGGCAAAATATGTAAAGATACTGGTCAAAAGAAGACATACAAGTGGCCAATGAACATATGAAAAAATGCTCAACATTACTAATCATCAGATAAATGCAAATTAAAACCATAATGAGATACTGTCTCACACCATTTAGAATGGCTATTATTAAAAAGTCAAAAAAACTGATGCTGGCGAGGCTGCAGAGAAAAGGGAACACTTATATTCTCTGGGCCGAAATATAAATTAGTTCAGCCACTGTAGAAAGCAGTTTGGAGCTTTTTCAAAGAACTTAAAGCAGAACTAGCATTTGACTCAGCAATCCCATTATTGAGTATATATACAAAAGAAAATAAATCATTCTACCAAAAAGACATGTGTGTTTGTTAATTGTAGCATTATTCACCATATCAAAGACATGGAATCAACATATGTGCCCATCAACAGTGGGTTGAATGAAGAAAATGTGGTACATATACACCATGGAATATTATGCAGCCATAAAAAAAGAATAAAATCCCATGCTTTGCAGCAACATGGACAGAGCTGGAAGCCATAATCCTAAGCAAATTAATACAGTAACAGAAAACCAAATACCACATGCTCTCACTTATAAGTGGGAGCTAAACATTGAGCACCCCTGGATGTAAATATGGGAACAACAGACACCGTGGACTATAAGAGAATGAGGAGAAGGTGGGTTTTAAAAACTACCTATTGAGTACTATGCCCACTATCTTGGTGACAGGATCCATACCCCAAGCTTCAGCATCATTCAATATTCCCATGTAACACATCTGCACATGTACCCTGTAAATCTAATATGAAAGTTGAAATTATCTTTTAAAAATTTGAAATAATACACTTCTAAATGACTTAGGGGTCATATAAAGAAATCATAAAAATGTAGAAAATAATTGAAACTAAATAATGGAAAATACAACATACTAAAATTTGTAAGGTGTAGCTAAAACAGTTCTTAACAGGAAAGGTGTGTCTTTAAACATTATATTTAAAGGAAAAGCATAAAATAAATGGTCCTAGCTTCCACTCAATCATCTATTAAAACAAAAAAGAGCAAAAGTAACCAAAATAAAAAATGAAATAAAATAATAAATTATTTGATAATCAATAAAATTAAATTATGATTCTATTTTCAACCAAATGGAAAACAAATACATGAAAATGGACAGTCAGAAGTTGGCTGTTTAAAGTGATCAGCAAGAGTGAAAATCCGTAGCTAGACTAGGGGAAAAAATGGGAAAAAAGGAAAAAGAATGGGAGAAAGCACGAATTATCACTATTAGGAATAAAAGACAGATTATCACTACAGATTCTACACACACAGAGTATAATAGAGAACATTATGAAAAACTTAAGTCGATAAAATAAATATATTTAAAATAAAAATGGAAAAATTTCTTGAAAAGAATTTAACTTACCAAAACAGACACAAGACTTAGAGAGTCAGAATAGCTCTATACCTATTAAAGAAGAATTTGTTACCAAAAAACCTTCCCACAGAAAAAACTGTAGGTCCAACTACTTTATTAATAAATTCTATATTTAAGGAACAGATGGCACCAATCTTACAAAAACTCTCAGAATTAGGAAGAAACATTCCAACTTGTTTTATAAAGCCAGCATAACCCTATTATTAAAAGTTGACAGGCCGGGGCTGTGGCTCACGCCTGTAATCCCAGCACTTTGGGAGGCCATGGTGGGCGGATCATGAGGTCAGGAGATCGAGACCATCCTGGCTAATACGGTGAAACCCCGTCTCCACTAAAAAATACAGAAAATTAGCCGGGTGTGGTGGTGGGCACCTGTAGTCACAGCTACTCGGGAGGCTGAGGCAGGAGAATGGCGTGAACCCAGGAGGCGGAGCTTGCAGTGAGCCGAGATTCACGCCACTGCACTCCAGCCTGGGCGACAGAGCGAGACTCTGTCTCGAAAAAAAAAAAAAAAATTGACAATGGCTGCATTGCATACGGTGGCTCATGCCTGTAATCGAGCACTTTGGGAGGCTGAGGCAGCAGAATTGCTTGAGTTCAACACCAGCCTGAGCAACAGAGCAATACCTCTATCTCTGCTAAAAAAAAAAAAAAAAAAAAAAAAAAAAAAAAAAAAAAATTAGCCTGGCATGGTGGCAAATGCCTGTACTCCCAGATACTCAGGAGGCAAAGGTGAGAAGATTGCCTGAGCCTAAGAGTTCAAGGCTGCAGTGAGCAATGATGGTACCAGTACTCTCCAACCTGGGTGACACAGCAAGTCCCTTTTTCAAAAAAAAAGTTGCAATGATTCTACAAAGAATAGAAATGGCTCTCATGAATATAGGTGTAAAAACACTAAAGTCATAGCAAAGTGACTATAGCAAGATGTAAAAATGAGGATATTTTATTAATTACCAAGTGAGGTTTATCCCAGAAATGGAACATTTGAAAATCAATGTAACTCATCATATTAATAGAATAAAAACAATAAAGATCATTTCAAAGGATGCAGGAAAAGCACTTAAAGTAACAGGATACAAGGTTATTTATAAAACCAATTGTATTTTTATATACCAGCAATAAATAATTGAAATTATAATTTAATAAAGATCTCCTTTAATAGTGCCAAAGACCACAAAACACTAAAGAAAAGGTTTAACAAAAGATATTCAAGGCCTATACATAGGAAATTAAAACACATTTCTCTGAGAAATGTTTTAAAAGTCAAGTAAATGGAGGGCTAATTATCCCCTAATTGATATATGGATTCAATGCAATCCCAAATAAAATCTCAGTACCCTTTTTGTAGAATTTGATAAGCTGATTTTAAAATTTATGTGAGAAAGCAAACAACCTATGCAAAGCACCCTTGCAAAAGAAAAACAAGGTTGTAGGATAAAGCACTACTTAACTTCAAGACATATTATAATGCTAGAATAATTAAGACAGTATTTTATTAGTATAAAGATTGACCAATAAATGAATTGAAAGGAATAAAAATCCCAGAAATAGGCTCATACTTATGTGGTCATTTGAGTTTTGTCAAAGTTGACTATGCAATCCAATGAGAAAAGCAAATTATATTCAATAAATAATGTTCAGGCCGGGCGTGGTGGCTCATGCCTATAATCCCAAATGTTTGGGAGGCCAAGGTGGGTGGATCACCTGAGGTCAGGAGTTTGAGACCAGCCTGGCCAACACAGTGAAACCCCGTCTGTACAAACAAACAAACAAAAAAATTAGCTGGTGTGATGGCAGGCACCTTGTAATTCCAGCTACTCGGGAGGCTGAGGCAGGACAATTGCTTGAACCCAGTAGACGGAGGTTGCAGTAAGCCAAGTTTTACACTACTGCACTCCAGCCTGGGTGACAGAATGAGATTCCATCTCAAAAAATAAAAATAAATAAAATACTGTGCCAAAAACTGTATATCCATATGGAAGAAAGTGAACACCGAGAGAAAAGAAGGCTAAAAACATGAGGCTTGGTGATCTAGGAAAAAATGCTAGAGGAGCTTATATTTTATACATATTTATATTTTGTTCAATTTTCTTAGTAATTTATTTTTATTGTAATTTCCAAAAGTACTAAATTGCAACAAACTGATTCTTTACCATGGATAGTTAGAGAAGCACTGGTCTGGAGTTAATCTCAATGCTTTCCAAACTTTACTTTTCAATTCACTACATTAATGCTTCAGTTTACAACCATTCTGATAAATGTCACTAGTGTCCTGTTAATCACAAAAGCACGGTTGCTTTTCTGAATTTATCTTAATCAACCTCTGGACATCATTAAACAGGAATAACAACTCCCTCATTTTCATTCATTCCACAAATATTTACTGAGTGCTCACTATGTGTCAGGAAATATTTCAGATACTGAGAATAACAAAACAGAAAAAATACAAAAACTACGTCCATATTCTGGTGAGATAAGATAAAAATAATTAAAATTTAATATTATATATATATATATATATTTGATGGTAAAACGTACTTTGGAAAAAAATAAAACAGAGAAGGGGCATCAGAACTGAGTAGTGGGGAGAGAATATTGTTTTAAATAGAATGGTTAGGGAAGGTCTCACTGAGATGTTCTGCCTTCTAGCCTTTTATAACATCTTCATTTTCCTCCTCTATCATGGTTTTTTTCATGTCTTTCATATTATCCCTTCTAGGTTTCCTTCACTAGATCTTATTCTTCTGTTTATCCTTAAAATTTAGCATTCCTCAAATTCTGCCTTTAGTTCTTTTCTTTTTGATTCTGCATGCTTTACTAAATATCCATGGCTTCAAATATGTACATATATTTCCTAAAGAAGACCACTCCCATGATCTCCTGGCCCATTCAACTGAACTTCTGGACATTTCTATTTTAGTGGCTTGTAAACTCTTTAAATTCAACATATATGAAAATAATCTTAACATTTTCCTTCTACGCCTTCTACCTATTCTGTATTGCCTTTCTTATGACCACCAAATGCCTGAAAGTCATCGTAAATTTTCATCTTCTTCATTTCCAAAATTGAAACTGGAGGCAAAGAGAACAACTAACTGATTATGTAAGAGCACAGGGAAGAGAAGTTAAGACCTGAAATGAAATAGTGATAGTGAGGATGAAGAGGAAGATACAGATCTGAGAAATATTCTCAGGGTAGAATTAATGGAACTTGTGACAAACTGTCTTTGAAGTGTGAGAATTTGGGCCTGGGTGACTCGATGGATAGAGAGTTAAGCATAGAGGAAGTAAAACATATTGAATGTAGAAGATAAGTTGGTTTGATGAGTTATTATTAAGGTAGTTGTAAGTGGAACAGTCAGATAGAAAAGTCATGTTTTCTAGACACCTTACTTTGAGTTATCTCATAAATAGACTCTGAGACAATAATTCCAATACCAGTAATTTATTTTGGAGGTGGTCCTGGAAAACACCAACAGGTTAGTGAGAAATAAGATGGGGAAGGTAATAAAACCTATAAAATGTTCTTGGTCAAGCTAGTCATCACTGCAGTCAAGGAAATTAAAGTTTTGCACCACTGGTAATGCTAGAGGACAATATAAGATATACCTTAGAGTTATCATAACCATGGGGTTAGACACTGGTGTTGTTATCCAACAAATCTGTATCATCACTGAAAATTGTTTCCAGAGCCATTAACTCCTTCAGCTCTGCTAGCTTGCCCTGTGTATAAGACAAACATTCTCCTCCAGCCAGAAAAATAAGCTCAGAGGTGGAGAGTAGCAGGTGTTTTTTGTAAGTAGCCTTCAGCATGTTGAAGATTAATGTCAAGAGGATATAAGTAAGGCACTAATAGGATGTGCTACACCAAGTATATGGATCTGGAATTCAGGGAAAGATTTACATTAGAGAAACAGATTTGGAAATCATTAGAATAGGGCTGGCCAAATTTGTATGTACTTTCAAAATCACAAATTTACTTAGCTGGAGAAACATTAAGTAAGAAAAGAGAAAGAAGATACGAGCCAGCTACTTAAGTGGCCTGGAGACCAAGGCAATGACCCTTAGAGGATGGGCTAGTCTCCTTTAGGGAACAAGATCTAAAGAGGATATGAAGTCCACTTTTAAGGTAGGCAATATGTAAAACAAGACAGAGAATGGGGACTGCTAACAACTACAGGGAAAGGGCAGACTTCCCTAGTGAGTTTAAGTGTCCAGGAAGAGTAGTTATGCCCTGATGACAGAGGACTGTATGGACCTGGAGGAAGGCACGATATTCACCAATTAGTAGAGCTCTGAAAATGACAAATAATAGAGCTGGCATAATCAGAAATTCCAGTAGGAAACCTCAGAGCAGAGGGATTCTATCAAAAGGGGTGAAATATGAGAATAAGGATAACCCAGTGATCTTATTAATCCCAGAATGGAAGAATTTCTCTACTAGAAACTGTAGTTGAAGGGAGAGAGAAAACTTACTATAGATCACTCAGAATTAGGACATTTACAGACTCTGTGAGACAGTGTGAGTTCTGCCTACTGTGTATCTCTTGGTATTTGTTAATTTTTGTTTCCCTTCAAATTGGTCTCTTTCTATAACACCATTCAACAACCTTCCCTAGCACAGTACATCAGAACAGTACATATTTTAGGCTTCTGAGTGATAGCTTGAGTCAAAATATAAGGGTTCAAAATATATTTGAGTCAAGCCTATATATACAGGTCCTAGATTCCATGACTATCTTTGATGAATATTCCATTAGCATTTTGATCTACACAGAACTGAACATGGAAAGCCTATGGCAAAAGTGATAATAATAATAATAACGTTTACTGTTAGCTTTCACTGTGGAGCTCTCAAAGAAAACTCTGATACCATGTCACATACCCAAGCATTTCACTCCAGGTTCAGACATTTTTCCAACCCCAAAACAAGCTTCTGGTAATTTCAGTATTATATGAGTCCCAGTTATATGCAAAGAGGGCATATCAAAAAGCCAGCCACTTCCAGTGTAGTGATAGCTATATAGTTGGGAAGGAAATTTATCTTTATCCCAATTGAGTCTTAAAAGTCTTAAGCTTCAGTCTTTGCAACTTTTACTCCTTCCATTCAGTTAAAAAAAGTCTTTCTAAGATTGGTGTCAATTGGAAAGTATTTGTATATCCTGGCTGTTAAGATGGAAAGTGTGAATTTACAGAAACTCTAATATGTATAGAGATGGTGGGAAGTTTAGTAGAGAGTGGTGGAGGGGCAGTAGATGAGAGTGGGGTGCCTATGGGACAGAGCCAAGAAAATGAGACTTGCAGACTGAGAGTCAATTATGCTCAGATTTCATTCTCCCCACCTATGTGCCAAAGACAACGTGTTAGGGGCTGGGTGAAAACGCTTTAGTCATAGCCAGGAAAAGAGAGCCTAGTAATGTGTTGCTCTGTTTAGTAATGAGGGTGGGGAGCATTTGGGCTTCATTTAGTCATGCTGGCACCATCAGGTAACACCATACTAAACCTAAACATAGTTATAAGATTAAATAAACTTTTGTTGATTTTTCATAATCCTTCTTAGGGATGATATAGCTGGGTGTGGGGGGAATCAACTAACAATATAAACTTCATTCTCCAAATCCCATCCTCATTCTACAAAAATATGATTCATCAACCTGGGAGAAGTAGAGATGGGGAAATTAAATCAACATCTTGGTCTTCTCCTTAGATTGAAGTTTGGGGACAAAATTCATAAACAATACCCAGTGAATAATATTTTAAAATTTTCTTTTCCTCCTTGTCTGCATTTTTTAGAAAAACTACTGGATCTCTTTTGAGAGTTGAGAAAGAGAACCGTTTAATTAGAGTTATAGGGAACTGCTTGAGATCTAAGCCAACTGGCTCAAATTCTTCTGTTTGTGACTGGAAAATCAGTTTGGCTCTTTCACGTTTGGGGTACTTTTATAGACTTATTTTGGTTTTTATTTGACATGATTTCACAAGCCAGAAAGTCAGTGCTGCTGGAAAAGACATGCCCTTATTTAGTGCTTCCACTCACTGGCTTTTCCTTCTCATGTTGACCAAGCTACTCCATGCATGGGCTTTAGCCTGCATCTCCATTATTATCCCACACCAGTCCAGAGCCACATGCCAGCCAATTCTGTGAGCTCCCCTCTGGTTTCTCACACTGAGATCTTGCCAGGAACTTTGCCAAGTCTGGAATAATCAGAGCTCTTTTGCGGAACTACTTCACTGGGGTCACTGCTTCTCTAAAACTCAAAGTCCACCATGAAATATGACGAGAAGGTGAGAAATAATATCCTAGAGTCTCACAACACATACCAGCAACATTACACATTTATTTATGAAGCTCCTTTTGAACAATCACAGGATGGAGCCAAGGTAGGAACAGTTAGAGGGAGCAACCGAAGAACAAATGTTGGCAGTTCTACTTAAAGTCACAAAACTATCTAAAGCAGCAGCAGCTAGTTCAGCTATTGAGTATATCCTTCAAACCAAAGTACTCTTTTATTTTTGCCTTTTGTATTAAATATAGTATGCTCATTCTCACACTGTGTAGCTGCAAAACCACACATCACAAGAATGATAAATATTGATGCTAAGAAACGTTTTAGCATGTCTGAGCACTAGGAACCTAAGATAAGAATCCCTAAGGGTTATTTCTTATGAATGAAATAACAAAATAGTTATCTGCAGAAATAATCCGTAAGTGGATGATTGAAGACTGTTGGGAAATCCCTACTCTATATTCCAGTTAAAGTGACCTTAGGACAGGCTCTGTATTATGTCTAAATTGTAGCATCAATTGTACTGTATCTTGTGTGATAAAAACTAAAGGCGTTAACGTCAGAGACGTGATCAGCAGGGTTAGTAAAAGGAGCCAATGAGTAGAATTACTTTTCCATGTATCTCCAGCTCTGTCCAGAAAAGAGACAGCTTGAACAAAGGACCCAAACATCCATTCCTTTTGGTTGGTCTTCCTGTATAGTGCACAGGGTGAAGGCACCAGTCATTAAGATCTTCCAGAGAACTCACTTTTTAAAATTTCATGCTCAGCAAACACCTGGTTCCACTCCTCTTGCAAGGAGGCAGGAGTGGGTATGAAAAAGGCACTGGGGGGTTTCAGCGTGGAGAAGGTTGTTAGACATGCCAGAAACATGAGAAAGCCACAAGTCACATACCCAACATCAAGCAGAGAGGCAAAGCTCATAAGCTGGAGGTGGGTGTCTAAACCAGTCTCTAAAAAATAATAGGAGGACCAAGAATAGATACTATGCTCTGTTACAGAGCCAAAAACATGGAGACCAGGATAAGTAAGGCCTGGGAGGGGGGAAGGGAAATGGGTTGAGCAACTATGATGAAAGACATGGAAAAATGTTACTTCTGACTCAGATGATGTCCAAAACTGGCTTTTCAGTACATTTTGTAGCTGAACATATGAGTACCTTCTTGAATTGCTACAAATACCTGGGACTGGGTAATTTATAAGAAAGGAAGTTTAATTGGCTCACGGTTCTGCAGGCTGTACAGCCAGCATCTGTTTGGCTTCTGATATGGCCTCAGGAAGATTGCAATCATGGTGGAAGGCAAAGGGGGAGCTGGCAAGTTACATGGTGAAAGCAGGAACGAGAGAGAGTAGGGAGAAGGTGCCACACATTTTTAAATGACCAGATCTCATATGAGCTCAGACAGAGAGAGAGAGAGTTTCCTTATCACCAATGGGCTGGCCCAAGCCATTCATGAGGGATCTGCTCACATGATCCAAACATCTCCCCCCAGGCCCCACCTCCAACAGAAAATTTGGGCAAGGACAAATATCCAAACTGTGTCACTCGATGTGAGAAAAATATGTAGGAACCTGATCATGGAGGGCCAAGAGTGGCTTAATTAAGGAGTTTCAGTTTTATTCTAGAAAATATGAGGAGTGAATGAAGAATTTTAATGTCAGAAGTGGAATTATCAGATGCATAGAAAGTTAATAATCAGAAGTGAAATAAGACAAATATAAAACTTTCATTTCTGAAAACATAAGTACATTAAAAGTTATTTTGTTATTCATTTAGTTGCAAACCAAATGTAAACCAATAATCAATAGAAAAATGCTCATTCTCCAAGTACTCAGCCAGATTTTTTACTTACTCAGGTGGAATGTAATATCATCTATCAGACATCTATTAGATGATCTTATCAATATTAGAGGGAGTATAACACCATTCTGTTATATCAGAATTCTGCTATTCATGACACATCTACTTTTTGCTTTTGTCTTTTGGTCAAAGTCTTCATTAGGTAACAAAGCCAACCCCTTCACAAACTGCCCTAGTGTTCCAATAAATATTGTGGTTCATGGTCTGTCCCTTTTAATCAAGGAGAAAAAATAATGAAAAAAACAATTCATTTACATTATTTCTTGAAGTTTACATTCTGGAAGAGACTCTGCTTTTATGGTAGAATTTGGTACCTGCATCCTGCAGATCCTGTCTACTTTCAAGCTTCTAGCTGATAGACGTGCATAAAGATTGGATCACCTAGCAAGTACCAGATCCTATCTTACTGCTCCATGAGACAGGCAGTTGAAAAGATAGAGTGGAACCTGTTTCTAACCTTTATGTGACAGTAACCCCACTTCCTTATAATGTGGCCCACAGAATGCCGATGACTGAACAATCAGATTAGCTATTCATCTTCTGGTGGGAGGGGTCAGTAGGGGAGATGGAGAGGAAGAAGCAGCAGTCTTCATTCCTATATCTCCCTTTCGAAGCTTGAGGAATAGAGGACTCCTTTTTAAACATAGAGGAAATGGGCGAAGATGGGAAGAAAACATATCCCTTCTCTCTCATCGGTGCTCAGCTTCAGTAAATCATGATTTTATTTTAGAGAAGAAATGGTAACTGGCAAAACAAAATGCTTGTCTGGGAATGTTGAGTTATGTCTAAGCAAGGAGTTGAAAAATACCTAATGAATCCTAAACTATTTACAATGACCTTAAAAAAAAAAATACTAATATGAAACATAGGAAGAACTCGACCAGATTTGTAAGTATCATAAAAAATTTTTAAGAGACTCTGTTGCACTCACATGTTTTCACATATTATCAGAAAATATATTCTTGAAATGTTTATTTTAGAAAATGAGAAACTCAGGAAAAATAATTTACATATATTTTATCTGTTTAAGATGTGGATATGCTACTTTAAAATATACAGAGTAAAAGATAGATGATTTTTGGCTTAAAGAAAAGTAGGGTGTATGCACACAACACAAAATTATCTAAATAATTCAGGTTCCAAGCCACTTTTTATTTAAGAAATATTTGCATAATTTATTAATCATGATTATAATTATTTCAGTTTTCCAGTTGGCCTTGTAAAATGGTACTACTGATAAATGAGCTTCTGCTTAGGCAAGATTACTCAGAGTTGTAGTGAAACAACTCTATCCCTCCTCCTTGTACTCCTTGTAACTAATAGCACACATTTATAAAACGAACTAGAAAGAGGAACACAGCGTATGGTATCAGAACATTTCACTCCACATCTGGAAAACTGTCCCTATGAAAGGAAACAAACTCGACTATATAAGGACCAGATGTCAGATTCATTAACACCATATTTTAACCTAGTAAGAGAAATGGTCTTTTAAATATATATCTAAGGACTGGACCTGTTTATGAAAATTCATAGGAGAACTCTGTCCATTATGAGAGAAATTTTTCCTAAGTTCTATTCTGTGCCTACAGGGTTATGGTAAACGAAATGGCTCAAATGTTTTGGTCTCTTCCTGTTCAATTTACTTAAACGGATTTGGCCATAACTTAAACATGGTTATTTCTCAGTGATCCAATCTAGTCTCATTCCTTTAAATACTATCCATATGCTATCCACTCCCAAACACACCTCTCAAACCCTGACCTCTCTCCTGAACTTCAGACTCATATATATTCGAGCACTTACTCATCATCTCTTTTTAGGTGGCTAATAGACATTTCAAACTCAATGCCTCTTCTCCCCAAACTGATTCCGCCTTCAGCCATCCCCAAATTTGTTGAAATATCACTATTCCTCTAGTGGCTGAAGCCAAAAACAAAGGAGTCATCCTTGTTTATTCTTTCTCTTTTACATCCCACTTTCAATCAATCAGGAAATCTTGTTGCCTCCTCCTCCAAAATGTATCCAGGATATGGCCACTTCCCATCACACCACAATATTATCTGGGTCCAATCTACCATAATCTGTTGCCTGAATTATTGCCAATAGCCTTCTACTTGGTTTTCCTTCAGATAACACTGCATTATCTCCTTGTTTCACTCAGAATACAAACCAAAGTCCTTAAGATAGTCTAAAAGGTGTTAGACTATGTGGTTCCTTGTGGCCATTCTGGGTTACTCTCACTTGCTCCGCCCTGATGACATTGTCCTCATTGCTGTTCCTCTAACACATCCAGTCATTTTCCAGGATAAGGACTTTTACCCTGACCGTTTTTGCCTGGAAGGCCATTCCCTCCAACAGTTTAGCAAACTCTCTTACCTCCTCTAAGGATTTGTTAAAATGCCATTTTTCAATAACTATCCTATTAACAATTGCAACCACCTAGCACTCCCCTTCCAGCACTTGTGGTCCCCCTTACCTGTTCTGCTCTTACTTTTGTTCTCTTTTTCGTATATTTTTTATCACCTAATAGCATGCTCTATTATTTGTTTGTTTTTATTGTTTATTTTCTGTTTTCCTCTGTCCACCAGATCATAAGTTCACTGATGTGTCCCAAGCATTAAGAACAGTTCTTGGCACACATTAAGCACTCAACACATATTAAATGAGTCAATTGCAAGACCTGGCATTGATCATAGATTTATTATTGCTTAATTGAGAAGAAAAGACTTTTTTCTTCCGACTGACTAAAGTACTAAAATAGTGTCACTTTCATGTTTACCACCTGACAGAAGTATCAATCTCCCCCTCCCCTACAGTTTGTGCATTTTCACAAGCTCAGGATCAAAATAAAGGAAAAGAGGTGAGCAAGAAGGAAGCCTTTTCCCTAATTCCAGAAGCCTCCATGGGACATTTAGTGCATGATCCTATCATTGTACTTAACAGACCACATTATAATTTTTGTTTGTGTATCACTTCTCATCAGTGTGACAGCTCCCCAAGAGCAGAGACTATTTTATTCATCATTTTCATCTCCAGTGCCTGACGCCCTATATAACAGTAATGACACTCAATAAAAGATTACAAAATAATGGATGAACTATCAGGGGCAGACTGTCAGGGAAGAAAGGACGTAACATTTGAAGAGTGAGTGAGTGTGACTTCCTGCTCTGTTAACAATAAAAGCTTTGCCAAATTGTTTAATTGCTCTGAGTCTCAGTTTCTTCATCTATAAAAGAAAAGTAAACTTTCTCTGAAGATTAAATTAGGTAATGTGTGCAATGTACTTAGTAGGGTCCCTAGAATATAACATTCAGTAAATGAGATATGCCAACCATTTATACCATATATATGTACACTTTAAATTATACTGTGTGTGTATGTGTGTGTGTATAGGAGCAGAAGCAGGTAGCTCCCTGCTCTCAAGGGAGTCCTTTGATTTGTTTGTTACTGCTAGTGGGCATGGCCACTGTGGGTTAAGGCCTTTTTGGTTTCTAGTTTTCATTCCATGTGTGAAGTTGAGTATGCTGTCATTGCTTTGGCTTCCTGTACCTCACTGATAGACAGAGGGAAATAAGGGCACAAGTTTCAATCCTCAAATATAAGCTCCATGAGGATAAAGATTTTTTTTCATCCCTCTCCCCTTCCTTTTTATCTGCTGTATCCCTAATGCCTAGTAGAACAATGCCCCATAAATATAAGTTAAAAGCTGAATAAGTTTGGTTTCAGGCTCAAGGTAAGGTAGAAGTCCTACTTAAGGCTGGGGTTAAAACCATACATGTGGCCCGGTTTTATCATAGTTTTACAAAGAAATGCTCAGTATTAACCCAGCTACTACCTAATAGGTATCTTGATTTCCATTTGCTCTAATTATTGATGATGTGTTTCCTTACAACATTTTAGGGAGAAAAGGGGGTCAGCAGAGAGGCATTTGAGCAACACTTAATCTTCTAGCTTTATATAGTCAGATACATCCTCCCTTAGTTCTTATAAAAAATATAAAACTTAATGACAGACATGAAGAAGGTTGGAATAAATGGAGATATACTATATTTCTGGTAGAGAAATCTCACTATTCTAAAGATGTCACGTCTCCCCCAGATAAATCGATTAATTCAGTAGCATTATAATTAAGATCTCAGTAGAGTTTTACTTGAGAAGATGTGAAGGCAAAACTTGACAAATTTGATAAACTAGATAAATGGAAGTGTATTTGGACAAATAAGTATATAAGAATATCTAGAAGAACATTTCAAAGTTCAATACAGAAGGTAGTACTTGTGGTATCAGGTATCAAACTATAGATTTAGACTACAAAACTTAAAACAGGATGACACAGTAATGGAATAAGAAAATAAATCAATGAGATAAACTAAAAAGTCTAGAAACAGAGGAAATACATGTACAAACTTAGTACATGATAAAGATGGTATTTAGTATTTTAGGGAAAAGTTTGTCACATGTTCATTTATAGAAAAATAATATGGCTGGATATTTCATGCAGTATACAAATGTAAATCCAGATTGAATAAGTAACTGCATAGTAAGAAACAAAACTATGAAAGTATTAATGAGAAAACAGTACATTTTTATAAACTGAGAGTGAGGTTGACCTTCCTAAGCAATACATAATACACAGTGACATAGTATTAAGCCACAAAAAAGAATATAATCATATCAAATAAACCAAGTACAGAAAGACAAATACCACATGCTCTCACTCATATATGGGAGCTAAAAAAACTTCATTTCTTGGACATAGAGAGTACAACATTGGATACCAGAGATGCCAGAGAGAGAGTGGTGGGTGACTAAACAGAGATCTGTTAATGGTAGGAACATTCAATTAGATAGAAGTAAGTTCTAAGGTTTTATAGCAGACTAGGATAACTATACTAAGCAACAATATTTTGTAGATCTCAAAGAAACTAGAAGAAAGGACTTGAAATGTTCCCAGTGCATAGAAATAATACTTAAGGTGACGGATACTCCCCAAAACCCTGACTTGATTATTACACATTTGATGCATGTAGGAAACATTCATTTGTACCCCATAATATGTAAAATATTATGTATCAATAAAAGAAAAAAAGAATGAAGTAAACATTTTTTAAGTTTATAAAAAATGAAGTAAAAAAGGAAGTCAAACTTAAAAAATTATACCTGAAATATATTATAAAAAAGATTGATACCTGATAAACAAATTAAAAAAAGACAACCAGATTGAGTACATTAGCTAGTAATGTAATTAGGCACTTCACAGTCAAATAAAAATAACTCGTAAGTTTAAGAAAAGATGATCATACTCATTAGCAAGCAAGTAAATGTTTATAAAACACATTGAAATACTTCCTACAACTTAATCAACTGACAAACATTTACATAATCTTTGATAGCCAATGTTTATAAGAATGTGGAGAAATAGGTACTCTTCTTCTCTCATTATAGCATATTTCAGCAAGGCAACTTTGCAATCTCTAGCAAATTTATAAATATGTATATACTTTGACTACACAATTCCAACTCTTTTAAAATACACCTAAGGATATGTATACACATGAGAATATCTATTTTGACATTACTTTGAACAGTGATAAATTAGACACCATGTAAATGCCCCTCAATTTAAAAAGTGATTATATAAATTATGGTAGTTCATACTTTAGAATACCCATTCAGCTATTAAAACATGATAACATCAGTCTCTGTTTATTGATACCACATGGTGTCTATGACTTGTGACAAATAAGCTATAAAACAAATTATATATATGTACATGAAATATTCATATTTTAAAAAATCATATGTATGTATAATTTTCTTTCATATACTTCTGTGTTTGAAATTTTTCACAAAACATACCACCTCTGAAATTGATGTAAAGGAGAAAAGTACTGAGGTTCTCTCTCTCTCTCTGTATATATATATACACACACACATATATGTGCACATACACATATACACACACACATATACACACATATATATACACTATATATATGTATATACACACACATACACACACACATATATGCTCATGGATAGATAACTTGATAAAGGTTAAAAAAAAGTGTCATGTAAAGCTGGTCACCTTGAGAAGAGTAATGACCTACATTAAGGGACAGAATCAGCTTGGGTGACTTCACATGGCAGGAAACAGGAATAAATACTTTATCTTGATTCTCTTTCCTGTCTGAGATATGGGGTTCCTCAATGTCTGATGGCAGTTGGAAAACAGTGGGCAAGAGAGTCCATAGATGTGAACTCTACAGGCCAGATTTCTGGGGACAGGGCCAGGTGGAAGAGTGTAGAGAGGGGATCCATACGTGCAAAAAGAAAATAGCTAGCACCCTGACTTTAATGGAAATGCTTCTAAAATTTATTTTTTTAAGTAAAATATTTGTTCACTTGGGGGAAATATTTTTTATGACTTAAGAGTATTCCCTGCCAATTCTAGTTATTGTCATAAATAAATTGAACTTTTTAATATTTTTGTTTCATGCATATACTAACATGATCATATGGTTTCCTCTTTTAATCAGTTAATATGATGATATAAATATCAGTTTTCCAATGTTGAGCCATCTTTGTATTCCATAAATTAAATACTACTGGGTATCACTGTACTATTTGTATACAAATAGTTCTTTATTTTGCTAATATTTTATTTAGAACTTTGGAATATCTACATTATACGTTAGAACGTATTATAATTTTTTTTTCATTCAAGTATCCTTGATTTAATTTATTTTGTCAAGGCTTTTCATTTTTGTTTGCTGAAAGAGGTTGTATAAGTAAAAAACTTAAGTTTTTTAAGTTAAAAAGATTTGGCAAAACATGCTTATAAAGCTTCTGAACCTTATCTCAGGGAGAGGTTTATGTCAAGCTGTTGCATTTTTGGAATTCCTTTTTTTTTTATTATACTTTAAGTTCTAGGGTACATGTGCATAACGTGCAGGTTTGTTACATATGTATACTTATGCCATGTTGGTGTGCTGCACCCATCAACTCGTCAGCACCCATCAATTCATCATTTACATCAGGTATAACTCCCAATGCAATCCCTCCCCCCTCCCCCCTCCCCATGATAGGCCCCGATGTGTGATATTCCGCTTCCTGAGTCCAAGTGATCTCATTGTTCAGTTCTCACCTATGAGTGAGAACAGGAGGTGTTTGGTTTTCTGTTCTTGTGATAGTTTGATAAGAATGATGGTTTCCAGCTGCATCCATGTCCCTACAAAGGACACAAACTCATCCTTTTTTATGGCTGCATAATATTCCATGGTGTATATGTGCCACATTTTCTAAATCCAGTCTGTCACTGATGGACATTTGGGTTGATTCCAAGTCTTTGCTATTGTGAATAGTGCCACAATAAACATGTGTGTGCATGTGTCTTTATAGCAGCATGATTTATAATCCTTTGGGTATATACCCAGTAGTGGGATGGCTGGGTCATATGGTACATCTAGTTCTAGATCCTGGAGGAATCGCCATACTGTTTTCCATAATGGTTGAACTAGTTTACAATCCCACCAACAGTGTAAAAGTGTTCCTAATTCTCCACATCCTCTCCAGCACCTGTTGTTTCCTGACTTTTTAATGATTGCCATTCTAACTGGTGTGAGATGGTATCTCATTGTGGTTTTTGATTTGCATTTCTCTGATGGCCAGTGATGATGAGCATTTTTTCATGTGTCTGTTGGCTGTATGCATGTCTTCTTTTGAGAAATGTCTGTTCATATCCTTTGCCCACTTTTTGGTGGGGTTGTTTGTTATTTTCTTGTAAATTTGTTTGAGTTCTTTGTAGATTCTGGATATTAGCCCTTTGTCAGATGAGTAGATTGCAAAAATTTTCTCCCATTCTGTAGGTTGCCTGTTCACTCTGATGGTAGTTTCTTTTGCTGTGCAGAAGCTCTTTAGTTTAATCATATCCCATTTGTCAATTTTTGCTTTTGCTGCCGTTGCTTTTGGTGTTTTAGACATGAAGTCCTTGCCCATGCCTATGCCCTAAATGGTATTACCTAGGTTTTCTTCTAGGGTTTTTATGGTATTAGGTCTAACATTTAAGTCTCTAATCCATCTTGAATTAATTTTCGTATAAGGAGTAAGGAAAGGATCCAGTTTCAGTTTTCTACTTATGGCTAGCCAATTTTCCCAGCACCATTTATTAAATAGGGAATCCTTTCCCCATTTCTTGTTACTCTCAGGTTTGTCAAAGATCAGATGGCTGTAGATGTGTGGTATTATTTCTGAGGACTCTGTTCTGTTCCACTGGTCTATATCTCTGTTTTGGTACCAGTACCATGCTGTTTTGGTTACTATAGCCTTGTAGTATAGTTTGAAGTCAGGTAGCATGATGCCTCCAGCTTTGTTCTTATGACATAGGATTGTCTTGGCAATGTGGGCTCTTTCTTGGTTCCATATGAACTTTAAACCCGTTTTTTCCAATTCTGTGAAGAAACTCATTGGTAGCTTGATGGGGATGGCGTTGAATCTATAAATAACCTTGGGAAGTATGGCCATTTTCACAATATTGATTCTTCCTATCCATGAGCATGGTATGTTCTTCCGTTTGGTAGTGTCCTCTTTGATTTCACTGAGCAGTGGTTTGTAGTTCTCCTTGAAGAGGTCCTTTACATCCCTTGTAAGTTGAATTCCTAGGTATTTTATTCTCTTTGAAGCAATTATGAATGGAAGTTCATTCATGATTTGGCTCTCTGTTTGTCTGTTACTGGTGTATAAGAATGCTTGTGATTTTTGCACATTAATTTTGTATCCTGAGACTTTGCTGAAGATGCTTATCAGCTTAAGGAGATTTTGGGCTGAGACAATGGGGTTTTCTAAATATACAATCATGTCATCTGCAAACAGGGACAATTTGACTTCTTCTTTTCCTAACTGGATACCTTTATTTCTTTCTCTTGCCTAATTGCCCTAGCCAGAACTTCCAACACTATGTTGAATAGGAGTGGTGAGAGAGGGCATCCCTGTCTTGTGCCAGTTTTCAAAGGGAATTTTTCCCATTTTTGCCCGTTCAGTATGATATTAGCTGTGGGTTTGTCATAAATAGCTCTTATTAGTTTGAGGTACGTTCCATCAATACCGAATTTATTGAGCGTCTTTAGCATGAAGGGCTGTTGAATTTTGTCAAAAGCCTTTTCTGCATCTATTGAGATAATCATGTGGTTCTTGTCTTTGGTTCTGTTTATATGCTGGATTACGTTTATTGATTTGCGAATGTTGAACCAGCCTTGCATCCCAGGGATGAAGCCCACTTGATCATGGTGGATAAGCTTTTTGATGTGCTGCTGAATCCGGTTTGCCAGTATTTTATTGAGGATTTTTGCATCGATATTCATCAGGGATATTGGTCTAAAATTTTCTTTTTTTGTTGTGTCTCTGCCAGGCTTTGGTATCAGGATGATGTTGGCCTCATAAAATGAGTTAGGGAGGATTCCCTCTTTTTCTATTGATTGGAATAGTTTCAGAAGGAATGGTAGCAGCTCCTCCTTGTACCTCTTGTAGAATTCAGCTGTGAATCCATCTGGTCCTGGACTTTTTTTGGTTGGTAGGCTATTAATTATTGCCTCAATTTCAGAGCCTGCTATTGGTCTATTCAGGGATTCAACTTCTTCCTGGTTTAGTCTTGGAAGAGTGTAAGTGTCCAGGAAATTATCCATTTCTTCTAGATTTTCTAGTTGATTTGCGTAGAGGTGTTTATAGTATTCTCTGATGGTAGGTTATATTTCTGTGGGGTCCGTGGTGATATCCCCTTTATCATTTTTTATTGCGTCTATTTGATTCTTCTCTCTTTTCTTCTTTATGAGTCTTGCTAGCGGTCTGTCAATTTTATTGATCTTTTCAGAAAACCAACTCCTGGATTCATTGATTTTTTGGAGGCTTTTTTGTGTCTCTATCTCCTTCAGTTCTGCTCTGATCTTAGTTATTTCTTGCCTTCTGCTAGCTTTTGAATGTGTTTGCTCTTGCTTCTCCAGTTCTTTTAATTGTGATGTTAGAGTGTCAATTTTAGATCTTTCCAGCTTTCTCTTGTGGGCATTTAGTGCTATAAATTTCCCTCTACACACTGCTTTAAATGTGTCCCAGAGATTCTGGTATGTTGTGCTGAGAAGAATGTATATTCTGTTGATTTGGGGTGGAGAGTTCTATAGATGTCTATTAGGTCCGCTTGGTGCAGAGATGAGTTCAATTCCTGGATATCCTTGTTAACTTTCTGTCTCGTTGATCTGTCTAATGTTGACAGTGGAGTGTTGAAGTCTCCCATTATTATTGTATGGGAGTCTAAGTCTCTTTGTAAGTCTCTAAGGACTTGCTTTATGAATCTGGGTGCTCCTGTATTGGGTGCATATATATTTAGGATAGTTAGCTCTTCCTGTTGAATTGATCCCTTTACCATTATGTAATGGCCTTCTTTGTCTCTTTTGATCTTTGATGGTTTAAAGTCTGTTTTATCAGAGACTAGGATTGCAACCCCTGCTTTTTTTTGTTCTCCATTTGCTTGGTAGATCTTCCTCCATCCCTTTATTTTGAGCCTATGTGTGTATCTGCATGTGAGATGGGTCTCCTGAATACAGCAGACTGATGGGTCTTGACTCTTTATCCAGTTTGCCAGTCTGTGTCTTTTAATTGGAGCATTTAGTCCATTTACATTTAAGGTTAATATTGTTATGTGTGACCTTGATCCAGCCATTATGATATTAACTGGTTATTTTGCTCGTTAGTTGATGCAGTTTCTTCCTAGCCTCGATGGTCTTTACATTTTGGCATGTTTTTGCAATGGCTGGTACCGGTTGTTCCTTTCCATGTTTAGGGCTTCCTTCAGGGTCTCTTGTAAGGCAGGCCTGGTGGTGACAAAATCTCTAAGCATTTGCTTATTTGTAAAGGATTTTATTTCTCCTTCACTGATGAAACTTATTTTGGCTGGATATGAAATTCTGGGTTGAAAATTCTTTTCTTTAAGAATGTTGAATATTGGCCCCCACTCTCTTCTGGCTTGTAGAGTTTCTGCCGAGAGATCTGCTGTTAGTCTGATGGGTTTCCCTTTGTGGGTAACCCGACCTTTCTCTCTGGCTGCCCTTAAGATTCTTTCCTTCATTTCAACTTTGGTGAATCTGGCAATTGCGTGTCTTGGAGTTGCTCTTCTCGAGGAGTATCTTTGTGGCGTTCTCTGTATTTCCTGAATTTGAATGTTGGCCTGCCCTACTAGGTTGGGGAAGTTCTCCTGGATGATATCCTGAAGAGTGTGTTCCAACTTGGTTCCATTTTCCCCCTCACTTTCAGGCACCCCAATCAGACGTAGATTTGGTCTTTTTACATAATCCCATACTTCTTGCAGGCTTTGTTCATTTCTTTTTCTTCTTTTTTCTTTTGGTTTCTCTTCTCGCTTCATTTCATTCATTTGATCCTCAATCGCTGATACTCTTTCTTCCAGTTGATCGAGTCGGTTACTGAAGCTTGTGGATTTGTCACGTATTTCTTGTGTCATGGTTTGACACCGATTGTCCGGCACTCCCCAGTGAGATGACCCCAGTACCTCAGTTGAAAATGCAGAAATCACCGGTCTTCTGTGTCGCTCACGCTGGGAGTTGGAGACTGGAGCTGTTCCTATTCGGCCATCTTGCTCTGCCCGATCTGGAATTCCTTTTTTAAGTCAAATGGATTAAATATGTCTTTGAAGACTGCTCTGCCATTAAGGTTTTGTGGTTCTTCTTTAGTCAAATGTATTAAATTATATTTCCTATAAATTGGTTTTACCCATATTTTCAAAATTAGTTGCATAAAATATTTGTAATATTACGTTTTTTAAGATTATTAATATGTGTGGTCATGTTATCCTCCTCATTCTTAGATTTTTGCCTTTTGAGGTTTGTTTGTTCAAAGTATCAGCCTTTTTCTTGATCATCTCTATTGTTTATTTGTTGTCTATTGAATTATTTTCCTTTTATCCTTATTTCCCCCTTTCTACTGTTTTAATTCTATAGTTCTTTTTCCTACTTTTATGAGTTAAACTGTTTATTAATGTTTACTGTTTTCTAATATATGCTTTTGGGACTATTAATTTCCTTTTCAAATGCTATCTTAAGGATGTCTCACAATTTCTGATAAGAAATGTTCTCACTGATATTTAGCTTCCAAATGTTTTTTAATTCACTGTGATTGCTTAATGTATACATTATTTAGAAGTGTGATTTTTAAAAAATTGTTTCTTGTGATTGATTTTAGCACTATATTTTGGCTTTTTGTTATTGATTTCTAATTTTATTGCATACTGGTCAAAGAATGTATGGAATTAATAAAAACTTCTCTTGTAGATCAGTA
Organism: Rhinopithecus roxellana; assembly: GCF_007565055.1. Classification (NCBI taxonomy): domain Eukaryota; kingdom Metazoa; phylum Chordata; class Mammalia; order Primates; family Cercopithecidae; genus Rhinopithecus; species Rhinopithecus roxellana. The sequence continues at coordinate 51,943,022 of NC_044556.1, read as the reverse complement.
TGTGGTCAAGTTTTATAAACCATCAATCTAATTATAAAAGTATGTGTAATCTCTACTCATTGGGTAAGGAATTTATATCTAACTTGTAAATTGTGTTGCTGAAAGTTGATCAGTGGTTTATTGGAGAAGTGTAAAATAATTTCCCTCTATTAATTTTATTAATAATTTTTGTAATTCAATCAATTCTCACTTTATGTGTATTGAGGCTATTTTGGATGCATGTGGGTTCCGGATAATTACTTTAATTACTTTTAGTTCGTCGATGTTTATTTTTATTGTTACATAATATTTCACTTTATCCCTATTAATGCCTTCATCTCAAGATCATTTTCTTCTGGTTTTAATATAGCCAATATTGATCAGCTTCAACTTGGTGGAGAGTAAATATGGAATTCCCTCATTATCTGCCTTTAGACATATATCTTTTAGATAATATCTGACATATTTGGCAGAATCCTTAACTTTCCAGTCATGTTCAGTTATTAAGGGTTCATTCCAATCTAATCTAAAACTCTAATTCCACATGTAATTGAAATCTCACTTCATTCTTTTCTCCTAGTTGCATAGCATTGACCAATTCTGAGTCTCTCAAACACAAGCCTAACATTTCCTCCATTTAACCAACTTCTGCAAAATAGTGTTGTAGAATTTTCTTTTAAAGGAAAATTAAAATAAATTAAAATATTATATTTTTATATGGAAAGGAATAACAAACAGGAGAGTAGATAGGAAGAAGAGAAGGTGTTTCAAAAGAAATTTTATCAAAATTACTATTAATTCTGATCCTCAAACAACTTTATCTTAAAATATCTAGAGATCATAATACCAGAAGGAGAAAAAAAAGAAGGGGATAGAAGAAATATTTGAGAAAGCAATGGCTTAAATTTTTCCAAAATTCATGATGGACACCAAACCTCAGATGCAGGAAGCTCCGAGGATACCAAGAAGGACAAATACCAAAAAGCTTATACCTAGACACATCATATTGGAAGTTCCAAAAAATAAAGACCAAAAATAAACAAATAAATAAAAATAAAATAAATTATTAAAAAATTGAAAGAAGCCAGAAAGAAAACACATTACCTACAGAAGAATAAGAAATACATCAGACATCTCTTCAAAAAACATGCAAGCAAGAAGAGAGTGGAGTGAAATTTTTAAAGTATTGAAAGTGAAAGAAAGCCCACCAACCTATAATTTGATATCCAATAAAATTGTTTTTCAAACATGAAGGAGAAATAAAGACTTTTTCAGGCAAACAAAAATTCAGGAAAATTGTCACTAGTAGACATGCACTGAAAATAATATTTAAAGTTCTTCAAAGGAAATGGACTATATGACATTCCGAAAAAGGTACAAATAAAAATATGGTAAAAAAAATTTAGTTGTTTCCAGCCCTGTTCAGGAGGAGGGAGGAAGAGATGAATAGGTAGAACACAGGTGATTTTTAGGGCTATGAAGCTATTCTGTATGATACTGTAATTGTGGATACAAAAAGTTATACATATGTCAAAAGCCATAGAACTGTACAACATAAACTTTGTGCTCTAATGTAATCTATGGACTTTAATCAGTAATAATGTATCAATATTGGTTCAATTGTAACAAATATACCACACTAACACAAGATATTAATAATAGAAGAAACTGTGTGCAATGAGGAGAGAGGATGTATAGGAACTCTCCCTGCTTTCTGCTAAACTTTTCTGTAAACCTAAAATTCCTCTTTTTTTTTTTTTTTTTTTTTTTGAGACAGTGTCTCACTCAGTAGCCCAGGCTAGAGTGCAGTGGCACGATCTCGATTCACTGCAACCTCTGTCTCCCAGGTTCAAGACATTCTCCTGCCTCAACCTCCAGAGTAGCTGGGATTACAGATGCCCACCACCATGCCCAGCTAATTTTTGTATTTTTAGTAGAGACAGGATTTCACCATGTTGGTCAGACTGGTCTTGAACTCCTGACCTCAAGTGATCCACCTGCCTCGGCCTCCCAAAGTGCGGGGATTGTAGGCATGAGCCAGCGCACCTGGCAAATTCCTCTTGAAAGATAAAAGTGGCCAGGCCCTGTGGCTCACACCTATAATCTTAACACTGGAAAACTGAGGTGTGAGGATAGCTTGAGGTCAGGAGTTCAAGACCAGCCTGGGTTACACAGCAAGACCCCTGTCTCTATGAAAAATAATCATAATAATACACAAATTAGCCAGGCGTGGTGGGGACTAAAATTAGCTACTGAGGAGGCTGAGGCAGGAGGATGGCTTGAGATCAGGAGGTTGAGGCTATAGTGATTTATGATTGTACCACTGCACTCGAGCCTGGGTGACAGAACCGGATTCTGTCTCTAAAAAGTTAAAAAAAAAATTTAAAAAAGATAAAACCTATTAAGAAATAAGTTTAATTCTTTTTACAATAAAAATACCTATTTAAAAACAAAACAAAGGGTTAAGGAATGGTAAGGGTAAAAATAAAGCATTCATTGTCCATATAATTTTTTGATACTCTAATTCAGCTTTTACCAGAAACCAAAAAAAACAAAAAAAAATGTTAAGAAGAATATTTTTAAAGCCTGTTATTTATTTTTTTTAACTACATTTTAGCTTCATCACCTGGGTGAAGTCAGAATGTGTTGGGAACTTTCCTGTGGGTCACTATGTTCCCACACAGATGATGCAATAGAAAAATAGCAGACAGGCAAGGGAAATGATTAGACTTTGTTATTTCAAAGAGAATTTTTGTTTGGCCATATAATATGCTGGTAATTAGACCTTCCACCCCAGGATCTCACAGCTGTCTTTCTGCTATCTAATTTTTCTCTGTCAGAATCTTAAAGACATTGTAGAATACATTGAAGACTTTTTTAGAACAACATTCATGTATGAATCCTTGCATTTGGAACCTTGCTGTGCTGATATGATTCAAAAGGGCAAATGCAGAGAAAATTATTGAACTGAAGAGCCTAGAGTCAGCACAATCATGAAGTAGGTGAATTGGCATTTTCCTACTGCATTTCTTCACCTCTCCTCATTTCCACGTCTTTCGTGGTATTTACATTGTGGTCTTTATCTTCAGAGCATTGGGGAGAAGATGAAATGTTTTCACTGGGATGGGTGGTGGCATCATATTTACATTTTAATAAATCATTCTGGTGAAAAACAGGTCAGAAAGAGGCAAAAATGACTGTGGGTTCGTATGGGTCTGCAGCAACCTCAATTCTTGCCTTTTCAGAAGAAAGAATTAGACTGAGGGGCACTAGGCAGAGTGGGAGACCAAGGCAAGTTTTAGAGCAAGAGTGAAAGTTTATTTAAAAGCTTTAGAGCAGGAATGAGAGGAAGTCAAGTACACTTGGAAGAGGGCCAAGCAGGCAATTTGAGAGATCAGGGCACAGTGTGACCTTTGACTTGGGGTTTTATACCTTGCCATACTTCCGGGGTCTTGTATACCTTCTCTCCTATTCTTGCCTTAGGGTGGGCCATCCACATGCGCAGTGGCCTGCCAGCGCTTGGGAGGGGAGCATGCGCAATGTGTTTACTGTACTCGTACGCATGCTCACTTGAGGCATTCTTCCCTTACCAGCTGAATCTTCCTAGAAAGTCATATGCCAGTTAAACTCTGTCATTTTGCATGCTTGTGTCCACTCCCCAATTCCTGGGATCTTGCTGGAAACCTGCTGATCACCTGTTTCAGGTTTATTCTATCTATTGGTAGACTGCCTTTTCCTACCACTGGCTGCAACCAACTATTATTTTAGAGAGACAATGTAACAACCGCCTGACCATCATCTAATGGTCACCTGACATTCCTGGTGGAGGCGAGGAGTCCTCCCCTGACCTGCTTATGCCTGATTAACTACCTACTGTAACAGGTTGACCTATTAGGAAGCAGTTATAGTCTCTTAGATGAGGGATGACATCTTCCTTTCTAAGCATATCTGCCTTTGAACAATTAATAATTCCCTCATTCAAAGGAAGGGGGTAGAATTTCAGTATCTTTATGAATGAAACACTATGAATCTTCAGAGAAGATATTTGAGAGTGACTTTTAAGAAGGAGATTACATTTGAATAATATTTAGAGTGGGTTGATAGAGGCTGAGGACATTTCAGGTGAGGGTACAGCAGGAACAAAAGCAAACCGTATTCACAGAATGATGAGCTACACAGTTCCGGTGGAATTTAGAATACCTAAAAGAAAGTTTAGAATATGAGACTGAAATGAAATGTGAAACCAGATTGTGGCTAATCACAATACTAGGCCTAGGTTGTCAAGCTCATACTTCGTCATGAAAAGGCTAATAAAGGATTTAAAATAAGAAATAACATGTGCAGCGCAGTGGTACATAGAGTTGGGGAAATTATTTTTCAGTTTAAGATGATGTGACTCACATGGTTGTGCCTCATCCCTAGAAATCTTGAATTAATTGGTCTGGAAGTATGCATTTCTTTTTTTAATTTTTACTTTTTAATAAAAATTGTGTATATATATATAATACACAACATGATGTTTTCATATACATATACATTGTGATATGATTACTACAATCAAGTTAATATATTCTTTTTTGTGCTTGTGTGTGGTGAGAACTCTTAACATCTACTCTCTTGGCAAATTTTCAATATAATGCAATATTATTAACTATAGTCACGATACTGTACATTAGATCTCTAGAACTTATTCATCCTACATAACTGAAACTTTGCACATTTTGACCAACATATCCCTGTCTGCCTCCCGCCCACCCCTGGTAACCACCATTCTACTCTCTGGTTCAGTAAATTTGATTTTTAAAGATTCTGCACATAAGTGAAATCATGCTGTATTTTTCATTCTGCATAATGTCCTTCAGGTTGATAATCCCTTTATTCAAAGGAAGAGGGTAGAACTTCTGATATTGCTACAAATGAAGTGCTAGGAATATTCAGAGAAGACACTTGAGAGTAAATTTTAAGGGGATGACATTTGAATAATATCACTTAGCATAATGTCCTGGAGTACATTTATCTGCTTACAATTATGAACCCCAATGACAGACATATGATGTGCTTCATTAACAGCCATGTAGTACAGGCCCAGTTTTATCTGCCAGAAAGCCTTGGCCTTTTTTCACATCCGGTTGTGCTACAGTCAGTTTAGAAAATGACACTTGTGTTTGTGGAGCGGAAGTAGAGGAACCAGTGAGTTAGATTAATTTATACACTTATTGCTGTTATAGTCATGATATTTTGTATATACCCCTTTATATTCTACAGTAAAAAAGTTGCACATGACCTGAAAGTTATGTTCTCTGCTTCCTCTCACACTTATCTCACTTGTGAGTCTTCAGTTAGGGCCCAATGTATAGTATATCCAGCATAGACCAGTGGTTCCCAAATGCAGGTGCCCTTCAAAATGCCCTGTGTAACTTTTTTAAAAATGTAGAGTTCCAGGTCCTATCCCAGATGTGTTAAATTAAAATGTCCAGAGGTGGGGCCAAAGTGAACACACACACACATATATGCACACACACAGACACACACAGACACATACACTTCACTGAGGACTCTAAAGCATATCTGTGACTAAGAACCACTGACATTCACTATTTCTACTGGCATTTTTAAGGTGTCTCGTTTAGAGAAATCCCACTCTGGTGGTCTCTTACTATAAATCATAATGTTTAAGGAGTAATTACTGAGTTTAATTTTACCTATCAGCACTACCATTTTATTCCCGATTTCTTCAGGAAACTTTCTCAAATATTAATGCATTGAATTGTGTAGTCTTCCTAATATTAATAGAGTCCCTGTGACCAGCAAGTTTTCTCATATTTAGATGTTGTAAAAGTAAATTTTCTGCAGAGCTTTTGGGTAATCATGGCAATTTGAGAAATTAAAGAAGACGTCATTTTTTTAAGTCAAGGTGATTATAATCCAATTATATTATCATCACCAAAGAGTGAAAGTGAAAGCAGAAGGATGATGTCATCAGCACTGTGTGAGGTCAGGAAATTAATCATGCCTTTTGCAGTTCAAACATTATCAAGTAAACAGATTGTCCAGGATGTCAACACTTTCTCCTTTCTAAATGAAAAAATCTGGAAGGTTCTCAGTGTTCTCTCAGGCATGCATTTGAAGAAGGTTCATGTTCCTTTTTCTGTTCCATCCCAGGATTCTGGTTAAGTCTGAAGTGGATTCACTCACCCAAGGCAAGGCAACTTTATCTGTCCTGTGAGTAAACTTCCAAAAGTCACCGCATTTCACACTACAGTGGGAACTAACAACATTATCTCCCTTCTTACTTTTACATTTTTATTCCGGTTTCATACTATTTCAAGCCTGAATTACATCTCTTAGGGAAAGAAATTTCCTCCCAAAAGTTGGAGCTGATTACCTGGTGTTTGTTTTTTATGGCTTCCTCCTGAGTGTGAAGTATTCTGATCCTATTCAACCATGTGCCAAGTGCAGTAAAAGATAATGTGATAAATATTTTCATCTTTCTTGTCCAAGTTACACTTTGATATATTGTATTATATAATAAGATTTGTTTTCACTGACATTTATTTTTGGTGGGACAAAAATATATCACTTCATTTTTTATTAATACATTATAATTGTACATATTTATAGGGTGTATGTAATATTTTCATACACTTATACAATGAGTAATGATCAAAATAGGACATTTAGGATATTCATCGCCTCAACTATTTATTATTTCTTTGTGTTGAGAAAGTTCCAAATCTTCTAACTATTTTGAAATATACAATAAATTATTGTTAACTATACTTACCCTATGATGGTATCAAATACTTTAATGTATTCGTTCTAACTGTATTTATGTCTCCATTATCCAATCTCTCTTATCTCTTCCTCACCCCTATTTTTCCCAACCCCTAGTAACCATCCTTCTCTACCTCTATGAGATCAAATTTTTTAGTTCCTATATGTAAATGAGAACATGAGAGGTTTGTCTTTCTGTGCCTGGCTTATTTCACTTAATATAATGACCTCCAGTTCCACCTATGGTGCTGCAAATGACTTGATTTCATTCTCTTTTGCGGGCGAATAATATTTTATTGCATACATCTACCATGTTTTCTTTATCCATCCATTCATTAATGAACACTTAGGTTGATTCCATACCTTGGTGATTGTGAATAGTGGCTGCAATAAACGTGGTAATGCAGATATCTTTTTTTTCCATTCTGTGTCCAGCAGATTTGTAAAAAAAAAAATTATTGAGATAAAATATACACATATAATTTACCATCTTTAGCATTTCAAGTATATAGTTCTGTAGTAATAAACACATTTCTTTTCTCTTTTCTCCTTAGTTATTCCTCCCCCTTCTCTTTCCTGGCCTTTGGTAACCACTAATTTAATCTCTATCTTCATGAGATCCACCATTTTTTTAGCTCCCACATATGAGTGAGAACATGTCATATTTGTCTTTCGGTGTTTGGCTTATTTTACTTAGCATAATGGCCTCCAGTGACATCCATGTTGCTGCCAATAATACAATTCCATTCTTTTATGGCTGAATAATATTCCATTGTGTGTATGTACCACATTTTCCTTATCATTCATCTGTTCATGTGCACTTAGATTGATTCTCTATCTTGGCTACTATAAACAGTGCTACAATTAAAATGGAAGTGCAGCTATCTCTTTGATATACTTATTTCTTTTCTTTTGTGTGTATATATGTGTATATATATATATACACACACACATACACACACTCAGGAGTGAGATTGCTGGATCATAAGGTATTTATGTTTTTAGTGTTTTTGAGGAACCTCCATACTGTTTTCCATAATAGCTGTATTAAGTTGCATTCTTACAAATGATATATAAGAATTTCCTTTTCTCTTTATCAGCACTTTTAATTTTTTTGTAGCTCTGATAATGGCCATTTTAACTGGTATTGAGCGGATATCTCACTGTGGTTTTGATTGGTATTCCCTTGCTGGCCATTTGTATGTCTTCTTTTCAGAAATGTCTGTTCACATCATTTGCCCACTTTTTAGTCAGATTATTTATTTGTTGATGTTGAGTTTCTTATATAGTTGACCCTTGGACAACATGGGTTTCAACTGCACAGGTCCACTTATATTTGGATTTTTTTAATGAATATATATTGGAAAATTTTTTGACAATTTGCAACAACTTGAAGAAATTTGGAGGGGAACAAAGTAGCCTAGAAACATTTTTTTTTAATTTCATTTAAGCAGGTCACAAGTGCATAAAATATATGTAGATACTAGTCTATTTTATCATTAACAACCATAAAATACACACAAACCTATTATAAAATGTTAAAATGCATCAAACTTTACACAAACACTTATAGACTGTACATGGCACCATTCACAGTCTAGAGAAATGTCAACAAACATAAAAATGCAGTATGAAATCATGATTGCATAAAGTTACCTATAGTACACGCTCTACTACTGTAATAATTGTGTAGCTACCTCCTGTGGCTATTGCAGGTAGCTCAAGTATTGCAAGTATCCTCTTAAAATACCCTGTGACACTAATCACCTCCACATAAGCAGTCTGACTCTCTAGTAAATTGCATATCACAGTAAAAATGATCTAAATTCTTGCATTTTTTAAATCATGTTTAATGCAATACCTTAAACCTTGAATAACACCATGGGACCCATACAAAGTACTACTAGTGATACTGGAAGTGCTTTCAAGAAGTGGAATCATGACATTACAAGGAAAAGTTGATTTGCTTGATATGTACCATAGATTAAGGTCTGCAGCTGCAATTGGGCACCATTTCAAGATAAATGATTCTGGCATAAGGACTATTGAAAGAAAGGGAAGGGAAGGGAAAAAAGAAAAGGAAACTTGTGAAGCAATCACTGCAGCTATACCAGCAGGCACAAACTCTTTGTGCTTTTTTGAAATGCCTTTGTGTTGTGAATTGAAAATGCTGTTTGCGTGTGTGAGAAAGATTGCTGTAAGAAAGCCATACCTAACAAGTCTAATATGATTTGTGAAAAAGCAAACTTATGACATGACAACTTGAAGCAAGAGGAAGGTGAAGGATCAGAAGTTGGAGAATTTAATGCCAGCAAAGGGTGATTTGACAATTTTAGAAAGAGGTTTGATTTTTAAAATATCAAGATAATAGGAGAAGCTGCTTCTGCCAACCAGGAGGCAGATGATTCCTAGACATGATAAAGAAGATCATTGAGGAGAAAGGATATATATCTGAAAAGGTTTTAAGGGAGACAAAAGTATACCATTCTGGGGAGAAAAAAATGCCACAAGGTACATTAATTAGTAAGGAAAGAAAAAAACGAGCACCAGGATTTAAGGTAGAAAGGGATAGGTTAACTCTACTGTTTGTGCAAATGAAGTAGGGTTTATAATCAGGACTGCCCTTATCTATGAAAAAAGACTACACACCAAAACAAACAAACAAACAAACAAAAAAACAAAACAAAAAAAAAACTGTTAGAACTAATAAATGAATTCAGTAAAATAGCAAGATACAAAGATCATCATACGAAAATTAGTAGCATTTCCTTACATCAACCACTACCTACCCAAAAAGGAAAATCAACAAAATAATCCCATTTACAATAGCATTAAAAAGAATAATTATAAAGCTATGATAATCAAAACTGTATGGTACTGAAATAAAGATAGACACATAGACCAGTGAAAGAGAAATAAACCCAAATATACAAGGTCAACTAATTTTCAACAATGGCACTAAGAATACACAAAGGGGGAAGGATAGCCTCTTTAATTAATGAGGTTGGCAGAACTGAATACCAACATACAAAATAAAAAAATTGAACCCTTATCTTACACCTACCAAAAATCAATTCAAAATGGATTAAAGACTTAAAAGTAAGACTTGAAACCATAAAATTCCTAGAAGAAAACAAAGGGGAAAACTTCTTAACATTGACCTTCACCACGATTTTTTGGATATGACACCAAAAGTTCAGGAAACAAAAGCAAAAATAAACAAGTGAGACTACATCAAGCAAAAAAACCTTCTGAGCCGCAAAGGAAACAATCAACAAAATAAAAAAGCAATCTGTGAGCTGGGAGAATCTATTTCTTGGTTATTTTTAATGCATTGAAATCTATTGCACTAGTAACATAACTGCTTTTTTTAATAGATGAAAAATGGGAACTATGTTTAAAATAAAAAATATTTTTACTCTTAAAAAAAAAAAAAAAAAAAACAAGAAAGTGCTAAACCCCTAGACTTGAAGGGAAAAGATAAACACCAGCTGCCAGTCTTTTGGTTGTACAACAAGAAGGCCTGGACAGTGAGAACTGTTATTCTAATTGGTTTCATCCACGCTTTTTCCCTGAAGTCAGGAAGTGAAGTTCCTTGCCAGTAGGAGATTGCTTTTTAAAGTTCTTCTGATAAACAATGCCCCTAGCCACCCAGAACCCCAGGAGTTGAACATAATAAGTCTCATAGTTATCTTGCTGCCCTCAAACACAGTATGTCTAATTCAGCATCTAGATCAGGGAGACATAAAGGCTTTTAAGATTCATTACACGTGGTACTCTATGGAAATGAATGTCAATGCTTTGGAAGGGAAACCCAGTAGAGGCAACATCATGAAATTCTGGAAGGATTACAGCATTGAAGATGTCATCGTTGCTATAGAAAAAGCCATGAAACCCACCAAGTCCAAAACAATAAATTCCTGCTGGAGAAAGCTGTGTCCAGATGTTCTGCGTGACTTCCAGGATTTATAACAGAGGCAATAAGGGAAATCATGAAAGTGATTGTCAATATGGCAAAAAAGGTGGAGAGTGAAGGGTTTCAGTATATGGATCTTGGAGAAATTCAAGAGCTAATAGACACTACACAAGAGACAACTTGCTGGAAATGAATGCTTCTGAACAAATGCCAGAAGATGAGGGAAAAGATGTAAAAGAAACAGTGGCAAAAGACCAAATTGATACTAGAAAATCTGGCAAAAAGGTTTTGATTACTCAAGACTGCTTTTGATTTTTTTATTTTTTTAACAACATGGACCCTTCTATGACATGAGCATTAAAACCAAAGCAATGGAAAAAGAATTGGGACTCCTATAGAAACATCAATGGAGAAATGAAAAGGCAAAAATGTCAGGCAAAAATTGTGATATGTTTCCCTAAAGTTACACTGAGTGTGACTGCCTCTCCTGCATTCCCTTCCACCTTTTCAGCCTCTTCCACCTCCTCTATCACTGAGACAGCATGACCAAACCCTCCTCCTCCTCTTCTTCCTCAGCCTATTCAACGTAAAGATGAAGAGGGTGAAAACCTGTATGATGATCTACTTCCACTAAATTAATAATAAATATACTTTCTCTTCCTTATAATTTTCCTAACACTTCCTTTTCTTTTGTTTGTTACAAGAACACAGTACATAAAACATATAACATACAAAATATGTATTAATCTATGGCTTATGTTACTGGTAAAGTCAACAATAGGCTGTTGTTAGTTAAGTTTTCAAAAGTTATACACTGATTTTTGACTGTGGAGGGTTGAGTCAGTGCTCCTAATCTGCATGTTGTTCAAGGGTTAGATATATATTTTGGTCATTAATACCTTGTTAGATGGCTAGTTTACACTTTTTTCTCCCATTTTGTAGGTTGTCCCTTCACTCTGATTTTTTGTTTGTTTGTTCATTTGTTTTGTTTTTGTTTTTTCGTTTGTTTTGTTTTTGCTATGGAGAAACATTTATGCATGATATGCTCCCATTTGCCTATTTTTGCTTTTGTTGTCTGTGCTCTTCAGATCTGACCAAAAGAATATTTGCTCAGATCAATGTCCTGGATCACTTTCCTAGTGTTTTCTTCTAGTAGTTTTATAGTTTCAACTCACACTTAAGTCTTCTATCTATTTTGATTTGATTTTTATATGGTGAGAGATATGAGTCTAGTTTTATTCTTCTGCATTGGGATATATAGTTTTCTGAGGAAAACTATATATTTATTTCTTTTTATTTATTAAGGAGACTGTCTTTTACACAATGTATGTTTTTGGTATCTTTGTCGAAAATGAGTTGGCTGTAAATGTTTGGGTTTATTTCTAGTTTATCTATTCCATCCTGTTGGTCTATACCTCTGTCTGTATGCCAGTACCATGCTGTTTTGGTTTGTAGTATATTTTGAAATCAGGTAGTGTGATGCCTCCAGCTTTGTTCTTTTTGTTCAGGATTGCTTGGGCTTTTCAGAGTCTTCTGTGGCTCCATACAAATTTTAGGATTGTTTTATCTATTTCTATGAAGAATAGCATTAACATTTTGATAGGGATTGCACTGAATCTGTAGATTACTTTGGGTAGTATGGATATTTTAACAGTAGTAGTTCTTCCAGTTCATGAATATGGGATACTTTTCTAATTTTTTGGTGTCCTTTTCAATTTCTTTCATCAGGTTTTTTTGTAGCTGTTGTACATGCGATTCCTTTCTTGAGCTCTTTTTCAAATTGTTCCCTGTTGGCATATAGAAATGCTACTGTTTTGCATACGCTGATTTTTGTATGCTTAAATTTACTACGTTTGTTTATCAGTTCTAACAGTTTTCTTGTGAACTCTTTAGTTTTTTCTAAATATAAGATTGTGTTGTCTGCAAACAAAGACAGTTTGACTTCATCCTTTCCGATTTGGATGCCTTGTGTTTCTTTCTTTTGCCCAGTTGTTCTGACTAGGACTTCCAGCACTGTGCTGAATAAAATTGGTGAAAGTTGGTGTCCTTGTTTTGTTCCTGATCTTAGAGAAAATGCTTTCAATTTTTCCCTGTTTAGTATAATGTTAACTATGGTTTAACTACATATGGCCTTTATCGTTTTGAGGTATGTTTCTTCATACCAAGTTTGTTGAGAGTTTTTATTAAAAAGAGATGTTGAATGTTAACAAACACTTTTTAGCATCTATTGATGCTGTGATATTGTTTTTGTTCTTGATTCTACTAATGTGAGTATTATGGTTTTTGATTTGCATATGTTGAACCATCTTTGCATCTCTGGGATGAATCCCACTTGATCATGGTGAAGTGATCTTTTTAATGTGTTGTTGAATTCAGTTTGCTAGTATTTTGTTGAAATTTTTGCATCTATATTTATTGGGGTTTTTTTGTTGTTGTTGGTTGGTTGGGTTTTTTTGTTTGTTTTGTTTTTGAGACATAGTCTCACTCTGTCACCCAGGCTGGAGTGCAGTGGCATGATCTCGGCTCACTGCAACCTCCGCCTCCTGGGTTCAAGCGATTCTCCTGCCTCAGCCTCCCAAGTAGCTGGGATTACAGGTACCCACCACTACACCCAGCTAATTTTTTGTATTTTTGGTAGAGACAGGATTTTACCATGTTGCTCAGGCTGCTCTCAAACTCCTGACCTCGTGATTCGCCCACCTTGGTCTCCCAAAGTGCTGGAATTACAGGCATGAGTCACTGTGTCCAGCCTATCAGGGATACTAATCTGTGGTTTTATTGTTGCGTTCTTGTCTAGTTTTGGTGTCAGGGTAATGCTGACCTTCCTAGAATGAGTTTGGAAGTATTCCCTCCTCTTTTTTTTTTTTTCTGATAATTTAAGAATAAGTGATATTAGATCTTCTTTAAATGCTTGATAGAATTCAGCAGGGACACTATCATGTCTGAGCTTTTTATTTTGATGGGCGACTTTTTATTACTGCTTTGATCTTGTTACTCACTAATCATCTGTTCAAGTTTTCTGTTTCTTCATGGTTCTATCTTGGTATGTTGTTAGTGTCCAGAAATTCTTCCATTTCCTATAGGTTTTCCAATTTGTTGGTGCTTAGATGTTCATAATAGTCTCTAATGATCCTTTCCTTGGTTTTGGTTTCTGTACCTTTGGTGTAGTGTTTTCTTTTTTGTCTCTGATTTATTTATTTTGCTCTCTTTTTTTTAGTCTCACTAGTGGTTTGTCAGTTTAGTTTATCTTCTCAAAAAACATAATTTTTATTTTGTTGATCTCTTGCATTTTTTAGTCTCAATTTTATTTATTTATGCTCTGATCTTCATTATTTCTTCTTTTCTAATTTCGGGTTTGTTTTGTTCTTGCTTTTCTAGTTCATTGAGGTACATTGTTAGGTTGCTAATTTGAAGTCTTTCTACTTTTTTAGTGTAGGCATTTACTGCTATATACTTTGCTGTTAGTACTGCTTTTGCTATATCCCATTGGTTTTGCTATGTGTGTTTCCATTTTCATTTATTTCAAGAATTTTTAAAATGTCCTTCTTAATTCTTTCATTGACCTATGAGTCATTCAGGAGTGTGGTGTTTAATTTCTGTGCATTGGTACTAGTTCCCAAGTTCCTCTTGTTATTAATGTGTAGTTTTGTTTCATTGTGGTCACAAGAAGATACTTGATATGATTTGACTTCTCTTTAATTTGTTAAGATTTGTCTTACAGCCTAGCATATGGTCTAGCCTGGGGAATGTTACATTTGCTGATAAGAAGAATGTGTATTCTGCAATAATTGAATGAAACATTCTGTAAATGTCAGTTCAAAGGAAGGACGGAGGGGATTTCTAAACATGAATTTCTGAGATCAGAATATCTTAATTATACTCAGTACATGACATTCTACTTGAACCTTATTTATTTACTTAAGTACAGATTTCTATTTGTTTTATAGTTCTTAGAATTTCATCTTTTTAATTTATCTTTAATTTTTATTATTTTAGATTCAGGGGGTATATGGGCAGCTTTGTTACATGGGTATATTTGCATGATGCTGAGATTTGGGCTTCTAGTGGTTTTATCACTAGAATCTAGTAGTGAATGTATTACCAGATGTATAGTTTTTCAACCCTTGCCCTTCTCCCTTCCTCCCACTTTTGGAATTTACATTGTTTGTTGTTCCCATATTTGTGTCCACATGTACTTAATGTTTAGCTCCCACTTCTAAATGAGAACATGCAGTATTTGGTTTTCTGTTTTTGCATTATCAAACCTTGTTTAAAACAACAGCTAAAATTGAGAGACCTACATTCAATGTGGATAACTATAGCAGTGACTTCAGAGAAAGAGGGTAGAATTTGGTAAACAATGTCTGAGAAGAATTCAATAATAGAGGGGTAACTTAGGAGTGAGGTGAATCAGGAGAATGTGGTGTCCCAGAAGCCATGTAGGAGAGAGTTTTGAGAAAGAAGGAATGTTTCTTAGTGTCTGAAGCTGCAGAGTGATTGAATAGGATGACAATTTACAAACGCCCACTGAATTTTCAACTAAGGTCAATGGTGATGTTAGACCAAACACTATCAGCAAAAGATGTAGTCACTGTGTGATTCAAGGAGAGAGGCGGCACAAGGAAGTAGAGGTGATCACTATAGATTTCCTTTTAAAAATCTTTGATGACAAGAATGATTGGGTGTTAGTGAGAAAGAGGATGACAGTCGAAGGAATATTTGGAGGGAGTTATGAAAGAGCTTGAGCTTGTCTACCGGCAGAATGAAAGAAACTGTTAGGAAGACAAACATTGGCAATGCCAGAGCAAAAAGAGGGAAGGTCCCAGAGAAGGGAGGAAAGGATCACAGGGCAGCAAATGGGATGGCCACCATTTCATTAAGACTCAGCAAAGATGTGGTCTCCTGCTCTCGTGGAAGAAAATGGAGAAAATAGAGCACACTAAGTTAGGATTCTGTCTATCTTACGGCCTCCTCATAAACATACTTAGACAAGTATCTTTGTCTATACCCCTGTCTACGTCCTTCCCTCCCATCTATGTAGAAGATGTGTCTTTTCTCAGGGACAAGATGTAATCTCTGTCTATAGGCAAATAAAAATGTGATTGATGTTTGTCCCATACATATATATATATATATATATATATATATTATATATATATATATATAAAGAACATAAATACTATAAATTGACCTATAATGTGGCTAAATGTATGTAAAAAGCATATACTTTATTACTAAACCAATAGAACAATTACAGTGTGATAGATATAAAATACATTACTCCTCCATTCAAATGAAATTTTAACATTGATTAATATAACCATTGAAAAAATCCTTTATTTAGGATACCTATGACCACATGCCAGATAATTGATCTGCATTAACCATATAACCCAATTGTTTAGAAATGTATTCAAATCATCTAAAACATTTTGCTTTTTATATTACATTAGATAGATACAGTCTCTAACTTTATAGGACGTACTGATACAGCCAAAATTAAGATCAGAGGCACAATAACAATGGGAAAAAGGAGCTGCCTCATCTGTAATTTCAGACACACTTTCATTACTTCCCTAGATGTTCGGTAGTCAAGCATTAGCCTTAAATTAATGCCTACATTGGGCCAAAAAATATGTAAAAATAAAATGGTATGTATATTAAGTTTTAGAGATAGAATTTGCCATTACTAATGCCAAAATCATGAGAATGATTACAATATAGTTGTCATTTAACAATCTATATCCACTTCTTCATGTTTTCTCCAAATGTTCTTCAGTGCCTACTAGGTTATAAACACTGTGCTAGGTAATGGAGATACAAAAGTGAATAAAGTACTGCTCTTCCTTTGAGCAACTTGCAGTCTCATAGGAGTAAGAGACATGTTCACAATTATTATATAAATATGTATAATGCTGTGAGAGAAATAGGTAAAAAGAAACTACAAATATGTAGTAAACATTATATCCTTTGATCAAAATTTTTACCTTTAGAAATCCATCTAAAAATAATTTGAAATAGAAAAGAACAAAACTCAATGCAAATATTAACATATTCTAATTTATAATAACAAAAAAAAGATTTTAAGCAATTACCAAAAGAAGCAATATGCATACTAGCCAGGATGGGCTAAACTATGCCCTAGTGAAAAATAACACCAAAATTTCAGTGGCTTTACACAACTAATGGCACAATCCAATGTGGATTGAAGGGTTCGTCTTGTCAGCTTTTCTCCAAGCAGGAACTGAGGAATCCACACGCCTTCTATCATAAATTAATAGCTACAGTATTTGGAATATGTGGCTTTCAAGGACAAAGAACAAAAGGCTAAAGGAACATACAGAGTACTGTTAAGGATAAGTCCTAAAAGAGGCTTGCATCACTTTTTCCACATTCCATTGGTTGTAATTCAGTCACATAGGTCCCAACCTAACTGTAACAGGAGCTCTAAAATGTAATCTTATTGTATATCAGGAAGAGAAAACAGTGTATTGAACACACGGCTTTATCTCTGTAACATAGAGTTAATAAATTGGGAAACATGCATTTTTATCAAGAGTTCATAAAAACACAAAACAAAAAGTTTTTCTTATAATGTTTACTGAAAATTCTGTATACAAAAATATTTCATGGTTGAAAAAACCGTGTGTATAAAAATACATGGGAGGAAATATACTAAAATATTAATGGTCATATAGAATAAAAGAACAATGATTTTTAAATTTCTTTATGTGAATTCCTGCTTTTTTATTAAAATGTGCTATTTATAATGGAAAACATTAACTGATTTTAAATTTTCTGTAATATAATATTATAGTAATTATTATTAGGAATAACTGTAAACCAGATACCCCGAAGAGATTGCAAAGAGGGGAAAGGGAACAAGATGAGTAATAAATTAGGATTAAATAGCTTTTGGAGAAAAAGCAATAGAC
The DNA here is from genome assembly GCF_007565055.1 of Rhinopithecus roxellana. NCBI lineage: Eukaryota > Metazoa > Chordata > Mammalia > Primates > Cercopithecidae > Rhinopithecus > Rhinopithecus roxellana. The sequence continues at coordinate 51,925,418 of NC_044556.1, read as the reverse complement.
AGTGGGCATTTTCACCTAAGAACCCCATGTGAACATCAGCAATCATTCATTTAAGGGGGCTGGAGACCTTGAGAGGTACTAAAGCCTGCACAAGGTAGCCCCAGTGTGAGGTCACCACTCATGAGGCTAGAGGTATATAACCCATTGTGTGAAGGACAATGTTGGAATTATTTGCCTCTGTGAATGTAGTATTGGGTAAAGGAAGGAAATGTTTCTTTCTGAAAAGATGTCAAAGTTATACTACAGCAACCACAGCAAACATCCAAATGTACATTTGTATACTAGTTTTCAGGTTTAATACTCTGTGGGTTATTTTTATCCTATAAGCTAATTACCTAAAGTGTGTATAGTTAAAGTCCTGCCCAGGGAACTATGGAGTCTTGTGTACTTGCAGTTTGAAAAAAACGTGAGCTTTCAATGATATTGCACAATGGCTTTGGGCTCATGAATCTACATTCACTGATATTTAACTACACTGCAGATCACTGTGAAATGTTTATCTTTTCTCCTACTTTCTTCTTGAGGAGGTAAACAATGTACTATTTGGTTCAGCTAATTCTTTCAATATCAATGTAGTCTTCTTTTTTCTGCTATGTAATCTATTTAGAAAAGTTTCCTACTTAATACGTCCACCATCCCCCAACATTCTCCAAAATAATTTTCAAATGTTGCATAGAGAAATCTCATTCATTCATTCATTCGTTCAACATTTACTGAAGACCTGCATATTAAGCAATTTACAAGACCCAGTGACACAAAGATTAAAAAGACCCAGTTACTCACCTTGAGAGCATATAGATTAAGATGATGATGGATAAAATAAGAGAGTAACTAAAAAATTTAGAAATCAGCAACAACAAAAACACATTCTCATTACAGTATGGTAAGTGAATGTAAAGGTACAGGATGCTTTGGAAACCTGGAAGTAAGAAATCTAATTATAACTATAGGGGCGAGGGAAGACACTTGGGAAATGATGCCCTAGCAGAGAATGAGTGACTAATAAGGATTTAGTGAGATGCAGGAGGAGTAGGGGGAAAGGAAGGTGTTGAGAGCAGAGAACTAACAACACAGAGGTTTAAAAAAGCATAATTTGTTTGGGACACTGCAAATAGTAATTCACGATATGGAAGAGGAAGTGACAGGTCATGCATCTAGAAAAGTTGATGTGACAAGATTATGCAGGGTTGTGTGTGACAAGCTGGGTAGTAGACTTTTAACTTGGAAATCATGGAAGATTACCGAAGAATTTTAAGCTAGGGAGAAATCATGAAGATGAAGAAATGAAGACACAAATGAAAATAAAGGCACTAGTACTGTGATGCAGGCCTAGAGCAAACCTCTAGTTAGACGTTGATATTAAAGTTTAAGGAGGTAAAGGGATGTGTTAAGGTTAGTAGGAAGCAGATCCAGAAGAAAGAAAATATATCCCTGGAACTGAGGTTCAGTGAAGCAACACATGTCTCCTATCGTGTTCCAACTTCATGATAAGTCCTTTCTTGATCAGAAGATGCGAGTAATGAGTCTTCCTTATCCTACATTTACTCCAAGTCTACTTGTAGCAGAAAAATTAATAATATAAAAATGAAAGAGCTACAGGCAGGACAGGAGGACTGGGCTTTAATGAGTTTTAAGTAGAGTGTCATTGTAGACTCCAAATGCCATCCCAAGATTATTGGGACAGATGGGGCAGTGATTACCCAAATCTGCTTGGAGCATGACATGAACATCCAGTTTCCTGTTGAGGATGACAGGAAGCAGCTCCAGGACCAAATTACCATCACAGGGTACAAAAAGAATACAGAAGCTGTGCAAGATACTATATTGATTATTATGGATGAACTTGAGCAGATGGTTTCTGAGGATGTTCCACTGGACATCCCACATCATTGGTACCTGCAGCAAAAATCATGGATCCAAAATCATGGATGAATTCAAGATTGACATTTGTTTCCCACAGAGAGGAGGCCCCAGTCCCAATTGTGGCACTATTATGAGGCTCCCAGAGAACATGGAGAAACCCACTGACCATGTCCTCAACCTAGAGGAGGAATACCTGGCTGATGTGGTGGACAGCAAGGTGCTGCAGGTATACATGAAGTCCCCAGTGCATGAGGAGTCCAAGGTGCATCCAGAGGCTTTGTGGTATGAGACACACCCTGGACCACCAGCAGCAGTAAGAAGGCTCCTGACATGAACAGCTATGAGAAATTTCCCAATTTCAGGGCTCAGATGGCTCCCAAGACCCTCTCTTGGAGCCCTAGATGATAACAATAAAAAACCAGAAACATCTTCAGCCTGCTGATGTAAACCCCATCACACAATGGCTTGTCTCAATCTGACCTAGTAGCTGGACTTTCTATAAATTATTGATGCTCTCCCTGCTTCTCAAGGTCTCACAGTGAAACCTGGCATTGCCTGGCTCTGTACGTGACTGCTTCTCTGGGGCCTGGCTGGCATCCAGAGCATGCTCAGGATCTGCTTGCTGATACTTTGCTCTGGGCACTCCACGATTTTAACCCTAAACAAAGGTAATTGAGCATTTTGTAATAAGATAACACAGACTGCAGCTTTATGGTCCACCTGGCAGGTCAGTCAGCACTCTGACCTTCATTATGAGAGTTCCTCTTCATTATGAGAAGTGGCTAGGATTCAACTTCCTGTGTCATGACCTCAGGAAATAAATTTCCTTGACTTTATAAAAGCCTATACATACATACATATGCATATATATATAGGGGTTCAGTGAAGCAACACATATATATGCATATATATATATATATATATTTATATGGGTTGAGTGAAGCAACACATGTCTCCTGCCATGCTCCAACTTCAAGATAAGTTGTATATATATATACACATATATATATATATTAATACAAACAATATTGATTTTTCCAATCCGTTAACATGGAATATATTTCTATTGTTTTGTGTCTTCAATTCCTTTTGTCAATGTTTTATAGTTCTCACTGTACAGATCTTTCACTTCTCTGGTTAAGTTTACTCCTAGGTATTTTATTTTATTTGTAGCTATTGTAAATGTGCTCACTTTCTTGGCTTATTTTTTCAGATTGTTCACTGTTGGCATATGGAAATGTTACTGATTTTTGTATGTTGATTTTATATCTTGCTACTTTACTGTATTCGTTTATCAATTCTAATGGCATTCAAGGCAATCCTTATCAAAATACCAGTGACCTTCTTCACAAATAGAAAAAAATAATTTTAAAATTTACATGGAATCACAAAAGTTTCAGAATAGTCCAAACAATCATGAGCAAAAAGAACAAAACTGGAAGCATTACATTACCTGACTTCAAATTATACTACAAAGTTATAGTAACCAAAACAATGATACCGGCATAAAAACAGACACATAGATCCATGGCACTGAATAGAAAACTCCAAAATAAATCTACACATTTACTAAAACCTTATTTTCAACAAAGGCACCAGGAATGTACATTAAGGGAAGGACAATCTTTTCAATAAATAATTCTGGAAAAACTGGATATTCGTATACAGAAGAATGAAATGAGACCCCTACTTCTTGCCATGTGCAAAAATCAAATCAACATGATTACAAGACTTAGATGTAAAATTGAAACTATAAAATTACTAGAAGAAAACATTGGGGGAAATGATCCATGACATTGGTCTGGACAAAAATTTCTTCAATACAAGTTCAAAAGCTTGGGCAACTAAAGAAAAATTAACAAATAGGATTACATCAAGCTGAAAAGCTTCTGCACAGCAAAGGAAGCAATCAATTAAGTGAAGACAGAATGAGAGAACATATCTGCAAACTACCGATATGACAAGGGATTAATAACCAGGATATATAAGAAGCTCAAACAACTCAACAGTAAAAGCAAAATAATAACCTCAATCTGATTAAAAATTAGCAAAAGATGTGAATAAACATTTTTTAAAAGAAGATATACAAATGGCCAACAGCTATATGAAAAAATTGCTCAACATTACTAATCATCAAAGTAATGCAAATCAAAGCTACAAGATGTCTCATCCCAGTTTAAATGGCTTTTATCAGAAAGATTAGTAATAAAGGATGCTAGTAAGGATGTAGAGAAAAGGGAATTCTCCTACACTGTCAATGGGAATGTAAATTAATACAACCACTATGGAGAACAGTATGGAGGTTTCTCAAAAAACTAAAAATAGAAATATCATATGATCCAGCAATTACATTACTAGTTATATATCCAAAAGGAAATTTGTATATCAAAGAGACATCTGCACGCTCATGTTTACTGCAACACTCTTCACTATAGCCAAAAGTATGGAATCAACTTCAGTATTCATTAACAGATGAATGGATAAAGAAAATATGGTACATATGCACAATGAAATATTATCCAGCCATATAAAAATGAAATCATGTCATTTGCAACATGTAACTTGCGGCCCTTATGTTAAGTGAAATAAGCCAAGCACAGAAAGACAAATATTGCATGTTCTCACTTATATGTTGGAGCTAAAAAGGTTGACCTCATGGAGACAGAGAATAAGATGATGGTTACCAGAGCCTGGGAAGGGTAGTGGGAAGGAGGGGATAAAGAAGTGTTGGTTAGTGAATACAAAAATACTGTTAGATAGAAGGAATAAGGTCTAGTATTTGGTAGCGCAATAGGGTGACTATAGTTATCAATGTCAAAATAACTAAAAGAGTGGAATTGGAACGTTCCTAACACAAAGAAATGATAAATGTTTAGGGTGGTGGATATCTCAATTACCCTGATCTGATCGTTACACATAGTATGCTTATATCAAAATATCCCACGTACCCCATAAATATGTGCAGCTATTATGTATCCATAAAAATTAAAAGTAAAAAAAAAATAAATACACAAAGGCCAGAAACTTAAGCCATCATTAATGATTTTCCTTATATTTGTGCAACACAGGAATATAGTTATTTAGTACAGTTGTTTAAACTGTAATTTAGACTTCAAAGAGACAAATTGCATTGCAAAAGAAACCTTGGTGGGATTCCTCTCAATCGGAGATTCCATTCCAGAACAAATCCCCATTCCAGTGTCACAGTAGGTATCTAGGTGGTCACCACTTGGAAGTTAAAGTAGAGACTTAATCTCTATTTTATGGTCTTATCTAAACTTCAGTCGGGCCCAGGTCTTATTATCTTGCTATCTTCCTCAGGGCCTGAATAGTACCTAGGACTTAGTTTCTTTAAAACAATAATTAGCTGTTGAATAAACAATTCTTTAGAGCTCGCCTTCACATCTGTCATAAAAGTTGAAGTATGCATTATAAATATAATTTTTACTTTGAAATACACTTACTGAATATCACTCTGATGACATTTTTCCCAAAGAAAATTGCTCTGAATCTTTGCAGTCTTTCTTCAAATAATGGGTCAGCTTGTGTAACTGCCCCACAGGAGCTTGTGGTGTGCCATCTAGTGACCAATGTGGCCAATATATGCACCACACCAAGGAGAGTTTGTTATTTTAAATATATACATTACAGGTCTATTAATATTTGAAATAAAATGCACTTAAATATAATTATGTGCACATTAATATAACTGATGCCTACCACTCAAAAAACAAAGAATTAAATGTTGGCTGATGTTGACCTGCTATTTATTGCTCAGCATTCATGCAAAGTGAATAAATTACTAACCATTATGCTGATCTTTGTTGTGATTACCAAGAGTTACTTACCACACACCTCTAGCCTGCAAGGTACCACAAGGAATACAAAAGAACAAAACAAACAAACAAACAAAATTGGTGTGTTGCTCTCTCTCCAGGCATGCCACGCACACATTTTAAAAATCACCAGAATTCAAGGCAGCTCATGACAAGTGACAAAGATTTGATGTATACTTCTCTAAACGCATGATAAAGGGGTTAGGTGCAAAGCTTCACAAGGATGGAAAAGGCAAGCAGTAGAAGAAGACTGTCCTGAAAAAAAGATAGAAAATAGAAGCAACACTCATAAAGAAGTAAGATAAAGAGACTTGATGCCGTGCTAAGAAATTCAGATTTTATATTGTATCCTGTAAGTAATGAGGACCCCGAAGGGCTTTAAGGAAGACAGCAACTTGATTTAAAAAGCATGTGAGCAGGTATGTAACATAGTTAAGTTATAAGCACAAGTCCTCTCTTATAAGAAAAGAATAGGAGATGATTAGAATAATTTAATCGTAGAACAGCACAAAAGTTTATACACAGTGCAATATATCTAGAGAATATCTGCAATTTATTATTATATAGATAATCAGGAAATAATGTTGATAAACAATGTCATATTTTAAAATGTTTGTAAATATTCATAGAAGCCTATTGCCCCTGCTAGATGAGCAGAATAGGGAACGGGCTTGGATAGTTTTGTATCTGGGATGTGTCTACTCTTTTCTTTACATGAACTCTCACAGATACAGGGACAGTTTAAAATGTTTACTGGATCTTGCTCCTAAAGGTGAAGCTGAAAGGTCCTGCTAAACGATTGAAGAGTTCATGTGGGGTGAGCTTCACACTAGCAACACAACACTGGTTGCTAGATAAACACAGGCAAAGGGATCCCACTTCAGTGATTTGCAGCAGTGACGGGTGGCAACGGTATTTATAATTTTCCTCCCACCAACTGGCACACATCAAATGACCTGGCACGATGGAGAAAAAGTATTAGATTCGAATGACAAATAATTACCTGATACTAGTTTAGGTTCTTCTGTAAAGGTTATTATGAGGCTGCAAACAGCCGGAATGCCTATGACTTTAAATTTTATAATTTATTAAGAAAAGTTGGAAGAAAGTACCATCCTGTAGGTTAGCATTCACAAACCTCATAATTTGTGCTGCCATTCCTTTCCTCCACCAATAACATTGATCATACTGGAAAACACACACTTTTTTTTTTCTAAAAGTTCTGTTATACTACTAGGGACTATTTGTTTTTTGGGGGGTTTTTTGTTTGTTTGTTTGTTTGTTTGTTTGTTAACCATACCAGTCCTAAACCCAATCATATCTACTCAAAAGACAGTCAAAAGGATTGACAATTCTGAATTCTTAATATAAAATTTTTTCTTTATATTTTGTCTGGGCTCATAAAACATTGTTTTAGATTCATATTTTAAGTCTAAATTTAAGCAAGTATTAGGGTTCCATTCTACATGACCCAGTTAGCTCCCCCTACCCTCTGCTAAAAAACTAGGAAACATTTTTGATTATGACAGTAAAACAGAGAGGAAGCTAAAGTAGAGAGGGCAGCAAAGGAGATATTTCAATAAATCTTCTTAAAGGGTCAAAACAATTATATATGTACGTGTGTGTGTGTGTGTATATATATATCTCAAGTAGATAAGTTTCTCATCAATACACATCAAGATGTGTTTTCTGCTCTCTACCCACCTTTCAGTTCCTGTGCCCCTTACTGAAATGCTCAAAAATTGAGAACTTTTTAAGGACCAGCATTACACTCAAAGGAAATGGTCAGTGGAGCATTTCAGACTTTGCATTTTTGGATTTGGGATGCTTAACCAGTTAGGTATAAGGCAAACATCTGCAAACTTGAAAAACACCTGAAATTCAAAAAACTTTTTTTTCCAAGAATTTCATATAAGGAGTATTTAACCTGTATGTATGTATGTAAATATTCAACCCCACACACTCACAAACACACATACACACACACACACACACCCCGACACTTCTTTAACAGAATTTGAAGCTTGCTTATGTTTCCATAATGTATTTATGAAAATGGCAAAGAAGGTCAGAACCATCCGTTGATAGGGAATTAACATCCTTTTTCATAGGCTTGGCTTCTTCAGATTAGGAAAAAAAAAAAAAAAAAGAACTACTACATTTAAAAGGAATTTGTTTTCTCCCTACATCTAATGTTGGCAATGAAGAAGTCCTGTTCTGTTATTCACTTTGTCATGAAAGCATGAAATAATGAATGCTAGATGAGCCATGTGAGTCATTTGACCACTTACAGCAAAATTACTTGTGAAGCTTGTGTAAATAAATATGTAAATAAATAAACATTGACTATGCCCTTAGGAAGAAATATACCTTTCCATATTTTAACCTTTCAAGATAATCCGAACACTATGGTATGCAACAATCACAAAGTTTCTAAATTCTATATTTTTAGTAAATGGTTTGACATATATGCAGTGAGATGTTCCCAATCCTACTACTAGTTTAAAAGGAAAATAATAGGCAAGCTTGAGTGAACATCTAACCATGGCCATTGTAACAAAGCCATTTGATTAATTTCTACTAGTCTTCACATAAACTTCCAAAGTTATGTCATCACCCCTTAGCTAATCAACCTCAACCCTTTGTAAAGTTTGCAACTTTCCACCAACTTTGCAGAGATATAAGGCACATTAACAATATCGTGTGTGTGTCTGTGTGTGTGTGTGTGTGTGTGTGTGGACAAGGTCTTGCCCTGTCATTCAGGCTGAGGTGCAGTGGTGCTATCTTGGTTCACCTCCCAGTTTCAAGTAATTTTCGTGCTTCAGCCTCCCAAGCAGCTGGGATTACAGAAGTGCACCACCACACCTGGCTAGTTTTGCTATTTTTTGTAGAGACAAGGCTTCACCATGTTGGGCAGGCTGGCCTCAAACTCCTGGCCACAAGTGATCTGCCCGCCTTGGCCTCCCAAAGTGCTGGGATTAAGGGCATGAGCCACCGTGCTTGTCCAACAGTATCTTGATTAGGAGTAACATCAGAAAGATCATCTAGTAAGAAGACCTAGCCCTTGTCCCTCTACCAAAACACTGATATAACAACAATAGTCAGATGAGAGCACCAATATGAGAAATACAGAATCCAGTTAATAAATGGAAGCATTCCAGATGAGCAAAAAGCTGAGAGAAAAATTGCGCCAATACAGGTAAGAAGAGCAAATTTACTTTACGCACATCATGCCCTCCTCCAAGTTAGCAAGCTTGGAATGACCCATGACTTCTCCCACAGCGGGGAAAGAGAGAGGTCTCCTAGCATTTTGGTGCACTCCTAAAGGGGCCTATTTCCGTTTTGCCTCATACTGTGCGCTAAAAGATCAATGAAACCTGGGTGCCTCAGACAACAAGGAGCAAAGGAGAAGGAACATTCCGCTACACCTGTCACTGCTCTGCTAGACTGGAAAAAGGCACAGAATCAATTTTTTTTGTTTTTGTTTTTGTTTCTGTTTCCAGGAAGGAAGAAGAGAAACAAAGTGTGCCTTGTTCCCATGTTTCAATGTATTCCCCCATGGAGTCAGTCTCTCTCTCACCTCATACCAAGCACTGAAGTGCCAGCAGAGTGTGGACACCTGGAACAGATAGGGAAAAAGGAAAAGGGGCAGCCATCCTTCTACAATTAACACTGCTCTGAGAGACTGGTAAAAGGCTCAAATTCTTCAAATGCACAGACGCCAATACAATAATTCAAGAAACATGAAGAATCAAGAAAACCTGCCACAATAAAGGAATAAAATAAATCTTCAGTAACCATCCTGAAATAAATAGAGATTCATAAATTACTTGACAAAGAATTCATATTAACTGTATTAAAGAAAGTTAGTGAATTACAAGAGACCACTGATATAAAACTAAACAAAATGAAGAAAACAATGCTTGAACAAAATGAGAATGAAGAGATAGAAAAGTTAAAAACCTAAACAAAAATACCAAAGGTGAAGAATACAATAGTGGAACAGAAAAACTCACTAGAGTTTCAATAGCAGACTTGATCAAGCAGAAGAAAGAATGCAATAATATGAAACTAGAAATCAATAAATGGAGGAAAATGTAAAGCTAAAAATTACGTGGAAATTAAACAACACACTCTTAAACAGCCAATGGGTCAAAGAATAAATCAAAAGGGAGATAAAAAATATTTGTACATAAATGAAGAAAAGCAACATACCAAACTAATGAATGGCATGCAGCAAAAGCAATGCTAAGAAAAAAAATTATAGCAGTAAACACCTACATTAAGAAAGAAAATAGATCTAAAATAAACAACGTAGTTTTATACCTCGAGAAACAAGAACAAACTAAGCCCAATGTTAGCAAAAGAAAGGAAATAAAGATAGCATCAGAAATAAATAAAATGGACTAGAAAAACAATAGAAAAGATAAAAACTCAGTTGCCTTTTTAAAAAATAAAAAAATTTTGAGAGACATTTAGCCTGATTAAAAAAAAAAAGAAACGAAGCAACAAAATAAAATTAGCTATGGAAAATGAGAGATTACAACTAACGCCATAGAAATATAAAGAATCACAAAAGAATATGATGAATATGTAAGTATAAACCAAAAAATTGAGTAACCCAGACAGATTGGATGAATTCCTAGAAATGCACATCCTACAAAGGCTAATTATGAGAACTAAAAAATATAAACAAACAAATAAAGAATAAGGATATTGAACTGAGAATATTTTGAAAAATTCAGTGAACAAAGCTCAGGACCATATGTCATCACTGGTGAATCTTGCCAATCATTTGAAGAGTGTATGCTAATCTTTTTCAAACTTTTTAAAAAAGAATTGAAGAGGGCCAGGCACGGTGGCTTAGGCCTGTAATTCCAGCACTTTGGAAGGCCAAAGTGTGCGGATCATGAGGTCAGGAGATCGAGATCATCCTGGCTAACACGGTAAAACCCCTTCTCTACTAAAAATTAGCTGGGTGTGGTGGTGGGCGCCTGTAGTCCCAGCTACTCGGGAAGCTGAGGCAGGAGAATGGAGTGAACCCAGGAGGCGGAGCTTGCAGTGAGTCGAGATCGCGCCACTGCACTTCAGCCTGGGTGACAGAGCCAGACTCCATCTCAAAAAAAAAAAAAAAAAAAAAAAAAAAAAAAAAAAAAAAGCATTGAAGACAAGGGACCACCAAAAAAGAAAACCACAAGCCAAGACAAGGATAGTACAAGAAAAGAAAATTACAAGCCAATATCCTTAATGAACATAAATGCAATAATTATCAACAAAATATTAGCAAACCAAATTAAATAGCACATTAAAGGATCAGACGCCATTATCAAGTGGGATTTATCTCTGGGAAGTGAGGATGGTTTAACATATATGAATCGAGAAATGTAATACATCACATTTACAGAATATAGAACAAAAACCACATATCATCATCTCAATAGATGCAGAAAAACATTAGACGAAATTCAATATCATTTCATGATAAAAGTTCTCAACAAATTAGGTATAGAAAGAAAGTATCCCAACATAATACCACCCACATATGACAAGCCTACAGTTAATATCATACTCAGCAGTGAAAAGTTGAAAGCTTTTTGTATTAGTCCGTTTTCACCCTGCTGATGGAGACATACCCAAGACTGGGAAGAAAAACTAATTTAATTGGACTTACAGCTCCACATCGCTGGGGTGGCCTCAGAATTATGGCAGGAGGTAAAAGGTACTTCTTACATGGTGGTGGCGAGAGAAAATGGGGAAGAAGAAAAGTGGAAACCCCTGATAAACCCGTCAGGTCTCGTGAGACTTATTCACTATTACGAGAATAGCACTGGAAAGACAGACCCCATGATTAAATTACCTCCCACTGGGTTCCTCCCACAGCTTGTGGGAATTCTGGGAAATACAATTCAAGTTGAGATTCAGGTGGGAACACAGCCAAACCATATCATCTTCCTTCTAAGATCAGAAATAAGACAAGGATGCATATTCTTGCCACTTCTAGTTAACATAGTACTGGAAGTTCTAACCAGAACAATTTGGCAAGAGAAAGAAATAAACTGGAAAAAAAGAAGTGAAAACGTTTCTGTTTGCATATAACATGATCTTAGATATAGAAAACTCTAAAGACTCCACCAACAAAAATAAAACCTGTTAGAACTAATAAATGAATTCAGTTTCAGAAGTTTTGGGGCTGAGACAATGGGGTTTTCTAAATATACAATCATGTCATCTGCAAACAGACAATTTGACTTTCTCTCTTCCTATTTGAATATGCTTTATTTCTTTCTCTTGCCTGATTGCCCTGACCAAAACTTCCACTACTATGTTGAATAGGAGTGGTGAGAGAGAGCATCCTTGTCATGTGCTGGTTTTCAAAGGGAATGCTTCCAGCTTTTGCCCATTCAGTATGATATTGGCTATGGGTTTGTCATAAATAGCTCATTATTTTGAGATATATGCATTCCACAGTTAGTTAATTGATAGTTTTTAGCATGAAAGGATGTTGAATTTTTATCAAAGTCCTTTTCTGCATCTATTGAGATAATCATGTGCTTTTTGTCATTGGTTCTGTTTATGTGATGGATCACATTTATTGATTTATGTTGAACCAGCCTTGCATCCCAGGGATGAAACCAACTTGATCCTAGTGAATAACCTTTTCAATGTACCTCTAGATTCAGTTTGCAAGTATTTTATTGAGGATTTTCACATTGAAGTTCATCAGTGATATTGGCCTGAAATTTTTTTTCTTGTTGTGTCTCTGCCAGATTTTGGAATACAAAGTCTCAGCATACAAAATCAATGTGCAAAAATCACAGGCATTCCTGTACACCAATAATAGACATGCAGAGAGCCAAATCATGAGTGAACTCCCATTCACAATTGCTACAAAGAAAATAAAACACCTAGGGATACAACTTACAAGGGATGTGAAGGACCTCTTAAAGGAGAACTACAAACCACTGCTCAAGGAAATAAGAGAGGACACAAATAAATGAAAAAAATAAATCCATGCTCATGGATAGGAAGAATCAATATCATGAACATGGCCATATTGCCCAAAGTAATTTACAGATTCAATGCTATTCCCTTCAAGCTACCATTGACTTTCTTCACAGAGCTAGAAAGAGACTACTTTAAATTTGATATGGAACCCAAACAGAGCTCCTACAGCCAAGACAATCCTAAGCAAAAAGAACAAAGCTGGAGGCATCCTGCTATCTGACTTCAAACTATACTACAAAGCTACAGTAACCAAAACAGCATGGTACTGGTTCCAAAACAGATATATAGATCAATGGAACAGAGCAGAGGCCTCAGAAATAACACCACACATCTACAACCATCTGATCTTTGACCAGCCTGACAAAAACAAGCAATGGGCATGCCTATGTCCTGAATGGTACTACCTGGGTTATCTTCTAGGGTTTTTATGGTATTAGGTCTAACATTTAAGTCTCTAATCCATCTTGAATTAATCTTCATATAAGGAGTAAGGAAAGGATCCAGTTTCAGCTTTCTACTTATGGCTAGCCAATTTTCCCAGCACCATTTATTAAATAGGGAATCCTTTCCCCATTTCTTGTTTTTCTCAGGTTTGTCAAACATCAGATGGCTGTAGATGTGTGGTATTATTTCTGAGGACTCTGTTCTGTTCCATTGGTCTATAGCTCTGTTTTGGTACCAGTACCATGCTGTTTTGGTTACTGTAGCCTTGTAGTATAGTTTGAAGTCGGATGCAGCTGGAAACCATCATTCTTAGCAAACTATCACAAGAACAGAAAACCAAACACCGCATGTTCTCACTCATAGGTGGGAACTGAACAATGAGATCACTTGAACTCGGGAAGGGAAACATTGCACACCGGGGCCTATCATGGGGAGGGGGGAGGGGGGAGGGAGGAGGGATTGCACTGGGAGTTATACCTGATATAAATGATGAATTGATGGGTGCTGACCAGTTGATGGATGCAGCACACCAACATGGCACAAGTATACATATGTAACAAACCTGCACGTTATGCACATGTACCCTAGAACTTAAAGTATAATAATAATAAAAAAAAACAAGCAATGGGGAAAGGATTCCCTGTTTAATATATTGTGCTGGAAAAACTGGCTAGCCATACGCAGAAATCTGAAACTGGACCCCTTCCTTACACCTCATACAAAAATGAACTCAAGATGGGTTAAAGACTTAAACACAAGACCCAAAACCATAAAAACCCTAGAAGAAAACCTAGGCAATACCATTCAGGACATAGGCATGGGCAAAGACTTCATGACTAAAACACCAAAAGCAATTGCTACAAAAGCCAAACTTGACAAATGGCATCTAATTAAACTAAAGAGCTTCTGCACAGCAAAAGAAACTAGCATCAGTGTTAACAGGAAACCTGCAGAATGGGAGAAAATTTTTGCAATCTATCCATCTGATAATGGTCTAATGTCCAGAATCTACAAGGAACTTAAACAAATTACAATAAAAAATCTTGGACTTCCAAGCCTCCAGAACTGTGAGAAATAAACTCTTGTTTATAAGCAACCCAGTATATGGTATATTGTTACATCAGCCCAACTAAACTGAGACAATGGCTATAGTATTTCTGTTATCAAGACAAATAAGCATTAGATGTCAGTTGTACAACATAGTACTTATAGTGAACAATATAATATTGTGCATTTAGACAATGGGTTGAGGGGGCAGCAAACCACCATGGCACATGCATACCTATGTAACAAACCTGAATGTTCAGCACATGTAGCCCAGAACTTAAAGTAAAATTAAATATATAATTTATATATTATATATATTATATATATATATACATAGAGAGAGAGAGAGAGAGAGAGAGAGAATAGATCTCATGTTAAGTGTTCTTAAAACACACGCACAAAAAAAGCCCACAAAGAACACAGGGAAATTTTTGGAGGTGGTAAATTTGTTTTGTATTTTTGATTGTAGTGATGCTATTACAGGTATATCCGCATATCCAATCCCCACAAAATGGAGGCATTAAATATGTGCTAATTTTGCAAATAAATTATACCTCAGTAAAGCTCTTAACAACCCAAAACTAAAATAGAAAGGATGAAAGAGTGTGAAAGAAACAAACACTCAGAAGTGTTGGTGACCTGACAGGGAGAGAGAGACAGAAATAAAGACCCTTCAAAAAATGTTGCTTCAGGCCAGGAGTGGTGGCTAACGCCTGTAACTCGGTATTTTGGGAGGCCGAGGTGGGTGGATCACCTGAGGTCAGGACTTCAAGACCAGGCTGGCCAACATGGCAAAACCCTGTTTCTACTAAAAATACAAAAATTAGCCAGGCGTGGTGGGGCCAAACTGAGGCACAGAGAATCGCTTAAACCCAGAAGGCAGAGGTTACAGTGAGCCAAGATCACGCGACTGCACTCAAGCCTGGGCAACAGAGCAAGATTCTATCTCAAAAAAAAAAAAAAATGATTTATTTAAAACATGATTTATTATGTACCTTGACAGCATTTTGAGGTCTCTATTTGTTTTTGTTAAATTAACATTTCTCGGGCTATGTCTGATCAGGGATATTGTGTAGACCTGATGCTATTACTGAAAAGACAACAAATGATAGATATTGGTGAGGATATGGAGAGAGAGGAACTTTTTTTTTTTTTTTAGATGGAGTCTCGCTTTGTCACCCAGGCTGGAGTTCAGTGGCACAATCTCGGCGCACTGCAACCTTTACCTCCCGGGTTCAAGCGATTCTCCTGCCTCAGCCTTCCAAGTAGCTAGGACTACAGGCGCCCGCCACCACACACAGCTAATTTTTGTTTCACCATATTTGCCAGACTGATCTCTAACTGTCGACCTTGTGATCCACCCACCTCGGCCTCTCAAAGTGCTGGGATTACAGGCGTGAGCCACGGTGCCCAGCCGAGAGAAAGGAACTCATACACTGTTGGTGGGAATGTACATTACGGAAACTATGGAAAAAAGTAAGGAGATTTCTCAGAAAACGAGAAACAGAGCTACCATTTGATCCAGCAATCTCACTGCTATGTATTTACCCAAAATAAAAGCAATCAATATATCAAAAAGATACCTGTTTTTGTATGTATATGGCAGCACTATTTACAGTAACAAAGACAGGGAATCAACGTAAGTGCCCATCAACGAATGAATGGATAAAGAAAATGTGGTATACATGCACACAATACATATGCAATACACAAAGTATTTTATTGCTAAAATACTACTAAATGCTACTAGTATATTATATATAATTTACTATTAGTATATTATATGTAATATACCATATATAATATATAATACTATATATAATGTATATTATACTAGTAATACTAAAAGCCATAAAAAAATGAAATTATATCCTTTGTAGCAACATGGACAGAATTGGAGGTCATTATCTTGAGTGAAACAAGCACAGGCACAGAAAAATAAGTATCACATGTTCTGTCTTATAAACGAAAGCGAAAAAGGAAGTATCCACATGGACATAGAGAGTGGAGTGATAGCTAATGAAGACTCACAATGGCGAGGTGGTGGGAGAGGGGAGAATGAGGAGAAATTGGAAAATGGGTACAATGTACATTGTTTGGGTGATGGATATCCTGAAAGCCCTAACTTGACCAATACACGATATATGCATGTAACAAAATTGGAAATGCACTCCACATGTTTGTACAAATAAAAAGGAAAACAATTAATACAGTGACATCTGAAAGCCTAACAGCGTTTAAAGAATGAGATATGTGTTCAATAAATAGTACTCAAAGTAATGATTTTTTTTTAAATCCTTGTTAGAGAAACTCTAACAAATGCATAAAAATTTGACCAATTAATTTTAGAAAGAGAAGATAGGAAGGAAAGGTAGTACATTATTTAACCTTCTTGAGTCTCTTTTCCTTATTTGCCAGATTGCAAATAAAAGATAAGCAACATGGTATGCTTATTTATTGGCACAAAGCATCCACTTAGTAATTGCCCATTAAAATAATAATTGTTACATTTGGTGGTCAAAATCTGTGCTTTGGCTCCCAAATGTTGGTGTAATGTTTGATTGTTAATGAAGTTTGCACTATAATGAAACAGTTAAAGATCAAGTTTGATACTGGAACATCACAAAGAGACTAGAAAATTTCACTGTATTGTAGAACTTGAGGTTCTGTCCTTCAGCTCCTCATTGACAAATTCAACATTTTAATTTGATTCTAGAATTTCCAGTCAATATGGATTGCTGTATTTGGAGTTTACTTCATTCAAATATCATCTTTAAATTTCATGTAAAGCTGAACACTGAGAGATCATTGCTAGGATTTGCAAACTGTGACAAAAATAACATATCTCACCCTACAAAATGCATACAAACTAGAATAGTCACGATCAGGCATCTTTCAAGAACAGAAACCATAGACTCTCCAGGTTTCTAAATCAAATTTCAGCTTTGGCACACTGGACAAGAAGTGCATACATGACTTAATTTGTAAAAATAATTTTGTTTTTTGTATTTTGCAGTTCAGGCTTTGGTAACATTCCAATATTACTCATTTGGAAAAAATGAAGTTTATATCACAACTTAAGCAGCGGTGCTAATGCAAATTTATACCAACACCAGAACTATATAAAGATCTTTTCATAATTGAACATGAACACATACATACTCCTATTTGGTGAAATCTTTGGGAAATGTTTATGGGAGGTGCCAAATCTATTTTCTCAAGAATCCAGCAGCTATTGCTGGAATGAAGGGATTTAAAGGATATATACATTCAAAAGAAAGCAAGCATGGAAATGAGGGAATAGTGATAAACTTTCAATTAAAAACAATAACAACAACAAAACAAAACAAAACAAAAAACCTGGTAGCAGTTTTATTTCCGGAGATATGGTGGATAAGATATCCTGAAGCAATACTTTATACCTCAAAACACTCACAAAGACGGAGCAAAATATACCAAATATTCTTTTAAGTTTATAGCTGAACTCACAATTGAAACAGAAAAGTCCAGGAGCCAAAAAGACAAAGGGAAAACTAAAAATAAGGATTGGCCCTAGTGACTCTGAAAGCCGTTGTCGATCTCATAGGGATTTGAATTAAAGCAGCCATATGGGGACGTAAGATAAGGCCTTGGGCCAAATTTTTTTTAAAAAAGAGAGAGAGAACAAAGTAACACACATCAGTCTGGGGTTCCTAAAGAGGTACTCCCTCTGTAAAGAGAAAAAAATCTACCCCCTGGAAAAGGAAAATGAAAAATACAATTGTATGTTTTATCTTGGGGTGCAGCTCCCATAGCCACCAACTACCCTCATGTAAGTTTGGATTCTATTAGCTTACTATACTTCAAACCAAGAAAATAATACAAAATGAGATGGCTTTAAAAAATTCAAACATATTATCACAATAAATGTCAACGTACTAAATAAATCTAAATAAATTGTAAGTTTTAATATAAAAATAAAATCCAGCTACAAGAAAAACACCTAAAAGATAGGGAAACTAAAATATTGGAAACAGAGGGTTAAAAATATATACCACACAGTTAAAAGTAAAATAAACCTGAAGTAGCTATATTAATATTAGGCAAAATAGATTTTAAGTCAAGAAATAGAGTCACTAGCAAGTGACAAATTCACCAAGGAACTACAACAATCTTAAATTGGTATATGAAAGTTATAGCATAATTTCACAATATATTTTAAAAACCGATAATTGCAAGGAGAAAAATCACAAATCCAGACGCATAGTGGGTGATTTAAACTTATTTCTGTCAGAAATGATAGTTCAACCAGACAAGGAATAATTAGAAATACAGACTATTAGAACAATACAGCTAACAATCTTGCATAAGTGTACACATTTAAAATACCAAATTAGTAGATCAAATAAGTCATAATGGAAATCAGAAAATATTTAGAACTGAAAGATAATGAAACAATTATATGTGGAAATCTGTGAGAGGCAGCTAATGACAATATAATGATAAATGCTTATATAGAAGGAAAGTGAAAATTAATTACCTAAATATTGACTTAAGAGACTTTAAAAGGCATAATAAATCCAGGGAAAGTAGGCTAAGCAGAAAAGGTAAGGACAGACATTTATACAATAGAAACAAGAATTACCATACACAACTACAAAGCCTTTTCTTTTGAAAAACAAATGGGCAAAACACTGCTAAAATTGATCATGGAAAAAAACAGAAGTCACAAATCAGAAATACTAGTCACAATTCAGAAATGCAGAATACTAGTGGTGGAAAGAGGATGTAGTAGACATACAGCAAAGATTTAGGACAAAATAAGAGAATTGCACGAAATTCTTTATTGTATTAAATTCGAAAACTTGGACGAAGTGTAAGTTTTCCAGAAAAATAAGTATTAGTAAAAATGGCTCAAGAAGATGTAAACTAAGAATCTGTGATAATTTTAAAAACTTGCCTCAGTAATACAATTATATGAGTAATATACTGACACTGATTGAGTTATTTGTTCAAAATGCGTGCTGCATCTCTTTACCAATCCCTCCTGGTAGGGGGAGCCTCTTCTCCTTCTTACTGATGGTATGCTTGGCTACATGACTTGCTCTGACCAATGGTATATGACCAGAAGTGATTCATACTATGTCAGAGAAGTAACTTTATTTCACCTTTCCTTGTTTTGTTTTTCTCTTTTTCACCTTTGACTTATACCACTTAAGTGTGTCCAGTGTTTAGAACTGAATAAAATTCTGATTTCCTGCCCGTGTCTATACTGAGATCCTCTTAGTCAAGGTGTCTCACATCTAAATCTTCCTTTTCTTAGAATAGTTTATGTTTTCCAGTTTCACCAGCAGCTACTGTCATAACCAATGCAGTCGTCACTGAATATTTTGATAGCGAAAAATATCTATGTATCAAAGAAAGACACTGACTCTCATGCAAATGCTTAAACATTTTTCTCCTTCTCTGCCATTCTCTACACTGATATTACCAGCTTAAATCCACTATTACTATGCTTCTCCTCTTACAATAGTTAATTCCTCAGCAATTCACAATATAGCTTTCTTCTCATCAGTTGGGCAGCTGTGTGCCACGCCCTGCCATTAATTTTTATAAGTCGTGGATGTTGGTTTTCCATTTGCTATTATACATGGTTTTCTAATGCTGACACTGGTTTTCTCATGCTGATTTATTTTCCCTATTTGTTAAAAGCAGGTCAAAAATCATTCAAGGAGAAAATAATAGAGGGCTATAATTTCAGTTTGAGTCACATACACATAAACATTAAAGTTAGAAAGCAAAGGCACACACTCTATTTTTCCATGAAATTTATTTCCTAAGTCAAAGCCAGAGCCCAAATCACTAGGATTCTGTCCATCTTTAACGAAGGAGGAAAAAAGTTCCACAATGAAGACGGAACAGAGCCAGAAAACATCTTATGGTCTTGAATAGAGAGAAACTTATGGTGGCAAACATCAACTAGTGCCAAGCATCTGTTATTGCTGTAAAAAGGCAAGTGAAGGCTGCTTCCAGGGTCTCAGCAAACCGGAGACCCTGGCTGCCTGGAGTTCATGAAGAACACTGTTTAGCGGTCTCTGGAATTGTCTTTATGTCAGCACCATGCCACTAACACATGGACTGCTTACGCAGCTTTTACTGTAATTAACTCTTTGGTGAACAATTTATCCTGTCAGAAAAGGAAAAGCTACATTTTTAACAATCGTATGAGTGTATATTCTTGAACTTGAAAAGCAGAAATTCCTTAAACTGAAGATTCCACATATTTTAAACAAAACTAATTTCTGGAATGGGCTTCTATTGCAAGGAAGCCATTAAACCTACATTGTTCCATCACCTTTGTCAAAATGTCCTTCATAGCTTTATTCTGTAAACATGAGCCTTTCCATTGTGATGAGCCAATTGGAATATCCAGCATAGTTCTATTCAGACCCCATCAAGCCTAGCACTAAAACTAAAATTGTCTCACTGCCTAAGGGAAGAACTGAGGAAGGGTGTCCATATACTTGTGAAAGCGTACAAGGCTACTAAGCCACATATGATTTGAAACTCCAAAGTTTAGAGGAAGAAGACTTAAAATCTCCTAGTTCCCTCAATTTTACAAATTGGTAATGTAATGCCATAGTGGATATCTGTATTTGCCTGCCCAGTGTCCATTTCCTGTTCCACTGGTGACAGATTTCACTATCTCTCCCCCATTCTAAGTGGAACTATAAGATTTGATCCATGGGGCTCCTCACCCTCATCTTACCCTCACCAAAGGATGGCTACAGTAAAAAATTTAAGTCAACCAAGCGCTTTACCTCTGGAATCTAAATGGGGAGCCAAGTCACCTGTAAGGTAGTGTCACAGAGGGACAATTTATCAATTCCTGACTTGGAAAATCACAGGAGCTACTTACTTCCTCAGCATGGTTACTCAACTTACCTTTGATTCTGTGAGACACCATGTATCTTTCCAAGAAATTCACCCTGCCTAACTCTCAACTTCATCAGAACATTTTCTTCATTAGCCAGTTATTTTTAATTCTTGCAACCAAATCAATTGATACAGAGACCTTGTCAAAGGTTGAGGAGAAAAAACCTCACTTGTTCACCTAAGACCGTGCTGTATGCAGCATAAGGCTGGTTTTATAAGCAGGCAGAGCAGGTGGCCAACTATGAAATGTAAATGACACACACACACAGCCAAAAATTCTGCTCTTTAACTAAGTAACTCTACCCGAAATGCTCCCAATTTAGAATTAAGGGTGGTCCTCTTAAAATGAACCTGTGATTTCATCGTTCTATGTCAAATTGATTGCCTACTCTAATATCTAACAAATATAGGTTTTGCTAGATAGAAACATGAGGAGACAGGAAGGTGGGGCACAACGGAGGAGGCACTGAAGTGGGCAGTCTGGGATGATAAGAGGTGTCATGAAGATGCCTATTAGCAGGAGGAGTCCCACTCTGTGTCCTTGTGGCCAGTGGTGACCTTCACCCTGCCTTAGGATCCCATCAGATGCTGCTGAAGTGCTGGCAGCCCCTACTAATGGGTCCTCCTGTCTCCAGTCCCACCACTCCTCCTTCTCAGATCCACGTGTTCTACAGATGCCCATGATCTATTCTGAATATAACTTTTTAGTTTTTACTCACCTGCTTTATTAGCCTTCACCACTTCGATTACAGCATTAAAAAAAAAAAAAAAAAAAAAAAAATCCTCAGCATGACTTAGAAGGCCTTTCATTAGCCTACTTTTCAACCTGTTTCTTGCTGCTGTCCCAGGTTCCCTTACATCCAAGCTACACAGCTAAACTAGCCACTTGTGTTTTCCCACACGTGTTTCACCTACCTGCCTTTGTACATGGTTCCCTTCCATCCAGAATGCCCTTTATTTACACCTCACTGGACTCACACAATTCCCAGTATAAGCGCAGTATCAACATTGCCAACAAGACTCTCAGGATTCCTTAGTCAGGACTAGGAATCTTTTTTCCCCTTCTTAGTTGGACAAAGTACCAGCAACACTCCCCATATTCCCTAGTTAGGACACGTTGAAAAGTAGGATGATGAAAGGCCTCCTAAGCCACGCTGAGGAAAATTTTTATCCTGCAGTTGAGGTAGTGAAGCATTGATAAAGCAGGTGAGTGATGACCAAATCTATATTCAGAATAGATCCTGGGCCTCTGAAGAAAAGGTGCTCATAATATCCTGAAAATTTCATTTTAACTAAAATACAGCATACTTTAATTGTCTATGCATAGCTCTACACTAAGTGTCTTCAGGGCTAGGACTGTGTGATTTATCTCTGTATTCCCAGCACCGAGAATATAATGGGCTTTCAATAAATGTTATTAAGTAAAACTCAGTGTTCAGAACTGAGTTTAATTTTCTTAGTAAAATTCTTATTATTCTTTATTAATATATCATTATAATAAATATATCAGAATCCTATAAATATATCATTATCTTTATAAATATATCATTATCTTTATAAATATATCAACCAATCTGAAAACTGAATTATATTTGACTCTTCTCTGTCCCTCTCTACCCTTAAGCATTCGACAAGGTCAGTGGGCCAAACACCCTAACCAAAGAATTAGGAATGTTTACATCCCGTAAGAGAAAATTCTTCACTTCTTCACCTTTCCCACTCATGTTTACCATGAGTCTGCATTACCCACAGCAATGCCTTTGTCACTACAGTTTTCTGATTTGAACTTTGGTTTATTAAAAATAGTAGTAAGTTATTATGGTGTCCTTTTGCTAAGGGAACCTTGAAATCCTGGATTTAGTGATAAAAGCTTTAAATGGCACCACATACCTCAAAGATGGGAACATCCGCTGCAATAAAATTATCACCTCAGCCTAGGAAGAAGGGGCAAGGCCTAAATTGGAGCTGGTGGGGATTACCAGGCGTGGAGGCAGGAGCAGCTGGTTGCATTCTACCTCAAGCACATAGTATTCGGAGTTTAAGATTAGCATGTCAGAGACCTTCCTTAAAACCACAAGCTCCTTTCACTCTTTTCAACAGCTGAGGCTTCCAGCTGAGAGACAGAATATTTGCCTATCTTAGAATATTTTCCTGCTCAGTGATTGATATGCTCTCCATGGCTGTTGGGATATGGGGAAAAATGAGTACTCTCACACTGCTAGAAGAAATGTGAATTGCTACAGTCTTTTTGGACAGCAATCTCGCAATTCCTTTTAAAATTAGAAATACACATACCCTTTGACCTAGCAATCCAACTCCAAGGAATCCATCCCACAGAAATAAAGGCACAAGTATCCAGGGAAATAACAGTGCTGATATTCAGTGAGCACACACCCATACAATGTACTGCCCAGCATCTGTTCTGATTGGTCTGTACCTGTGCCATACCGGTTGTTAAATATTTTTAATGCCGCCTCTGGATATATAAATAAAATTTTACATAAGTGAGTTTTTTTATTATGAACACTTTTTCCCTTATGAACTGTGTGTGCACACATGCCCTGCTTCTTTCCAGACTTCCGCATCCCCATTCCTCCAAGTAATCGATGATCTGTAGTTTTGAGCTCATATAATTTACATATAAATATCCACACTTATGTACATACAGGTTTTGGAGACTCATGGTTCATAAAAAAAAGGAGATAATATTAAAAACATTCCTCTACATCTTGCTTTTCTCTGTACACTTAGAAATCCCTCCAATTTTAAACTCTAGCTCATTCTTTTAAGTTCCACTTTTTAAGTTCCAACACTTGTTGTCTGGATATACCACGATATAATCAACCTTTCTGAGATTGACAGCATTTGCTCTGTTTTCCCCCTTTCACCAAAAGTGCTGCAGTCTACATCCTTGTGTTGCTAATCTGACAAGGAAGATGTTCCTACTGCTACTAAGGCTGAGCTTAGCTTCATATTTTTATCACTCCTTTAAATTTTCATTTCCCTGAATTGCCTTGCTCCTCTTTCTATTGGGTTTTTGTCTTTCTAATATCAACATGAAAGAATTATTTGCATAGTTAAATATTGTTTTCTTTTTCATGTGCCGTGCAGATTTTCAAACTCATTAGTGCAATGTTATTAGTATATCATGATGGTTAGGAGTGAATCAAAAGGACAAGTCACTTAGCTTATGTGTGCCTTAGTTTCATCAACTGCAGAATGGAAATGATAATAGACCCATTTCAAAGGTTTAGGATTCAAATTATTAAGAACTGTACCTCACACACTGTAAGCGCTTAACTATGTGTTACTATGCTTCTTTTATTATTACTCCTTGGGCTGTATCAAAGCTCCCTCTGTACACGGTCAAGTTTTGTAAATATTCTATGAGGATGCATAAAATGGGTGCTAAGTGTTGCTGAGAGTTTAGGTATACATAAAACTAATTGCTCAAACTTATTTGCCTTGGTCAGAGCTTTTGTATCTGCAATTTTTTTCCTATCTTATCACAGAGGATTGTGTCAAAATCTACAACTACCATAGTTCATTCATCTATTTCTCCCTACAATGGTTGCCTTATATATTCTGATGTTAGAGTGTTAGGTGTAAATAGTCACAATTGTTCGTTTATCTTGCTTTATTATTCTTTCTATCCAAATATAATTTTTTCATCTTTTGTAATTTTTTTGCCTGAATTATATTTTATCACACATTAAGATGGTTAATATCTCATCTTCTTTTGGCTAACATTTCTCTGTTATTTCTTGTTTACTTTTTTTCTGGTTTCTATATCCCTTACATTGTATCTTTTGGACAATGTATTGTTGAATGATGTTTTTTTATTTTTTCTCTCCAAACTAAGACTGTCCTTTAAATGTTGAGTTTAGCTCTTTAAATATGTTACATTCATTGTGGTTATTATTGTATGACTACTATCAGTTCACATGCTCTATTGGCCAGACTTTTACTTTCTTTTTCCTCTTTATTGGCTTCTAATAACGAGGAAAGAAAAGTTGTCATTTTTTCTCCAACGCTTTAAACTTTATGTTCTCTTTTTGTTTTTACAGAGATTGTCCTCCAACCTGGACTCGTACTTCAAGTTTCTCAAACGTATTCCTCTCTATATATCTTCCTTTCAATTAGACAAGAACTCCGACACACTCTCATATTTTTGTGGTCTTTTCTCTCCCTCTCCCACAAGGTTGGTATTGTCGAGATTTTAATTCCAGGTTACATTACAAGCACCCAAGTTTGAGCCTTAATGCTTCTATTTCCCCTTAATACCAGCTGGAGACTATGGCGTGCCAGCTGAGACCAGGCAACAACAGTGCCTGAGGGGTGGCACAACAATAGGATGAAAAGAAGTAAGGTAAGTTCCTGATATGAGTAGTATGTTTAATATGTATTTGCAAACATGTATGTGTGTATGTATATGCATAACATATTATATACGATGTGCATAATATGTAGAACTAGAAGTTTCCAAAGTATGTTATTTGAACCCCAGGGGATTTCTAAAAGCCTTTCTAAGGGACCACAGGGGCAAAACTATTTGTATAATAGTACTAAAACATAATCTGCCTTCTTCCTTGCGTTAGCATTTAACTGTTAACATGTTAACTGTTGTGCAAAAGAAATGGTGGGAAAATTTGTTTAGCCGTCATTATATTATTTACTGCCACATACTTGCAGTAAAACAAAAAGTGCCTGTTTTACCTAAGACGTCTTGATTGAAACAGCAAAAATAATTAATTTTATTAATACTCAACCCTTGAGCACATATTTTTAATATTTTGTGTGATGAAATGCAAAATGTGAAAAAGCACTTCTAGTGTGTATGAAAGTAAGATAAGTAAAATGGAACTCAACCTATGGCTATTTAGACTTGGGTGTTTGGCAAATCATTTCTCATAAATGAACAAAGTCACTCTGTAAGTTCAAGAAAAATAATTGACAATAATTCTTGCCAAAGATAAAATCTAACTCTTAAAATTAGAACTTTGAAATGATAACTTCAGCTTGACCCTTTTCTAAACATTTAAAGGCTTTTCTCATCACATTATTGATAATATTAATGAATCTAGTTTTTTGATAATGTAAAATGCCATTTGTCAACATTTGGAAGATCCCCAAACTCAATGAACCAATATTTTACAAATTACCAATGCATGATGTTACAAAATCATACATGAGTTTGCATAAGAGATCAAATGATTTTAATGCAACTGAGTATGAAAGGTTCATTGATACAGTTTTAGATTCCACATTGCATTTCGCAGTTAAGAACACACCACTTGTCAAATTTTGATGTATTAAAGAATAATATTTCCAGTTATCTAGAAGGGCTCTTAAAATACTTTTTTCGTTTCCAGATACATATGAAGCTCTAGGCATGAGGCTGGATTTTCTTCACATACTTCAACTAAAGCAAAACATCATAGATCGAATGCAGGAGAAGAATATGAGAATATATTTTTCTTCTGTTAGGCCAGAAATTAAAAAGATTTACAAAGATGAAAACACCATGAGATATCATCTAACCCCAGTAAATATGGCTATTATCAAAAAGGCAAAAAATAACAAATGCTGATGAGAATGTGGAAAAAAAGTAAGGCTGTAATACACTGTTGGTGGGAATGTAAATTGGTACAGCCACCATGGAAAACAGTATGAAGTTTCCTAAAAAACCTAAAAATAGAAATTACTATATGATCCAGCAATCCCACTGCTGGGTATACATCCAAAAGAAAGGAACTAAGTATATCAAAGAGATATATGCACTCTCATGTTCATTGCAGCTCTATTCAGAATAGGCAAGATGTGAAATCAACCTAAGTGTCTACTCATCAATAAATGGATAAAGAAAATATGGTATATATACACAATGGAATACTATCCATAAAAAAGAATGAAATTCTATCATTTGCAGCAACATGAGCGAAACTAGAGGACATTATGTAAAGTGAATAAGTTGTGCATAGAAAGACAAATATGGCATGTTCTCACTCATATATGGGAGCTAAAAAAGTTGATCTCATAGAAGTAAAGAGTAGAATAATGGTTACGAGAGGCTGGGCTGAATGGGAAAGGGATGGGGGAATGAAGAAAGCTTGGTTATTGGCTACAAAAATACAGTTAGATAGAAGGAGTAAGTCATAATGTTTGATGTTTGATAGGAAAATAGTTAGCAATAATTTATTGTATATTTTAAAGTAAGTAGAAGAGAATATTTGTAATGTTCCCAACACAAAGAAATGATAAATGGTTGTGGTTACTGGCTTTGATCATTGCACACTTTATGCATATATCAAAATATTACATATACCCCATAAATATGTACAATTATGTATCCATTAAAAATATTTACAAAAAAAGATTTGCAAAAATGTAAAATGCTGTCATTCTACTGTTTTCCAGTTTTTGAAAACAATTATTTTTCACAAAATATATTTTAACATGTAATAAGTTTATTGTCATTTTGAATAAATTAATGTTTTAAGTTCTCAGTATTAATCACTAATATAAGTATAGATATATTATAACCTACATGTTCTAATATATTTCCACGTATAATCAGTGTGTTATAATCCACATTCACAGAAGCTATCTGGAGACATAATTAAGAATGTAAAGAGGTCTGGAGACTAAAACAATTGAGAATCCCTGATATGTATGGAAATATTCTCAAATCATTGGATACAACAGTATACACATATCTATTAAATCAGGATTGCATATGAGTGTGCGTAATTGTGTAAACATGATGCAATTCAAGTCTTCTATGTCTTTACTAATTTTTGAAAACTAGATTCAGGATTTCTGAAAGAGAATCACAGTATCTTCCAATAGCCCACTAGTCCTTAAAGAAACAGGGTCTACCCTGTTCCAGGCAGAAAAAAAAAAAAACACACTACCATCAGTTGATCTGAACAGGTGTCACAGAGGCTGTAAAGGCTGAGTCATCTTTATTCAGTGCTCCATAATTGGCTTTTAACCTAGTTTTAAAAGTGCCAACTTCTAACAACTGCTCACATGTTGGCTCTTTCACAGCCTCTCCCTTCCCATGTGTAACATTCATTGCCTCTCTAGATCTATCAGCAGAGACAAAGCCTCTTGGATGCCATTGTACATTAGCAAACAGCAATCTAACCAGTTCAATGTGTCACCTTTACTTTTCTACAGGGTTATAATTCTTCATTTTTAACTCTTAAAGCTACATAGCTATGTTGTAATTTGAACAGTATTCTCAAAAGAGCTAAAAAATGTAACCTTAGAACCATAGACTTTGTCATCACATAGCAACAATACCTAAGAAGTCATCAAATCCTATCACTTTACATTATAGATGAAATCATGAGACCCAGAGAAGGGGCTGAGGCAGAACTTACTCATATTCTACTCAAAGGATTAATTTTCCTTAGTGGCTAACAGTTTGCCCTTGGTCCTTTGGAGAATTGCCCTTCAGCCCCAGAGACCTTGCCTTTCATAGAGAGCTTGAGGATCTTGATTGCTTAGGTTCCTCTCCAGCCCCTACCCAACCTATCATAGTGAAGAATTGACTGAGGTAAGGATATACTATAGTAGGTCACTGATACCTGAATACATGTCTAGGAACTTGCTTCTGAGGAACTCACCTGGGAGAGGAGTGGATGTGCCTATAATCACATTTACACTCCAACAGAACCACGACAGTTTATGTCTTCTACCTCCTGCCTCAGTACATTTTTCACCTCTCCACAGATTCCTTAAAGTTAAGCTATAAGAAGTAATGCTCAGGTCGTCCAGAGTATATTACTCCAAACTCCCTACTTTGATATTTTGCAGAGTTGCTTCTAATCAGGTAAGTTGATGTTCTGCCATTGGCTTCTCTGTGGGACACAAAAAGAAATCTTACAATATTTACTACTGTTTTTGTGGTAGCTAAGTGACCAAAAACAATATCCACCACATTATCCAGTATCCCCTTTGTAAAGATCCACGTGTGAAATTTTTCTTAGACCTCAGGGTCAAAAACCTCTTTGCTTCTCTTAAGAAATTCAGTAGACTATTTATTAAATGTCCAGGAAGACTCCTGTAATTCATATATTCTGCTATTATTTTGGTAATTAGGAAACTTAGAGACAAATTTTCAGTTCACATCCCCTAACCATTTTAAACATATGGAATGCTTCCATATTGTTCATGCAGTCTTCAAAATATTTATTTATTTTCCATCTGATGATATTTAGTTTTTTTAGCTCCCTGAAAACCAAGGTGAAACAAAATGTTAAAGAAACTTAACAGCAGTTCATCCTGTGGCTAGAACACAAAGTACTTTTACTTAAGGAAAATTGTTCTTCAAATACTAGCTTGAAGGTGTTATTATATATTGTGTCTTTCTCATAATATAGTAAGTTTTTGGCAAAACTTCTGCCGATTATTTTTAAATAATTCATGTATACAATAATTCAGTACACAAATATTATCTGTATAGGATTATGTGTGAGATGACTCATCAGAGAGACTTTCTTTTTTTTTTTTTTTTTTTGCTTTCATCTTTTTTTTTCTTTTTTTTTTTATTATACTTTAAGTTCTAGGGTACATGTGCATAACGTGCAGGTTTGTTACATATGTATACTTATGCCATGTTGGTGTGCTGCACCCATCAACTGGTCAGCACCCATCAATTCATCATTTATATCATGTATAACTCCCAATGCAATCCCTCTCCCCTCCCCCCTCCCCATGATAGGCCCCAGTGTGTGATGTTCCCCTTCCCGAGTCCAAGTGATCTCATTGTTCAGTTCCCACCTATGAGTGAGAACATGCGGTGTTTGGTTTTCTGTTCTTGTAATAGTTTGCTAAGAATGATGGTTTCCAGCTGCATCCATGTCCCTACAAAGGACGCAAACTCATCCTTTTTTATGGCTGCATAGAAACTTTCTGTTTAAATCATTGCAATATAATTTTCCCATTGATTTGGGAGAAAAGATGGGAAAGGCATTAAAAAATGCATTTAGTAAAATAATAGATAAAAACTCCCTAAGTCTTGGGAGAGATAAATATGGACATTTGGAATCTGAAAGCTTAAAAGTCCCCAACCTGTAAAAGTCCTCTTGGCAGGGCGCAGTGGCTCACTCCTGTAATCCCCGCACTTTGGGAGTCCTAGTCAGGCGGATCACGAGGTCAGGAGATCGAGACCATCCTGGCTAACATGGTGAAACCCTATCTTTATTAAAAATACAAAAAAAATTAGCCGGGCATGGTGGCAGTTGCCTGTAGTCCCAGCTACTCGGGGGACTGAGACATGAGAATGGTGTGAACCCAGGAGGTGGAGCTTGTAGTGAGCAAAGATCATGCCACTGCACTCAAGCCTGGGCAACAGAGCTAGACAGTCTCAAAAAAAAAAAAAAAAAAAAAGTCCTCTCTGAGGCACATTATAGTCAAAATGTCAAAAGTCAAAAACAAATAGAGAATTCTAAAGAGAGCAAGAGAAATGCATCAAGTCACATACAAGTTTATCCTCATCAAACTAACAGCAGATTTCTCAACAGAAACCTTAGAGGCCAGAAAAGAGTAAGATGATATATTCAAAGCACTAGAAGAAAAAAAAAAAAATCTGTCAGCCAAGAATACTCTACCGAGTAAAGTTATCCCTCAAAAATAAAGAAGAAATAAAGTCTCCCAGACAAACAAAAACAGAAAATTCAACACCACTAGGCTGGCCTTACAAAAATGCTTAAGACAGTATTATATGTAAATGCAACAGAACAGTAACTACCATCATGGAGGCATATGAAAATATAAAACTCACTGATAGAGCAGATACACATATGAGGAAGATGAAAGAGTCAAACTTGTCATTACAGAAAACCACCAAACCACAAAAATAAACAGTAAGAGAGAAAAGAACAAAAGATAACAAAATAATGAGAAAACAATTACCAAAATGACAAGAGTAAGTCTTCACCTATCAGTAATAACCTTGAATGTAAATGGTTTAAATTCCTTAATTAAAAGATATAGGCTGGCTGAATGGATTACAAAAAAAATAAATAAATAAACAAGATCCGACTATATGCTGTCTATAAAGAGCACACTTCCCCTGAAAAGATACAAATAGACTGAAAGTGAAGGAATTGAAAAAGATATTCCATGCAAACAAAAACCTAAAAGCCAAAGTAGCTGTACTTATATCAGGTAAAATAGATTTCAAGTCAAAACTACAAAAAGAGACCAAGAAGATTATTATCAAATGACAAAGGGATCAATTCAGCAAGAGAATATAACAATCATAAAATGCATATGCCCAAACTGGAACACCCAGATGTGTGAAGCAAATATTATTAGATCTGGAGAGAAAGATAGATCCCCACAATTTAATAATCATTAGAGACTTCAACATCCCATTCTTAGCATTTGATAGATCATCTAGACAGAAAATCAACAACAAAAATCTGATATAAACTGCACTATAGACCACATGAATCTGATAGACATTTATAGAACTTTTCATCCAACTGATGCAGAATACACAGTTCTTCTCATCAGCACATGAAACCTTCTCCAGGATAGACCATATGTTAGGCCACAAAACTAGCCTCAACAAATGTTTAAAAATCAAAATTATAATAAATTTATTTTCAGACCACAATGGAGTAAAACTAGAAATCAATAAATAGCAGGGGCAACTTTGGAAACTGTACAAATACATAAAAATTAAACAACACACTCCTGAATGACCAGTGGGTTAATAAAGAAATTTAAAAGGAAGTTTAAAAATCCTCTGAAACAAATGAAAATAGAAACACA
The DNA here is from genome assembly GCF_007565055.1 of Rhinopithecus roxellana. Lineage (NCBI taxonomy): Eukaryota > Metazoa > Chordata > Mammalia > Primates > Cercopithecidae > Rhinopithecus > Rhinopithecus roxellana. Next base: position 51,893,517 of record NC_044556.1, on the reverse strand, counting down.
ACATACCAAAACCTGCGGATACAGCAAAAGCAGTATCTAAGTAGTAATAAGAGGGACGTCTGTAGAAATAAATGCCTGCATCAAAACAAAAAAAATTTCAAATAAACAACCTCAAGGAGCTAGAAAAGCAAGAGCAAATCAAATCCAAAATTAGTGGAAAGAAAGAATAAAGATCAGAGGAGAAATACATGAAATAGGGACTAGAAAAAAACAATACAAAAGATCAATGAAATAGAAAGTTGGTTTTCTGAAAAGATAACCATTAGCCAGACTAAGAAAAAAAGATAGAAAACCCAAGTAAATATAATTTATCCATGCTTTTTAAAGAGTGTTTCCTGTGTCATTAATGTGTATACGTTTTCAATTTGTGTCGTATTTACTGCAATTTGTATTCATTAGGCAAAAATTCGTAGTAAATATTCCCAACATTTCTATAATACTGGCCATAACAAATAAAATACTTTCATCCTAAACCATTAAGGGATTAGCACTTTCTTTAGAGAGACACAGCGAATTGTAATTCAATTGCCAGGGGCCTTTATTCAAAGGCAAAAGAACAGTTATGGAAATCATTGACTATTACTTCATACTAAGAGGTACCCCAGTTAATAGTAATGGTGCATACTTATTTGGCATTTATTATTACACGGTGTTGTATTCTAGGCACTTTACATATGTTAACCCATCTAATTTTCACAGTGACAATATGAGGCATTATTATGACCATGCACATGCAGAAACTGGGGTTAAAATAGACTAAATAACTTGCCCCATATTTTTCATTTTTGCATGGGAAGAGGGTATGAGGAATGAAGTAAAATCACAGAAAACTTAAACTGGGTTTGGTCTTGGTCACACAAGAAAACATGAGAATTACCACCATGTAATTCATGGTTTCTGGTCCAGATTAGAACCTCTGTTCTCACTTTATAGCTCTACGAAGTTAGGAGTGCCTTCATATGTCTTCTGTGGTCTTCCCTGAGGGACCCCATAGAAAGAAGACAGTGGCCAAAAGCAGGATTCACAGTTTCTAGGTCCGTTGGCCAAATGTTAATTGAATAGATTAGATTTCCAAAGTGTTTACACAAAACAGAAACAAAAATGTTGGGCAAGACTGAGCGCGGTGGCTCATGCCTGTAATCACAGCACTTTGGGAGGCCGAGGTAAGTGGATCACAAGGTCAGGAGTTCAAGACCAGACTGACCAATATGGTGAAACCCCGTCTCTACTAAAAACAAACAAAAAATTAGCCAGGTATGGCAGCAGGTGCCTGTAGTCCCAGCTACTCGGGGGGCTGAGGCTGGAGAATTGTTTGAACCCGGGAGACAGAGGTTGCAGTGAGCCAAGATCGTGCCACTACACTCCAGCCTGGGTGACAGAGCGAGACTCCGTCTCCAAAAAAAAAAAAAAAAAAAAAAAAAAAAAAAAAAAAAAATGATGGGCAATGACCATCCATAGTAAATACTAAAATGATAGGTGAGGATTATTTAGTTAAACAGTATCATCAACAAAACACTTTATTAATACCTATCTATGATCACATTTTGGGAAAACTGCAAAGTGAGCAGTAACAATTCTTGTCTTTTGAGAGTTTACAAACTAGAAAATGCATGAACATCAGTACTACACATGAAAATGAAGCAAACAATGGAAGCAAAGTGGAAATAACTAGTATGTGTTATTTTTCTCTTATACCTGCCCTGTGCTTCCAGTGGAATGAGGGAGGCATTTCCTTATAACCGTTCAGATGAAAATCAAAGTGGTTATTGACATACTGTGTCAGCTCTAATACCTTGCTGCATATCTGTAAAAATGTCCTCAGTCTGAAATTTGTCCAGCAACAGTTGCATATGACCCCTTTGAATCTTACAGGTCACAAGAATTGAAGCATCTGGGTTTCCTCATTGTTCTGCATATTCTTGGAGGGTGACACTGAGAGTCGTACAAGCCTCTTGTTTATGGCTCACAGAGGCTGCTTATGGAGTGTAACTTCAGGAGTTCTCTGGAAGCAAGGAAAGAAAAATGAGAACAGTACAGACAATGGGCAAGGTTAAAGCAGGATTAGAATGGTGAAGATTTGCCTAAAATTAGCTGAGAGGACAGGAGAATAGGAGATTACAAAAATTGGGGGCACTCCAGTATGACACCATGAAAGAAAGCATAAAGTGTTCAAGTTTGATTTATGCTATAATGGCAAGTCAATGAGGAGCTCTAATCACTGGGCCATGGACAGTGCCCTAAACACAGTAGTCATGCTATAAATATCTCTTGTTATGAAGACAAAGTGATAATGATGATTTTAAAGACAATCAAGGGAAATGTTATGCTCTCTCGTCAAATAGAGAAGCAGCTTAGGCAACATACTCTTTGCCTTTTAATATGTTTGGAGTCCATTAAGGAAATAAATATTTAGCACAAAGAATTATTTCAAAAAACACAAAGGGCTCAGTAATGGTCAGAACTGAAACTGGACAAGAAGAGAGCTGTAAGGGTGACAATTGTGTATATATCACAATTCACCTTGAACATCATATATCTGAAAATAGCCCGTCCAGCCCTTATACTCTAAATGACCCCTGCTATGCCCTCTAACTCTCAGCATCTACTATGAAGCCTGATTCTTCTCTCTATATTCATATGTACTCAACCTCCCCTTCATGGTATGTTTCTCTCACAGCTCACCTGGGTTTCACTAATGTAAAATACTGATTATTTCCCTATGGATAAAGCTCGAGGTGTTCTCCGGAAAAGAGCACAATAAGGGCTGCTGCATACAGCATTATTAAAAACTGGGGGAAAATAATTTGTACAGAAAACGTAAGATCAAGGTACTAGGTCTTTACCTGGCTGCTATTGCATATATTAAAGCTTGAAATTTCAAATAATGAATAACAAAAAAATAGTAATCTTTCATCACAGCTGTGTGGTTTCAGAAATTTTTATAACTTCAGCATCTGTAAATACTTGGGAAAACGACAATAGGGTGGATGGCACATTAAATATCCAAAAGAAGATGTTCTGCTACCTTGGAGTTGTAGATTACAAAAAACTGAGGGTTGTTCAAATTCTTACTAGACTACTGACTCAGAAGCTTAATGTATTAAAGAGCTTACGTAGAAGCCAGGAATAAAATTAAAGAAGAAACGAAAAATTCAAGCAAAGAGTAAAGCCATTTGGCTTTTATCACATTCAGAGAATATAGAGAGCTGTGAACCATCAGAAGAAATAACTAACCAATGATAAGATGATTGTAAGCAGATGTATCTGAAACTGCTGGCAGGATTCAGAATTGTGTATTTAATCAGGTGGTAATTTATCTTGAAACAAATGTCAATCAATAAACTATGCCATTCCAAGACCAACATCCATTTCCATGATTTGCCAAAATATCATAGAAGAACAGTTATTATTGAGACAACCACCCCCTCAAATAAACAAAATATTCGAGATATGAGTCATTCTGTTTAAAAAATCCTACTAGTAGGCCGGGCGCGGTGGCTCAAGTCTGTAATCCCAGCACTTTGGGAGGCCGAGACAGGCGGATCACAAGGTCAGGAGATCGAGACTATCCTGGCGAACACAGTGAAACCCCATCTCTACTAAAAATACAAAAATCTAGCTGGGTGAGGTGGCGGCGCCTGTAGTCCCAGCTACTTGGGAGGCTGAGGCAGGAGAATGGCGGGAACCCGGGAGGCGGAGCTTGCAGTGAGCTGAGATCCGGCCACTGCACTCCAGCCTGGGCGACAGAGTAAGACTCCGCCTAAAAAAAAAAAAAAAACCTACTAGTAAACCAAAAATTTTTAAATTATTCAGAAAACCCCTGTTCTTCTCATCTATATTTTTGTTTTGCTTTGTTTTGCATCATGTTGAGACTGAGTCTTGCTCTGTTACCCAGGCTGGAGTGCAGTGACATGATCACTGCTCACTGCAGCCTTGGCCTCCTGGGCTCAAGCAATCCTCCCACCTCAGCCTCCCGAGTATCTGGGACCACAGGTGCACACCACCATGCCCAGTTAGGTTTTTATTTTTGTAGAGACAGAGTCTCCCTATGTTGCCCAAGCTGGTCTCTATATTTTTGGAAATAATTTCCTGTAGTTTTCCGCACAGTGTGGTGAACATACTAGAGTTTTTCTGCTATTGGGAGAAGTGTAGTGTCACAGACCTTTATTCTTACGGTCTAGGACTACAGGTGGAAGGGGTAAAGAACTAGGCTGCCTGTGTCCTGGTCACATCATTCTCCAAAGTTTATGGCACTGCCTAATTCCAGAGGACACCATTTCCACTAAAAACTTTGTTCTAGGGTGCCAGTCACATTGTGAATGGAACCCCCCCAAAATGACAATACAGTCTGAAACCTTACTGTTACTGTTTTCAACAAATGTCTGATGTTCACTTCTTTTGTTGTTTCATTATTCATCCGAAAACAGAGAGCCGAGAGGAAGTCAATGGGAATGGATGTGATGAACCCAGATAACCCTATGAGACAAATGCTTTTCCTCCACTTTCGTTATGCACAGTCCCATCTCAATTAAATAATTAACATACGCTTGAGGAACTTGGAAGCAGCACAATAGAGAAACTGAACTCAAGAGATGAGGGTAAGAGATTTATTTAGGTCACAGGCGAAATCCTAAAGAAGTTCACCAAGTTAGAATCCAAAAGCACCGAAGACATGATTTATCACATTAGGTCTTCAGTGGGCTGGAGTTAACTCTTTTGCCATGTGGGAGAAAGTTATTTTAATTGCTCAGTCCCAAGAACAGCCACCTCCCCAAGTGCAGTGTGCTTCTAAGCCAGTTGTACACACATTCTTGAGTCCTGTCTTGATTTCTAACCTGTGGCCTGAGCCTGTCATCTCAAGAAAACTGTTAGAGGGGAATGAAAAACATTATTTGTTAATATGCATGACATCAGCCTTGACCATTTCACAATGAGACAAATACTATCTGTGCCAAGCATCTACAAAGCTATAAACTCTAGGATGTCAGGATGCCTTTCTGGCTAAGTAAGAAGCTCTTTTTTTTTTTTTTTTTTTCAAATTTATGTCTTAAATGTGCCCACTGGTGTGATATTGGCTGTAGCAGTGTTGTGGGGATCATAGCTTACTATCACTTACTAGTTAGACTTGCAAAATAAATCTAAATATCTGTTGTGCTTCTTCTTATGTTATTATTTGTCTAATTTTTAGCAGCCAAGAGGGAAAACTTTGCCATTAGTGAGAGTCTAGGTCCAACACGCAGCAATGTGTGGTCCAGAGAAGAAAAAAACACACAAAATCTAAGTAGTAGAGTTTTTTCTATAAAACTACTATTATTCAAATGATTTTTGTTGTTGTTGTTGTTGCTTTTTATTTACTTTTATTTTAGATTTGGGGGTCCACGTGCAGATTTGTTACATGGGTAAGTTGCATGTCACTGAGGCTTAGTGTATGAGTGATCCATCACCAAGATACTGAGCATAGTACCTGATAGGCAGCCTTGAACCCACACGTCCTTCCCACCTTCCCCACTCAAGCAGTCCCTAGCGTCTATTGTTCCCATCTTTGTGTCCATGTGTGTTCAGTGTTTAGCTTCTGCTTATAAGTGATAACATGCAGTGTTTTGTTCTCTATTCCTGTGTTAGTTTGCTTAGGATAATATTCAAATAACTTCAAAAGATTACACATGAGGTAGAAAGACAGACAGAAATACAACCTAGTCATGTACATATTTTCTACTCTCAATTTCTTATATTAGCTTTCAATGTTAACAGTCACCTTGTCCTCACCTTGTCTTGTATTCCTGACATTGCTATTCACCAGATCTCTGGATTTCTTTGAAGTTTCTGGGATTCAGGGCATTTTATAAAAATTCAACATTTTAAGCCTCCATCAAAACTTAAAAAGTCTTGCTTTCTTTACTTCTTTTTTTTTTTTTTTTTTTTTTTTTTTTTGAGACGGAGTCTCGCTCTGTCGCCCGGGCTGGAGTGCAGTGGCCGGATCTCAGCTCACTGCAAGCTCCGCCTCCCGGGTTTACGTCATTTTCCTGCCTCAGCCTCCCGAGTAGCTGGGACTACAGGCGCCCACCACCTCGCCCGGCTAGTTTTTTGTATTTTTTAGTAGAGACGGGGTTTCACCATGTTAGCCAGGATGGTCTCGATCTCCTGACCTCGTGATCCGCCCATCTTGGCCCCCCAAAGTGCTGGGATTACAGGCTTGAGCCACCGTGCCTGGCCTCTTTACTTCTTTAGATGGGACTTTATGTTTTCCTGTTTCTCAGGCTGTCCTTACCTCTCTGCGCCTTGGAGTTCCCTTTACAGTCAGAGGAGCACACAGTTGCTACAATTGTTACTCCTCATATAGCTCCAACTGAGCACACAAGAGGTGTGAGGCGTATGGAACAGCATTCACATTTCAGCAGTGCTTCCTGGCTGCCGGTTTGCCACTGTCCAGGAATTCTCTTGTTGCCATTCTTCTATGTGGCTCCTCACCTTTATGTATCATGTAGCTAGCCTACATTTACTGGGTTTTTTTTTATCTTTCTCTAAAATTATAATCAATTTTTTATTAGAGCACAATAATTTTAAAACCTATTTAAAGCCTCAGCGATACTTCAGCATAACCTTCATGTGGGAGCCCCTCTGATTTGGAAAATGCGGATATAATGTATTGAAAATCTAAAGAAACAATCACCTGTGCATCAGTGAATATACACCAAATACATGAAAAAATTAAAAAAAAAAAAAGAACTCCAGGGTTCCTAGAGTCTAAAATGCAACACTTTTTTTCAGCGACTTGCTAAATGAAAGCGAAAAAGATAAACTAAGGTAATTTGAGCAGTTGCAAGTTTCTTTTAAATTGAATCCATGGCAGTGGGATGTGGGGAGTAAATGAGCAGTAAATAGGGTTAATTTTGCTTCTGAACAAAATAGGTGGCTGCCAACAGAAGGGTAATTTGAAGGACGCCAGAAATACATACCTACCTAGAAAACAAATCTCCTTCTCTAACCTGCTAGAACACCTTTAATGCCATCATTAGAGGTTTTCTTTTGTTTTTTTTTTTTTTTTTTTTTAAAGCAAATATTGTCATGAATAAGATGGCTATTAAAATGTAAAGGCCTCTGGTAAATCAATACACTAAGTGGTTTTTGAACATTAGCAAATAAATGAGATGAGAGAGCAAGTTGTAACCCAGGGGAATGGAATTGAAGAAATGAGATGTTTAGTAAATGTTAGTGGGGCTGGAAAGTCGAAGCATAACTCAAGGAAATCATGCTGCTATAGAGTAGTGTGGTTGCAATGGGGGGAGGGTCTAAGGGACCTGGGTAAGTAGGAAAAGATGTGAAAGAGGAGGAAGCAAGAAAGAGAAATAAGTTAAAACAGAGGTAAAACTCTTACTTCACAATGTTCGACAGAATTGAAAAGTATTCTTTTATAGCTTTCCCCCTCTGTCTGACATTGAGCCTCTGAGATCTTCCAAAGCAAACACATTTTTCTCCATCTCTTCTTAATACTCTGCTTAAACCTAGCTTAGCGCTGTGCCTTACACATTGCAAGCACTCAATATTTGATTGATTCATACACACTCTCCTGTCAGTTTGCATATCCTGCAACGAACAACACACTTCAAGAGGCTCTGAAAACTAAGTAAGAAAATGCTCGACTGGGCGCAGTAGCTCACACTTGTAATCCCAGCACTTTGAGAGGCCGAGGCAGGTGGATCATGACTTTAGGAGTTCAAGACTAGCCTGGCCAACTCGGTGAAACCCCGTCTCTATTAAAAATACAAAAAAATTAGCCAGGAGTGTGACCATGGGTGCCTGTAATCCCAGTTACTCAGGAGGCTGAGGCAAAGAATTGCTTGAACCCGGGAGGTGGAGGTTGCAGTGACCCAAGAGCACACTACTGCACTCCAGCCTGGGTGACAGAGTGAGATGCCATCAAGACAGAAAGAAAGAAAGAAAAAAGAAAGAAGAAAGAAAGAAGAAAGAAAGAAAGAAAGAAAGAAGAAAGAAAGAAAGAAAGAAAGAAAGAAAGAAAGAAGGAAGGAAGGAAGGAAGGAAGGAAGGAAGGAAGGAAGGAAGGAATGAATAAGGTATTCATGAAGTAAGTCATGAAGGAAGGAGAAAGAAAGAGAGAGAACGAAGAAAGAAGAAGAAAGAAAGAAGAAAGAAAGAAAAAAGAAAGAAGAAAAAAGAAAGAAAGAAGAGAAAGAAAGAAAGAAAGAAAGAAAAAAGAAGAAGAAAGTAAATAAAGAAATAAAGAAAGAGACATACCAGAAATAGATCGCTGATCTCTACAGAAGCAGTCAGTACTTACTGAAGAAATGCATTAAAGTTCATGCAAAGGCAGTAAGGAAGGAATAAGGGTAGTTGCTGGCCTTTCGGTATTAATGAATACGGTCAGCCAGAAGGGTGGAGAATCACGAAGGAACGACACAACGCAACAGCATGTGTACACGTATGTTTATTGCAGCACTATTCACAATAGCAAAGACTTGGAATCAACCCAAATGTCCATCAGTGACAGACTGGATTAAGAAAATGTGGCACGGCTAATATTCAGAATCTACAAAGAACTCAAACAAATATACAAGAAAAAAACAAACAACCCCATCAAAAAGTGGGCAAAGGATATGAACAGACATTTCTCAAAAGAAGACATTCATACAGCCAACAGACACATGAAAAAATGCTCATCATCACTCGCCATCAGAGAAATGCAAATCAAAACCACAATGAGATACCATCTCACACCAGTTAGAATGGAAATCATTAAGAAGTCAGGAAACAACAGTTGTTGGAGAGGATGTGGAGAAATAGGAACACTTTTACACTGTTGGTGGGATTGTAAACTAGTTCAACCATTATGGAAAACAGTATGGCAATTCCTCAAGGATCTAGAACTAGATGTACCATATGACCCAGCCATCCCACTACTGGGTATATACCCAAAGGATTATAAATTAGTCTACTACAAAGACACATGCACACGTATGTTTATTGCGGCACTATTCACAATAGCAAAGACTTGGAATCAACCCAAATGTCCATCTGTGACAGACTGGATTAAGAAAATGTGGCACATATACACCATGGAATACTATGCAGCCATAAAAAAGGATGAGTTTGCGTCCTTTGTAGGGACATGGATGCAGCTGGAAACCATCATTCTTAGCAAACTATCACAAGAAGAGAAAACCAAACACCGCATGTTCTCACTCATAGGTGGGAACTGAACAATGAGATCACTTGGACTCGGGAAGGGGAACATCACACACTGGGGCCTATCATGGGGAGGGGGGAGGAGGGAGGGATTGCACTGGGGAGTTATACATGATATAAATGATGAATTGATGGGTGCTGACGAGTTGATGGGTGCAGCACACCAACATGGCATAAGTATACATATGTAACAAACCTGCACGTTATGCACATGTACCCTAGAACTTAAAGTATAATAAAAAAAAATAAAATTAAATTTAAAAAAAAATCTAAAAAAAAAAAAAAAAGAAAATGTGGCACATATACACCATGGAATACTATGCAGCCATAAAAAAGGATGAGTTCGTGTCCTTTGTAGGGACATGGATGCAGCTGGAAACCATCATTCTCAGCAAACTATTGCAAGAACAGAAAACCAAACACCACATGTTCTCATGCATAGGTGGGAACTGAACGATGAGATCACTTAGACATGGGAAGGGGAACATCACACATCGGGGCCTAACGTGGGGAGGAGGGGAGGGGTGAGGGATAGCATTAGGAGATATACCTAATGTAAATAATGAGTTAATGGGTGAAGCACACCAACATGGCACATGTATACATATGTAACAAACCTGCACGTTGTGCACACGTACCCTAGAACTTAAAGTATAATAATAAAAAAAAGAATAAGAACCATATCAGCCTTGATCATCACAAAGCCTCAACAGCTAATAGAATACAAAGCATAAAATAAAGAAGCATTGAGTTAAAAAAAATGCATGTGTTAAGTGTAAAGGAGATGAATATATTCCTAGAGAATACCATTAGGTGTGCAGCCTCACAACTAGGTGCTTACAGTGAGATAGCACGCCATAGTTGGCATTCACATAGTTCATTAAAATAGAAGAGAGACAAGTGCAATCTTACCTCTCCTGGGAATAAATATCAAGAGAACTTCTCAGTATAGGTGTTTGTTGTTAGAAAAACAGGTTTAATAATCCTATGTCACAAAGATACCAGCAAATAGAGAATTTCAGTGTTCAAATGCACCTAAGTGAAACTAGTCAATGAGCAGTAAAGCTTAGACTCTTGAAATTTTCTACCCATTCCACAGCCCACCCTTAATGAAAAGGGCCAAGAGTCATTAAACCCTAGCTGGTCACATATGGAAGGCTCTGAAAGGAATGCTGAAGTCCTTACATATACCATAGCATTATGCTCTTTGGGAAATTCTATACATTTTTTTTTAATGGTACAAGTGAAACTGTAACCTGCTGTTAGTGAAGAAAACCAGATTGCTCTGGGCACAGAGCCACACCAATCCAGGCCTAATGTGTGAACCAGAACTGAGCATGATAGGTAGCCTCCAAAGAGCAAGAAAGTTATACTAATGAGATGAAAAGCCTGTAGCTATTCTATGTGGGCAAATTACTCTGCCTACTGAATTGAAAAAGACTATAGGGGGTCCAGGGCAGAAGCATTGAGACCAGTTAGGGATAGCATTGCAATAATCTAGACAAGATATGATGATGGCTTAAACTAGGATAGTAGCAGTGAAAGTGGTAAGAATTCTGGACAGAGTCCAAAGGTAATGCCGAAAGAATCAGCTAATAGATTTAAACTGTGGTAGAAATAGAGGAAACAAGGATGACAGCATTTTTGTCCCAGCCAATTGGATGAATAAAGGTGATATTTATTGGGTGGAAATGCAAGGTTCGAGAAGAAAATCAGCTGAACTTACCATATTTGAAAGCACTTTTATCCAAGTGGGAATGTCCAGTAGAGAAATGGATTTACAACTCTAGATTTCTGCAGAGAGGTTCAAATGGGAGATGTAACTTTTGGAGTTATCAGTATATAGAAGGTGTTTTAAACGAAACTAGAGGATATTACTTAGGAGGTGAATGGTTTAAAAAATGCAAGAGATTCAAGTTTTGACTCTGGGACACTTTAGGTGCAAATCTTGGCCATATTGATGGAGTTTGCTAAAGGATAGTTACGAGGAAACAGGACGGTTATGAGGAGACATTAGAGGACCATTAAACCACAAAGGACTGAGTGATTGTTATAGGACATTACTATTTCCATATATATAAAATCAGACAGATTAAGGGCTCTTCTACTAAATAGGATTTTATTATTTACAATGTCTATGTGAAGAAAGTTGAGTGAAAATCAAATGTTTATTTAGTGAATAATTACTAGATATTACTAATTTAGCTAACTCTAGTCCATCTGTAATCCCCACCACTGCAAATGTTTTCTAATCCTACCTTTCTTCAGGGAAGAAAGAGGGTGTAGGGACCAAATTGGCTTAATTCTCCACTTCATTTTGCTTGATATAGACTTAGACTGCCCACAGACAAAATCAAAGTGTTGTCTGTTCATTATATGGTCAATTTGACTAGTTCAAGCCAAAAGACTTTTAACTAGGACACTTGATTTTGTCTTCAAGTTTGATCATATGAATCAGGTAGAATTTTCCTATGGATGCAAATTTCTAGAAGTCATATATCCAATTTACGTGATTTGAGAGTTGGGAGTACACAGAATGTATGGCTTAGATGCATAGAAAAATATTATTTTTTAAATAATAATGTTGTTTGGGTGGATGGATGAAGGAAGGGAGGAAGGTGGAAATAAAAATACATTGCACAAAACTTCCCTAATGATTGGTACATGGTAAGACTAATAAAGCTGAGATAATTCCTATGACCTTGTCTAAATGAAAAAAAAAACTAAATTTTCCAGAGCACATACCTAGATGTGGCTCATCTGCATCAATATACTTGTTAGCAAGCCCATAACATTTATGTGAGAGAAATATTCAGCAATCACCTCTTTGATTATATCAATACCTTAATTAAAAACCCAATTGAGAATGACATCAGCAAGAAGAAATCATGGGAAGTCTTGAACTCTCCTTCCCTCCACAGATACACCTATTCAACAGCAATGTATGGATCAATTCTTTTTGTGAGAAGTCCAGCTGAGAGGCTCCTGCATCCCTGACAAATGCAAAACCAGGCACGTCAAAACTTATAAGAAAATTGGAGATACCTTATCACCATGATACCCACCCTTGGCACGGAGCCATATGATAAGGAAAAAGATATCCAGCTCTCAACTTCTCATTGAGGAAAGAAAGGGTTGCATCATAAATTCAAAATCTCACCTTTTCTAGGTACTTCCCCAGGGACAGGTTTTTGTCTTGCCTGGTTTTGAGCACTGCCACAAACTGGCATACTGCAAATGCTTAGGGCTATTGAGTATAAAGAAGGTGGTTTCAACTAGTTTCAACTAGCATATAAGCACTTACCACAGCCTCTACCCCTAGCCCAGCACAAAGTAAGTGGCCAAAAACCCTCCAGTTACCATATTCTCTATGGGGAGAGAAAGAGTTGGACCACACATCTAACATTCCAACTCCTCTGGGCAATACCTGAAGAATTGGTTTCAATCTCACCTGTCATGTGCTGGCAAGACCCAGCATACTCTCGACAACTGAGGGCTGCTAAGAAAAACTTGGAGTCACACGAAGATTTGAGAAAGCAACAGAGACTCTGGCCAGCTTGACTGGTGAAAGTCTTCTGTATGAGGTCAGTACATGAAGACTGGGAGAAATGGTAGTTGTTCTAATGCATAGATGCCAACACAAAGAGTCAAGACAAATGAAAGATTCAAGAAACATAAACCAAACAAACAAACAAACAAACAAAAAACAAGACAAACTGCAAATACTGATTCTAATGAAACAGAGATACATAAATTACCTGAAAGATAATTTAAAATAAGTATTATACTTTTGAGCACTGTGTGGTCCAACTCTTTCTCTCCCCAGAGAGAATATGGGAACTCTCTTTTGCCCACTTACTCTGTGTTGGGCTAGGGGTAGAGGCTGTGGTAAGTGCTTATATGCTAGTTGAAACCACCTTCTTTATACTTAATGGCCCTAAGCATTTACAATATGCCAGTTTATGGCAGTGCTCAATAAGCTCAGGAGAATATGCCATTATTACAGTAATACAATATTCTCCATGTGTCTATATATTTACCTTCACCAATGAATTTATGCTTTCTTCTACTACTGTGTTGTTATTTAGTATCCTTTTGTTTCATGTTGAAGAACTTCCTTTAGCATTTCTTGAGAGGCAGGTCTAGTGGTGATGAATTCCCTCAGCTTTCCTTTTATTTTTATGTGTGTGAAATATGTATAACATAAAATTTATCATCTTAATCATTTTTAAGTGTGCATAATGTTATACAGCCATCACCACCTTTTATCTCCATAATTCTGTTAGTCCCATAAAACTTAAATTCAATACCCATTAAATAATAACTCCTTATTTTCCCCTTCCCCCACCCACTGGAAAGCAGGGTGGGGCGTCGCCTCACTCAAGGGGTCAAAGAACTCCCTCCACTAACCAAGGGAAGCCATGAGGGATTGTGCCCTGAGGGATGGTGCTATCTGGCCAAGCTACTATGCTTTTCCCTCATTATACTAATTAGATAAAAAGCCTGTAGCTATTCTATGTGGGCAAAATAATTTTTGCAATCTATCCATCTGTCAAAGACTAATAACCAGAGTCTGCAAGGAACTTAAATAAATTTGCAAGAAGAAAACAACCCCATCAAAAAGTGGGTGAAGGATATAAACAGGCACTTCTCAAAAGAAGACATTTGTGTGGCCAACAAACATATGAAAAAAAGCGTATCATCACTGGTCATTAGAGAAATGCAAATCAAAACCACCATCAGATACCATCTCACGCCAGTTAGAATGGTAATCATTAAAAACTCAGGAAACAACACATGCTGGAGAGGCTGTGGAGAAATAGGAACACTTTTACACTGTTCGTGGGAGTGTAAACTAGTTCAACCGTTATGGAAGACAGTGTGGCAATTCCTCAAGGATCTAGAACCAGAAATACCATTTGACCCAGCAATACCATTACTGGGTATATACCCAAAGGATTATAAATCATTCTACTGTAAAGACAGGTGCACATATATGTTTATTGCCACACTATTCACAATAATAAAGACTCAGAACCAACCCAAATGCCCATGAATGCCAGACTGGATAAAGAAAATGTGGCACATATACACCATGGAATAATATGCAGCCATAAAAATAAGAATGAATTCATATCCTTTGCAGGGACATGGATGCAGCTGGAAACCTTCATTCTCAGCAAACTAACACAGGAACAGAAAACCAAATACCGCATGTTCTCACTGATAAATGGAAGCTGAACAGTGAGAACACATGGACACAGGGAGGTGAACATCACACACTGAAGCCTGTTGGGTGGTAGGGGGCAAGGAAAGGGTTAGAATTAGGAGAAATGCCTCATGTAGATGACAGGTTGATGGGTCCAGCAAACCACCATGGCGCATGTATACCTATGTAACAAACCTTCATGTTCGGCACATGTATCCCAGAAGTGTAATTAAAAAAAAGAAATAAGAAATTCATACAACTCAATAATTTGAAAATGATTTAAAAATAGACAAAGGACCTGAATAGACATTTCATAAAAGAAGACATACAAGTGGCCAAAAGGTATATGAAAAATGCTCAACATCACTAATCATCAAGTAAACACAAGTTAAAACCTCAATGAGCTGTCACCTGACATCTGTAAAAAAGAGCATGATCAAAAAGAAAAAAACATAACAAGTGTTAGTGAGAATATGAAGGAAAAAGAACCTTTGTATATTGTTGGTGGGAGCGTAAATTAGTACAACAATTATTAAAAACATATAGAGGCTCCTCAAAATACTAAAAATAGAACCGCTGTATAATCCTTCAATCTCACTTCTGAGTATATATCCATAGTGAATGAAAGTAATATATCAAAGAAATAGCTGCACTTCCATGTTTACTGTGGCATTATTCAGAATTGTCAAGCTATGGAACGAATCTAAGTGTCTATTGATTGATGAATGTCTGAAGGAAATGTGATATAAACATATATAAATTATAACTGATATAATATATATAAATATATATAATGAAATATTACTCAGCCTTTAAGAAAGAAACCCTGTCATTTTTAACAACATGAATGAACCTGGAGGACATTGTCCTAAGTGAAATAGGCCAGGCACAGACAGATAAATGCTGCATGATCTCACTTATAGGTTGACACTAAGAAACTTGAACTAACAGAAGCAGAGAGTAGAATGGTGATTCTAATGGGCAAAAAGTTTTAGAGAGGATGAATAATTTATGAAGATCTGTTACACAGCATGATGACTACAGTTAAAAACAAAATATTGTGGCTGGGCACGGTGGCTCAAGCCTGTAATTCCAGCACTTTGGGAGGCTGAGGAAGGCAGATCACGAGGTCAGGAGTTCGAGATCAGCCTGGCCAAGATAGTGAAACCCTGTCCCTACTAAAAATACAAAAATTAGCTGGGCATGGTGGTACAAACCTGTAATCCCAGCTACTGGCGAGACTGAGGCAGGAGAATGGCTTGAACCCAGGAGGCGGAGGTTGCAGTGAGCTGAGATTATGCCACTGCACTCCAGCCTGGGAGAGAGAGCAAGACTCCGTCTCAAAACAAAATGAAACAAATAAATATTGTATATTTGAATATTGCTAAGGCAATAGATATTAAATGTTTTCACTACAAAAAATAAGTGAAGTGATGAATATATTAATTAAGTTGATTAATCATTTCATAATATACACATATTTCAAAAATATTACATTGTACACTGCAACTATATATAATTTTTATTTGTCAATCATGTCTTAATAAAGTCAGAAGAAAAGATCTAATAAATGTCTTCAGTAAAGCTTTAGGATACAAATTCAGAATACAAAAAGTAGTTACATTTCTATACATTAAAATGAACTATTTGAAAAAGGAATTAAGAAAACAATCTCTTTTCAATATAAGCATAGAGAATAAAATATTTAGGAATAAAGTTAACCAAGGGAATGAAAGACTTGTACCTTAAAATTACAAAATATTGCTGGAAGACATTAAAGCAGATAAAAAATTAAAGAATGACATCCCACATTCCTGGAGTAGAAGACTCAATGTTGTGAAAATGTCCATACTAACTAAAGCAACGTTTGGATTCAATGCAATCCCTATCAAAATTCCAATGACATTTTTTACAGAAATAAAGAAAGCAATTATATAATACATGGAACCACAAAGGGCCCACTAATAGCCAAAACTATCTTGAGAAAGCAGAACAATGGTGGAGGCATCACATTATATTATTGCAAAATATATTACAAAGCTACAGTAATCAAAACAGTATGGCACTCATGTGAAGACAGACATAGAGATTAATGGAACAGAATACAAAGCCCAGAAATAAATCTACACATAAATGGCCAACTGATCTGTGACAAGGGTGCCAAGCATATACCACAGGGAAAGGATAGTCTCTTCAATATCCTGGGAGATATTGGGAGAATTGAATATATACATGCAAAGGAGTGAAATTGGATGCCTATATTAGACTATACAAAAAAATTACAAAACAGATTAAAGACTTAAACATAAGACCTGAAACAGTAAAAATCCTAGAGAAAACACAGGGAAAACTTCATGGCATTGGTCCTAGCAACGATTTCATTGAAATGACACCAAAGCACAGGTAATAAAAGCAAAAAGTAGACACATGGGACTACAAACTAAAAAGCTTCTGCACAACAAAGGAAAAAATCAACAGAGTGAAAGCCAACCCATGAAACTGGAGAAAATATCTGCAAACCATATACTGGGTAAGGGTTATTTTCCAAAATATATAAGGAACGTCTATAATTTAACATCAAAAAATGAATAATTTAAATTTAAAACAGGCTAAGAATAGGAATACACATTTCTACAAAGTACACAAACAGATGGCCAACAGGTATCACTAATTGTCAATATTGCTCGGTGTCACTAATTGTCAGAGAAATGATAATCAAAACCACAATGAGATACTGTTTTACACCTACTAGGATGCCTATTATCATTTTTAAGACAACAAGTGTTGGCAAGGATTTAGAGAAAATGGAACCCATGTACACCATTGGTGGGAATATAAATTGATAAAGGTATTATGGAAAAAAGTATGGACGTTTCCTCAAAAGATTATAAATAGACTACCATCAGATCCAGCAATCTCACTTCTGGGGTATTTATTCAAAATTTGAAATCAGGATCTCAAATGTATATATATTAGCACTCCTGAGTTCACTGCATCACTATTCACAATAGCCAAGAACTAGAAAAAATCTAAATGTCCATGGATGGATACATGAAAAAATAAAATGTTATAAATACATACAATGGGATATTACTCAGTCTTAAAAAATAAGGAAATCCTGTCATTTGCAGCAAAATGAATGAACCTAGAGGACATTTTGCTAAGTGAAATAAGCCAGCCAGTCACAAAAGGATAAATACCATGTGATTCCAGTTATGTGAGGTATCTAAAACAGTCTAAGTCACTGAAGCCAAGAGTAAAATATTGGTTGATGGCCTAGGGAAATGGGAAATGGGAAGTTGCTAATCAAGGAGTATAAAGTCCCAGATATACAAAATGGATACATTCTAGAGATTTGCTGTACAAAATGTACCTATAGTTAACACTTAAAAATTTAAGAGGATAAATCTCATGTTAAGTGTTCTTATCACAATAAGATAAAAATAAGAAAAGATATATCTTCTTAAAAAAAACTATTGACTTGATCCTACTTATTTGAACAAAATTTCAAATTATTTGGCTCAGTCTTCAAGGCTCTCTACAGTCTGTTGCTATCCTTCCTTGCCATACTATTATTCTTAGCTAACATCCTTAGCTTCCACCACTCCCCTGGATGACTCCTTCCCTGAGGCCATTGCCTACTCATGGTCTCTGTCTAACCTTGACATTTCCTGTGTCTGTTTTAACTCATACCAGTTGATGCTCCACTAAGATGACCTTTCTACTTAGCTCCCATCTATTTATATTTAGACTCCTTCAAAGACAAATAAAGCACACTTTCTCCACAAATCTTTTCTGAGTGCCACAAATGAATTAAGTTTTCTTTATTCAAATGTTGTGAGCACAATAGCTATACCACTGGCATTAGTCACTCTCTACGTTGTTCTATACGTATTTCCCCTATTAGACACTAAGCTCCTTAAAAACAAAATTCAGCTCTCAAAATTCAACTCAAATTTGTATCATACTAAGTGGCAAAATTTGTATCATACTAAGTAACGAATAGTTGATCATTGTGCACTTCAACAATGTACTCAACCATTATACAAAGCCTTGTTGTAAAATGTTAACAGACACTGATTCCAGACTCCTCCCTCCCCTGCTCCTCCACCTTTTCCTTGCCTTGCCCTGGCACCCTTTTCTGCCAAGGAGGCTTGCAGAAGGATTTCCTTACTTCTATTGTATTTGTTATTTTCCATCTTCTCATTTGGAACAAAGGCTTGCTATGGTCTTTTTAAAATTTTGTCTTGGACCAAAATGGTCATTGGTTTAAGTGGAACAAAGTGAAATCCAGTCTGGAAAATGATAATGCTGCTTTCCAACTTCTCATCACTGCATATTCTGCCCGCCTTGGCTCCAGAAAATTCTCCAGTTATTTCCTTTTGGCAGCATCATTTTAGTGCACTTAATACATTTGGACTTAGGAGGATGCAGAGTAGATTTTCCAGCATTTTTTTTAATGTTATGGACATTGCTGTTTCCCTTAAAGAAAGCTAAGTGTAACACCTCCTGCGCTTTGTCGTTTCTGGCTTTGCTTTAGTTTCTGGTTTTTCTGCTCTTGGTGCTGCTTCAGGACAAGCAGAGTAAGCGTTCATCTAACTGATATGATTCAACAGATTGTAAGGGAGTCCTGCGTCCTGAAAATCTTTTCCCTCCTTTAAATGTATTGGGTGCTTAAAGTCTCCCATTGTTATTAACTCCATGGACTGCTCAAATGTGACTTTCTCCACGAAGCCTCTCATAATTTCAGCCTCCTGCTCCAGATGTCACAAGTCACCCCTTCATTTGTCTCTATAAAACTGGTCATATTCTATTTTACAATTAGCTTTATATGTTTCTCCCTCCCCTGCTAGAAAGTGAAAGTCTCAAAGATTAGCGGCACATCTTATGAATCTTTGCTTCTTCAGCATCTGACACATAGCAGAATATCAATTAATTTTCTATGAATTGATGCAAGACCTGAGATTTGATCATATATCATTCCTTTAAATTCATTTACCACAAAACTTCTTAAATGCAAATATTCTTGGGAAGAACATTATGTTGTAATGCTAATTCAGTAATTATTATTGGTAAACTATAGTATTCCTCTTGCAGAGATCCATCTGAGGATTAAAAATATCAGGGGCTGGGAAGTGTGCAAAAGAATTATTTAAAAGGGAAATAAGTGTTTCATAAAAGGGAGACACCAAAGATTATCTACTCGATGATTTGGGGTTTCAGGCCAAATTTATATCTCAGTTCAAGTCTGATTTACTGCAGAGCTTTATACCTTCAAATGTTTTGCCCATAGAGGATATATAAGTTGATTGTCACAATTAATCTAAAGATGCATTTGTAACTGCAATATAATAGGGCACATGAAGCCTTGCCTACAGCCAATATATCTTTAGGCAGGAAGTCAATAATGATGCACCTATAAAAATTTTCCAGTTATTACCAAACACCCTGGCAAGCTCAGGGCTATTTTCACAGCCAGCCCTCTGGGGTTCTCCAGTGACTCAGTATGCCCCTGCTACACCCCACCTCATTAGCTGCTGGGTTATCCAGACAGACATTAATTACTCAGCATTAAGTGCCTGTGTGTCAATGCTTATTTTGGATAATTCAGAAGGTTATTCTAGAGAAGCACCGTTAACTCCCTAGTAATTTTGACTTATGATCAAAAAGCTTTCCTCAGAAAGACCAGTCACTTCAGTTGAATGACAATTTATTAAAAATATGTTACACATGACTGAACTGGAGTGCTTTCCATTCTTTTTCCCAGTTTCCCACTTTGCAGTATATTTAACATCCAACAAAATTGCCTCTCCCCAAAGATTAATTCACTCAGATATAGCAACACCCCAAAAAAGTCTCAGTAAAAATTTGAGTCTCTCTCCAATTGGCCGTTGTTAGCTGGCACAACTTAGAACTGAGTTGCCATGACATACTGCTTACGATAGAGGGCTCACTTAGCAGTCACTCAGTAAAAGTTAGGAGTTATTATTATTATTATTTATATCTATAGATAAAATATGTGTTCAGATTGAGGCACCACTATGTGCCGTATACTATAAAGGAAAGGGACATATAATATGAAATTTCAGAAAGCCAAAAATAAAGGAGGGTTTCTAGTAGATAGGGAAAATCCAGATTATGTACAAACAACTGTAAATCAGAGTAATATCAGACTTCTCACCAATAACCACTAAAGCTGGAAAAAGAATAATGCCTTAAAACTCTGAAAGAATGACTTTCAACCAAAAATTCTGTGTAGAGACAAGTTGACTAGTGATTGGGAGAATATTACCATTGATATCATCATAAACCAAAGATAAGACAATGCATCCACAAAACAAATGGTATACCATGAAGAAGGAACTGAGGGAACGAAGAGAGAGAGGCATAACGACAGATAAAAAGTATTGTCAAAACATTATTTTAGGAAAGTTAATATAATAATTGAAGTAGAAGCGTTGTGCAATATAGTCAAGGAAATACCTCAGAAAATAAAGAAAATAATAAGTCAAAGTAAAAGACATTAAAAGATGAAAGAAAATTAATTCAGGAACGTTTAACTAATTGTAGCTCCAAATAAAGAGGAGGCAGAAAAGGAGGAAGATAAAACTGTTCAACAAACAAACAAAAAATTCCTCAGAACTGAAAGACATGAGTCTCCAGGTTAGAACGGTCCACTCTGTAGACAAAGGAAAATCGAATACATATATAGTGGAATAACGTCTTAAACATTCAGATGTTATAAGTAGGAGCTAAATATTGTGCACACATGAGCATAAAGATGGAAATAACAGACACCGGACACTGAGAACTACTTGAAGCAGAGCGAGTGGGAGGGAGTGAGGGTTGAAAAACTACCTATCAGGTCCTATGCTCACTACCTGGGTGATGAGATCGTTTGTACAACAAACCCAGCAACATGCAATTTACCCAGGTAACAAACCTGCACATATAACCCCTGAAACTAAAATAAAGTTGAGAAAAATATATATTCAGATGTACAAGCAATCTATCCACTTAGTGTGAGGATAGAATAAATACATTTTAAGACTTACAATAAGAAATTTTATCTCCTATGTTCCTTTTTAGATATATATACTAAGTATGTTAACCAACAAATGACTATATGCTCCAGTAAAACCAAAAACCAATCATACTGGGGATCCAGGAGAAAGAAACTCTATTATAATTTGGCAACAAGGAAACATTCTATTATGACAAAAAAGAAAAGCATGGAAAGACAGCAGAGAAGCAGGTCTGGAGCTGGGCCGTGTGCAAAAGGATTATTTACAAGGGAAATAAATGTTTCATAAAAGGGAGACACCAAAGATTATCTACTCGATGGAATCAAGAGGACAGATGACCCCAGGAGACAGGCATCTAAAGGAAAATAGAACTGACAGTATATATACTTGTTTGAGATTTTGGAAATAAAATTAAAAGACAGCTGGCAGATCTATTGGAACATCTGAGAAAAATTAGTGATAGACAGAAAAGAAAATAGATAAAAAATAAAGCAGCCACAATCAGATCCTGATTTCTGAATGCCATTCCCCAGTAAAAGGAATCAAAACCCTGGGAGAAATGACTGATTCTAGAACCAAGAAGGAAAACAGAAGGTGAGACTGAAGCATCTAATAATGACAGAAAGTAAGTAAGTGCTCAAAAAACATAGGGATGGGGACATTTCAAATGGATACAGGAATCAACCTGGAGGAACTCCCAATGATCAAAGCTGGAGCAATTTGAGAAACAAAATAAATAGCATAGTATTGAGTTATTATCAGCATGAATAAATTAATAAGGGAGAAAAGACAAATTTTCTCTACCAAAAAATTTCAAATAATTTATACAGCTAACCCCCTAGCTTCCAAGATCCTTCCTCCTTGACTATTAACTGAACTTTGTGATTTACTTGTAAAAAACATAGAGATGGGGAAAATTGACTTTACACTAGAAAATACTGTTGACATTACTTTGGCCGGGTGATCAAAATTAACATCACCAGAGTTCAACATGAGCCTGGCCAACATGGTGAAACCCCATCTTTACTAAAAATACAGAAGGATTTAGAATCCCAAAGTGCTAGGATTATAGGAAGGAGCTACCGAGCCCATCCAAGGTTATGCATTTTTAACAAGAACACCCCAGATGTGGCATTGTGCTCCTCCCAGTGCATCATATTGGGGGATACATGGTGTTCATATGTCTTAATCCTGGTGACATCAATTTGGATCACTCTGGTTAAGGTGGTGTCTGCTTAGTCTCTGTAAAGTGACTATTTTTCCCTCTTAAAGATTACCTTAAAAATTAAGGTAAGTTGTATTTTGCCTTAATTCAGATGCATATTTAAATGCCACCTTTTGCAAAAATATTTCAGACAAATTATAATAAAAATTTATACGATTAAAAAAATATTTAACATCCTCAGTGATAACTCAACCTGAGAGTGTATACACTGATATGATGTGATGTGTTACATGTATAACCCTGGAGCTCCCAAATTTATAAATCAGTTACTACTAGGTCTAATAAATGCCATAGGCAGTAACACAATAATCTTGTGGGACTTCAATAGTCTACTGATAGCACTAGACACATCATCAAAACAGAATGTCAACAATAACAACAACAAAAATGAACTTTAACTATACCCTAGAACAAATGGACTTAACAGGTATTTACAGAACATTCTACCCAACAACCGAAGAGTATACATTCTTTTCATTGACATATCGAACACTCTTCAAGATGGACCATATAATAGGCCACAAAACAAGTCTCAATAAATTTAAGAAAATCAAAATTATATCAAGTACTCTCTCAGACCACAGTGGAATAAAATTAGAAACTAATTCCAAAAGTAACCCTCAAAACTATACAAACACATGGGAATTAAATAATCTGCTCCTGAATGATCTTTGGGTCAACAAAGAAATCAAGATGGAAATTAAGAAATTCTTTGAACCGCACAATAATAATGACACAACCTATTGAAACCTCTGGGATACAGCAAAAGCGGTGCTAAGAGGATCATTCATAGCCTTAAATACCTACATCAAAAAGTCTAAAAGAGCAAATATAGACAATGTTAAGTCATACCCCAAGAAACTAGTGAAATAAGAACAATCCAAACCCAAACCCAGTAGAAGAAAAGAAATAACAAAGATCAGAGCAGAACTAAATAAAATTGAAACAACAACAAAAAACAATACAAAAGATAAACGAAACAAAAGCTGGTTCTTTGAAAAGATAAGTAAAATTGATAGATCATTAGTGAAAATAACCAAGAAAAGAAAAAAGAAGATCCAAATAACCTCAATTAGAAATGAAACGAGAGATACTACAACTGATGCCACAGAAATATAAAAGATCATTCATGGCTACTATGAAGATCTTTATGCACATAAACTAGAAAACCTAGAGGAGATGGATGAATTCCTGGAAATATAAAACCTTCCTATATTAAACCAGGAAGAAATAGAAACTCTGAACAGACCAAAAACAAGCAGTGAGATTGAAATGGTAATAAAAATATTACCAACAACAAAAAAAAAGTCCAGGACCACATGGAGTCACAACTGAATTCTATCAGACATTCCAAGGAGAATTGGTACCAATCCTATTGACACAATTCCATAAGATAGAGAAAGGGGAATCCTCTCTAAATCATTCTGTGGAGCCAATGTTACCCTAATACCAAACCCAGGAAAGGACGTAACAACAAGAAAAAACACAAAAAGCTACAGACCAATATCCCTGATAAACATATCCAAAATTCTCAACAAGATAACAGCCAACCAAATCTAACAGCAAGTTAAAAAGACCATACATATTACACCACATAAAATTAAAAACAAAAATATGATTATCTCAATAAACACAGAAAAACCATTTGACAAAATTCAGCATCATTTTATGATTAAAATCCTTAGCAAAATCTGCATAGAAAAGGTATATCTTAAGGTAATAAAAGCAATCTATGACAAACCCACAGCCAACATTATACCGAATGGGGAAAAGTTGAAAGTATTCTCCCTGAGAACTGGAACAAGACAAGAATGCCCACTCTCACCACTTACATACAATATAGTTCTGGAAGTGCGAGCCAGAACAATTCAAATTACTAAACTTTGCATCTGGTACAGGACTTAAAAGCTCCTTGCTTTTATGAAAGGAATAAAGAGCATCCTAATCAGCAAAGAGGAAGTCAAACTGTTGCTGCTCACTGATGATATGATTGTAAACCCTAAAGACTCATCCAGAAAGCTCCTAGATCTGATAAATGAATTCAATAATGTCTCAGGACACAAAATCCAAAATCTAAGTACACAAAGTAGTAGCACTGCTATACACCAACAGCGACCAAGATGAGACTCAAATCAAGAACCCAATCCCTTCTACAACAGCTGCCAAAAAAAACAAACTATATACTTAGGAATATATGTAACTAAGGGGGTGAATGATCTCTACAAGAAAAACAACAACAAAAAAGAAACACTGCTGAAAGAAATCATAGATGACACAAACAAATGGAAACACATTCTATGCTCAGGGATGGGTAGAATCAATATGGTGAAAATGACCATACTGCCAAAAGCAATTTATAAATTCATTGCAATTCCCATAAAAATACTATCATCATTCTTCACAGAACTAGAAAAAAAAACCTAAAATTCATATGGAACCAAAAGAGAGCCTGCATAACCATAACAACACTAAGCAAAAAGAACAAATCTAAAGGAATCACATTAGAGACTCCAAAATCAGACTACCTACTTCAAATATTAACTCTGTGACCTTAAGATATTAAACCCTTATGTGTCTCAGTTTCTTCATCTATTAAATGAGGGGAAAATGTTATTTCTCATAGTAATTTTGGATTAAATGAGATAATACACTAAAAATAGATAAAACTGCCTGCCAAATGATGTGCTCTGTAATTGCTAATACTGGTTTTTACTCCATGAGTCACAAAATAAAATTAGTTTATGCCTCCTGCCTGACCCAATGCATCTTTGTAGTTGAACTAACTATGTAGAAACAGGAAATGCCAACATTACAATTTCATGGCATCAGACTTAGCAACAAGAAAGGTAGGCTTTTATGATCTAGCTTTTCCACAGTACACCCTGGTTGGTCCATAGAATAGATCGCTCTCCTTACCACGTGAAGGAGAAAAATAAGAACATTATTGTATTGTCTTACATCCAAACATCAACCCTAGTAACATTGCTGTGATTCAGCGTTCATTGTTCTAGTTAATCAAAACATTTCATTAACATTTATTATAAGCAATGAACTTTTATTATTATTATTATTATTATTATTATTATACTTTAAGTTCTAGGGTACATATGCATAACGTGCAGGTTTGTTACATATGTATACTTGTGCCATGTTGGTGTGCTGCACCCATCAACTCGTCAGCACACATCAACTCGTCATTTACATCAGGTATAACTCCCAATGCAATCACTCCCCCCTCCCCCCTTGCCCCTCCCCATGATAGGCCCCAGTGTGTGATGCTCCCCTTCCCGAGTCCAAGTGATCTCATTGTTCAGTTCCCATCTATGAGTGAGAACATGCGCTGCTTGGTTTTCTGTTCTTGCCATAGTTTGCTGAGAATGATGGTTTCCAGCTGCATCCATGTCCCTACAAAGGACACAAACTCATCGTTTTTTATGGCTGCATAGTATTCCATGGTGTATATGTGCCACATTTTCTTAATCCAGTCTGTCACTGATGGACATTTGGGTTGATTCCAAGTCTTTGCTATTGTGAATAGTGCCGCAATAAACATACGTGTGCGTGTGTCTTTATAGCAGCATGATTTATAATCCTTTGGGTATATACCCAGTAATGGGATGGCTGGGTCATATGGTAATTCTAGTTCTAGATCCTTGAGGAATCGCCATACTGTTTTCCATAATGGTTGAACTAGTTTACAATCCCACCAACAGTGTAGAAGTGTTCCTATTTCTCCACATCCTCTCCAGCACCTGTTGTTTCCTGACTTTGTAATGATTGCCATTCTAACTAATGCGAGATGGTATCTCATTGTGGTTTTGATTTGCATTTCTTTGATGGCCAGTGATGATGAGCATTTTTTCATGTGTCTGTTGGCTGTATGAATGTCTTCTTTTGAGAAATGTCTGTTCATATCCTTTGCCCACTTTTTGATGGGGTTGTTTGTTTTTTTCTTGTATATTTGTTTGAGTTCCTTGTAGGTTCTGGATATTAGCCCTTTGTCAGATGAGTAGATTGTAAAAATTTTCTCCCATTCTGTAGGTTGCCTGTTCACTCTGATGGTTTTTCTTTTGCTGTGCAGAAGTCTTTAGTTTAATTAGATCCCATTTGTCAATTTTGGCTTTTGTTGCATTGCTTTTGGTGTTTTAGACATGAAGTCCTTGCCCATGCCTATGTCCTGAATGGTATTACCTAGGTTTTCTTCTAGGGCTTTTATGGTATTAGGTCTAACATTTAAGTCTCTAATCCATCTTGAATTAATCTTCGTATAAGGGTATAAGGAGTAAGGAAAGAATACAGTTTCAGCTTTCTACTTATGGCTAGCCAATTTTCCCAGCACCATTTATTAAATAGGGAATCCTTTCCCCATTTCTTGTTTTTCTCAGGTTTGTCAAAGATCAGATGGCTGTAGATGTGTGGTATTATTTCTGAGGACTCTGTTCTGTTCCATTGGTCTATAGCTCTGTTTTGGTACCAGTACCATGCTGTTTTGGTTACTGTAGCCTTGTAGTAGAGTTTGAAGTCAGGTAGCGTGATGCCTCCAGCTTTGTCCTTTTGACTTAGGATTGTCTTGGCAATGTGGGCTCTTTTTTGGTTCCATATGAACTTTAAAGCAGTTTTTTCCAATTCTGTGAAGAAACTCATTGGTAGCTTGATGGGGATGGCATTGAATCTATAAATGACCTTGGGCAGTATGGCCATTTTCACGATATTGATTCTTCCTATCCATGAGCATGGTATGTTCTTCCATTTGTTGTGTCCTCTTTTATTTCACTGAGCAGTGGTTTGTAGTTCTCCTTGAAGAGGTCCTTTACATCCCTTGTAAGTTGGATTCTTAGGTATTTGATTCTCTTTGAAGCAATTGTGAATGGAAGTTCATTCATGATTTGGCTCTCTGTTTGTCTGTTACTGGTGTATAAGAATGCTTGTGATTTTTGCACATTAATTTTGTATCCTGAGACTTTTATAAGCAAGGCACTTTTAAGTCCTGTGCCAGATGCAAAGAAATAAAGTTTGGTCCTCATTTCCTCTTTTGCAAAAAAAAAAAAAAAAAAACTGGTAGAATGCACAAACAAAATGTATCATCTTAACTATTTTTAAGTGTACAATTCAGAAGTTTTAAGTATGTTCAAATTGTTGTTCAATCAATTTCAGAACTCTTTTCATATTCCAAAACTGAAACTCTATATCTGTTAAACAACTCTCCATTCTCCCCTCCCTCCAGCCCCAGCAGCAACCATTCTACTTCCTGTCTCTACAAATTTGACTATGCTAGGTACCTCATACAGTAATTTTCTTTTTGTGACTTGCTCATTTTACCTAGCATAATGTCCTCAAGATCCATCTATGTTGTCAGATGTATCAGAATTTCCTTCCGTTTTAGGCTGACTAAATTCCATTGTTCATATATACCACATTTCATTTATCTATTCAACCATCAACAAAAACTTGGGTTGCACTGACGTTTTAGTTATTGTGAATAATGCTGCTATGAATAGGTGTAGAAATATCTCTTTTGATGTTGCTCCCAATTTTTTATATATACACAGTAGTGATACCTCTGGATCATATGGTAATTCTATCTTTACTATTTTTAGTAACTTGCATACTGCTTTCCATAGTGGCAACACCTTTTTACATTCCCAAGAAAAGTGTAAAAAGATTCTAAGTTCTCTTCATCCTCACCAACTGTTATTTTCTCTGTGTTTTTTAAATAGCCACCCTAATGGGATTGACATGGTATCTCAGTATGATTGATTTGCATTCCCCTAACGATTAGCAATGGCCGGCATCTTTTTTTAAGTGCCTGTTGGTTATTTGTATATCTTCCTTGAAGAAATGCATATTCAAGTTTTGCCATTTTTGAATTATTTGTTTTTTTGTTATTGAATTGTAGTTCTTTATATATTCTGGTTACTAACCCCTTATCAGATGTATGATTTTCAGATATTTTCTCTGATTTCATAGGTTACATTGGTTACATTTTCACCCTGTTGATTATACCCTTTGATGCACAGAATTTTATTTTTATTTTGATGTAGGCCAGTTCATTTATTTTAATTTTTGTTACCCATGCTTTTGGCATCATAGCCAAGAAATCATTGACAAATTCAGTGTCATGAAGCTTTTCTATATGTTTTCTTCTAATGGTTTTACAGTATTAGCTTAGCTTTTATATTTAGATCTTTGATCCATTTAGAGTCATTTTTCCTTTGTATAAATGTCCTCATTTATTCATTTATTCAATAAACAGATCTTGAACACTTACTGTGTGCCAGGTATGTATATTTAATGTCCCAGGCACTGAAT
Organism: Rhinopithecus roxellana; assembly: GCF_007565055.1. Classification (NCBI taxonomy): domain Eukaryota; kingdom Metazoa; phylum Chordata; class Mammalia; order Primates; family Cercopithecidae; genus Rhinopithecus; species Rhinopithecus roxellana. The sequence continues at coordinate 51,864,548 of NC_044556.1, read as the reverse complement.
GCCAGGCACTGAATGCCCAAGGAAGATCTTAACCTTACTCTCAAGCTAATATCTTAATATAGATCCTAGCACCCAGTGAGTGATTCTCTGTCCCAGTAGAGGAGACAAACAAGTGCACAAATAAGTGGAGGTAAAGGTAACAAAACTTTAATAACTGTACAGCACAGCACCAACCAATCCAAGCAGACCCAGTCACAATAGCACCGGCCATGGTGAATAGCAGCTATCTGTCAGCCCCAAGGACAGGTAATACCAAGTGTCTTATTTTCAACACCCAAAGAGGAATGTAAACAAGAGGGAGCAGAGAGAGGGGACCACTTTTATAATTCCAAATTCATGTTTCCCTTGCAGAGGGAGCTGAATTGGTGGAGTTGGCCATACCAGTTTTCCATCCTGTCCTGTATACATACCCTTTGCCAAGTGACTGCTGTTCTTCTCCCTGAAGAGGTGGAGTTTGTTTCCTGACTCCTTGAATCTGGGCTGGTCCTCTGACTTGCTCTGGCCAGTGGAATGCAGCAGAAGTAATGAGATGCCCATTCCAAGCTTAGGCTGTAAGACACCTTGGGTTGTTGCTCCTCTGCCATCACTATGACAAGATGCCCCAGATAGTCTGCTGGAGGAGAAGAGACTTGGACAAAGCCAAGTTGCCCCACTTGCCCCAGAGAAGGCTATCCCAGATCAGCTAATAGCCAGCCAGCACCTACCGTGAAGTTTCTCGGCAGAAGCACTTTGAAGTTAGGGGTTGGATCATTATTTGTTGTGGGGAGCTGTTCATTTATGGATGGTTAGCATCATCCCTGGCCTCTACTCACCAGATCCCAGTAGTGCCCCCCACCCCACCACCAAAGGTGTGACAACCAAAAATATCTCCAGACATTGTCAAATATGCCCAAGGGGCAAAACAGCCTCTGGTTGGAACTTATGAACAGTAAATGCCTAGTGTTGTTTGCCACTGAAGCATGTGGTTATTTATCTCATAGTATTATTGTGGAGCAGGTAGCTAATACTGTGACCGAAAACATGGAAACATGGAAATGAGAGATAGAACTGGACAACTGTAAGTAGTCCAGTGGGGTGGGAACTTGACAAGTAGATTTGTAAGTAGAGTCGGGTTAGTATGAAGTACAGACGAGGCTAGAAAGCTAGGGTACCTTGGTATAAACTGGAGACATGATTATTCATGGATGAGGGAGGGGTGGTGTCAGAGCATGTATTAGGTATGTATTTATACCAGAGGAAACAGGGTCATCAGCCTGTACTATAGGCAGCAGTAGGGAGGGGGAATTGCTCAAGCAGGAGGGAACATTCTGCAGTAGTTCAGTTGATTCACACATAAGGCCCAAATTAGGGAATTAGGAGAATGGCCATATGTGTGGAAAGGAGGGAAGGGCAACCAGGCATGTTTGGTGTAAAATTGATACAACTTGGTAACCTGTACATTGCTGCCTTTGCACATTTGATTTCCCTTGTCTCAAAGGCTCCCGCTTCTCCAGTGATGATCTACTCAACCGTCAATATTCAGCTCAACATTCAAGAAGTCTTTGTGGGAGTCTTCCATGTCTCGTGAAGGCAAAGTTTATATGGCTGTCACCACTGTGTTTTTTTTATTAGTTTTTATATTTATTTATTTACTTACTTATTTATTTATTTATTTATTATACTTTAGGTTCTGGGATACATGTGCAGAACATGCAAGTTTGTTACATAGCTAAACATGTGCATGGTGGTTTGCTGCAACCATCAACCTGTCATCCGCATTAGGTATTTCTTCTAATGCTATCCTTCCCCTTGCCCCCAACTCCCCAATAGGCCCCAGTGTGTCATGTTCCCCTCCCTATGCCCATATGTGCTCATCACTCAACTCCCACATATGAGTGAGAACATGCAGTATTTGGTTTTCTGTTCCTGTGTTAGTTTGCTGAGAATGATGGTTTCCAGTTTCATTCATGTCCCTGTAAAGGACATGAAATCTTTCTTTCTTAAGGCTGCATAGTATTCTGTGGTGTATATGTGCCACATTTTTTCATATAGTCTACCATTGGTGGGCATATGGGTTGGTTCCAAGTCTTTGTTATTGTGAATAGTGTCGCAACAAACATACGTGTGCATGTGTCTTTATAGTAGCATGATTTATAATCCTTTGGGTATATACACAGTAATGGGATTGCAAGGTCAAATGGTACTTTTAGTCCTAGATCCTTGAGGAATTGCCACACTGTCTTCCACAATGGTTGAACTAATTTACACTCCCACCAACAGTATAAAAGCATTGTTATTTCTCCATATCCTCTCCAGCATCTGTTGTTTCCTAACTTTTTAATGCTCGTCAATCTAACTGGTGTGAGATGGTATCTCATTGTGGTTTTGATTTGGATTTCTCTAATGACCAGTGATAATGAGGGTTTTTTTTCATATTTCTTGGCCACACAAATGTCTTCTTTCGAAAACTGTCTGTTCATATCCTTCGCCCACTTTTTGATGGAATTTTTTTTTTAATTTTTCTTATAAATGTGTTCAAGTTCCTCGTAGATTCTCGATATTAGTCTTTTGTCATATGGATAGATCGCAAAAATTTTCTTCCATTCTGTAGGTTGCCTCTTCACTCTGATGATAGTTTCTTTTGCTGTGCAGAAGCTCTTTAGTTTAATTACATCCTATTTGTCGATTTTGGCTTTTATAGCAATTGTTTTTGGTGTTTTAGTCATGAAGTCTTTGCCCATTTCTATATCCTGGATGGCATTGCCTAGGCTTTCTTCTAGAGTTTTTATGGTTTTAAGTCTTATGTTTAAATTCTTAATCCATCTTGAGTTGATTTTTGTATACATTATGAGGAAGGGCTCCAGTTTCAGTTTTTTGCATATGGCTGTCCAGTTTTCCCAATACCATTTATTAAATAGAGAATGTTTTCCCAATTGCTTGTTTTTGTCAGGTTTGTCAAAGATCAGATGGTTGTAGATGTGTGATGTTATTTCTGAGGCCTCAGTTCTGTTCTATTCATCTATATATCTGTTTTGGAAGCAGTACCATGCTGTTTTGGTTACTGTAGACTTGTAGTATAGTTTGAAGTCAGGTAGTGTGATGCCTGTAGCTTTGTTCTTTTTGCTTAGGATTGTCTTGGCTATATGAGCTATTTTTTGGTTCCATATGAAATTTAAAGTAGTTTTTTCTAGTTCTGTGAATAAAATCAATGGTAGCCTAATGACTTTCATCACAGAATTGGAAAAAACTACTTTAAAGTTCATATGGAACAAAAAAAGAGCCCGTGTTGCCAAGACAATCCTAAGCCAAAAGAACAAAGCTGGAGGCATCATGCTACCTCACTTCAAACTATACTACAAGGCTACAGTAACCAAAACAGCATGGTACTGATGCCAAAACAGATATACAGACCAATGGAACAGAACAGAGCCCTCAGAAATAATACCACACATTACAACCATCTGATCTTTGTCAAACCTGAGAAAAACAAGAAATGGGGAAATGACTCCCTATTTAATAAATGGTGCTGGGAAAACTGGCTAGCCATATGTAGAAAGCTGAAATTGGATCCCTTCCTTACACTTTACACAATAATTAATTCAAGATAGATTAGAGACTTAAATGTTAGACCTAAAACCATAAACACCCTAGAAGAAAACCTAGGCAATACCATTCAGGACATAGGCATGGGCAAGGACTTCATGACTAAAACACCAAAAGCAATGGCAACAAAAGCCAAAATTGACAAATGGGATCTAATTAAACTAAAGACTTCTGCACACAAAAGAAAAACCATCAGAGTGAACAGGCAACCTACAGAATGGGAGAAAATTTTTGCAATCTATCCATACAACAAAGGACGAATATTCAGAATCTATAAGGAACTTAAATAAATTTATAAGAAAAAAAAAAAACAACCACATCAAAAAGTGGACAAAGGATATAAACAGACACTTCTCAAAAGAAGACATTTATGCAGCCAACAGACACATGAAAAAATGCTCATCATCACTGGCCATCAGAGAAATGCAAATCAAAACCACAATGAGATACCATCTCACACCAGTTAGAATGGCAATCATTCAAAAGTCAGGAAACAACAAGTGCTGGAGAGTATGTGGAGAAATAGGAACACTTTTACACTGTTGGTGGGACTGTAAACTAGTTCAACCATTGTGGAAGACAGTGTGGTGATTCCTCAATAATCTAGAACTAGAAATATCATTTGACCCAGCCATCTCATTACTGGGTATATACCCAAAGGATTATAAATCATGTTGCTATAAAGACACAGGAACACGTATGTATATTGTGGCACTATTCACAATAGCAAGGACTTGGAACCAACCCAAATGTCCATCAATGACAGACTGAATTAAGAAAATGTGGCACATATACACCATGGAATACTATGCAGCCATAAAAAAGGATGAGTTTGTGTCCTTTGTAGGGACATGGATGCAGCTGGAAACCATCATTCTCAGCAAACTATGGCAAGAACAGAAAACCAAACACCGCATGTTCTCACTCATAGGTGGGAATTGAACAATGAGAACACTTGGACACAGGAAGGGGAACATCACACACTGGGGCCTGTCGTGGGGTTGGGGGAGGGAGGAGGGATGGCATTAGGAGATATACCTAATGTCAATGACGAGTTAATGGGTGCAGCACACCAACATGGCACATGTATACATATGTAACAAACCTGCACATTGTGCACACATACCCTAGAACTTAAAGTATAATAAAAAAAAAAAGAAAGAAAGAAAGAAAATCAATGGTAGCTTGAAGGGAATAGCATTGAATCTATAAATTACTTTGGGCAGTATGGTCATTTTCACGATATTGATTATTCCCATCCATGAGCATGAAATGTTTTCTGATTTGTTTGTGTTCTCTCTTATTTCCTTGAGCAGTGGTTTGTAGTTCTCCTTGAAGAGGTCCTTGACATTCCTTGTAAGTTGTATTTCTAGGAATTTATTCTCTTTGTAGCATCTGTAACTGGGAGTTCACTCATGATTTGGTTCTCTGTTTATCTATTATTGGTGTATAGGAATGCTTGAGATTTTTGCACATTTTTTGATTTTGTATCCTGAGACTTTGCTGAAGTTGCTTATCAGCTTAAGGAGTTTTGGGGCTGAGACAATGGGGTTTTCTAAATATACAATCATATCACCTGCAAACAGAGATAATTTGACTTCCTCTCTTCCTATTTGAATACCCTGTATTTCTTTCCCTTGGTTGATTGACCTGGCCAGAACTTCCAATACTATGTTGAATAGGAGTGGTGAGAGAGGGCATCCTTGTCTTGTGCCGGTTCTCAAAGGGAATACTTCCAACTTTTGCCCATTTAGTATGATATTGGCTGTGGGTTTGTCATAACTAGCTCTTATTATTTTGAGATATAGTTCATCAATACCTAGTTAATTTAGTGTTTTTAATATGAAAGGGTGTTAAATTTTATAGAAGGCTTTTTCTGTATCTATTGAGATAATCATGTGGTTTTTGTCATTGCTGTCATTGGTTCTGTTTATGTGATGGATTACATTTATTTATTTGCATATGTTGAACCAGCCTTGCATCCCAGGCATGAAGCCAACTTGATCATGGTGGATAAATTTTTTAATGTGCTGCTGGATTCAGTTTGCCAATATTTTATTGAGGATTTTCACATTGATATTCATCAGGGATATTGGCCTGAAATTTTCTTTGTTGTTGTTGTGTCTCTGCCAGGTTTTGGTATCAGGATGATGCTGGCCTCATAAAATGAGTTAGGGAAGAGTCCTTTTGCTATGGTTTGGAAGCATTTCAGAAGGAATGGTACCAGCTCCTCTTTGTACCTCTGGTAGAATTCAGCTGTGAATCTTTCTGGTCCTGGGCGTATTTTTTGGTTGGTAAACTTTTAATTACAGCCTCAATTTCAGAACTTGTTATTGGTCTATTCAGGGATTCGACTTCTCTCTGCTTTAGTGTTGGGATGCTGTATGTGTCCAGGAATTTATCCATTTCTTCTATGTTTTCTAGTTTATTTGCATAGAGATGTTTATGGTATTCTCTGATGGTAGTTTGTATTTCTGTGGGATCAGTGGTAATATCCCCTTTATCATTTTTTATAGTGTCTATTTGATTCTTCCCTCTTTTTCTTCGTTAGTCTGGCTAGTGGTCTATCTATTTTGTTAATCATTTCAAAAAAACAGCTCCTGGGTTCATTGATTTTTTGAAGGGCTTTTCGTGTCTCTATCTCCTCCAGTTCTGCTCTGATCTTAGTTATTTCTTGTCTTCTGCTAGCTTTTAAATTTGTTTGTTCTTGCTTCTCTAGTTCTTTTAATTGTGATGTTAGGGTGTCAATTTTAGATCTTTTCCTGCTTTCTTATGTGGGCATTTAGTGCTATAAATTTTCCTCTAAACACTGCTTTAGCTGTGTGCCAGAGATTCTGGTACATTGTGTCTTTGTTCCCATTGATTTCAAAGAACTTATTTATTTCTGCCTTAATTTCCCCAGAGGGGTACCTGTCAGATGCCAGCTGGAGCTCTCCTGTATGAGGGGTCTATCAACCCCTACTGAGATATGTCTCCCAGTCAGGAGGCACAGGAGGAGGCAGTCTGTTCCTTAGCAGAGCTCAAGCACAGTGCTGGGAGATCTGTTGCTCTCTTCAAAGCTGGCAGGCAGGAATGTTTAAGTCCGCTGAAGCTGCATCCATAGCCGCCCCTTTCCCCAGGTGCTCTGTCCCAGGGAGATGAGAGTTTTATCTATAAGCCCCTGACTGGGGCTGCTGCCTTTCTTTCAGAGATACCCTGACCAGAGAGGAGGAATCTAGAGAGGCAGTGTGACTATAGCAGCTTTTCCAAGCTGCAGTGGGCTCCGCCCAGTCCTAACTTCCCAGTGGCTTTGTTTACACTGTGAGGGGAAAATTGCCTAGTCAACCCTCAGTAATGGCAGGCGCTCCTCACCCCACTAAGCTGGAGCATCCCAGGTCGACTTCACACCGCTGTGCTGGCAGCCAGGATTTCAAGCCAGTGGATCTCAGCTTGCTGTGCTTCGTGGGGGTGGAATTCCCTAAACAAGACCACTTTTCTCCTTGGCTTCACTCCTTTTTCCAGGCGAGTGAACGGTTCAGTCTCACTGGCATTCCAGGTGTCACTGGGGTATAAAAAATAAAATTCCTGAAGTTAGCTCGGTGTCTGCCCAAAAGGCCGACCAGTTTTGTGGTCGAAACCCAGGGCTCTTGTGGTGTAGGCACCCGAGGGACTCTGCTGGTCTGTGGGTTGCAAAAACTATGGGGAATGCATAGTATCCTGGCCAGATAGCACCATGCTTCACAGCACGGTCCCTCATGGCTTCCCTTAGCTGGTGGGGAGTTCCCTTACCCCTTGCCCTTCCCAGGTGAGGCAATGCCCCACTCTGCTTTTTTTCCTCCGTGGGCTTCACTACTATCTAACCAGTCCCAATGAGATGAACCAGGTACCTCAGTTGGAAATGCAGAAGTAACCTGCCTTCTGCATTGGTCTCACTGGGAACTGCAGACCAGAGCTGTTTCTATTCAGCCATCTTGCCCAGGAAACGTTTTTGTAGACTCAATTTTTGAATATTGTATAAGCTAAAGGTCCAACTCCATTTTTTTGCATGTAGACATCAAATTTTCCCAAAACTATTTGTTGAAAATCTATCTTTTCCCATTGCATGGTCTTGGCAACCTTGTTAAAAATCATTTGACTATATACAAAAGAATGTGTGTTTCTGGGTTCTCTATTCTATGCCATTGATATATATGTCCACCTTTATGCCAGTACCACAATTGTTTTGATTATTATAGCTTTGTAGCAAGTATGAGATGTACAATTTTATTCTTCTTTTTAAAGATTATTTTGACTACTAAGGGTGCCTTGCATTCTATATGAAGTTTAGAATGGATTTTTCTACTGCTGCAAAAAAACTCCATTGGGTTTTGACAGAGAGTGCATCGAATCTGGGGACAGCCTTGGGTACTATTTACAGTTCAACAGTGTTATGCCTTCAAATCCATGAACACAGGATATGTTTTCATTTATTCATGTCTTCTTTAATTTTTTCCAGCAATGTTTTATAGTTTTCAGTCTTTCACCTCCTTGGTTACATTTATTTCTGAATAATTTACTCTTTTTGATGCTACTGTCAATAAAATTGTTTTCTTAATTTTCATTTTGATTATTCATTATTAGTATGGAAATGCAACTAATTTTTTATGTTGATTTTTTATCCAGCAGCTTTGCTGAATTCATTTACAAGATCTAACTCTGTGTGTGTGTGTGTGTGTGTGTGTGTGTGTGTGTGTGTGTGTGAGTGTTCTTTAGAGCTTTCCATTCTATACATAAAATTATGTCATCTGCAAACTGAGGCAATGTTTTCTTCTTCCTTTCAAATTCAGATAGAAAAAATAAAAATTAAAACACCACAGTGGTATGTAATTTTATACCCATTAGATTGACAAAAATTTGAAAAGTTGAAAACACCAAGGAGTGGCAAGGATATAAAGCAGAAAGAAATTTCATTCATTAATAATACGAGTATAGTTGGTGCAACCACACTGAATAAATTCAACATTACCTAGTGAATCTAAACATGTTTGTGCTTTATGACTAGAAATTTTACTCCTACATATTTACACACACTAGAATAAATTTTGTGTGTGTGTGTAACAAGATACACATGCAAATGTTCAAAGCAAAACTGTTAATGATAGTAAAGATAAAAAGTCTATAGACAATAACATGGAAAAATAAACTATGGCACATTTCTAAAAGAGAAATTATGTTAATAAATTACCTATAGCATTAACATGGATAAATTTCAAAAGCAAAATTTTAGAGCAAGAGAAGCAAGTCACAGATGGATACACATGCTATGATAAAGTTCATATGAAATTTGAAGACAAGTAAAACCAAAAACCTGTTTCTTATGAATGTATATATCAGTGAGAAATTGTTTAAAAAGCAAGAAAACAGTAAAAACAAATTTCAGAATAGTAACTGTTTCTGGGGTGTGATCTGGCAGGGCACAAAGAGGACTTTTCAGTTACTAATAATGTTCCAGTTTTTAAATTGAGTGGTAAATGCAAAATGTCTGCTTTGTCATCATTTTCTAAAAGGTTTATGTATTTTATAAATTTTCATATTATAAAACATTAAAACTGTTATAACCACAATACATATTATAACACAATAAAAACTGTTAAACAACAATAAGCTTAAACTTAAAATGTAACAACTACACATTTTCACCAAGAATTCCTGCAGATAGACTCTTTGCCAGCATGTGGTCTGGCATGAGTGAGTATCAGGAAACAGGCTCTCCTGCAGGTGCTAGCGGGAAAAGCAGAGAGTATTCATGGCAATTGTCCATGGTGATTAGGATGCCGTTGAAAAGGGCTGCTCCCAGCACTGAAAATCTCTCCACACCTGTCTACTGCAATCCGAAACCTAAGACAGCAAGCAAGGAACCAAAGTTTAGTACTTTGATGACCAACAGTCTGAACCCATGATGTGATCATGGAGAAAATGAGCAAAAGGACTATCCTAGAGAACTCAAGAGGTATACTTGCTTCTTGCCAGTCATGTCTTTCCACCTTGCTCATAAACCACTCAAGGGCAAAATCTGTCTTCTACTTTCTTCTCTTTGTAACTTATCTTTCCTACCTAGTGAGCTTTTGAGTAAAGACATTTGATGTCTGTCTAGCAATGGGATAGATTTCTTGATATAGATGTATAGTCCACTCTGAATAGCTAGCTTGGGACATGTTTATTTCCCAGTCAGCTGCCTTGGTCGACCCCAAAATGCTGCTGTGGTTCAAGGCACTTTGGAAACCTCTTTTTGTAAGTAACACTCACCACACGCACAAACAAATGTATAGAACCAATCTCTTAACTTTAGAGCCACATCTTCAATTTTACTAAATAGATTTGCTCATTTGGATCAGCACTAGGTTCTCAGGTGATTGCTTAGAATAGCAGTGCTTCCCAGAGAAGAATATGTTGTTCCATTTCAGATATTTCAAGATTGTGCCTCAGGCATCAAAAGCAATTCCAGTTTAGGTGCATTTACTAAAGCCTGTGAACAGCTGTGGATAATAAAAAGAGCCCCAAAGTTGGAGTTACAAGTTATTCCTAGATAACTTATATTATATATACACACACACACACACATATATATATATGTGTGTATATAAAGGATATGGCACATACATATATGTGTGTATGTATATATATATAGAGAGAGAAAAAGAATATAAAGAACATATAAACATAAAAATATAAAGAAATATATATATAGAAAAAATAAAGAAAAACTAAAAATAAGAAATAGAAGAGGTTCTGAGTTCAGGTCTGCCACTCTCCAGCTGTGTTATCCTGAACAGGGGTCTTAGCTTTTCTAGTTCTTAAGATTACTGATCTTTAAGAGTTGATTAACTCTCTTTGGTTGCTGGAAGAACCAAATAAGAGTTATATGAAATTACTTTTTAAACTGTTAAGCACTGTACAAATATAAGAAGTCTTAATTACAAACTTACAAAGTAAAAAATTGAATTTCTTTTATTAGAGATCAGGCTTTGAGGTTAGAAAAAGAAGATCTGGCCGGGCGCGGTGGCTCAAGCCTGTAATCCCAGCACTTTGGGAGGCCGAGACGGGTGGATCACGAGGTCAGGAGATGGAGACCATCCTGGTCTACACGGTGAAACCCCATCTCTACTAAAAAATACAAAAAACTAGCCAGGCGAGATGGCAGGCGCCTGTAGTCCCAGCTACTCGGGAGGCTGAGGCAGGAGAATGGCGTAAACCCGGGAGGCGGAGCTTGCAGTGAGCCGAGATCGCGCCACTGCACTCCAGCCTGGGCGACAGAGCGAGATTCCGTCTCAAAAAAAAAAAGAAGATCTAAGAGGTTTTCTAACCACTTTTAACGGGTTAGAAAAAAACAGATTCGGAAACTGTCTTTACAATGGGGAAGATTAAACACAAATAAATGACTATAGTGCAAAATGGAAGTAAAAATTACATAAAAATGATATGGTTAGGTTCTACAGCAGTTCAGGGGATGAGAAATTCCTTAAAGCTGCAGGAATCAATGGAAGATTTATGAAGGAAGTGACATTTGATCTGGGCATTGAAGAATGATAGAACTTAATATATGCAGAAGGGAAGATAAAGCAAAAGGAAAAACAGGCACAAGGAAGACATGACTTTTACAGAGCAAACTAGCTCTTTGACTAGATTAGAAGGCATGTGAAGACCATTACTGGGCTTAGTGCAAGAAGTTAGGCAGAACTCAATCATGGAGGCTTTGAAACCTGGTCATGTATGGCACACAGCAGCCTTCCGCTCCAACTTCCTGTGAGTCATCCTCTGTTCCTAATAGGATACATTCCAGAAAGTTACCATTTTAGGCTCCCCAGTCAATGCCACAGGCTTATGTAAATCAGACCTGACACCCTACACCTCTCTGTTTTCTTCCCCAGGACATTTCCCTTCTAGCCTTGACAGGATCCACAGCCTCAGAGCAGCCCTGAGCACCAAGTTCTCACTTTTGGAGATCTTACCAAGAGATTTGTGGTGTGGCAGCTTGCCAGGCCCTGATCACTTAGCCAGGAGAGCCTGCTGTGGGGGAGGGAGTCTGACATGCAGAATCAGGAACAAGGCTCCCTTTCCAAAAGCACTGCTAGAGCATCAGTGCTAAATTGTACTTGACATTGAATTCCAGCTTGGGGCAGTTTTGTGTGAAACCTGACTTCAGTGAGACATTGATCAACACGAATCTCTTCATGAGTTTTGACACAATCAATTTTCTCCAGTGGATTGGGTGATCGTTAGCTGACTTACAGAAAGGCCGGGGTCACACACAGCTTTCTGTGGGCCTCAAACCTGCATGCAAGGAAGAAATTATGAGAAATTGCTGCTGGCAGGGGATCGCCTCCATCCCTACAGAACATAACCAATAAGAGTCTATGAAGAGCAGACCCGCCTTTAATCTCATTAGCTCAGAATCTGGGTTTTTGAGAGAGTTAAGAAAATCTAGTTGATTTAGGAAAAGGGAACAAAGTTGGATGAGACTGCTCACTCAAGGTGTCCTTCATAACCATGGCTTGTCTCAAACTTCCTTCACTTACTAGCTTCGTCTTTATTTACCTAGAATTGGCTAGAGATGGAAAGAAAAATAAAGCACTTGATAAGTGTGGATTTGTATAATTAATTGTGAGACTTTGGTCAGTGAACCAACAGGCAGTATTGGGTTCTTAGAAGCACTCTGCAGTCAGAACAAGATTTTAAGACACTAAACCCCACCCTTATAGTGCAAAGCTGTCCTGCAACAAGTCAGTTGGAATACTTTTCTGAATTTACATGATTCACAAGAAACAAAAAGGCTTACTTCTCCAAAAACGTGAACTATACCAACAGAAATAATGTCTACATTTGTTCCCAACTCTATGCCCAGTGGTAAGCTCAATGTCTGCTACATGTTTAGCATTCATTTAAAAAATGTTGAATGCATGAATGAATAATTCAGCTGTCATATTCCTAATATTGGAGTCCTTTTGGTGGTGAGTATTACTAGAAGTGGTTCTAGAAAGCTCCCATTAACAAACATAGATACTGACTTACTGGCACACCTGTATATGTGAGCATGGCATAGCATATATTCAGTATTTCCGAGTTACTGAACTTTGCTTATTCAGTCAATTTGGAATGTGAAGTGACAAGTACATTTTCAGGTGAGGGAGTAGTCTTAAAGCACTTCTGAATGTGCATTCCTAGAGACACAATTGTGATCAGCAAGAAGCAGAGAGTCATCCGACTGCAGCATTCCCCAGGGAGTATTGTGCTATCCCCGCTACCAGAGCAACTGAGAGCCTAATAATCACACAACTAACCCCTACCTATTACCATGTGTATTATTTCATTTTCACACCGCTATAAAGAACTACCTGAGACTGGATAATTTATGAAGAAAACAGGCTTAATTGATTCACAGTTCTGCAGACTGTACAGGAAACATGGATGGAAGGTCTCAGGAAACTTACAATCATAAAAAGCAGGAGAGAGAGAGAGAGAGTGTGAAGGGAGAGAGAGAGTGAAGGGGGAGGTGCTACATACATTCAACCAACCAGATCTCATGATAACTCTATGACAAGAACAGCATGGGGGAGATCCACTCCCATGAATCAATCACCTCCCAACCAGGCCCCTCCTTGAACATGGGGAGATTACAATTCGATATGAGATTTGAGTGGTGTCACAGAACCAAACCATATCACTATGACTTGAAAGATTGTTAATAAGAGTGTCCCTTAAGCATGTCTCCTTTTCCTCCCCACCTAAATGCACTGGTTATTCTGCATCTTCATGAGGAGATAGACCTTTCAATTCTTAAGAGGGAGAAGATCTGTGGGGCCTGAACTAAATGGGCTTTGAATTAACTCTTCAAGAAAAGCCAGGACCTTCCTCAGACAGAATCAATTTACCAGGAAACTGGCAGATTGTGCAAGATAGGCCAGTCTCAGTTATATCACACTTGAGACTCAAGAGCATCTAGTACAAATTAAATTTTATTTTTTTTTAATATGTTGTTTTTTCCTGTGTTCAGAATGTGTCCCCACCCCTAAATTCATACGTTGAAATCCTTATCCCCAAAGTGATAAACTTAGAAAGCACGGCATTAGGAGGTGGGGCAATGGCACCCAAGATGATAGCATTAGGAGGTAAGGGCTTTGGGAGGTCATCAGGTCATGAAGGTGGAGCCCTCGTGAATGGGATCAGTGCTCTTACAAAAGAGATCTGAAGTAGACTCCCATTTCTTACACCATGTGAGGTTACAGCAAGGAGACTGCTGTTTATGAACCAGTAAAGGGTCCCTCACCACACACTGAACCTGCTGATGCCTTAACCTTGCACATTTCAGCCTCCAGAAATGTTAAAAATAAATTTATGTTGTTTATAAGCCACTCAGTTTATTATATTTTGTTATAGCAGGACAAATGACCTAAGACATTTGTAAAACAAATGTTTTCATATTATTTCTTAAAGCGGTGGCTCAGAATTAAAAGACGTAGATTTCAATCTTGTATACATCTATCTTGGACATCGTCTTATTTTTTTCTGGCCCGTTTCCTCAGCTATAAAGTGGGTATGATAACTTTGCTGCCCCCCCTTATAGTTTTTATAGTAATTAAATAAGTTGATAAACATGAAAGCTTGTAGGAAACTATAATTTACTGCATAAATAAAATGCAAGCTTTCATTAGTATATACAATATATAGCTTGACAATACAAATAATTTATATTTATTACATGGTATGTGTTGGTATATAATTTTACATATATTGTTGAAAACCTCTAATTAGTATTGAGTTTTTTATAGATGAGGGATGCTCATCTTCAAGAAAAGTAGAAATTCAGACCATTCTATTCTCAATATGACCTTCAACAAGTCACTTAGCTTCCTCAAGTATCAATTTCTCTGTTTTTAAAATTGGTAAGTCCCCCAGCCCAAGGAAATGATGAGTGATTGTGTGACCCCAGAAACCACACTTCTCGCATGGATTTTTGCAGCCCTCGGGTTAGGAGATCCCCTCATGAACCCGTTCCAACCAGGGTCTTTGGTCTGACATACACAGCTGCATGAAGTCTTGGCAGAGCAGCTGCCAGGCATGCAGAAAGACCCAAGAGTTTTGTATGTTCTGGTTCTGGGATCCCTGCCAAAGGTGACTGCAACTCAGGCAAGGCAGGAAGTCCATATATACCCCTAAGAAGAGGGCTGGATCCAAGGGGCTGAGCCGTGTCAATCTGTGGGCCCCACTGCCATGGAGCCTCATAGAATAAGACCCACTGGCTTGGAATTTCAGCCAGCCTCTAGCAACAGTGTTGTACTGTCCTGGGAGAGGAGGGAGTTCTTGGGGAGAGGGGAAGGCCACCGTCTGTTTAGATGGCTCAACCATTCCAGCCTGGGGGTTTAGGAGAGCCCAAACCAACAGGGGACAGAAGGGATCCCCCAGCATGGCACAGCTGCTCTACCAAAACGTTGCCAGACTGCCTCTTTAATTGGGACCCTGATCAGTTCCTCATTTCTGGGTGGGACCTCCCAACCAGAGCCTGTATTTTCTGACTGACAGAGTTTTTATTTCTTCCTGGGACAGAGTTCTCAGGGGAGGGGTGGGCCACCATATTTGCTGTTTGGGCAACTCAGTTGATCCAGCCTGTGGGCTTTGAAGAGCCCAAGTCAACTGGGACAGAAGCGGTACCCCAGCATGGCACAGCTGCTCTATGAAAGTGTGGCCAGGCTGCTTCCTTAAGTAGGTCCCCATTATCTTTCTCCTCGCTGGGCAGGACTTTGAACCAGAGCTGCCAGCCACTCCTGCCAATGTTGTCTGGCCAACAGAGGTCTGAAAACTTCCTGGGACAGAGCTCCTAGAGGGAGGGGCAGGCCACCATCGTTGCTGCTTTGGCAACTTAGCCATTCCAGCCTCTAGGCTTTGGAAAGCCCAAGCCAACTGGAGGTGGAAGTGGCACTCCAGCACAGCACAGCTGCTCCACAAAAGCATGGCTAGGCTGATTCCTTAAGTGGGTCCCTGATCCTATTCCTCCTGACTGGGTGAGACTCCCAGCTGGGATCTCCAGCCACCTCCTACAGCTGCATTTGGACTGGCAGCAGGTCCATACCTCCTGGGACAGAGCTCCCAGAGGAAAGGGAAGACTGCCATCTTTGCTATTTCACAGACTGCAGTGGTGATACCTCCAGGTACCAGAACATCCAAGGTGATTAGGGACTGGAGTAGATACCCAACAAACCACACAAACCATGCTGTTAAAAGAAAAACAAACAGACAAAAATCCTCATCCAAAAGTCAGCAACCTTGAAGACTGAAAGTAGATAAGTCCACAAAGATGAGAAGGAATCAGTGAAAGAACACTGAAAACTCAAAAAGCCAGAGTACCCTCTGTCCTCCAAATGACCACATCAACCCTCCAGCAAGGGTTCAGAATGAGGCTGAAGCTGAGATG
The DNA here is from genome assembly GCF_007565055.1 of Rhinopithecus roxellana. Taxonomy (NCBI): domain Eukaryota; kingdom Metazoa; phylum Chordata; class Mammalia; order Primates; family Cercopithecidae; genus Rhinopithecus; species Rhinopithecus roxellana. The sequence goes on along the minus strand of NC_044556.1, from coordinate 51,848,542 downwards.
ACTGAAATAGCAGGAGTAGACTTCAGAATGTGGATTAAAATGATATTCACTGAGCTAAAAGAGAACATTCTAACTCAATGCAAGGAAGCTAAAAATCATGATAAAACATTGCATGAGCTGACAGTCAAAATAGCCAGTAAAGAGAGGAACATAACCAACCTGATACGCCTGAAAAGCACAGTACGAGAATTTCATAATTCAATCACAAGTATTAATAGCAGAACAGACCAAGCAAAGAAAGAATCTTAGAACTTGAAGGCTGTCTTTCTGAAATAAGACAAGCAGATAAGAATAGAGAAAAAAGAATTAAAAAAATTAAAGAAACCTCTGAGCAATATGGGATTATGTAAAGAGACCAAATCTATAACTACATGGTGTACCTGAAAGAGATGGGAAGAATGAAACTAATTAGGGGAACATATTTCAGGATATAATGCATGAGAACTTCCCCAATCTGGCTAGACAGGACAACATTCAAATGCAGAGAAACCCAATACTCCATGAGAATATCATCCCCAAGACACATAATCATCAGATTCTCCAAGGTCAAAATGTAGAAACAAACAAACAAACAAAACTGTTAAGAACGGCCAGAGAGAAAGGCCAGGTCACCACAAAAGAAAGCCCATCAGACTAACAGTAGGCCTCTCAGCAGAAACCCTACAAGCCAGAAGAGATTGGGGTTCAACATTCAAAATTTTTTTCTTTCAAGACGGAGTCTCGCTGTGTCGCCAGGCTGGAGTGCAGTGGGGTGATCTTGGCTCACTGCAACCTCTGCCTCTCAAGTTCAAGCAATTCTTCTGCCTCAGCCTCCCGAGTAGCTAGGGAACTACGGTGCAGACCACCATGCCCAGCTAATTTTTGTATTTTTAGTAGAGATGGAGTTTTACCATGTTGGCCAGGATGGTCTTAATCTTTTGACCTCGTGATCTGCTTGCCTCAGACTCCCAAAGTCCTGGGATTACAGACGTGAGCCACCACATCTGGCCCCTCAACATTCTTAAAGAAAAGAATTTCCATCCCAGAATTTAATATCTCTCCAAACTAAGCTTCATAAATGAAGGAGAAATAAGCTTCTTTTCAGACAATCAAATGCTGAGGGAATTTTTAACCACCAGATCAGCTTTAGAAGAGTTCCTGAAGGAAGCACTAAATATGAAAAGGAAAAACCATTACCAGTCACTACAAAAACACACTGAAGTACACAGACCAGTGACACTATAAAGCAACCACATAAACAAGTCTGCAAAATAACTAGCTAGCATCAGAATAAAAGTATCAAATCCACACAACCAATAGTAACCTTAAATATAAATGGAAATGCCCCAATTAAAAAACACAGTATGGCAAGCTGGATGAAGACCCAAGACCCATTGGCATGCTGTCTTCAAGAGACCCATCTCACATGCAGTGTCACACATAGGTTTAAAACTGAGGGATGGAGGAAAATTTACAAAGTAAATGAAAAACAGATACAAGCAGGAGTTGCAAACCTAGTTTCCAACAAAACAGACTTTAAACTAACAAAAACAAAAAAAGACAAATGGCATTACATAATGGTAAAGGGTTTGATTCAACATGAAGAACTAACTATCCTAAATATATATGCACCCAACATTGGAACTCCCACATTCTTAAAGCAAGTTCCTGGAAACCTTCAAAGGGACTTAGACTTCCACATAATAATAGTGGGAGACTTTAACACCCACTGACAGTACTAGAACACATCATCAAGAGAGAAAATTAACAAAGATATTCAGGACCTGAATTCAGCTCTGAATCAAATGGATCTAATAGATAGCTACAAAACTCTCCACCCAAAAAACAACATAATACACATTTTTCTCATTGCCACATGGCATTTACTCTAAAACTGACCACATAATCTGAAGTATAAGGCACTCTTCTACAAATACAAAATAACTGAAATAATAACAAATGGTCTCTCAGACCACAGTGCAATCAAATTAAAACTCAAAACTAAGAAATTCACTCAAAACCACACAATTACATGGAAATTGAATAACCTGCTCCTGTATGACTTCTGAGTACATAATAAAATCAAGGCAGAAATCAAGAAGTTCTTTTAAACTAATGAGAACAAAGATAAAATGTACCAGAATCTCTGGGACACAACTAAGTCAGTGTAAAGAAAGAAATTATAGCACCAGGTCACCCTGTGGACCCTAGGCCACAGCAACAGACTCACTTGCATATAGATGTGGGCACTAGGGCTGCCCACGAACCCCAGACTGCAGCACCAGGTCTGCCTACCAATGGAGAACAGTACTAGATAAAAAGTATAAATCTCACTGGTGAAAATAAATATATAAACAATCACAGAATAACATAATATTGTAATAATGATGTGTAAATCACTTTTAACCCTAGCATAAAAGTCAAAACAGAAAAACTGAGGACAACTGTAACCACAAAAAAAATTGCTGCTAAATACACAATATAAAAAGAAATAGGCCGGGCGCGGTGGCTCAAGCCTGTAATCCCAGCACTTTGGGAGGCTGAGACGGGCAGATCACAAGGTCAGGAGATCGAGACCATCCTGGCTAATACGGTGAAACCCCGTCTCTACTAAAAAATACAAAAAACCAGCCGGGCGACGAGGCGGGCGCCTGTAGTCCCAGCTACTCGGGAGGCTGAGACAGGAGAATGGCGTCAACCCGGGAGGCAGAGCTTGTAGTGAGCTGAGATCCGCCCACCGCACTCCAGCCTGGGCGATAGAGCGAGACTCCGTCTCAAAAAAAAAAAAAAAAAAAAAAGAAATAAACTCTGACATCAGTAACATAAAGTGAACAGTAAAAGTATGGAGTTTTTATGTCATTAAAGTTGTTATTATCAGCTTAAAATTTAATGTTATACTATGAGAGTTTCAATGCAAACCTCATATTAACTAGAGAGAAAAACCTGTAGTAGACACACAGAAGATAAAAAGAAAAGTATGAAAACATATAATTACAAAAATTCATGACACCATGAAGAAAATTAGCAAGAGATGAAGAGAAGAACAAAAGAACTACAAACAGACAGAAAACAATTTTTAAAATGACAATACTAAGTACTTCTGATGAATAACTATTTAAATGTAAATAAACTTTTCAATCAAAAGATATAAAATAGCTGATTAAAAAAAAGACCCAGCTATATGCTGTCTACAAGGGAATTACTTTACATTTAAGGATAAACATAAGCTGAAAGCACAGGGATGGAAATTGTAACCAAAAGAGAGCAGGGGTGGTTATAGCTATAATGATATCATATAAAATAGACTTTAGGTCATAAACTTAAAGTCAAAAATGTGTCCCTAGAGACAAGATCACTATATAATAATAAGGGGTCAATTCAACAGGGAGATATAACAATTATAAATATATATGCACCCATCATAAGAGAACCTAATATATAAAGGAAACTGACAGATATGAAGGGAAAAATAGATAACCACAAAAAAAGTAGAATTTAATAACCCACTTGCAAAATCAACAAGGAATCAGCAGACTTGACAATCAACCTAACAGACATACATAGAACATTCCACCCAACAGTAGCAGAATATACATTTTTCTAAAGTGCACATGAAACATTCTCCAGGGTAGATCACATGCTAGGTCACAAAACAAGTATTAGTAAATTTAAGAAGATTCAAATAATTCTAAATATCTTTTCTGACCACAATAAAACTAAGTTAAAACCAATAAAAAAGGAAAATGGAAACATCTGTGAATACATGAAAATTAAACCATGCACTCTTGAACAATCATTGAGTCAATGCAGAAATCAAAGGGGAAATTATAAAATATCTCAGGCAAACAAAAATAAAAGGTAACACACTGAAACTTATAGGAGGCAGTTAAAGCACTAAGAGGAAAGTTTACAGCTATAAATACCTGTATTTAAAAATAAGAATGATTTTAAATCAACAACCTAACACTACACCTCAAGGAACTGGATAAAAAATGAACTAAGCTTAAAGTTAGTAGAAGAAAAAAATAATAGGGCGGAGCAAGATGGCCAAAGAGGAACAGCTCCAGTCTCCAGCTCCTAGCGCAAGTGACAGAGAAGACGGGTGATTTCTGCATTTTCAGCTGAGGAATGCAGCTCATTGCCAGCAACAGATCAAAGCTGGACGGAGAATGACTTTGACGAGTTGAGAGAAGAAGGCTTCAGTCCATCAAACTTCTCAGAGCTAAAGGAGGAATTATGTACCCAGGGCAAAGAAACTAAAAATCTTGAAAAAAAAATGGAAGAATGGATAACTAGATTAATCAATGCAGAGAAGGTCATAAACGAACTGACAGAGATAAAAACCATGACACGAGAAATACGTGACAAATGCACAAGCTTCAGTAACCAACTCGATCAACTGGAAGAAAGAGCATCAGCGATTGAGGATCAAATGAATGAAACAAAGTGAGAAGAGAAGTCTAAAGAAAAAAGAGGAAAAAGAAATGAACAAAGCCTTTAAGAAGTATGGGATTATGTGAAAAGACCAAATCTACGTCTGATTGGGGTGCCTGAAAGTGAGGGGGAAAATGGAACCAAGTTGGAAAACACTCTTCAGGATATCATCCAGGAGAACTTCCCCAACCTAGTAAGGCAGGCCAACATTCAAATTCAGGAAATACAGAGAATGCCACAAAGATACTCCTCGAGAAGAGCAACTCCAAGACACATAATTGTCAGATTCACTAAAGTTGAAATGAAGGAAAAACTGTTAAGGGCAGCCAGGGAGAAAGGTCGGGTAGCCCACAAAGAGAAGCCCATCAGACTAACAGCAGATCTGTCGGCAGAAATTCTACAAGCCAGAAGGGAGTGGGAACCAATATTCAACATTCTTAAAGAAAAGAATTTTAAACCCAGAATTTCATATCCAACCAAACTAAGTTTCATAAGTGAAGGAGAAATAAAATCCTTTACGGACAAGCAAATGGTTAGAGGTTTTGTCACCACCAGGCCTGCCCTATAAGAAATCATGAAGGAAGCCCTAAACATGGACAGGAACAACCAGTACCAGCCATTGCAAAAATATGCCAGAATGTAAAGACCATCAATGCTAGGAAGAAACTGCATCAACTAACAAGCAAAATAACCAGCTAATATCATAATGACAGGACCAAGTTCACACATAACAATATTACCCTTAAATGTAAATGGACTAAATGGTCCAATTAAAAGACACAGACTGGCAAATTGGATAAAGAGTCAAGACCCATCAGTTTGCTGTATTCAGGAGACCCATCTCACATGCAGAGACACACATAGGCTCAAAATAAAGGGATGGAGGAAGATCTACCAAGCAAATGGAGAACAAAAAAAAAGCAGCGGTTGCAATCCTAGTCTCTGATAAAACAGACTTTAAACCATCAAAGATCAAAAGAGACAAAGAAGGCCATTACATAATGGTAAAGGGATCAATTCACCAGAAAGAGCTAACTATCCTAAATATACATGCGTCCAATACAGAAGCACCCAGATTCATAAAGCAAGTCCTTAGAGACTTACAAAGAGACTTAGACTCCCATACAATAATAATGGGAGACTTCAACACTCCACTGTCAACATTAGACAGATCAATGAGACAGAAAGTTAACAAGGACATCCAGGAATTGAACTCAACTCTGCACCAAGTGGACCCAATAAACATCTACAGAACTCTCCACCCCAAATCCACAGAATATACATTCTTCTCAGCACCACATTGCACTTATTCCAAAATTGACCACATAATTGGAAGTAAAGCACTCCTCAGCAAATGTACGAGAACAGAAATTATAACAAACTGTCTCTCAGACCACAGTGCAATCAAACTAGAACTCGGGACTAAGAAAATCAACCAAAACTGCTCAACTACATGGAAACTGAACAACCTGCTCCTGAATGACTACTGGGTACATAACGAAATGAAGGCAGAAATAAAGATGTTCTTTGAAACCAATGAGAACAAAGATACAACATACCAGAATCTCTGGGACACATTTAAAGCAGTGTGTAGAGGGAAATTTATAGCACTAAATGCCCACAAGAGAAAGCTGGAAAGACCCAAAATTGACACTCTAACATGACAATTAAAAGAACTAGAGAAGCAACAGCAAACACATTCAAAAGCTAGCAGAAGGTAAGAAATAACTAAGATCAAAGCAGAACTGAAGGAGATAGAGACACAAAAAACCCTCCAAAAAATCAATGAATCCAGGAGCTGGTTTTTTGAAAAGATCAACAAAATTGATAGACCACTAGCAAGACTAATAAAGAAGAAGAGAGAAGAATCAAATAGATGCAATAAAAAATGATAAAGGGAATATCACTACCAACCCCACAGAAATACAAACTATCATCAGAGAATACTATAAACACCTCTACGCAAATCAACTAGAAAATCTAGAAGAAATGGATAATTTCCTGGACACTTACACTCTCCCAAGACTAAACCAGGAAGAAGTTGAATCCCTGAATAGACCAATAGCAGGCTCTGAAATTGAGGCAATAATTAATCGCCTACTAACCAAAAAAAGTCCAGGACCAGATGGATTCACAGCTGAAGTCTACCAGAGGTACAAGGAGGAGCTGGTACCATTCCTTCTGAAACTATTCCAATCAATAGAAAAAGAGGGAATCCTCCCTAACTCATTTTATGAGGCTAACATCATCCTGATACCAAAGCCTGGCAGGGACACAACAAAAAAAGAGAATTTTAGACCAATATCCCTGATGAACATTGATGCAAAAATCCTCAATAAAATACTGGCAAACCGAATCCAGCAGCACATCAAAAAGCTTATCCACCATGATCAAGTGGACTTCATCCCTGGGATGCAAGGCTGGTTCAACATACGGAAAGTAATACACGCAATCCAGCATTTAAACAGAACCAAAGACAAAAACCACATCATTATCTCAATAGATGCAGAAAAGGCCTTTGACAAAATTCAACAGCCCTCATGCTAAAAACTCTCAATAAATTCGGTATTGATGGAACGTATCTCAAAATAATAAGAGCTATTTATGACAAACCCACAGCCAATATCATACTGAATGGGCAAAAACTGGAAGCATTCCCTTTGAAAACTGGACCAAGACAGGGATGCTCTCTCTCACCACTCCTATTCAACATAGTGTTGGAAGTTCTGGCTAGGGCAATCACACAAGAGAAAGAAATCAAGGGTATTCAGTTAGGAAAAGAAGAAGTCAAATTGTCCCTGTTTGCAGATGACATGAGTGTATATTTAGAAAACCCCATCGTCTCAGCCCAAAATCTCCTTAAGCTGATAAGCAACTTCAGCACAGCAAAGTCTCAGGATACAAAATTAATGTGCAAAAATCACAAGCATTCTTATACACCAGTAACAGACAAACAGAGAGCCAAATCATGAATGAACTTCCATTCACAATTGCTTCAAAGAGAATCAAATACCTAAGAATCCAACTTACAAGGGATGTAAAGGACCTCTTCAAGGAGAACTACAAACCACTGCTCAGTGAAATCAAAGAGGACACAAACAAATGGAAGAACATACCATGCTCATGGATAGGAAGAATCAATATCGTGAAAATGGCCATACTGCCCAAGGTCATTTATAGATTCAATGCCATCCCCATCAAGCTACCAATGAGTTTCTTCACAGAATTGGAAAAAACTGCTTTAAAGTTCATATGGAACCAAAAAAGAGCCCGCATTGCCAAGACAATCCTAAGTCAAAAGGACAAAGCTGGAGGCGTCACGCTACCTGACTTCAAACTCTACTACAAGGCTACAGTAACCAAAACAGCATGGTACTGGTACCAAAACAGAGCTATAGACCAATGGAACAGAACAGAGTCCTCAGAAATAATACCACACATCTACAGCCATCTGATCTTTGACAAACCTGAGAAAAACAAGAAATGGGGAAAGGATTCCCTATTTAATAAATGGTGCTGGGAAAAATGGCTAGCCATAAGTAGAAAGCTGAAACTGGATCCTTCCTTACTCCTTATACGAAAATTAATTCAAGATGGATTAGAGACTTAAATGTTAGACCTAATACCATAAAAACCCTAGAAGAAAACCTAGGTAATACCATTTAGGGCATAGGCATGGGCAAGGACTTCATGTCTAAAACACCAAAAGGAATGGCAACAAAAGCCAAAATTGACAAATGGGATCTTATTAAACTAAAGAGCTTCTGCACAGCAAAAGAAACTACCATCAGAGTGAACAGGCAACCTATAGAATGGGAGAAAATTTTTACAATCTACTCATCTGACAAAGGGCTAATATCCAGAATCTACAAAGAACTCAAACAAATTTACAAGAAAAAAACAAACAACTCCATCAAAAAGGGGGCAAAAGATATGAACAGACATTTCTCAAAAGAAGACATTCATACAGCCAACAGACACATGAAAAAATGCTCATCATCACTGGCCATCAGAGAAATGCAAATCAAAACCACAATGAGATACCATCTCACATCAGTTAGAATGGCAATCATTAAAAAGTCAGGAAACAACAGGTGCTGGAGAGGATGTGGAGAAATAGGAACACTTTTACACTGTTGGTGGGATTGTAAACTAGTTCAACCATTATGGAAAACAGTATGGCGATTCCTCAAGGATCTGGAACTAGAAGTACCATATGACCCAGCCATCCCATTACTGGGTATATACTCAAAGGATTATAAATCATGTTGCTATAAAGACACATGCACACGTATGTTCATTGCGGCACTATTCACAGTAGCAAAGACTTGGAATCAACCCAAATGTCCATTGGTGACAGACTGGATTAAGAAAATGTGGCACATATACACCATGGAATACTATGCAGCCATAAAAAAGGATGAGTTTGTGTCCTTTGTAGGGACATGGATGCAGCTGGAAACCATCATTCTCAGCAAACTGTCACAAGAACAGAAAACCAAACACCACATGTTCTCACTCATAAGTGGGAACTGAACAATGAGATCACTTGGACTCAGGAAGGGGAACATCACACACCAGGGTCTATCATGGGGAAGGGGGAGGGGGGAGGGATTGCATTAGGAGTTATACCTGATGTAAAGGATGAGTTGATAGTTGCTGACAAGTTGATGGGTGCAGCGCACCAACATGGCACAAGTATACATATGTAACAAACCTGCATGTTATGCACATGTACCCTAGAACTTAAAGTATAATAATAAAAAAGTAAATAAAATAAAATAAACAAAAAAATAAGAGTTAATGCAGAGATAAATAGAAAAACTTGATTAACTTAAGTGTTAGGGTTTTTTTAAAAGATAAACAAAATTGACAAATCCTTAGCTATACTAACCGAAAAAAAAAAGAGAGAGAAGACTCAAATAAATAAAATTAGAAAGAAAGAGGAGACATTAAAACTCATAACACAAAAATAAAAAAGATCATAAGGGACTACTGTGAACAATTACATGGCAACAAACTGGGCAACTTATAAAAAAGGAATAAATTTTTAGAAACACACGATCTACCTACAAAGACTGAAACAAGAAAAAAAATAGAAAAGCCAGTAAGAAATAAGGAGATTTAATCAGTAATCGAAAACCTTGCATCATAGAAAAGCCCAGGACTAGATAGCTTCGTGGGCAAAGTCTATCAAACATTTAAAGAAGAATTAATATCAATCCTTTGTAAAGTCTTTCAAAAAATCAAAGAGGGAACACTTTCACAGTCTTTAATGAGGCCAGCATTACCTGATACCAAAGCCAGAAAATAGACACCATAAGAAAAGAAAACTACAGGCTAGTGTCTCTGATGAACACAGATACAGAAATAATTAACAAAATATTAGCAAAAGAAATTCAACATCACATTAATAGAATCATACAACATGACCAAGTGGGATCTATCCCTGAAATTCATAAATAAGCTAATATGCAAAAATCAATTAACGTGATCTACCACATTAACAGATGAGGGATAAAATTTATACAGTCATCTCAGTAGATGCAGAAAAAGTACTTGAAAATTTTAACATGATTTTATGATAAAAATTCTCTACATATTAAGTATAGAAGGAACCTATCTGAACATAATAAAGATCCTACAAGGCCAGCCTACAATTAATATCATACTCAGTGGTGAAAAAACTAAATGCTTTTTCTCAAAGATCAGTAACAAAACAAGGATTCCCACTCTTGACACTTATATTCCACATAGAACTAGCAGTCCTTGTTAGAGCAATTAAGCGAAAGTAAAAAATAAAAGACACTCAAATTGGAAATAAAGAAGTAAAACTGCCTCTGCTTGCAGATGACTGATCTTGTATATAAAGCCCTAAGTACTCCACCAAGAGAATTTTACAATACATGAATTCAGTAAAGTTGCTGAATATAAATCAACATACAAAAATTAGTAGCATTTCTATACACTATCAAACAATGAACTATCAATAAAAGACACCAAAAAGTAATCTCATTTAGAATAGCATCAAAAATATAAAATAATTAGGCATTAATTTAACCAAGGAAGTGAAAGATTTGTACTCTGAAAACTATAAAACATTGATAAAAGAAATTGTAGAAGACAAAAATAGATAGAAAGGTATCAGTGTTGATGAATTGCAAGAGTTAATATTAAAATGCCCATACTACCCAAAGTGATGTACAAATTCAGTGCAATACCTATTAAAATTTCAAAGAACTTTTTCACAGAAATAAAAATACCATCCTAAAATCATATAAAACCACAAAAGATTCCAAATAGCCAAAGCAATCTTGAGTAAAAAGAACAATGCTGAAGGCATTACACCGCCTAATTTCAAATTTTACTACAAAGCTATTGGAATCAAAACAGCTCAGTACTGGCACAGAAATAGACATATAGACCAATGGAACAGAATATAGATTACAGAATTAAATGTATAGGTTTATGGCTCATTGATCTTTGACAAAAGTGCCAAGAACACACCATGGAGAAAGGACAGTCTCTTTAATAAACATTCGGAAGACTGGATATCCACATGCAGAAGAATGAAATTGAATCCTTGTCTCATAAAATATACAAAAATTAGCTCAAGATGAATTTAACACTTACACATAAGACCTGAAACTGTTAAATTACTAGAAGAAAAGCTTTTTGTTCATTTATTGTTTTTGTTCATTTATTTTTAATTGACAAATAATTGTGTATATTTATAGGGTACAGTATGACATTTTGATCCGTGTGTACCTTGTAGAGAGACCCAATCAGGCTAATTAACATATCCATGACCACCAAATTGTCATTCATTATTTGATGGTGAAGATATTAAAAAGTTTTCATTTTAGCAATTTGTGCACAATAAATTTAGCAATGTATGCACAATACATTATTAGTAACTGTAGTCACCATGCAGTGCAATAGATCACTAAAACTTATACTTTGAATCTAACTGGAATTTTGTACCATTTGATCAGCATCTCTGCTTTCCCCATGCCTGCCTTTCCCCTATCCCCAAGCCTCTGGCAAAAACCATTCTACTCTATGTTTCTATGGGATTGGCTTTCGTTAGATTTCACATACAAGTGAGATCACACAGAATTTGTCTTCCTGACCTCACTTATTTGACTTAGCATAATGTCTTCAAGTTCCATCCATGTTTTCTTTTTTACAGCTATGTGGTATTCCATTTTGTATACATGCCATATTTTCTTTATCTAGTTATCTATTGATGAAAACTTAGACTGCTTCCATATCTTGGCAAAGGTATTTCTTCAACATAGCAATTTCAATTCCTTTGAATATATACCCAGAACTGGAACTGCTGGGCCATATGGCAATTCCATTTTTAGGAAGCTCCATACTGTTTTCCAAAATGGTTGTATTAATTTACATTTCCACCAACAGTGTATAAGGGCTCATTTATCTCCACATCCTCACCAACACTTACTATTATTCATCCTACTGATAATGGCCATTCTAACAGATGTGAGATAATATTTTATCGTGGTTTTAATTTGCATTTCCCTGATGATTTGAGAAGTTGAACATTTTTTTCATATGGCTACTGGCCATTTACATTTCTTCCTTTTAGAAATGTCTGTTCAGATCATTTGCCTATTTTTTCAATGGGTTATTTGCTTTTTCTGCTGTTGAGTTGTTTTAGTTCTTTATGTCTTTTGGATATCAGCTCCTTATCTGAGTTATGGTTTGCAAATATCTCCTCTCAATCCCTGGGCTGTCTCTTCACTTTGTTAGCTGTTTCTTTCACTGTGCAGAAGCTTTTTAGTTTGATGCATTCCCATTTGTTTATTTTTGCTTTTGTTGCATGTGCTTTCAAATTCTATCCAAGAAGTCATTGCCCAGACTAAAGCAGTGGAGCTTCTTCCTTGCTTTCCTCTTGTAGCTTTACGGTTTTAGGTCTTACATTTAAATCTTTAATTCATTTCTGTTGATTTTCTATATGGTATGAGATAGAGTTCAATTTCATCCTCTACATGTGGCTATCCAGTTTATCCAACACTTTTATTGAAGAGACTATTTCCCATTGTGTGTTCTTAGCACCTTTGCTGAAAATCAATTGAGCATAAATACTTGAGTTTATTAATGGGCTTTTTATTCTGTTTCATTGGTTGATGTATCTATTTTTATACCAGTACCATGTTGTTTGATTATAATTGCTTTATATTTGAAAATCAACCAGTGTGATGCTTCCATCTTTGCTCTGTTTGCTCAACATTGCTTTGACTATTCAAGATCTTTTCTGTTTCCACATAAATTTTAGGATTTTTTTTTTTATTTCTGTGAAAACTGATACTTGGATTTTGGTAGAAATTGAATCTGCAGATTACATTAGGTAATATGAACATTTTAACAATATTAATCCTTGCAGTCTATTAACACTGATATCCATTTATTTGTGTATTCTTTAATTTCTTACATCAATGTTTTATAGTTTTCAGTGTACAGATCTTTCATCTCCTTGGTTAAATTTATCTGTAACTGTTTTTATGCTATTGTAAATGGGACTGTTTATTTGATTTCTTTTTCAGATACTTCATTGTTAGTGTATAGAAATGCTACTGATTGTACTTGCTAGGCTTTCTGTTACTTACAGCAAAACCTATTCAACACTGTTGTTACCAAAAAAAAAATTTAAGAAAACTTACATGTAGCAGATAATTTGGCATTTTTCTCCACAACATATTTAAGCTTAAGGTTAGAAAATTTTAAATTATATTTTTTTCTGTTTAGATCTGAAAAAGAAATTATGGAACTGTCATACTGATAGTCATGAATAAAGTTTGACAAGAAAAAGAAAAAAAAAGAAAGGCTACTGATCTTCGTATGTTGATTTTGTATTCTCCAACTTTGCTGAATTCACTTATTAGTTCTAACAGTTTTTTTGGTGGAGTCTTTATTTTTATTATTTTATTTTATTTATTTTTGAAGACAGAGTCTTGTTCTGTCACTCCAGCTGGAATGCAGTGGCACAATTGTAGCTCACTGCAGCCTTGATCTCCCAGGTTCAAGCAATCTTCGCACCTCAGCCTCCCAAGTAGCTGGGACCCCAGGGGCGTGCCACCATGCCCAGCTAATTTAATATTTTTGTAGAGATGAGGTCTCAGCTTTGTTGCCTAGGATGGTCTCAAACTCCCGGCATCAAGCATCTCAAAGTGCTGGCATTACAGTTGTGAACCACCATGCCCAGACTGTGGTGGAGTCTTTAGAGTTTCCTATATATACGATTATCCCGTCTACAAACAGAGACAGTTTTACTTTTTCCTTTATGATATGGATGCTTTCTCTTTTTTTCTCTTATTTAATTGTTCTGGCTAGGACTTCCAGTACTATGTTGAATAAAAGTAGTGAGAGTAGGTATCCTTGTTTTGTCCTTGGTCTTAAAGAAAAAGCTTTCAACTTTTCACCATTTAGTATGATATTAGCTGTAGGCCTCCATTGGGGTACATTCATTTTATATCTATTTTGTCCAGTTATTTTAATACTAAATGGATATTGAATTTTGTTAAATGTTTTTTCTGTTATTGAAATGATCATACAGATTTAGTCCTTCATTTTGTTAACCTGGTGTATTATGTTTATTGATTTATGTATGTTGAACCATACTTGCATCTCTGGGATAAATCCCATCTG